>NC_048305.1:101476618-102107472 GCF_013100865.1 Trachemys scripta elegans | reverse complement strand
GAGCATAAGCTTTCGTGGGTAAGAACCTCACTTCTTCAGATGCAAGGCTTGCATCTGAAGAAGTGAGGTTCTTACCCACGAAAGCTTATGCTCCCAATACTTCTGTTAGTCTCAAAGGTGCCACAGGACCCTCTGTTGCATTTGCATTTAGTTCTGAATGCAGGATGGGCCTGTGAGATTCTTACTTCTTCTGGGGAGCAGGTGCCATAGTCATGGAATTGTTGCCACGGAATTAGCTAGGTTGATATAGATACACTGCTCCAAATCCCTAGTGCACATGTGCTCTACTAATGTAAACCTTACAATAGTGTAGCACTTTCCCCAGGTCCGAACCAGTGAAACTCACCTACACTATGGGTTTGCACTGGTGTAGCTACATGGATGGCTACCAACCACAGAGCAAAGGTCTGATCCTGTGAGCATTCTGTCTGCTATACTCACCAGCCTCCCTCAGTGGTTAGCAGTGTCACCGTTCCAGTGGAAGGTAGCTGGTGTGGCAGGTCATGATGATAACAAGAGAGGCCAGCCGTCAGGTATCTAGGGCCAGTCCCATGGAAGGCTTTGTCTATCAGGACAAAAGCCTTGAACTGGATTCTGGGAACCAGTCCAGAAAGCGGAGCCCTGAGGTTAGGAATACAAAGCAATCTTCGTTGCTAAGCCGCAGGACTGCCATGTTTTTGTGCCAACTGGCACTTCGTTGGCGGAATGTGGGTTTCATTCCTGGATATGGATGAGTTGCAGTAATCAAAGCTGGACATCACAAACACATGGATTAATGTGGCTGGGTCTGCATCCAGTAGGATGGGGTGCAGTCCTCTGGCCAATTGTAGATGGAAGTGGGTGGTTCCCTTCCCCCTCCCTCCCCCCCGACCCCAGGCTGCAGATCAACATATCCATCCAAAATCAGATGCCATCAGCAGTACCTCTCCCCAATGAGATCCAGGAAGCAAGTTCATCCAAACATTTCCCTCTTTCTACCAGCATTGCTTCAGCCTTGCCTGGCTTCTCTTATTTATGATGAGAGGCTGGGGGAGATCTCTAGCTTGATTATGAAGACCCAAGAGGCTCCATTAAAGGGCTCAGCCCTGCACCCAATGACATCAATGGGACCTTTGGCTTTGACTTTAGAGAGAGCACGTCACAAGGCTTGACGGTGTGCAAACTAATCAGTGCTTAGCCAAGCTCCAGGCTCACCCTCTGAACCTTCTGTGATTTATCCCCACTTAGGAAGAAGTAGGGTTGACACACAGCATCGTAAGCCCTACCGTAAATAAGTGGGGATTAAAAAAAATAAATTAATTAACATCCTCTTTATATTTTCAAGATCTTTTCTTTTGGTTCTTTGTCCACAGTGCCCACTTGCTTGATGTCACTGTGCAAATGTGAATCATTTGTTTTGAAACGAAGAGACGCAAAAGTGTATGTGTGCCCATGTGTATGTGCAGGACGGGGGGGGGGGGGGGAGAGAAATGGGTCCACATTACAATACCAATTGAAATTTGCTTTGGCAAATATTAACGGATCTAGCGCTACCGCTGTCACCCTTACATGGGATGTAATATATACGAAACATGCTATCTAAAGACAATCTGTCCAGAATAGAGAAATGATAGTTTCTAGCAATAGCTTTATCCTCACAAACAGAATCTTGTCCAAACAATCTTTACACTGTTATGGATATATTCTGAGTGTTAGGCTGGGGTAGGTGCAAAAGAACAGCATTTTGAGCCATTCAGGGTTAGTTCAATCCACAGTGAGATTTGGGATTGATTATGACCAACTCACTTTCACTATTGCTTTGAACGGCAACCTTGTCGGTGGAATTCTGCCATGCTGGCTGTAAGTGGGGTATTGTATGCAGCTGGTAGCTGCTTCACAGGTCAGCCTGGCAAATCTCACACTGTATTAGGAACCCTCCAGGTCTGATTCTGATCTCAAACAGGGTAAATCAGGAGTAACTTCGCTAAATTGCACTGAAAAATATTAGGTGGAGGCGGAAAATAGACAATTATTCCAGCCATCAGAATTATGCTGCCAAGTCTAGAGGTAGGCAAACTATGACCCGTGGGCCACATCCAGCCCGCAGGTCTGTCCTGCCCTGCCCGTGAGCTCCCAGGTGGGGAGGTTAGCCCCCGGCCCCTCCCCTGCTGTTCCTCCTCCCCCACAGCTTCAGCTCGCTGTGCCACCAGTGCTGTGGGCGGCGGGGCTGTGAGAGCCTGCCAGGCAGTGCGAGGGCATGGCTGGCTCCGGCCAGGCAGCATGGCTGCCAGTCCTGCTGCTCAGAGCGGCATGGTCAGAGGGGGGGAGCGGGGGGGTTGGATAACGGGCAGAGGGTCCCAGGGGGCCTGTCAGGGGGCAGGGGTGTGGATAGGGGTCAGAGAAGTCAGGAGACAGGGAGCCGGGTGTGTGTGTGTGTGTTTGGATAGGGGATGGGGTCCCGGTGGGGGGGGGTGTCCTGGGAGGGGGCGGTCAGGGGACAAGGAGCAGGGTGGGTTGGATGGGGCGGGGCTTCTGAGGGGGGCAGTCAGAGGGCAGGAAGTGGGAGGGGGCGGATGCCAGGCTGTTTGGGGAGGCTCAGCTTTCCCTACCCGGTCCTCCATACAGTTTCGGAACCCTGATTTGGCCCTCGGGTCAAAAAGTTTGCCCACCCTTGGCCTAGACTGTTGCCCAACTACTTTTCACAAAGACTATAACTAAACCAACCAGTCTGCTTTACTGTTTCTGCTCTGTTGCTCACCTCCAGCTTAAATTGACTTACTCCAAACAGATGCTTTACTTAAGCCATAAGTCACTGACTTCATCAACACCCAACCCAGAAGATGCTTAGATTGGGAAGCATGGCAAACAGCAGCCCTCTGGCACTGGTCCCAGTGCTATTCTGGGTGAGCAGCTCTGCTCTTTGGTGGCCACTTACAGTTGCGTGTACTTTATTTATTTAGTGATGCTAACCCTCCTCTTTATTTGCTCATGTAAATTGCCTGAGTGACCCTTTAGCTGGAAAGGAAACACATTTTTCTTTCCTAACAAAGAAACAGATGAGCTCATTGGCAAATTAGATACATACCGTCTTGTGTTTACTTTAGTGAAAGTTCACTTATAAATCA
The DNA here is from genome assembly GCF_013100865.1 of Trachemys scripta elegans. Lineage (NCBI taxonomy): Eukaryota > Metazoa > Chordata > Testudines > Emydidae > Trachemys > Trachemys scripta. Next base: position 102,104,368 of record NC_048305.1, on the reverse strand, counting down.
AGCCACTCGACTCATCAAGTGGGTTTTTGTTCTATGATGGAGAACCCCCTATTAATGAAGATGCTCCCATGGTATCCCGCCCCCCGGCTCGTCATTTGACTAGTAGGGCTTTTGAAGCCTCACCACAGTGATGCTTTAAGCCTGGTGCTGACAGGACACACATTCAGAGGCCTGATCCCGTGACAGCTCCTGCTGATGTCTGGGAGTCAGTCTCTCTCCGCACGAGGCCCTGTGAAGACATGTGCATTTAAGACAATCTGTCCCGTCGTGCTAAATGACCATAAAAAGGGTTACAAAGAATTTGTAACTCTACGTTAACCGAGAGACAGGTGTTGCTCCCATTCAGGCACCAAAATAAGGGGCCATATTTTCAGAGCTGGGCAAATTGGGTGCTTGATTCTTTTGAAAATCCAGCTGTGTCCAGGTGGGTGCTGAGCACTTTGGAAAATCTGGTTCATAGTTAGGTGCTGAATGGAGTTGAGCATTTTAGAGAATAAGGTCCCAGTTGTTGATATTGGGCCCCTGAAAATCTGGCTCTGGGATCACAGTGTGAGGGGACTGAGCAGGGGCAAAATAGCATAATATCTGCTTGTCTACACCAGGGAAATATACCAAAAAGCGATGCTGGTCAAAGTTATTCCACCATAACTACCCTGGAATAGCTCCCTGCATGAACATTATTCAAGAATAAAAGTGACTTTGTTAGAGAAAAATTACTCTGTTCACAAAGTGGAGTAATTATTCTGGAATCAAATAACTTTTATTCCAGAATAAAGTAGGGGGCTATTTAGACTAACTATTGCAGAATAGTTTATTTCACAATAGCTATTCTGGTCAATTTCCCCATGTAGAGAAGGCCTAAGAAAGGGTAGAGTGTGCTCCCAACATACCTTCCTGATGCCTGTTTTACATCTGTTCAAATTACAAGATCTTCGTGACCAAGTCATCTGTTTTGTATGGTTCAGACACAACAAATCCTGCATCTTGGCAGGGCGGGTGGGGGTTAGACTAGATGATCCTTGTGGTGCCTTCTAACCCTATGGTTGTATGGCAGGGCCCTGCTTTCTTATGTGTTTGAGAGTCACCTAGCCTACTTTTGGGCACTAGATGAGAAACCAGTCCCAGTCCCATGGGACTTCTGTCCCACCAGACCCCTTGAGCCCACAAAGCATAAACCCATCTTCCAAATCCCTCCTCGCTAAACCTTCTCACTGTTGGGTCCCCGGTTCCTCTTCCTTATAGAGGTGTCATTCAGGAGTAACCCAGTTTAAATCAATGGATCCATGCATCATGAAAAAAATCAGCGGTTGACTGAGCGAAATAGTCCATATTCTCCCCTTACTTGCACTACTGTAACTCCATTGATTTAAGCTGGGTTCAGTCAATCTTGTCATATACTTAAACTGTAAGCTCTTTCAGGCCAGGGACTGTCCTTCTGTACTGTGATTGTACAGCGCCAAGCAGAATGGAGTCGGAGGCCCATGGCTAGGACTCTTAGGCACTATGGTAATACAAACAATAAATTATTACAATAATCGCTGTTTGCTTTAAAAGCTCACAAGCCTAGGTTAAGATTAATAAAATCAAATCAAGAACTCTCCCCCACATCCCCTCAGACCCACACCAGCGACTCCATACACAAAACAGCAACAACCAGAAAAACACTTGATTGTGCTATTTCTCTTCTGGGTTTCTAAATTCTTCTCCTTTTCCTGACTGATCTCATACTCAAGGGGGAAAAAAACAACAACAAAACCCCAACAACATCTGAATTGAATATAGAACCACTGGCCGCTTTCAGTTTTGTATTTCACCCTGAGCTTTAACTGGCAGGAGGCAGTGAATTCACAAGCTTTTTCCAGTACAGTCCCGGAGGGGGAGGGAGTCCAGCTGACAAAGTCCTATCCCTGGTGAGGAGCAGTTTTCTGCAATGCTAATAATCACTTTCACTGAAGATGTTGCGTCGTGGCTCATAATTCGCTCCTTTTGTGCAATAAAACCCAGGACAATTAAATCCAGGTCTTTTAGATATTACCAGTAAAACCCAGGGACAATCCATCATTGTCTGTTTAAGCACAACTGAGCAGAATTAACACAGAAAAAGCAGATGTGCTTGGTTACACTGTCTCATCATATTTCCCCACAGTTAAAATGACCAAGCCTAAACCTAGATAGCACTTAAAATGCCTCAGACCGCTCATACCCATTTTTAAGCCCCAACTTTCCTGGTTTTCACTTGCCTTTGTCATCTGGTAGGAAGAGACGGTAAAACAACAGAGTTTAAATTTTCAGTGACGTAAGCTCCACTGACACTAAAATAGTTTCTCTTGTCAGAGGTTGTTTCTCCCAACCTGCTGTCTTATCCAATTAACTCTCCTCCAAGTGCCAGGCTTAGCTAGACTCTGGCAAAGCCAGAATTGATCAAATATGTGGGTCTGATGGGGTGCAACAGCAGAGCTGAATGTTTGCAGAGGACTGATGGCCAAAGCTGGTTACATTATTATTTTTTTTTAAATCATGAAAATGTACATGAAATGTCATTCCCCACCTCAGCCCACAAATTTCAGACTTTCCACCTAGCTCCACTGATTGTCGCTGTGTCCTCCAGATGGCTCGTCATCTCCCCTACCTGCCTCACGTTAGACAGGTGGAGGAACAAATCAGAACCCTCTGGTACCCCATGCAAGAGAACTCTAGCTGCTGAAGAACAATCACACACCGGGGTCCTTGTTGAGAGAAGTGACTTAAGCCAATCCAAAGCAGCGATCTTTATCCCTGCTGATGTCTGTAGCCATATCAGCAGCACCTCTTGGCTAACATTATCAAAGGCTGCTGAAGGATCTAAAAGAATCACCACTGACACTCGATCTTTGCCCATCCCCAGCAGGAGAACATCAATGAATCAGGTCAGAATGGTCTCTATGCCACACACAGATCTAAAACCAGACTGAGAGGGGTCAACTCTGAAGATTTTGGACAGTGCGAGAAATGATCTTGATTCATTGTTTGCAATCATTTGCCAAATAGTTTATGCACGCAAATTTCAGCCTACGGGTTTTCTGCAAGCTCTTCACACCAACTTGATGCTATTTGTTATTCTTGATGTGTGATTGATGATGTGTCACACGGGATTGTTTCGGGTTCCTGATTGGAAGATGGAAACATTTTTTTTTTTTTAAATAGTAGAACAGTAACTGGTGAGTTACTAGAATCTTTGTTCACATGAGAATACGCATGGCCATTCCTCAAAGTCTATGCATAAATATTCACAAAGAGCAAGTAATAAGGAATTTTGCCCCACGTGATTCTTATGCATGGACCATCCTCCCAGAATGAATCTGTCACCCACTGCCTTCTTCTCCAGATCTTTTTACAGGATTCATTTCCATCCATCTCTTACAGGAAACTAGCCAACCAATGAAGGGGGTTCAGCTTGGGATAACTGGATTTGTTTAAAATTCAAAAATAAAACAAATAATCCCAGGCACTTGGAACCTTCCAGCTTGGCATTAGCTAAACTACAGAACCATGTAATCTTGGTTTTGGTCCCTGTTCCTCTCTCTCCTACCCCAGCTACTGTATATCACACTGTCTTCCTATGTCTCGTCTCAAATTAGCGCCCGATCCTAAACTGAAGGGTCTATTTGCATGTGAATACAATGATGGCTGAACCTGGTGATATTCTGAAAAAAAGAGAGCTCTCAGCCGCCATGCTTGTAGCTTCATACTGACTCAGCAGACATTCCAGACTTCAGAGTGATACACAGAGTGACAATCCTGAAGTCTTTGCCTATCGCTAATGAGAGCCTCACAACATAGATTCATAGATTCAGTACATAATAAATTCAATTAAAAATGCATTTTTCGGGGCATGTGACAGAGGGCTGGGCAACAGCAGTTGAGCCAGTACTCTGGTCACTGCAGTTCGAATTAAACACTGCAGCATAGACCTGGTTAAGAAGAGCTGTACCTAATTGGGTGGAGGAGAGCTGGAGTGCTAATTAAGCCATTAGACAGAGGATACAAAAAGGCACAGGAAGGAAGTAGAAGGGGGAAGCAGCCTGTTTGCATGAGGAGCTGAAGAATCCCTAAGACTGAAGGAGTAAGGCTGTATGATATACAACGGTGATGAGAATCAACTTTGTAAATATACCACACTGGGTGAAAAGGTCTCTGAGCTCTTCGTGGACTTGAGCAGAGGCAGGATCGAGTGGGCCCTGCCACAGGGCACCAATACTATTTGTGAATTTGAGTCAAATGCAGGAAATAGTTTCCGTTGGAAAAAAAAAAAAGTTGAAATGGTTCATTCTTGTTCTTTCCAAACATTTGTTTCAACTTTTTGTTCCAAAAGGTTTCATTTCGAGCATTTTGAAAAATAAACGCTTTGACTTTTCATTTCAAAATGGTATTTTGTTTAGAAATTTAGCTATAAAAAAAATCAAACAATAAAACAGGTAACACTCAAAAATAACCCAAAATAAAATGGAAAAATAATTGTTTTGGGTCCAACACAATATTTCATTCGAACAAAATCAATCCCCCCTCCTCCCCGATTATTTGGTTTAGCCCCAAATTCAAAAATCAATTATTTGATCAGCTCTAATGATTACAGAATGCAAATACGGCTGAACTGAACAGAATTGCTACAAACATTCACCACCATGTTTTTGCAGAATTCAGCAAGACATCCCTGCAAAGTGAGCGCCAGATGAAATCTTCAGATTAAGACTGAATGCCTTTGTGGAAGATGCGCGTTAGCTAAACAATTCCTTTGGCTCAATACAGTAACTGTATGAAATTCTATGGCCTGTGATATACAACAGGTCATTCTAGATGATCTAATGATCCCTTCTAGCCTTAAAAACTGTGAATCCATGAAGTGGTCTCCTGCTTTTTAATGGATTGAAAGAATCTTTTGTCAAATGTTTATAACCATCTAAATTATTATTAATGATTATTACTATTTCATATATTTAGAATCCAGTAAGCATAAAACTGCAAAAGTAAAAGAAATGGATCCTGGAATCTGTAAAGATATAAAGGGGAAATTGACGAAATGCCATTCTCCTTAAGCGGAGTGTATTTGTTTAAGACATTTTGGTTAGCAGCAGAGGGAGGGGGCAATATTCAGGCTCGAAGTTTTACAAATATTTTAAGTAGACTTTTAATTGACCCAGTTTGACATTAAAAGCACTTTTTAAACTCTTGATATTGTAGCCATTTAAGATAAGTGGTAATAAATACAGATTAATTGTAACCCATGAAATGAAATATTCGAGCTCTGGCGGGCTTCTGAAAAGCCCCTTTGTGCTGTGGTGAGGTGCCAGCTCACATGCTAGGGTTAGGTTAACAGAATCTCCTGTCAAGCTCAGTGAGCTTTTTGGTAGCTCATGCTGTGACCAACGGCAAAGACAACAAACTTTGGGTGAAGGCAAACAGCATGATTGGCAGGTTTAAAGAAAAACAAAACTGTTATAAGGAAGGGCTCCCATTTGACATGCAAGCTGTAGGAATAAAATGCAAGGCGATACTCAGTCTTTTCTTGTGCAGGCTGAAAGGCCTCTGAAAATGTAAGTTCAGGAAGATGCTGGGGAAGATGCCCAGAAATGCTACAAGCTTAGCACGGTCTGTGAAGTGGGATCTTGTCCAGTGGTTCCATGTGGAGCCCTTTTCTCTGCTACTGTTTTTAACCCTATTTCGCCCCCCTCAATGTCTTATGTATAATAAAACAAGTTGCCTCCAAAAACTGCCAAGAAACTGTGGGCCTGATTCTCTTCTCACTTACACGGCTGGATCCAACGGAGTTACTCCTGATTTACAGCAATGTAAGTCAGAGAGAATCAGGTATTCCAGATGCCAAGAAATTTTTGTTTTCAACCTCTTCCCCCCTGCTCCCAGACGAACTAAACACATAACCGTCCGTGGTGAAAAGAAACACGATACCGCTTCAGTGTGAAAGGAGTCTATTTTATTTATACAGCTCGGAAGGCCAGGCTTGGGATTGAGTCACTGCCCACGCTCCAGAGGTAGTTCTCCCACCCTGCAGATGACAAGTGAGGAAAGATGGAAAAGGTTGACACTTCTGCAAGTCCATGTCCATCTGTTCTGGGCCGTCGTAACGATGGAAAGAATTTAACTCCTTGAGCGGTCACTCTTTACATTTCTAGAATCACAACTCTTCCACCTCAAAAGAAATACAGTCCGTAAAATCATGAATGGGCTGAGACAGATTATGGCACAGCAGTTAGGATCAGCTGGGAAGATTTTGCACTAAGTTCTCATTCACTAAGTTCTCTTTTGCACTAAGTTCTCATGCACTAAGTTCCAGAGGCCCCAGGTTCGATCCCGCCCGCCGACGACCAGGGTCTGTCGGTGTTACACTGTACTGGTGGATGGTCCTTGTCTTTGGATCTCGGTCACTTCCAATGGCCAGGTTTGGTATTCGCCAAGGCCAGATAAAAGGAAAGGTCTTTGGTCTTGCTTTTGCCTAATATCTTTCTCACAACCTGCTAATATGAAGGCAGCATAACTGTGGAGGCTTTCCATGGTTTCAGTAGCTCTTGGTATGCTAAACAACGTGTCCGTGGTCACACAGTGGCAAGGATGAAACTAAAATCCTGGATTCTTGATTCCCAATCTCCTCCTCTCTCTGACCAGTTACCATGGTCTCTAGATGTCAGATACACTGTTTCAGGAAATTTTAGGGGTGAGGGGAATAAATTCCAAAAAGGACTCAGATGCCTTTGAAAATCCAACCCAGAGGAATTACGTGCCTAATTCCCAGTGAATTTCAATCTCCATTATCTGCTACTCAGATCCTATTGTATTCTATTCTGTAGAGGTTCATACACCACCCTCATCACTTCATTATCTGAGCCCCTTCTAGTAGCGTATTAGGCAACGTGACTTGCATCTGTTGCGTGTCATCCATTCTGTCTCTCATTGATTAGCTGTTGTGACTGAGATATTTTCTTTCCTTTCGTTCCCTTCTTTATTTTGAAGAATAAAGCAAGCCTGGCATTAGTCTACCCAGAACCTTAAAGCTACAGACCAGGGCCCTGATTTTGAAAGGAGTTTTGTGCCCATAGCCCGTTGTTTTCAATAGGTGCTATAGGTGCTCAAACCTTCTGAACATCAGATGCCAGGATCCCATTTGTCTCCAGAGCCACAGTAGACCATAATTCCACGCCTCCCAAAAATGTTATCCTTCCCACCAAACAGTTAACAAATGTGTTTAAAAAATACTATTGATCTATGTTAATAATGAAGTCTATTTCTCTGGTAGATTTGTGTTACTCTTAAATGAAACCAGATTTTCAGTTGGAACTAGACCAGAATGCTTAGTGAAGATAACCTCAGAGCAATTTCTCTGTATCTCAAGAACCTCAAGTGAAAAACGCAAAAATGATCAGGAATTCGGTGTGAAGACTGGGATTTAGCACAGAATTTCTCATTGCATACAGTGGTACTACTTAATTTTTTCTCCAAATCCCTTCGATATGTAAATAAGATTTTCAGTTCACTAACCTCTCTATTTGCAGTATTCAAGGTACTTCCTGTAGTAAGCGTAAGGAAGTACAAGGCCATACTGCAGTTACTGAGGTTAACACATCTTTTTTAGACACACGTTGCACATTGTTCAGTACAGTGACGGGATTCTTAAAAAATCATGGATATTTCAGTTTTCCTCCAGGGATGGATCCAAATTCAAACTGCACCAATGTTCAAGGATGTTCACATGACAGCTGGTCAGAAATTCTCTAGTGGAATGTTTTTCAGCTCATGGCTTCTTGGCAGCATCGGGTCACAGGCTTGCATGGTCTGTGGCAACCAGCCCAACAGACTTCTCCTGAGCTAAGGACCCCAGGGCTTTCCTTTTCACGGAGAAATTTCTATTTTGGGTGTTTTCTTCCAACTTGGAACAAACCCAAATTTCAATTTTTTTAACTCCTCCACCAAATGGAATAACCTGTCTCCACCCAGCTCTAGTTCAGACCCAGGTTTTGCGGTAGGTCCATCGCATCCAGAGGAGGCCGAGCTGAGAGGCAGAGATGGACCTGAACGTCTCCCAAGTTTGGGTTGGGGATTTGCATCTTTAGCGGTCACCATGAGGATTTCAGACAACAGGCCTTAGCACTTTTGCACAGGCCTTAGCATAACCGGTGAACAGCGGCAGAAGTTCCCTTTTTAAAATATCGACAGGAGATTAGGAGTTAGAGTTTCTGACATTTCTTCTTGCTACAGCTGGTTGATGTTCTAATTATTTCCCTGATGACTCTAAGTAATTCTACCCTTGCTTTACATTTCTGACATTTAAATATTTGGCGGGGGGGAGAGAGGGCAGTGGTGTATTACATACACATTTTCTTTTCCTTTTTAAAAATTCTTGACAATTCTCTTCTCATTTCATAGAGGAAATAATGCCAGAGGGCAGATTCAACAGACTTATAAAGAGAAGGAGGGTGGTGTTGCTTTCCAGCAATGTCAGAGAAATGATCTAGATCAGGGAATCTTACCCACAAGTCAGAATTGAAGTCAAGAGCAAAACGACCCAGGGAAGAAGATTTGGTCCCATATCTATAAGCGCTTTTCAACAAGGTTTCTCTCATGTTATTTCTGGCCCAGTCATAGCCAGGAAATACTGGAACTCTCACAAGAATTCCAGTTTTAATGAGCTTTACAGCCGAAATTTCTGGACCAACAAAATGTTTCCCTAAGAATTCATTCAACTTACAAGCAAACTTCTTGAGGTTCTCCTACTGCTACCCAGGTGCACAAATCACCCACCTCCAATAACCAGTGCGTCCCATCTAAGTGATCAAGGAGGCTTTTAGCGCATTTCCATGGTTCACATAGCAAAGTTAGGGCTTGATTCTGAACCAGATGGAGCCTTAAAATCACACAGCAACAATGCACAACAATTTAGGGCTGGAACTGAAGAATGCTGCATCCAGTTGAAATTAAAAGGGGGAATTTCATTGTGTAGAACATATTCAGGACACGGGGGCTAACCCCTTCTCTTTTGAAATGTGCCACTGGATGTTTATTGCCCACAACTTCTCTGGCCCTTGGTTTAACCTCTCAGGAAGCCAAGCTTAGTTGTTTAGATTGTTAAATATAAATATTGGAGGTGGATAAAAATAATATTCATGCATAATTTTCCCGTTGAAGGGGGGGGGGGGAAGTTATCTATTGTTGCAGTGTGGCCCAGTGGATCACACACTAGAAGACAGATAAGGAGCCCTCAATTGTATTCCCAGCTCTGGCCTGCTGTGTGACTTTGAGCAAGTCACCTCACCTCTCTGTGCCTCAATTTCCCCATCTGTAAAATGGGGCTAATGATATTAGCCTCCTTTTTAAAGCATTCTGCAATCCAAATGATGAAAAATTCTATATGGCCTTGTGTTATAACCTTGGCCAGTCCCCCTGTGGGTGGTCACCAGTCTGTTGTAAGTGGACCCAACCACTAGGTCCAACATGCCTTAAGCCAACTGGGTCGGGGCTGAGTCTAGTCACTGTTTCTAGGTCTGGGCCTCTAGGGTGAACTCCCAGGCTCAGTCCTGTTGTTCGAGCCCTTCCTTAGAGAATGGGTCTTCACAGTGCAGCTACCAGAGTCCCCCAAACCAGTGTCTCACATAGGCACTGACTTTTATTTTTGCCGGCAGGTGCTTTTGAAGAGGGGTGTGTGTGTGTGTTTGGGGAGCAGAGGGGAGGTTATTTTCAGCATATTTATACACTTCTTTCATATTCTAGTAACTGAATGTATCTATCATTGGAATCTTTACTATTTGAATAATGATTAAATTGTTATGAACTACATAATTACATGATCATGCATTACAGTATATTAAAATCATTGCAATCATGTACAAGCTGTCTTCACTAACATCCCAGTTTAAAGACGTTATGTCTCACTGTAGCTTTCTGGATGAAACTCTCAGCAATCTTATTCCCATCTAGTTCCCTGGTATTGTCTTGATGCATGTTAAAGACAGCTACATTATTCAGTTGCGTCTGTCCCACTGGATGACTGGAGAGAATTTTTAAGTTTTCTGAAGCTGGAGAATGAGTTCAGGATGATACAGGCACAGTGAGAAGGATTCTTATACATTTGCAGTATTCTGGAACCACAGTGCTTCCAGAGTCCTGCAAATGACTCCAAGATCTCTTTCTTGATGGGTTACAGTTAATTTAGGCACCATCCTTTTTATGTATCATTGGGATTATATTTTGCCAAGTGCACTAACTTTGCATTTAACGTTGAATTTCATCTGCCATTTTGTTGCCGTGTCACCCAGTTTTGTGAGATCCCTTTGTAGCCTGTTTTGGACTTAACTATCCTGAGTAATTTTGTATCATCTGCAAACTTTGCCACCTCACTGTTTACCCCTTTTTGCAGCTCACCAATGAATATGTTGAACAGCAGTGGTCCCAGAACTAGCCCCTCAGGGACACCACTATTTACTTCTCTCCATTCTGAAAATGGACCATTTACTCTTACCCTTTGTTTTCTAGATTTTAACTGGAGTGCCTGGGAATGCTTTCAGGATCATCTAAGGATCCTTAATTTAATTTAAAGACAAGCCTTCTGTTATCTTAATCACCCCGCCTCTGTTTACAAACAAACTCCCTGCCCAAAGGGCAGAAGTTGTTAGCAGCACAGAACTCATCACATTCCATACTCAAGCTCTGACCCCTGGGGCATCAACTATTTTTTTCTATGGGTGCTTGAGTCCTGGAGCACCCATGGAGTAGGTGACTGAGGTGACTCAAACCTCCCAAGCCCCCTAGCTGCTATCTCACACTCCTCCCCAGTTCCACATAGTTGTGGACAATGTGGCTTCTATCAAAGGAAGGTCTTAACCACAGTCACTTTACTCAAACAGCTCTAGTCAGCTACAGATCTTTGTAAAACAACAAGAGTCCCCACACACATGTCTGATCTCACTCCTGTGATTCAGAGGTCTGTTAGCATTGCAGCTACTCAAATAAGGGGAAAAGATCTTTAATCATGAAGAATTTATTCAAAAATTACTGGGAAAATGTGTCAAACCAATGACTCATCTGTATTATTAAGCCCACTAAAATGAATACATTGTACATGCCTTGAAGACTAATATTGAAAAGAGAACCTATGGGAGCGAGTATAAATCTTGTGAGATTTTCTGCAAGGAGACCATAGGCTCTGCTATAGGTAGGCACAAAGAGGCAAAGCTAAGGGGATAATAGGCGTTTCTAGTCAGAACTGTTTCCTGCTGAAGACAGAGCCTTAACATTATCTATCTCATGGCACATTTTTCTATTTCATATCTTTGAAAATGATCAATCCTCGTTTGTAGAATCATAGAAGATTGAGGTTGGAAGAGACCTCAGGAGGTCATCTAGTCCAACCCCCTGCTCAAAGCAGGACCAATCCCCAACTAAATCATCCCAGCCAGGGCTTTGTCAAGCTGGGCCTTAAAAATCTCTAAGGATGGAGATTGCACCAGCTCCCTAGGTAACCCATTCCAGTGCTTCACCACCCTCCTAGTGAAATACTTTTTCCTAATATCCAACCTAGACCTCCCCCAGTGTAACTTGAGACCATTGCTCCTTGTTCTGCCATCTGCCACCACTGAGAACAGCTGAGCTCCATCCTCTTTGGAACCCCCATTCAGGTAGTTGAAGGTTGCTATCAAATCCCCCCTCACTCTTCTCTTCTGCAGACTAAATAACCCCAGTTCCCTCAGCCTCTCCTCGTAAGTTATGTGCCCCAGCCCCCTGATCATTTCTGTTGCCCTCCGCTGGACTCTTTCCAATTTGTTCACACCCCTTCTGTAGTGGAGGGGCCCCACAACTGGACGCAGTACTCCAGATGTGGCCCACAGCCATGCCCCCTACCCTGGAGCTTGCAGCATTGCACTCAGCACCTTAGCTGTGAAGCCTCTACTGGCCTTTTATGACACCTCAAAAGCCTGTAAGGACCACAGTGGAGGGCAGAAACCCTCCCACCAGCAGTATCTTAATATTGGTCAAGTCAATAAGGCCGCCGATGTGGACCCCTTCCTTCTTTACACCTGTGAGCACTCGTTCACACAAGTGTACTTCCATTGACTCCAATGGAACTCTCATAGGGGCCAGTAAAGGAGCCACAATCTATCCCTTAACATCTCTGTGCCTCAATTTTCTCATCTGTAAGTCAATGGGTCTAATAGTATTACCTGTTTCACAGGTCTGTGAGACTCTTCATTTAACACTTGTAAAGTGTTTTGACATCCCTACAGCCGAAGTCAGTATAGTGTACGTCAGGATGGGGTAACGTAGATTTTGCCTCCTTCGGAACGGGTAGTAGTTAGAAGTAGAGTCGTCCAATAGAACTTGGCACAGATGTAATAATAAATTTGATTTGATATGATTTTGTGAGGGATCTCAAGGAACTGACATTAACGTATGAGTTTTTAAAACCAAAGATTCTCCCGAAAACAGACAGACTCTCTCATTCATCACGCAGAACATGAAACTACGTCATGCAAAATATGTGCGGTGTGGTTTGTAAGGGATTTCTTAAAGCAAAATTGCAATGCAACGTAGAAGTTATTCAGCCAATACTTCTAATTCCAAAGAATCTAGAAATGTGACTAACAAGGCTGCTTAGGGAGCACAAAGGAACAAGCATCTGCCCGTAGCTGGCCAGCAAAGAATTCTCTGGATGGACAGAAATTCTCAGCTGGCACAAAACCGGCAGACCCAATTCTCGTGCCAGTTTTCCCCCAAACAATCCCAGTATCAGTGGCATGTTGTGGAGAAGGAGCACTGCAGGAAACACCCTTAGATGTAATTAATCATTGCAGTTTTCCTTTAACAAATGAGGTCCAGTAACTGGGTTTCTTCTATTATTTAGCCGCTCAGGGTTGCTCTCTGTGCAGATGCAGCTTCAGGGGAATATATATATATACTTTCAGAGGCTTCCAAATGTCCCTGTGATACAAGATCAATGTATAATAAAAGTTCCTTGTGTTTTTAAAAGGCTGGATTTACACTTAAGGTGAGTTATACCTGTTTTACACCAGAATATCTAAGACACGAATCAGACCCTGCATTTTTTAATAAAGACCTTTAAATGTAACTTACAAGACTTCAGACAAAAATAGCATTTGTTTTTTAAAGGTAAATGACATTTTGCCTTAAAAAAACAACAGCTCAACTTTACTACAAGCATCTGCATGCCCAAATAAAAACACACACAGGGGATTCCAGCATCTGCAAACCGTTAATTCACCCTTTTCTCCTCGTTTGTAGGTTTGCCAAGCTCAGACCCATGTTCGCCAATTTCTTGCTCTGTAGAGACAACTCTGCAATGAGCTGAGTTGGTGATGTCAGTAGCACCACTAATCAGCGTTGGAGCAGGGAGCCGTACTCTAGGGATAGAGTCTCTTTATTCCCTGGAATTTGGTGGTTTTCTCTCTATATTTTTCTTACTTTAAAAAAAAAAAATATTCTGCAGGGGATGAAAGCAGGATAATGAAAACTGGAAAGAAGTGTGGCGCTCTAGAAGGAAAGGCCCAGATTTCCAGCAAGTCTGATTCCTTCTGCACACAAATGTGAATGCAATTTTATGCCTAATTGGCATGCAAACGTACATCAGTTGTGACTGCCAATCAACCATCTGGTCATTTGCATGTACAATGGTTGTAAATCCACAATATTGCATGTATATTTGGATGCGTGTCCCTTTTGAAAAATCAGTCCCAAAATAAACCTATTTTAACCCCATTGCCAGATTCCATATGGGTGCCAGGTGCTAATAACTTCCTAAAATCCCCCCCCCCTTTTTTTTTTCCAGTTGGATACATCATCCTTCATTTCCTTCCCAAACTATTGACTATTGCCACTGTTTGCTGTAAAATAGCTGCCATGTTTGACCGCAGAGATGGCTGTTTCTTTAGCAGTGGGGGAAATGCTTTCTATATGAAGTTTGTAAGGCAGTGTGAACTAGTGGGTAGAGCACTGGACTCAGACTCAGGGGACTGGATTCTATTCCTTGCTCTCCCTCTGGACTGCTGGGTAAATTAAAGTAAATCACTTCCCCACTCTGTACAATGGGGATAATGATATTGACCTCCTTGTAAAGTAATTAGAGATCTACTTATGAGAAGCACTGAAGAGCCAGGTGCTATTATGATGATGAAAGGGAACCAAAGAGATGTGCAGGATGAGTATAGGATGAGGATTAAGGATTTTCTACATTCTAATCCCAACTCTGATATTGATTTCTTCTCCTAGACAAGCTTTTAAAATCTAGGTCTTAATTTCCCCATCAGTAAAACAGAGATGATCATATTTAGTTACCTTTTATGGCTGTTGTAAGTATGAATCAGCTACTGTTTGCAAAGGACTTTGAAGATGACAACTGATAAATTCTATTAACGTCATTGTAAAAGTTATGATGGCTATTGTTATTAATGACGCCACCAGTCCAATTCATGCTGGAACGATTTCAGTAGAGTGGGAGGATGATGTTAGTAGGATTTCAATTTTGTGGACCTATAGAAAGTACAAAGTAGATTAACAATATCCTTACCGTGTGCTGAAATTCCCTGCAATCATTTGGGCACACAGATATCTACAGTAAAGCTGGGCTCTCTTGTCTTATTTAACAGACATGTAGGCCAAAATCTCAAACTTGGGTGCCTACAGTTCGCCACCTAAACCTATAGTGAAGCAGCTGATTATAGTGGCCTGATTTTCAGCATTTGCAACATCCACATACATCAGTAGGAGTTGTGGTTGCTCAGTCTGAAAAACAAGCCACTTACATAGCTGCCTAGTTATGGATGCTTCTCTTCGACTTCAGGTCAGTCCCTGGCTTCAGCGGAACCTCCTTCTTTCAAGCAGAAAAATCCTGTCTTATACTCTGCGGAGACGGTTGTTATTAAACATTGTGAACTGGAACTGCCTCTGAACTTCAGAGGTGATAAATATAGCTATCAACCCCCCCCCTCCGCGCCCCCCGCAAACGACAGAGCTCCATTTCAATAAAGAGAGGCAGAAATGAACACGAGAAAGTAAAACATCCTAAGGAAAATATCATTCAAGTTAACTGCAGACATAAATTTATCCATCTGTTATCATAAGTGTTACTTGAAAATTACTTGTCCATAAAAATGAAATAAACCAGAAGTGATTTTTTCTTACACATTGATTTTATGTGTACGTTCTGACTTGCCAAAATATTAACTCTTTATTGGCTGCTTCTCTGTTTCTTGACTGTAAAAGGCCCTTCACAAATGCCCCGTGTATTTTAGCTCTTAGGTGCTTTGCTGTTGCACTACATCAGTCATGAGGATGGGACTTTCAAGCAAAGACCAGCTTGGCTTCAACGTTCTTCCTTTAATCCCATTGAGTTGACCACAAAAGCAAGTGATCAAGACTGTGACCTGGAACAATGCATACTGTATCGTATGCTGGAGCACACTTCCAATGAGCATAGATACAGCAAGACTCATTGGGTAGATTAAGCCCTGGAAGGACAGGTTTCGATTTTGCAGAATTTCGCATGTTTCAAAGCTGGGTCCCATTTTCTCCAATGCACTGCTCTCTGTGGCCATTGCAAGAGCTATCTTTTTCTTGGGGAGGGCCAGGAATAGAAAGAAGAAGGGGAGGGTTGCACAAATGTTCACTTGCAACAGGTAGGTTTTATAAAGATGGAGAATGAAAGTCCTCACCTGTTCCGGGGCATTGCAAACGTGAGAACTGCGTATAGAGTAGGTTGGAAATTTTATTTTTCCCCAGGGAAAATGGTCACCCCCCCCAAAAAAAAAATATTTTGGCAGGGTACCAAAAATGTCAATTCAGACCTGCCAAAACATGTCATTTCATCATTTCTTATCGACGCACAAAGTTTGGACAGCATCGTTGGACAAATTGAGACCACTTCTGCAAACTTGGATCTAAGCAGCTCACTCAAGGTCATGCCTCAAGTCAGTGGCAAAGTTGGGAAGAAACCCCAGCAGGATTCCTAATTCTCAGTCATCTGTGCTTGTCAAGTTCTAGTCACCAGAGATTTTCCTGTTTTCACCACTGTGTACCTGGGCACTTTCAGCACCCCAACCTGAGTCTTGGGTGTAGGGCTTGCGAGTTACAGTGCATTAAAGCAGCCCCGGGCGCCCTAGCTCACTACCCGTCCACACTGGCAAGGCACGCAGAGCGCTCTGACTCCAGGGCTACAGCGCTCCTGGTACTCCGCCTCGGCGAGAAGATTAACATTTGGTGCGCATTGGCTGAAATGCCCGGGCATCAGTGTGAACGAGGTGTTGCATTACTGCGCTCTGATCAGCCTCCAGAAACGTCCCATAATCCCCCTAAGTCAAGTGGCCACTCGCAGGGCCGGCTCCAGGCAGCAGCTTGCCAGGCAGGTGCTTGGGGTGGCCACTCTGGAGAGGGGCGGCACGTCCAGCTATTCGGCGGCAATTTGGCGGACGGTCCCTCACTCCCACTCGGAGCGAAGGACCTCCCGCCGAATTACCGCCGCAGATCACGATCGCGGCTTTTTTTTTTTTTTTTTTTTTTGCGCTGCTTGGGGCAGCAAAATCCCTGGAGCCGGCCCTGGCCACTTGTCATTGTTTTGGAATCACTGCAGGCATGCCGATATGCCCTTTGAAAGCTCCATTTCTGACTGCCGGCTGCTTATCTGCTCCGAGACAAAGCAACCATTACTGTGGAATGCTGTGTGTGAGCGAGAGATAGGCGGGGATGGGGGTCTGTTGCTGTCTGAACTTACAAGACAGCATGCTGACATGCTCTCAGCCCCCCCAAAACCCACTCTCTCTCCCCCCCACATACACACAACACTCCCTGTCACACTCCACCCCCCCATTTGAAAAGCACATTGCAGCCACTTGCATGCTGGGATAGCTACCACAATGCACTGCTCTCTGTGGCCATTGCAAGAGCTGCTAATGTGGCCACGTCACTGTCAGCTGTCAGTGTGGACAGATTGCAGCGCTTTCCCTGCTGTGCTCTACGAAGGCTGGTTTAACTCAAAGCGCTCCACATCTGCAAGTGTAGCCAGTCCCTTTATTAGGGGCTCAGAATTTAGAACATTTCCCCCCAATAGATTTCCGTTAGAACTGCCCTCATCAGAATTTTACTTTTAGGCTGTGGAGCATCATGGGAAAATGCAGTGCATTATATTGTGGGGAAGGTTATAAGCCAGAGGATGGGTTGAGAATGAATGACATTGTATATCAGCCAAAACGAGGTGGTAACAGTGCAACTCCATAACATAGAAGAGTGGTTGACATAGGCATGTAGGGCCAGGTTGAAGTAGTTAATTACTATTCTGTATTGATAGTAATGCGCAGCTACACAATGCCTCTCACTTGAGCTAACCAAGTTGTAGGAGAGCAATCTCCCTACACCACTCTTTAAGAAGGTGGAGTGTGCACGTCTCTCCATGGCTGGCCAGCTGTGCCTGTCATTTCAGGGGCTAACGAGGACAGTGGCCGTCTCAACCTCATTTGGGATGGTTTGCACCCCAAGCAGTGCTAAGGATGTGTCTACACTGGAGCTGAGGGTGTAATTTCCAGCTCTGGTAGACAGCCCAGTGCTTGCTTTGATTGAACCAGAGTGCTAAAAATAATAGTGTAGGCAGAACTTCATGGACGAGCCAGATGGGCTAACTGCCCTGAGTTCAATACCGTTTGAACCCCCCGGGATGGTTAGCTCGTGCCCCCACGCGCACCACTGGGGCTATACCGCTATTGTTAACGCTGGAAATGACACCTTCCAGCTCCAACGGAGACATGATCCAATAGTAGTCAGCAATCCCTGCCCTAAGGGAAGAGTAGGGAATGAAACAGGGCCGAGCCCATGCCCAGGGGATGAAAGGTTGATGGAGAGAAAGGCTTCTTTGTGCCTTCCCGCACCTGCACACCCAAGCAAGTCCTAGTCACAATCTGGCCCATAGTAATATTTTTTAGTGATAAGGGAAATTCCATATTAAGAAGAGTGGGCCCTACACAGCCATGAGGTTTTTATCCCAGTAGGAATTTCAGCCAGTCCAAACCCACAACAGTCACTAATCAAACCCTTTGCTGCCAGCAGCTGGGATTTTCCAGAACTAACCGCTAGCTCGGTGGCGCTGGGATTCTGCATTCGTGGTTAGCCAGCATAATGTCTCCTTGTGTGATAGCTATAGTCAACATGGCCCTCAGCCTGTCAACTCCATAACATTTATGGTCACCATGACCCTTCCCCCATCATATTTTTACTCTAAACAACCATATCTTTTCTTTCAGGCATCTAAAAAAATCCTGCTGCCATAATCACTGAAAGGGGTACGTTGAACTTGACCAGGTTGTAATTTACGAGAACATCTGCATACTGTGCTGGGATAGTCATGCACATTATGCAAATCTACTGCTCTGCAAGAGAAACTATCCTTCTCCTCAATCAAGATCCTAAATTAGGGTCAGGAATGGGCATGCAACTGACAGGCTTCTGGAACTTCAATAACTACATTTAGCAAAAGTCACTGGGCCCCTAAGCAAAACGGCATCAGCTAACTTTGTGCAACCTCGCTAAAACAAATCAAAGCCAGTCCTCGCAATTTTATCATACTTTTCACGGTATATGGCATGTTTTTAAAGACTGAGCTCCTGGAGTCATGGGAAAATGTGAGAAATTCAATTCTCTCTCTCTCTTTTTTAAAAGATACATTTCAAGCTTTCATGAGTATAGAGAAAATGTTGAAAACATGACCTGTATGCACCCTAAAGCTCAGGAATCAGAAGGCAAATAAAAAGAACTCAAGATGTATTTAGGAAAACAAACCATGATTTTTAAGCCAAGCTTGTGATTTTTTGGGAGTTGGCAATATTGCAAACACAACTGTATTTGAATCATAAAGGAAAATGAACTCATGTATCAAAACCACAGCAATATTCTGGCATGGAAGAATCAGTCATCTCCCGATCACTTACAGCATAAAGATGGACTAGACCAGGGAATAGTGGAAGACTCTGGGCTATCTTTAAAAAACAGAGATCTCAGGAACATCAGAGAATATTTAATATTCAGTTTGGCACGGAGATCTTTAAGTGCAAGGGGGTGAAAATGATCAAAAGAAAAATGCAGGCTGAATATAATGGAGAAAAATGCTCCCAGTGACGCCTATTGGATTGTAAAATAGTCTCTCTGAGGGAAATGGCAGAAGCTGCATTGCTTGAATCACTGAAAACTAGATTGGACAGAAGATGAAAGGACGACGAGCTGCAGTGGCTTACCAAGGAGGGATGGACAAAACGGCTGAATAAAGTAGGTCTCTTACAATTTTGCTTTCTACAGTTCAATGGTATATGAGTAGAAGCTGGGATGGGATGCACCATAGCCTCCTGGGAACCCATTCTGAGATTATCAGAATTTCTGAACTGGCCACATGGCATCACCATTACTCCAGAAAAGTAATAGCTCACTATGCATTTTTTCTGGCAGGTAAATAGTGGTTGGGAAATAATCTGGTGCCAGAATAGCTTGATGTCCTGATAATCCATTCAGATTCCCTCCACGCCTACCTTCAACTAGACATGAAGAAAGTGAATTCATTTCTTGGGCAAGAAATTCAGAAAGACACACAGGCTGAGCACCACAATGAATCGCCTGTTGCCCAATGTGTGCAGGATAGGGTCAGTGTTTGTTTCATTTTAAAAACTTGAGTTCAGCCAAAATCAGAACCTCAAATACAGCCCTCCAGGAATTTCAGGAAGGACGTGAGATGATTTAGACTCAACTCATGGATCTGAACTCACCTGTAGTGTTTTATTTCCTGATGGTATCCAAAACCTGCCCATTTGGGTACAGATGTGGATGAAATCTCATGAGAAGAATTCCAGAGCAACTTGGCGAAAGTCTCCTGAGAAGAGCTGATTTTATGAGATTTCCATCATTTGGGGCCAAAAGCTCAAGAAAACAGTTCTCGAGATGTCACCACCAGTGAATCTGAACCTCAGTTACAGACTCTTGTCTGTATTCTGACCCCATGTCTGATCTGATCATATCTAGTTAATATAATCTAACTGCATAACATAATTCATAATGATTAATCTAATTATTTAATCTGGTTCCAGATTCCGATCTAAGACCCTCCCTAAGTGCCGTCTCTATTTAAAATATTTGTCCTCACAACTGCTCATTTCCTCTTTACAGGATAATCAAACTTTAGTCATCTCACAAGTAGGATGGTGGCACTTCCATGTATTATTGGCCCAATGATGATCTACAGACAATTGCAGGAAGTGACATATCTTTGCTATTAACCACTGAATGCTTCCAAACCACTTCTATCATATTTGAGTCATCTTCGTTGTCAGGCCTGCAACATCTTTGTAACAAAAGACAATAGTAAGGTCTTTTATCTTCTCTTTGCTGTATCTTTGTAGATTATCTACAACAAACTCCTTGGAGGCCAGTTCATTTGTCACACTATTGAAAAAAATGCTGTTCAACAAACAGCATCTGTTTTCAATTTAGGGAGACAGAAGGACCTCCTTGCGTTTGTGGTCCACTTGTGCTCCCAGGGCCGAGCACATCAGACCCATCACAACTTATACAGTGCCCCTCCTCTACTTGCGCTACATTGATGACATCTTCATCATATGGACCCACGGAAAGGAGGACCTTGAAGAATTCCACCTGGACTTCAACAATTTCCACCCCACCATCAACCTCAGCCTGGACCAGTCCACACAAGAGATCCACTTCCTGGACACTACAGTACAAATAAGTGATGGTCACATAAACACCACCCTATATTGGAAACCTACTGACCGCTATACGTACCTACATACCTCCAGCTTCCATCCAAGACACATCACACGATCCATTGTCTACAGCCAAGTCCTAAGATACAACCGAATTTGCTCCAACCCCTCAGACAGAGACAAACACCTACAAGATCTTTATCAAGCATTCTTAAAACCACAATACCCACCTGGGGAAGTGAGGAAACAGATTGACAGAGCAAGACGGGTACCCAGAAATCACCTACTACAGGACAGGCCCAACAAGGACAATAACAGAACACTACTGGCCATCACATACAGCCCCCAGCTAAAACCTCTCCAACGCATTATCCATGATCTACAACCTATCCTGGAAAATGATCCCTCACTCTCACAGACCTTGGGAGGCAGGCCAGTCCTCGCTTACAGACAACCCCCCAACCTGAAGCAAATACTCACCAGCAACTACACACCACACCACAGAAAAACCAACCCAGGAACCAATCCCTGTAGCAAACCTCGTTGCCTACTCTGTCCCCATAACTACTCTGGCGACACCATCAGAGGACCCAACCACATCAGCCACACCATCAAGGGCTCATTCACCTGCACATCTACTAATGTTATATATGCCATCATGTGCCAGCAATGCCCCTCTGCCATGTACATTGGCCAAACCGGACAGTCCCTCCGCAAAAGAATAAATGGACACAAATCGGATATCAGGAATGGTAACATACACAAGCCAGTAAGTGAACACTTCAATCTCCCTGGTCATTCTATTACAGATTTAAAAGTCACTATCATTGAACAAAAAAACTTCAGAAACAGACTTCAAAGAGAAACAGCAGAACTAAAATTCATTTGCAAATTCAACACCATTAATCTGGGCTTGAATAGGGACTGGGAGTGGCTGGCTCACTACAGAAGCAACTTTTCCTCTCCTGGAATTGACACCTCCTCATCTATTACTGGGAGTGGACCACATCCACCCTGATTGAATTGGCCCTGTCAACACTGGTTCTCCACTTGCGAAGTAACTCCCTTCTCTCCATGTGTCAGTATATAATGCCTGTATCTGTAACTTTCACTCTATGCATCCGAAGAAGTGAGGTTTTTACCTACGAAAGCTTATGCCCAAATAAATCTGTTAGTCTTCAAGGTGCCACCAGACTCCTTGTTGTTTTTGTAGATACAGACTAACACGGCTACCCCCTGATACTCAACCTATACAGAGGTGCACAATTAGGCCATTTCTATCAGAGAAACATATTGGCTCAATGGGTGACAGACAAGGAGAGTCGGTTGGGAATTGTCCATGGTAAAATTTGGTTTGAACCATTTTTTAATTAGTATTAATGTATTTTCCACTGGGACAAATTGAAACAAAATATTTTGTTTAAAGTCATTTTGACACCAACCTGCACCTACCTAGGGTGAATCAGGTTGTAGTTGTAGTTCAGGTGCTTCATGCCTCGTTATCTCCTATAGGCAGGCTGACCTACACCTCCCATAATACACTGTGACCTCTGACCAAGCCACATGGTGCATCATGGGAGCTGTACATCAGCCCTGGAGCCAAGCCCATAGAAAGAATAAGGACTTGCGGCATCAGAATTACAACTCCCAAGAAGCACCTTGGGACCTTAGAGAGAGATAGTTTAATGGTGAACTTGAAACAAAAAATGTTTCCATTTGTTCGAGCACACCAAAACAAACATTTCCAATATGAAATTTTTCAAAACTTTTTGTTCTGGAGAAAAAAAAAAATCAACAAAATAAAAAGTTGACATATTGGACTTTCCCAAAGGGGAAAAAAAATCCAATTTTCAATCAGTTCTGCAAATAATCAATCAAGTGCTGATTAAAGTTACCAGAAACTATGAGCGCAAAAGTTGGGGAGATCCTTTTTTGGGATGGAACAGCTTATTTTTTGCAGCATAATAAACGCTGTTTCAGTGAGGAGCTAATGTGTTTCCTCTAAAGGAGTTGCAAGAATGAAAGCTGACACTTGAATTAAATTAAAAAAAAAAACAACAACCAGAAATTTCCCCCAAACCTTTGTATGTATCTGTTCTTTCTGGCTGCAGACAGAACTGGATGCAGAAGCCTAGTGACAAAGGCTGATTCTAACACAGTCAAAACCAGGCCGTAGTCAAAATTTCATGGCGAAACCTGTCTCCTTGCAGAGTTTTTAGCCACTTTCCCCAATTAGTTTGAATAATCTTCAGATTGTCAATTTCGGATGTTAAACAAAAGCCCTGAACTTCCACAGTTCAGCCATGACTGCTAGGAAGAGATGTGTGGCAAGTACCTGTTTGTGTAGTTTTACTCTACCACTTTTGCTCTGTTAAACATCTGACACATCCCTTTCAATTTCTCTCTCTCTCTCCCTGCTCTCTCCCTAAAAAAGTGCTTTTTCCTACCGCAAGGAGAGCTAGGCAAAACTGATTTCTAAAGACACGGAAACATCAAGGAATGGGAGAGTAGAAGTGCCAGAGAAAATTCAGTCTAGATGAACTGAGAAAAAAAAATCAAAATGTGTCCATGCTGTAACAAGGAAGGTCTGGACCAAATCTTGAAGTCCTTCTCAAGCAAAAATTTCCACTGATGCTTATGGAAGCTTTGCCTGAGTAAGGATTGCAAGAGTGGCCTTTGCCAACATCCTTTGCAAGAATCACGGGGTGAGAGGCCAAGTTCTGCCATGGATTACAAATTGACTAAGAGCAAGAAAACACAGAGTAGGAATCAATTATTGGTTTTCAATATGGCAGTCGCTAACTGCCTTGAAATCAATGGACTTAAGCACTGGCTTAACTTTAAATACATGCTTAGTCGGGGCCTTAGAAGTTAGAAAGATAAATGCTTTCACCTTAGAAAAGTTTCTACTCTGTTCAAAAAAGAAAGGGGGCAGTGGTGTATATTGTAGCAATCTATTGCAGGCATCTTTACTGTATAGAGTCCCTTTTGGGAGCAAACTGGAGCACTCTAAGGGCTGGTCCACACTAACCCCCCAGTTCGAACTAAGATACGCAACTTCAGCTACGTGAATAACGTAGCTGAAGTCGAAGTATCTTAGTTCGAACTACAAGGGACTTACCGCGGGTCCACACGCAGCAGGCAGGCTCCCCCGTCGACTCCGCGTACTCCTCTCGTGGAGCAGGAGTACCAGTGTCGACAGCGAGCACTTCCGGGATCGATTTATCGCGTCTAGACAAGACGCGATAAATCGATCCCAGAAGATCGATTGCTTACCGCCGAACCCGGAGGTAAGTATAGAGGTACCCTAAGGAACACTGAAGATAGTCTGCGATGATTTGAAAGGCCGCTAAGTAGCCTGGCATGTATCAACTCTACTAGTAAAGTCCATGAATGTCCTGACTCAGTCTCTAAGAAATGAGCAGATTTACAATAAGAGGGAAACAATAAGTGAACATATGTTGGCATTTAAAATAAATTGTGTAAGTGCAAAGAGTTTATGTTTCAATCCACATCACTGCCAGGTCCTGAAATAGGTCAGGGAGCAAGGACCTTCTGCCTCAAAGGAGATTCCCAAGAGGAAGATTTCTATACTGAAGGCCAAATTTTACAGTGAAGAACCCTCTCGCCGCCCCCCCCCCATTGGATTTCAATTACATTGTCCACATAAGTAAACAAACAAGGGTATTTTGTTCCATACCTGCTCCAAAGGCAAAGAAGAAGCTCTTGTCTGTGTTCTGCTTTAAAAGGGCCATCACTCTTTTCCCCATCCTCTCGTTCCTCTTGTAAATGAGCTCCTGTCGGAAGTAGCTGTCTATCTCCTGAGCCGTCACTTGCTCATGTGGAGGGAGCGTTGTGTTGATGAAGTTAGGGAGCTGCAATGGAAAGAAATACTGCAGTTCAGATACAAAAGCAGACAGAGGGAAATCAGGGGGCTTGGGACGGGAGAACATGAAATAAAGCTTGGGTTGGTTCAGCTAAGCATCCAAGCATCCAACACCCTACTTGATTCCAGATTAACTGGAATTAACATTGGAATCTTAACCCAAGTTTATCTAAACTGCCCAAACTTCCCGGCACTGCAAACAAGGTGTGCAAACCGTGTCAGATTGCAGGAAATTCCATAAGACCATGCCTTTAAAAAAAAAAAATTGGGATTTTTACTGGTCTGGATCTGAACTGGGAAGTGCAGAGGAGAATGTGAAACTGGAAAATAAAGAGAAGGACCAAAAAAATGAACAGAACGTCACTGGATTTCAAAACTGGACTCATTTTGTGTTTGTTTTGAGTAACTATCTGAGGATGTTGAAGAGGCCCAAAAAAAAAATGTTACTGGCTACAAGAGCGAAAGGCACAGCAGCTTCAGATCTCAAGGAAGGGACAAAGGCCGTCAAAGATTCCTATCCCCTGGACTGGGTTTGAGTAAATAATGGCCATTCTGCGTTTGGCTCTCTGCTGTAAAGGAAAGCCATAAATCAATTGGTTCTACATAAATACTACAAGCATTTGTATTTCCTTGTATACCAAGATTCCATATTTAATGGGTATCAGAACAATGGAGCTTAGCCAGAGGTGCGGGCGGTTTTAGAAGTTGAATTGGACAACGAAATGATATCTTGGTAGATCTAAGAATGTCTGAAGGCACAGTACCTAGAAGTGGAAAAATCTCTCCTCTCCACCCATTGCCCAAAGACAACGAAGGCAGTACATAAGCATACAGATCCTGATCTGGAATTAGTGAAGATGCCTCCAGAGCAGGTCCATTAGTGCCATATGCAAAATACTGATGCAGGATCGGCTATGTCAGATGGTGGACCTCCCTCACTCCACCCGCTTAGCAAGCCTAGCATTGATGCTGGAGCTAACCTTCCCCACCTGTCCAGGAAATACAAGGACTTAGGTTTTAGGGTTAGGGTTATAGGTGATTATATGAAGCTCTGGCCCAAGCAGAAAGTTAAGTGCATCATATTTCCACCCCACCTGCATAGACCCAGCTATAATCCAGCCTAGTAGAATCAAGATACACATTGCCTTGTTCATTGTATTTAATTTTTTGCTCTTGGCTTGTCATTAAACTATCCTTTGCTCATCTCACCCAAGATGCCCGCCTGGCATGACAATGAATGGATCAAACAGCAGATGCCAAAGGGACCCAGATTTTCTCCTCCTAAGCTGGAAAGGGTTTGCTGAAGCCAGAGCAGTCATTTAAAATCAAGCATTGGGTTTCCTATTCCCTTTCCATTCTCCTCCCAAAGAACAAGAGGAAGGGACACATTTAAGCGTCATCACTGGCAACACCATGCCGGGTCTTTAAGCACATTGTAAATTATTCTATTTTTAATGGCCACCACACTTAACACGACTGCCGTGTCACTTGGGAAAGAGAGGGAGGAGGGGGAGGAGAGAAGATAAATGATTGAAGTATGCATAGCTACTATACACAGTAGTGCAAGCACTCTCCGAGCCTCGACGTCTGCTCCATTAATCATCTCCACTTCTTCCAATATCGCAGTTCCTTTCTATAGTTTGTGACATACGCCATGCCTGGCTCAAAGGAGGCAGCTGCTCATGCTGATTTATGGAGGCTTTTGCCTTCTTAACCACCAGACAGGGATCAGGAACTCAAGAAACAGTTGCATGCAATTAGCAAGCTGTTAACCGTCGTCGGGAGTTAATTTTTTTTTCAAATTGTTATTGTAAAAGTGCAACCTCAAGAATTCAGCAAGGGGATTGGATGCCCCCCTGTTAAGTGTTCCCTGGAAGGCCCATGAAGACTTTTTGTTTGGATTCAAGCTAAAGTAGATATAGCTCCACCTAGTGGTGCATGCATGTGTACTATGCTGCCAACCCCTCTACTGGCTGAGCTGCTAAAAGAGAACAGCCTACTAATGCTACTAGCTAAGCAAGTTGCTTCTGTAGCTTTAAACAGTAGTGACTGATGCTGAGAGTCCTGGGTTCGAACCCTGCTGTTGATGTACACAAGCAGAATTTAGATATTCAGGAAACCCATTGTCAAGCAATATGTGGAGAGAGCGCTCTTTGCAGGAGACAAGTAGGAGCTGAGTGTGAAGTCTTTGCAAAGCATTCAGCCTCCTGGGAGTCCTATTGATCTGGTGTGGGCACCAGAATGGGGTACAGCCCAAGAGCAGTATGGTCTGACAGCAATAATTTTGGAACCTGTGATCACACTGTTTTTTCTGGCTAGCTGAATACAAAGTTGGTACTAAAGGGGAACACTCTTCTACCAGAGTCAGAGTGTCCACACATGGAGTAGTTAATTCACTTTAAATTCACACCCTACTTTATTCCAGATTAACTTTCATGCGTAGACAAGCCCTTCCCTACATGTGTAGCTCTACCTGGGTAAGCACTCCCAGTCAGAAGGTAGTCAAATAAAGTTATGCATGTACATAAGAATTTGCAGTACTCGGGTTCTGCAGCCATGACTGTGCAACAATGAAGTCAGTGGGAGCTTTAGGAAGGATGGCACAATGGTTAGGACGCAAGCCTGAGACTAAGGCCATGTCTACACTCGCAGGCTTACAGAGGCATTACAGCTGTGCCACTGTATGAGAACTCATGTAGCAGCGTTATGCCGACGGGAGAGCATCTCTCACCAACATAGCACTGTGCACATGAGCGATTATGCCGGCAGGTTTTATTTCCCCCCTCCCTCCTTAGATGACCTCCTGAGGTCCCTTCCAACCCTGATATTCTATGATTCAAGTCCCTGCTCCACACAGACTTCCTGTGTGGTTTTGGACAAGTCACTTCGTCTCTTTGTGCCTCAGTTACCCATCTGTACAATGGGAACGATAGAGCTGGCCTGCCTCTCTATCTCTTAGAACTGGAAGGGACCCCAAAAGGTTATCGAGTCCAGCCCCCTTCCTTCACTAGCAGGACCAAGTACTGATTTTGCCCCAGATCCCTAAGTGGCCCTCTCAAGGATTGAACTCACAACGCTGGGTTTAGCAAGCCAATGCTCAAATTCCCAAAGGTGTTGTGAGGATAAATGCTCTGCAGCAAGATTTAGCCATCGCCTGGATGTGAGGAACTAGAGAGAGGTCCGAGTCAAAGAAGATCCCCATGTTACAGGACTGAGTAGGGTGACCAGACAGCAAGTGTGAAAAATCGGGACAGGGGTGGGGAATAATAGGCACCTATATAAGACAAAGCCCCAAATATCAGGACTGTCCCAAACACTTCACAATCTAAACAGAGAACTCACGTAGTATCCCCATTTTATAGTCATGGAACTGAGGCAGAGAGAGAGATTAGGTGACATGTTCAAAGTCAGAGAAAGTCAGTGGCAGAACAGGGAATTGATCATGGATCTCCTGCGTCCCAGTCTTAACCACAGACCATCCTTCCTCAATTAACAGGACATGTCAGAGGAGCCCTGCATCCATAAACAGTATTGCCAAGCAAGCAAGATAAAAAATCATGAATCAAGCCTTCAAAATCATATAGATTGTCTTAAAGAGCATGGGATTTTTTTTTAATAAGACATCACTTTTTATTGGCCTTCTGGGTTTTGAGCCTTTAGACTTCACATTTCCTAGCTTTTCTCTGCAACCATAAAGGCTAGAACCTTGCTATATTGAAATCCAGGACCTTAAGCAAAACACCGAGCACCAGGACGCTTTCGATTAAAATCACAGGAATTGACAATGCTGCTCAAACAGGATTCTAAAGACCCCAAGCAGAGTTCTAAAGGCTGCCAACCTGTCATAGTATGTAAGATTCAAATTGAGCTCAGATGAGCTGCTCTCAATTTATACCCGTGTTTTGCAGCAAGAGGCGGACATTTAAGTAATGGTTATCATGGCCTATACAGGGAAGGGACTCTACTGCTAACAAAGGTCAATGGGGCATTGTATTTTTACTCCAGGGCTACAAAATATACTACTTGGAGTTGGAAGACACCTGTTCTCCTCTGATTTATGGACATTTCTAACATCTGGCCGAACAATCTATGGTTACTTTACCCTGTAATGTGAAGAATTCCAATAGTGCACGCCGAATGGACTGGGAGCATAAGAGTAGCCAAGTGACGGATAAAGCCGACATGGGATTGTGGTTGCTGAAACGATGACTGTTGCTGACTCAACCGTTTCTGCTCCAGGAGCCATGAGTTTCCTTCCGAAAGGGCCCTCAATAGCCAAGAAAAGAGGCGGCTAATTAATTTGGTATGGCCCAAAGTTGGCAGCTTCCAAACAGATCAACTCCTGGGTCATTACGCAAAATGGAGAAAGAGGAAACCGTAAAGGAGCTATGCACCGTGGTGTGCTGCCCAGGGCACTGATGCAGATTAACGCCCTGCCACCAGCCAAATAAATCCTCCATTTATTAGTGACTTTTAACAGGAAAAATAAAATACCAGAAGCCTGACGGGGTGTGTGTGTGTGTGTGTGAAAGGATTTTCTATGCAAAGTGAGAGAAATCAACTCAGTTACCCCTTCATCTCACTCAAAATCTGCTCACCCTTAAGCAGGATGGGGTCGATTATCCCACATCTGCAAGGCATGGGGTTCTTACCTCTCAGGCAACCATTTAGATACTGGACTAGGTCCCATCCTATGCCTCTATTTACACTGGAGGTGACTTTTCACACCCACTTTGCACAGCTGTAAGTGGTTAAGCAAGGCGCAGGGCTGTGTAGAACTGGGGAAAGGCCCGAGGAAGCAGCGGATGAGGTGTCTAGGACGTATCCAGGACATGGTGGAGGTGGAAGAGGGCATAGCCAGAGCAGGTAAACCAGCTTGATCCCACCAGGGGGATCTTCTGACATACAGGTTGCTGGAGAGGTTTATAGGAGCCTTAACATGACACATAAATCTAGCCCGGTACTTGCATTGACCAGAAATCTCAAAACCCTAAACACATTCACGATTCTGCTAATCAGATTTCAGTCCCACACACCCACCCAGCACAGAACAACGTCTCAGGGCAGACCCTTCATTCCGTTCAGTCAGAAAGCTGCCATTTTCAGCTAGAGACAGGTCAGTAAAACCAATACAATCTCTCCCAGGCACATCTACCCTGGGGTGTCCACCCACTCCCCAGCCAAGCTGCCCCTAGCCTCGCTCCAGGGAGCATGGCGGGAAGCGGTGTTACGGTTTTGACTAAGTCACCGTTTCCAGCCCGGCGATGGCTTTTCCATCCTGCCCTTTACTGAAGCTCAATAAGAGACTGCCTTTCGAAGGCAGGAAGCGACCTGGCAGTACCGCAAAGTACGGGGGCACCTGCCTGCTTCTCTGCTGACAAAATGGCCGTGTCAGTCGGGACCGGCAGGGGGAGTCAGACAGCGTGGGTTCCGTTCCTAGCCCTGCTCCTGAGACCTTGGCCAGCTCACGTCTCTTAGTGCTGCTATTGAGACCAGGTGTTTCAAACCCGTTGCGTGGTGCAGGCTGACATCCATTTTCATGGGGCTGGGGGAACAAATTCCACTAGCAAGGGGCATATTTTCAGTCTTCTCTGCCTCTTCAGCAAAGTCAGCTCGTCCTCCCCCACCCCTTCAGCTGAAAAGCAGCTGGAGGCCAGGCTGGCTAGTAAGTCTGTGTCCCTTTTCCCTGGAGACAGCAGGAGCAGGAAAAAAACAAGGGAGGAGGAGGAGGAGAAGGCCCTGCTCCGATGACCCTGGTGTTACAGGGCTCAGCGGTACCACCAGGAACCCTATGGGAGGGAGGATACAGAGGTGGAAGGAGGGAGAGAGAGAGAAAGACAAGAGAAAGTGGGAAAAGGAGGGAGAGAGGAAGGGAGCAGCAGCTGCTGTGGGGAAAAGGGGACTCAGTGTCCGTGGCAGGCTCAGAGCTCAGGAGAGCCTGACTCCCAGGCCTGTGTGCCAGCCACTAGCCCA
This sequence comes from Trachemys scripta elegans, assembly GCF_013100865.1. Lineage (NCBI taxonomy): Eukaryota > Metazoa > Chordata > Testudines > Emydidae > Trachemys > Trachemys scripta. The sequence continues at coordinate 102,073,771 of NC_048305.1, read as the reverse complement.
AACCGCTCTCATTTCATTTGGCCTCTTAATGGCACTGAAACATCTAGATTTATAAATCTCTAATATATTTCGGAATGCGGATGGCAGCAAGAGCTGGGGAGGGAACTCAAGGCTCAATTACTCCTTCTGCAGGACCAGAACGTGACAGATCTCACAGACCAATTCGTCCCTCTGCCAGGGGGTCCGGGGAGGAGGAGGAGGGCAGCTCTTGGCCTGATCCCAGCTCTCCAGCAGGCTCTGATCCTAGGAGGAGCCCTGTATGGGTAGAGCCCAAGATCTCCACCAAGCACCAGCAACGTCAATGGTGCTCCACCCCAGCAGAAGTACCCAGAGTGAAGCAGTTGGCTTGTTCAGGGTTGGAGTTGTGACCTTATAGGGACTGTAGAAAGTCTAATGCCATTTCCGTTCACACTGGGCACCGGAACCAACCCCTTTCTCCCCCTCCCCACTGTCATGAATTTAAGCTTAACGGGGGGGGGGGGGGTATGGCTGCAAACATTGGCCATGTGTCTCACAAACACCTTGAGGGGGGAGATGTTTATCCCTTTTAAAAGGCTTTCAATGAATCCCGGAGAAGTCATGACCTCCGTGTATGTTTTCTATTTATTTTTCCACACCAGTTAAATAGTCACTTTCCAAGCACTTAAAGGAAAAAGAAATCAACATCAGCCCCCGCCCCCTTTTGGTAGCGATGCCAAAATATGCAGCCGGGCCTCCCTATCTGAATGAGTGTTTTGATTAAAGAAGTCTTAACAAAACACAGTCTGAACAAGCAGCGTAGCCCCGTTCTGCAAGCTTCACCCAAGTATGCTGTGTATACTTAGGGCTGGATTACTGGGATTCGTGTATTAATTGAATAAGGATGACAAGCCTCCAGCATATGCAAATAGAGGGTTAGGTTTCAGTTTTGAGGGTAACCCCTAATGCTTACTAATATCCCCTCAAAACCCCCGAAGTCGTGACGGTCGAGGCAAACCCTCGCAAGCTGCACACATCTGGAAAAGTTCATGTTTTTCTATTTTTCTTCAAAACCCTTTGTTTCCTTTGACAAAAAGTTTCTGCTATTCCGACACTAAAACCATCGCCTCTGAGTTGCCAAGACTCCCAAGTGAGGATCCTGATCAAAGGAGAGAGTGTGGCAATAACGCAAAGAACCTGTGGCCAGGATTTTTTTGTGTGTGTGTGGTATATTAAAACAGTTCATTCTTTTTTTCAAAGGTATTTTTCATATCACCCTCTGCTACAAACTGGGAGAACAGCTGGTCGATAGAGGCTACAGGCAAAGGCTCAGGCTAGGATAGGTTTTCATGAGTAGGTGTTGTCTGGGCTCGAGGGAAAATGGCTGTGTGTTTTTTTTTCAATATCTGTTTTGTACAGGCAGGAAGTTTATAAACAAAAGGAAATACTTCTTCACACAATGCTCAGTCAACCTGTGGAACTCATTGCCTGGTGATATTCTGAAGGTCAAAAGTGTAACGGTTCAAAAAAGGACTAGGTAAATTCATGGAGGATAGGTCCATCAATGGCGTTTAGCCAAGATGGTCAGGGACGCAGCCCCATGCTCTGGATGTCCCTAAACCTCCAACTGACAGAAGCTGGGACTGGATGACAGGGGATGGGTCACTTGAAATTGCCCTGTTCTGTTCTTTCCTCCTGAAGCATTTGGCATTGGCCACTATCAAAGACAGGATACTGGCTCCATGGGCCATTCGTCTGACCCAGTATGGCCGTTCTTATGTTATTACAATGTTTGTGGCCAGACTGGATGTTTATATAAAGTTTGCAACCTGATTTTAAACAAAAAACAACAAAAAAGTGTGTAATCCAAAAGATCCAGTTTGTAAGATGTCTGTCAAATTCCACAAAAAGCAAAGATCAAAATGCAGGCTAGGAGGAATTATAGATTAGGGCAACGTCAGAGCTAAAAACACACAGAGACACACATGTCACCCAGCCAAAGTGAGATTACTCAGATCCGGTACATTGGTTGGATCCATTATGAAAGTTACAGGCCTTGTGCAAATTTCAGCTCCTGATCTGGGTTTTTGTTCCAAACGCCGACAAAGCTGGAGGATTTGAAGACCTGAAGTTTTGATTCAGGTCCAGGAAGAGTAGAATTTATGACCCCACCAGAGCATGGGATCTGAATTGACTCTGTAACAGGATGTCAGGTGCCCAGAAGTGTCCGGCCCTAGAGTGCAGCAAGGACAAGATAACTGGCCTCTTTTGCTCACTTCCAGGAACATCTGCAGCTTGATAAAGTTTTGAGAGTTTTGGTATCGTGAATTGTTCTAGTGAAACCCAGGACTTTGCACCAATTCAATTAGAATCAGCCAGACAGCCAAACAAACATCTGCTACACCCTGGAGGATACCTTTTGGAAGACATAAGATTGGCAAGTACCTTTTCAGGCTAGGGTTTTGCCCTAGAATTTCAGGATAGGGAATGAAGGAAGGAAAGAGTCACAAAAACTCCCTTTCCCCAAAGAGAAATGCTCAAAATGGTCCCCCCAAAAACCAAAATGGCCTGATTCTCCTCCAATTCTACAAGTGGAAACCAGGAGAAACAACTGAAATTAATGGTATTACCCCAGGATAGATCAAAGTGACCAGTTTCTGGGCAGACAGAGTTGCATCGGATATAAATCAACACAGGATTTGACCTTAATCTATAAACAACTGTCCCCAAGGTGATTAAAATCTAGGCACCAGATTCTCAGTTGATGTAAGTCAGCATAGCTTCATTGAATACAACAGAGCTACATTGATTTACACCAGCTGAGGATCTGGCCTGTTCAAGGAACATGTGGAACTGTGGTCATTCTTGTGGAATGCTTGAATTCTAATCCTGCCAAGTCAGGGCAGTCAAATGCCTTCTTTTTTTTTTTTTTATAATGAAGTGACAAAAATGTCCTCTGGCTACAAGACAAAAGAAAAAACAGCATCTCCCATAGTCAAGCCACAATATAGTTAAAAAACAAATAAGTCCTTCCCATTTCACTTGAAGAAGTAGGATTAAATAAGTCCTTCCAAGGCCAACTTCATAAAACCAGCTCCTTAAAAACAAGGAACTGTTCAAATGCTTTACAGCAATTTATACAGGGCTGACAGATACTCTTGGATTCCAAAGACTTACACTAAATCTTGGTCTACTCTAAAAAGTTTTGCCAGCATGGCTGTGTTGTCTTGGAGTGTGGAAAAAAAAAAAACACACGCCCCTCACAATACCACACATGCAGCCCAACCAAGAGAGTTACGCTGGCAAAAAAAAAAAAAAGAAAGAAAAACCATGTAGATGCAGCTTATACTGTCAAAAGACTCATTTTGCTGAGATAGCTCGACATTCGAGGAGGTGGTTTAACTATACCAGGAGAAGAACTCCACTAGTTATGTCAGTATAGATATACTGGCAAACCCATTGTCATGTAGGCAAGGCTGCACTCTCTGTCTCTTTAGAGCACCTCTTTAAAGTTTGGTCTCATAGTACTAAGTAGACCTGGTCAAAATTTCTCAAACCAAATAAATACTAAATGAATAAATACATTCCGAACTTTGAAAGGTTTAAAATAAACAAAAGAATTTATTTTTCAAAAGTTGAGGGATGAAAATTTTGAAATTTTATTTTTTTTCCCCTGAAAAAAATCTTATCTTTTTTTTTTTGGACCAGTGCTATTCAAAAGAGATGGACCCCAAGGTGCAAATTTTGGCTATGGCTCCAAATGTCCAAAAAACACATGCATGGCCCTGCGCCAGAGTTTGAGATTGTTCAGATCCGGTATTTTGGTTTGACCCATTGTAAAAATTAGAGGCCTTTTGCACATTTTGGCTCTGGCTCTGGGTTCTTGTTCCAAAAGCCTACAAAGTCGGAGGGTCTGAGGATCCAAGGTTTTGATTCGGGCACAAAGTGGAGCAGAACTTACGATCTCACAAGAGCTTCCGAATTGGCTCTGCAACAGAAGTGTCCTGCCTCAGAGTGCAGAGAGAAGCAGATAGCTGGCCTCTTCAGCTCACATGAGGAACATGAGCTGCCCTGGACAATCGTGTCACAATTCAGTTCAGCTTTTCTGGTCACCAGACATAACGGCCCAATCATGGGAGAGAGACTGGCTTCAACAGGAGCGAATACCTACGCAAGAGCTGCAAGCCTGACTCTTTGTCTAGAACTTGAACCAGAGCTCCTTTGGGTCAACGCTTGTGAAGCCCAGTGCTCCGTGCAGCGCTTCATTGGAAAGAGCAATCCTTTTGAAGGAAAGACAAGATGCTGTGCCAGCTCGTCTAAGCTGCTTATGTCTGAAGGTGATAAGATGTTTCCAAACGGTCCCGTTTCAATAGCTGCGCATTTGGTGTGCAGATTTATTTTCTTTTACCTTGATAAAACTCCATTCCTCGGACAAATCTGGGGCCTGCTTATCAGTCAACACTCCACCTAATGGTTTCAGTTTGTATTTCTTGTAGCCGGGGCATTCCACAGATAGTTTTCATTGACTAGCTTTGGAAGCGAGCCAGATACTCAGTTGTATTTATCCAGCACCATAACAGAGGCAAATTAATGATGTGATTCGAATGATCAGGACCTTTCGTTCTTAAAGGACAGGTTTAAGCGCAGGATGCGCTGATAACATTTTTCAAGGGCTATGTAACACAGCCAAGTGATTTATAGACAACAAGCGTGTTGTACAGTGACACACAGCAGCTTTTCTCTTCAGGGGTAGAGAGGGCAGGCTCCTTTGATGTGACATAAATTTATACATCTTAAATTTCATGTGATCAGAAGCAGGATGCGCAGTGCATGCTGCCACAGCACTTAATGCCAGCTGCACAATTTGCTGGGCCAGATTAGAGGGAAATCTAATGGGAGGGCTGTGTGACCTAGTGAATACAGCACGGGACTCAGGATGTCTATTCCTGCCACTGGCCTGTGGGGTGACACTGGGCAAGTCACGTCATGTCTCCGTGCTTCAGTGTCCCCATCTGTGAAATGGGGATAATAATACCGACCTCTTTCGTAAAGCCCTTGGAGATCTCCTGATGAAAGTGCTACATAAGATGTGAATTATTATTGTTCAGGAGAGCCTGATATTGTGCACAGCCACTATACAAGGGGGAAACTTCTCCCACTGAGTGGCTGCACAATGCAGGCCTAATCCTCAACCCATCCAAGTCAATGGAAAGACGCCCCATTGAGTTCAACGGGCTTTGGACCAGGCCCAATAAGGCTTGCAGTTTGTAAAGGCACATCTGTGGGAAAGGTGCTACATAAACATAAATTATGATTATTGCATTGCCATCATAAAAAACAGCACAGGCACTTTATTCAGTGGGATCTAGTTCAACCGAAATTGGCTCCAAAATGCAGTGTAAAAGTGGGGACTTATGAAGGTGCCAGATCAGCACTGCGCTCCACAGGGGAGGACACAAGAGAAGGCTGAGAATGGAGAAGGATAACCGGACAGGAGACGTGGGAGGAGGGACTATGTGATGTTGAAATGGAGTCGGGGCAAATAGGAAGCCAGTAATGAGGGGGGTAGGATGGAAAGGCAGACAGAAAAAAGTAGACCCTCCTATTTATCCTCTCTCAATACAAGAGCAAAGAGAAATCCAATTACACTGAGAGGCAATATATTTCAAATGGACAAAAGGAATTCTTTGATACACAAATTCATATATAATAGGTTAACACACATTGGCCATTAACACCTAATTCAATTCATACATAATTCACTGGTGGAATTCCCTGTCACAAGATACCACTGAAGCCAAAGAGTTTATTGGCATTAAAAAAACCCATGTTATTCCATTTCTATGAACAGGGAGAAAAGCCACGCTTACATCAGATTGGGAGGAAAATAATATAAGGGATAAAACCCCAGAGGCTTCAGATCTTAAAGCAACTAACTAACTGCCTGCGGGTGGGAAGAAATGTCCTATAGAGGCTGATCTCAATTTTGCACTAGAAGACTTCTTGCACCTTCCCTTAGTTGATCCAACCTGGTAGGGCTACCCCCTTTAAATCCTACAGTACTCTTCCATAAAGGAGAAGGGGACTTTTTTTTTTTAAAAAGTCAAGCACGAAAGCAGAACATTCCTACCCCGTCTCTGTTTTCATAGTATTTTCATTTCAGTATCATTTTGACTCTCTGCCCAGAAAGTCCATCATAAATCTTTTAACTGAAAGAGTCACAGAAGGATCAATTGTTAGAAGAAGGGGGTACGAGCAGGAGATACTTTTCCTTCTCCACTTCTGTGTCATAGCCTAACTGAGTAAGTTTGGTCCTGTTACATTTTATTAAGTTTAACTAAGGATTTATGAACTTGGAGAAATGGTGCTCGCCCATACAGATAGCAGCATCACGGAACCGCAGGGAGGGCTGGTTTTGGGGTTCTCCCCTTTTTTAAAAATAGATTTGCAAAAAAAAAAATATTATGGCGGATTTATTTAGGGCTTGGGAATGCAAGCGTCTCATCTGAATGTACTGAGATATGGCATAGCAATGAGGAGTATTCTATACATGTTCTCTCACCCAGCTCCGTCAAAGCAACCTGACCCCCAACTGCAGCTTGAGCTAACATTCTAGCACAGCAGGTCCCATACCACCTGGCCAATGCACCTCATTACTCACATGGAGTACCCTCTGCTCTTCCATTCCTGAGGGCAGCCGTGTCCGCCGGCACCGACAAGCCGCAGGGTGCTTTTGTGATGTGGAGACCTCATTTTATTCCAGACCCTGCACTGTAATCCATATTTGAATCCAGGTTTCCAAAGGAGACAGGTTGTTTGTCTATCTTCTACTTATGCTTCAATAATTGCCATAATATTAGAACACCTTATGGTTTCTAGCAAACAGCTTCTACCATCCCCGCGAGTAGGGCTTTGGAGGCCGGAGTGCCATTATCCACAGCATTGCTCTCTTCATCCAAGCCGTTCCCTATCCATGAGTTTCAGCAACCAAAGACAGCAGTGATCAGGCAAGAGGGAACACTACCTGCCCAGAACCTTTAACACCCTGAGCCAGTGTACCCTATGGCCACTTATGGACTAAGTTGCTGTACACCGGCATAGAGCCATTGACTTCAATAGAGCTTTTCCAACGTACACCATCTGATAATCTGGCCCATATCTATGTAAGGCACTTGTGGCATGCATTGCCAACAAGCACTTTAATGGGTTTATCCTCACAACATCCCCAAGAGGTAGCAAAGTACTATCACCCCATTTTACAGATGGGGAACCAAGACACTGAATGACTTGCTCAAGGAAGTGTGAGATGGGTCAGGAAACTGAACCCATATTTCCACTGTCCCAACCACTGGCCCATCCTTCCTCTGTAGGACAGATCTCTCTCTAAAGAAACCCAGATGCATCTTTCAGGCTGTAACTAAATCTTGGGTAAATGATTATTCTGCATGGCAGCAGAACCTGCAAATGTTAGGTAGCTGAATTACTGCTCTTGGATATTAATGCACAACTAGTGCCTTACAAAAAAAAACCTCTCTCCCCTATACTGCTTTATTTCCAGGTGACATTTCACAGTGCATTTAGTCTAGTACCAGCTGCATGGACTAGTCTAGAGCTCTGAAATCCTGCCCCAGCTGTCAGATGTTACAGAAGAATAGTACCGTCTTCCAAAAATGCTGACAATTCTACCACCAGGATTAGCAAATATTGTATTTACCCAGAAATTTAAGTAATGATACTTGTGCTTTCGGAATGTATAGTCTATTTCTATTGGTAGGCCTATTGTCTTCTGTACATAACATCCTGGGGAGGGTTGCAAACTTATCAGGCCATCAGAAACCACACTGCTTAAATTCAAGCCAAGAATCCTATGTGCTCCAGTAAAAGGATATGTTTTATACATACTTCACAAAGGCTAATCTAATTTGGTAGCCAAATCACATGGCATCTCCATGAGTACTTGAAAAAAGCACCCAACTAGAACATAAGCTTTGGAGCTACCCTAGGGTGACCAGATGTCTCGATTTTTGGGTCTTTTTCTTATATAGGCTCCTATTACCCCCCCACCCCCTGTCCCGATTTTTCACATTTGCTGTCTGGTCACCCTACCCTGAGAAGTTCAAAGTGCATCCTTTTGTCATTTATGAAACACTTGAAATCCAAAGCTGCCTTTAAAAACAACAACAACAACACCACGAGAAGTATTGGGCCCGATTCTGTCCCCGGTTAAGCCAACAAGAGTTTTGCCACTGACAACATTTTGCTATGTGGCCCGGAATATTCTATGGTATTTTAATTTTCCCTGGCTTGTAAGTGGTCTAATCTGTTCTGTCTGCTCTGTGGGACTCTGGCTAGAGATGTTGCTTGGAACTTTTATTTCCCCTGATGCTGAATGGCATGTTTTTAATGCAGTATTTGATCCTAGAATTTGCAAGAAGAGCTTTAAAAAAAAATTCTCTTCCTCGCTAGTCTAAAATGTTACAGGCATCCGTGATTTATTCACACAGAGTTCCTGTGTGTCACTGCAATCAGTGGGAACAGCTGCAAATTGTTCTAGGGAACATGGATATATTGCTGGAGAGACTGTATTGTTTTCTAGTGGTTAAAAGATAAGACGGGACATCCGGACACCTAGGTTCTATGCCTGATTCTGTCACTTGCCTTTTGACCTTGACCAACTTATCTCTGAGCCTCCAAGGTTGCCATCTGTAAAATGGTTATGTATTTACCTCAAATACCTTTGAGGTCCTCTCTTTGCAGCCCTTCACTCATACCCTCTTCTCTAACACATCAACACACACAGGGACTCTTGCGGTCCCTTCTAACCCTACAGTTCTAAACATAAGCTACTTGTCTTCTCTTTCAAGGCCCTATCATCTCTCATTCAGTATCACAGGGTCAACTCCCACCTCTGACTGAAAATGTAACAAGTGGGTGATGGAAGGCTAAACAAGCCCCTTCATGCTTTTTTTCCATGTTGCCCCTCATGCTTCAGAGAAGCTCCCCTTTAACATCCAGAAAGTCACTTCATTGTACTCCTTCAAATCCCTTAGCCATGATGCCTCCAGAAACACTAGCTAATAACTAGGCAGCCGGTGTGCTGGTAGCTCAGCCTATCATGCTGACTTAAATTGCCTCATTGTTTCTTTTAACTCCCCCATATAGCTGTCTGTCTCCTCCATCATCTCTTGTCTTCTGTTTAGATTGTAAGCTCTTTGGGGCAGGGACCATCTCTGTTCTGTGTTTGTACAGAGCCTAGCACAGTAGGATCCTGGTCCATGACTTAGACTCCGAGGCGCTATGATAATACAAACAACAACAACTAGTTATTATGGTTGTCTTCATAGGCACCAACTCTGTGGGTGCTTGGGGGCTGGAGGAAGGGGTGGAGTGGGGGCAGGGTCTGGTGCGGGGTGGGGGTTGAGCACCTCCCAGCAACTTAGAAAGATGGTGCCTCTGGTTGTCCTCTCAATGGTACACAGCATCGTTGGTTCTCCAGCTCCTTCATTCTGCATACCACGTCAGTAGAGAAATGTTCCCATCTGGACCACTTCTTTTCCAACCTCCCAATGCATGGCTCTCCACTAGGGGCTCCTGGTAGTCCATAGAACACAGTTTTAGAACTGCTGCATGAATGTCCCAATTCTGCCACATTTATGCATGTCCAGTGCCCAGAGTTCCACTGAGAAACAGTGACTCCTCACATAGTATGGCGCTACCCTCGAGGAGTAAAAGTGTCAGAATCAGGCCCTGAAAGAATGATAGGTTCTCTGATGCCTCTACTTAGACTGACAAAAGGATCTGTGTTTCTTAGTTCATCTTATCAATGCATGGTCCTCCCTTGAAGGCATGCGGGCTTTGACATCATATGTGGTTGCCATGGAGATGACTGAATTGCATCCCAGTGGGACTCAAATGGAATGATAAGCTATACAAGGGTTGCCAAGGTGTAAGAAAGAGACAGACCCTTCATTTATTCCCCGAGTGCAGGTAAGACCCAGCCAAGATGGGGGTCACACACTGCTGGAGTTACAATGATAATACATAGCTCTTATACGGTGCTTTTCAACCATAGATCTCAAAGTACTTTACCAAGGAGGTCCATCCCATTATCCCCATTGTGCAGGTCGGGAAACTGAGGAACGCAGTGGGGCAATGACTTGCCCAGCCACTGGCAGAGCCAGGAATAAAAGGTCCTCTTCAGTCCCAGTCCAGTGCCCAATTTTTTAAGTCACCCTGCATCAGAGCAGCAGTAGATGTTGTGCTAAGAAACCTCCTGTCTCCACATAGTTAGCAGAGAGAAAGAAATTAACATATCCATATAAAACCAGCACACTCTCTCAGAGTTTGCCACCAGCCATCAGCTGGTCTGCAAAGGAGGATCCAGCTATGCTGAAAGTCTTTATTAGCCTCAGATAACTAAGACCAACACAGACTAGAAGGCTGCAACAGACGCATATAATATTATTGGATTATGGCATGTTTGAGAAGTTATTTAGCCTTGTAGCCTATTTACATAAGGTTCACTCTGTCTTTTGTTTGGACACATTCCTAGCAAAGCTTTTCAGTTGTCATCCCCACCTCCACCAAGTATGCATAAAACAACTCAAAGGTGAAACCCATTCTCTCCCCAGACAAATGAGAGACATGTGGAGAACAAAAAAGGAGCAAGAGGCATAAGAAAAATGAGGAGAAGGGCGGGGTGAGGAAAGATGAGGTTATGGTCAACGGGCTGGAGTGGGACTCTCAAAATCAGGATTCTGTTCCTTGCTCTACTACAGGCTCCCTATGTGGCCTGGGGCAAGTATTGCTGGATGGCTCAGTTTCCCTCTTTGTACAATGGAATACGTCTCTACCTTACAGAGGTGTGGTGAGGATGGGCACCTAACTACCCTGATAGGGTGCAATGCCCTTTCTTGAACACAGCTGGTGTACTTTAATTCTTCGATGGGCAGAGGATGCAAAATTGAAAACTAGATATAGATTTTTAAGTTCAGGGGACGTTTGACCTGTTCCGTTATAGAGGCAGGGACCATTTCAGAAATTAGATACTAATCTGGGATTTGATTTCAAACACGTGACAGTATAGGGAACATTTGGATCAAGGATTCTCGTAGGGTAGCATCTCTACTTAAAATTTTAAGGCCGGGCATTCTATGACATGGGCATCAACATCATCGTAATTACTCACACCTCTTAGCCAGTTTGTCCATCCCTAGCCTTCAGTGGCAGCTGTGAAATGACCTTACCTGAGAAGTATCATGATTGAATATGACAGTGTTCAGGTCTCCACAGTTATAATGCTTGATGAGATCTTCAGTAGTGTATGGGGCCTGCAAGCTGCCTGCTCGTAGACTTTCATGTTGTAGCAAGGTTTGGTTCAAAGCAAACAGCACCTGCACAAACACACACAATAGATATATATTGATGGACTGAGGTCACAAGGGCATGAATGATCAGCAGAATGCAGGAGCACTGCAGAAGAACCCTTATCAGCCCCAGATGAGGCTTGTGTTTCTTGCTGCTCTTTGTTGACCCCTTCTGGCCAACCCAGGGAGTGGCTCAGGAAGGAGTTACATTTATCCCTTCCCAAACGGAAGGAGAGTCACATGGATGCAGAGCGTAGAATAGAAAAGAAAACTGGGAAGGGTTTGGGATATGCCACCCTCCTCAACAAGGTCATAAAATATAGGCCTGCCTACAGGCATGATTTCAGTGGGGCTGCGGGGCAGGTGAAAAATCAAGGTGATCCAGAGAGTTTTAGACTGCATCTGCCGTTCACTTTACTGCAAAAGTGACGGCCTGAAAATAAGGGAAGTTCCATCATCTCTGCCAAGGAATAGGACCGAGCTGGGAGGAGCTGCCCCTTCCCCATCAGCTGTTTAAAATCCAAAGCCCAAGCTAAATGGGGAACTTCTCAGTAGATGCGGTTCAGAACTTCCCAACAACTTTAGTAGTAAAACGTTGGTGTATTCAGGGGCATCTCTGCTGTCATTCAATAAGTAACATGAGGGAACCTTCAGCCTCCCTGGGGAACCGGCACTTGTGAAATAGGCAGAATAGACGATCGCGCTATCTCCCTCCACCCCCGTCACTTTTCAGCTTCCCCCTCTGGCAAAAGAAATGGTCGTGTCAAATTGTTACACTGTCCCAGAGGGATAATTGAGCTTTCTCATCCCAGATCTGGAAATACAACGGGAATGTATTAGCAGAGAAATCTCAGCAACCAGGAGCATTCGTTGCTTTTGATCTTTAAATGCACAAGTATCCAAGCTGCCACGAAATAAAACACTTCCTTAACAAGACATGTAATTGTATACTTTTCTGTCGCTCATAAAAGGCAGTCAAGTTTAAATGAGTGATCATGTACCTATGCTCATTAGTGATAGACTTGGGGGTGATTTATACTGATTACAGAACCACTGAGCGTAAGCTCAGTTTTCAAAGATCCTTACAGGGGAGCCTTTTCTAGAGAAGGTCTATGAATGGTTGGAAGGACAACAACATTTGAGGAGGTGGGACTAATAGAACCTTTATTATTTATCTGTATTACCATAGTTCTTAGGCACCCCAGTCATGGCTCAGGACCCTAATCTAGGGTGATTTTACAGGAGGGTTTCCTAGAAATAATTTGGCTTTATAACCCTGGTGGTTATTTTATTAAGAGTCAAAGACCCTTCAGTCCTGTGTTTCCCTGCAGTTTCATCTCTTCTCATTTATAGCACCAAGAGTATTCTTAATGGCACACACCACCACTTAGGTCAGTTCGCTGGGATCTTCTCCCTGTTTTTCTTTTGTTACCAGGACATTGTTTTTATCAGCTCATAGAATCATAGAATATCAGGGTTGGAAGGGACCTTGGGAGGTCATCTAGTCCAACCCCCTGCTCAAAGAAGGACCAATCCCCAACTAAATCATCCCAGCGAGGGCTTTGTCAAGCCTGACCTTAAAAACCTCCAAGGAAGGAGATTCCACCACCTCCCTAGGAAACCCATTCCAGTGCTTCACCACCCTCCTAGTGAAAAAGTTTTTCCTAATATCCAACCTAAACGTCCCCCACTGCAACTTGAGACCATTGCTCCTTGTTCTGTCATCTGGTACCACTGAGAACAGCCGAGTTCCAGCCTCTTTGGAACCCCCTTTCAGGTAGTTGAAAGCAGCTATCAAATCCCCCCTCATTCTTCTCTTCTGCAGACTAAACAATCCCAGTTCCCTCAGCCCCTCCTCATAAGTCATGTGCTCCAGCCCCCTAATCATTTTTGTTGCCCTCCGCTGGACTCTTTCCAATTTTTCCACATTCTTCCTGTAGTGTGGGGCCCAAAACTGGACACAGTACTCCAGATGAGGCCTCACCAATGTCGAATAGAGGGGAATGATCACATTCCTCGATCTGCTGGCAATGCCCCTACGTATACCCGCCCAAAATGCCGCTAGCCTTCTTGGCAACAAGGGCACACTGTCGACTCATATTCAACTTCTCATTCACTGTAACCCCTAGGTCCTTTTCTGCAGAACTACTACCTAGCCATTCGGTCCCTAGTCTGTAGCTGTGCAAGCATGAAATTTCTGTCCTTAGATATTCTATAGTACAGTTTGAGTCATTTAAGATTTTTACTATATTTGACTCTATGCTCTTTTTCACCAAGTGTCACTTCCGCACCAGCACGACCTACTCTGTTATTCTTATATATTTTATACCCTGATATCACCATGTCCCTTTGATTATCATCATTCCATCAAGTTTCTGTGTTGCCTATTATATCAATATCCTCCTTCAATATCTGGCACTCAAGTTCACCCATCTTAGCATTTAGACTTTAACATTTGTATACAAGGACTTACAAAATATGTCAAGGTTTAGCTGTCTGCCTTCAAGTGATGTAATTGAAGGAGACTTTTTTTGCTTGACAGTTTCTCTTCAGTTCCTCCCTGTATTTTATCAACTTCTATCCTCTCCGTTTTACTAGGAGATAGACTATCCCCTTTCATAAATCATCCCCTAAGGGATGTCTCTGTCCAAGCCATGTGCTCCTCCACCCCAGTTCAGTTTTCCTCCAGTCCTTAGTTTAAGAACTCCTCTATGACCTTTCTGGTTCCATTTTGATTTAGGCGGAGCCCATCCTTCCTGTACAGAACGGGTGATGCGTATAATAGAGCATGCAGCCCTCCTATCCTCCCCCCCACCGCTGCTCACCGCGTGTCCCCCTCCTCTTCTCCCTCTGCCCACCGCTGCTCACCACATGCATCTTGGTGCCAGCTACGGGGCTGGAGAACATGGCGGTGACAGGCCTTGCCCAAGGCTGTTCAGGAAATGCATTTCTGAGTGATGGGGCTCTGGGGCAGCAGGTTCCCTGTGCTGGCCAGCCAGGGAGATGCCCTGGTAGTGCATTGGAGGGCATTCGGGAAGTCACAGCTCTGGTGGATCTGGAGTGAAACCTGCCAGCTTTCCCTCAACCCAGATTCACAGCAGGGCTCAGCAGCTCCACTTTCTCCACCACTAGGTCCAAATTTTAGGTCTAAGCCAGGCTCCTGCTCCCAGAGACAGGCACCAGCCAATGGCCCTGGCTTGCAGAGCTGGGCAACAAGCCCCCCTCCCCAATGCCCAGGAGCTCAGAAATCCAGCCTCAGTGCCCAGACCTAGACTGCTCAGTTGGAAAGTGAAACCCCCTGCTATTACCAAAACAAGAAGATAGGAGAGACGCACATGGTGAGGCGGCTGGAGGAGAGGAGGGATGCATGCAGTGAGTGGCAGCGGGGGGGGGGGGTGGGAGTGAGAAGTGAGTGTGGGCAGAGTGTGGGCAGGGCCATGGGCGGAAGAGGCGGGATGGGGAGCTAGCCTACCCCAGAAGAAGCTTCACCCACCACCCATGCTATATAGGTTCATCCTTTTCCAAAAGGTTCCGCAGTTCCTAATAAACCTCAATACCTCCTCTGAACACCATCATCTCAGCCATGCGCTGAGACCCTGAAGTTCTGCCTGTCTAACTGGCCCTGCACATGGAACTGGAAGCATTTCAGAGAATGCTACCATGGAGGTCCTGGACTTCAATCTCTTACCTACCAGCCTAAATTTGGCCTCCAGTACCTCTCTCCTACCATACTCTACGTCACTGGTATCAATTCATGCCATGACTACCAGCTCCTCTCCAGCACTGCCCAAAAGTCTATCTACATGTCTTGAGAAGTCTGAAACTTTTGCAACTGGCAGACGATTCACCACGAGGTTCTCCTGATCGTCACACATCCAGTATTTCTAATAATTGAATCCCCCATTACTATTATTTGTCTCTTCCTAATAACAGGGTTCCCTTCCCCTGGAGCGATATCCTGAGTGCGAGAGGACACCATGACATTATTTAGAAGGAGGATCCGAACTATGGGATCATTTCCCTCCACTCCAGCTTGATGTTCTCCTTCCCCGAGACTTTCATCCTCATCAACAGCACAGAGACTGTTAGACGAGACTTTCCAGGACAGAGTAGAGCAGTCCCACCCCCAGATATGCACCTCTCTCTCTTTGCTCCTCCAGTTCAGACACTCTGGTCTCAAGAACCCGTACTCTGTCTCGGAGGGCCATGAGTTGCCATTGCTAAATGCACATGCCCACAAGGCAGACAATCATACACGCTACATTCAGTGCAATAAACAGAATAACCTCCACTCTGCTGCTGGACTTCGGCCTGCATTATTTTGACTCATGCCGGATTTTTGTTTGTGTTCTTTCTGGGGTGGGGATAGGGTTATTGGGAGAATTTTAGAGAATATTTATTAGGTGTATCTGGCTCTCACGCTCCCTCTCTAAACTCCCCTGCCAAACTCCTCTGGTTGCTAGCTCTTCTGGTCGCTTAGGAACTGGTTTTTAAGCCCCTGTTCTCCCAGAGTTAGCCCTGCTCCCTGCTCAAGGAATCCTAAAGGGATGAGAGAGCCTTGTTAGGAAGCTCTCAGCCCTCCCTAACAGACCCTAGGCTCAGCACACAGCCCCCCAAGCACACCATCAATTTCAGGTCAGTTTCATTTTCCGGTTCCCCTGAAATCGCCCAGAAACTGCAGAAGGGTGTTTGGACCTCATCCTGCAAATCCTGACCCATTCCCTCAAATAAACCCATTGATTTGAAAGGAATTACTCATTTATTATTACTCACAGGATTGCAGGATTGGGTTTATTGACCCAGCTTTACTGACATGCTTAAAACATGGAAGTCCATCCCAGTGAACACAACAGGTGCACTCACATGCTTAAAACCAAACATGTGTAAATGCTGACACGACTGAGTTCTTTATTTGTTTAAAGAACTGTTGCCAGTGAGCGCGTGCGTTAATTAATGGAAACATTCTTTTGGACTTAGATTTTGTAAAACTGTCTCTCCACACAAGTTGTGTATAAAATTTGATCTGGCAGCATCCTTTTAAATAATAAAAAAAATTACAACTACTTATATGTAGCCTTAGCAGAATTTGGGTTTTTAAGTATATAATTTTGACAGATATCAATGTTTATTTTTAAGCTTTTTCAATGTAAATAGTTGGCAAAATTACGTTTTTTTTTATTGTTATCCATTTCCACAGTTGTGATATGTTTACTGGTGGTTCAGACAATGGGAAGGGAAATCAGGCAAATATTTCATGATAGTAGATGCTGAGATTCCATAAGCTAAAGTTTTATATAACTGTTAAAAAACAAATTGTCATCACATGTCAAAATATACAAAGCGGATATCCTTAAATCAAACTCTAAGAAGTTCTCCAGGAACATTTTTCTTGCTTGTGCCCATCTGTAAATTTCTATCATCATCAGTGGAAATATTCTGACAGTTTGCGTGTTTGGAGAAATGGAAATTTACACACCTTTACCAATAAAAATCGAATCCTGCCAAGACTAAATATAACAATAAATGAGCAAAAAAGGTTATAGGACTATGTTACCCATCCCCATGTGGGAAATACTCTAGTCCACACCTGAGCAGTGTTGTTAAAAGTCATCATCAGCCTGCAGGAAGATTTTCAGTGAACGCATGTTGGGAAAAGCTCTGCTGTCACTTCTCCATTAACATTTTTCGAAAGCTTTCATTTTTATTAGTCAAATGTTTAGAATCCACAGGAAATCCTAGGATGAGCCATTTCCTCCTTTGGCTATAGCCCTTGGGGAAAAGCGCAGAGCCTTTCAAAGGTTAAAAATCCTTTAAACCATGCTTTTCGCAGCTTTTTCAAATTATGAGTATGCTCAGCTTGGATTTTATGGGGCATGAAAGATGGTGAAATTTAGACCGCGGGTGGGGGAAGGATTGGACTTTTTGTAGAAGAGCCTGCAGAGAAGTTGAAAGCTGTGCAGGAAACTACAATGGGATATTAGGCCCTGCTTCTGCAACCGGACCGACGACAGGATGCAACCCTAGCAGCTTCACTAGATACATATACAGTTGTAAAATAAAAACAAATCGAAGTAAGTAAAAAGCTCCGAAGTTCTTACATGTTTCTGATGTGTTGGCTACTTTGTATTAGGATGTTGTTAACATCTAAGGAGGCTTAGAACGGTGGTCTCCAAACTTTTGAGTGTTGCGTTCTCCCTTGCCCCTCTCCGCCCCCCCCCCTCGAGCAGGGGCTGCAGCTTTGGAAGGGGATGCAGACAGGTGTAAGGGGGCCGAGGCTGGGGCCACAGCTGGGGCTGGTCTGGGGGGGAGAGCAGGGCCACGACCCGGGGCCAAGGCCGGGGTGGAGCTGCAGCTGTACTGCGGGGAGGGCCGGCAGCCAGGCCCACGCCTGAGAGCGGAGCTATGGCCAGTGGCTGGTGCGGGGCTGGGAGCGGAGCCATGCAGAGGGTCGGGATGGGGCCAGGCGCGGGGCTGGGAGATGAGGATATGTCTGGGGATAGGACTGGAGCAGAGCTGGGAGAGGGGAGGGGTGGGTGGCACTCCCTCCCTGCCCCCATGTGGGCTGGCCCAGGCCCCGCCCCCCTGGATGTTCCTCCACACCCTGGTAGTAGAGTTGCCAACTTTCTAATTGCACAAAACTGAACACCGTTGCCCTGCCCCTACCCCAGCCCTCCCTGAGGCCCCACCCCTGCCCCGCCCATTCTTTGAGGCCCCGCCCCCACTCACTCCAGCCCTCCTCCCTCAGTTGCTCGCTCTCCCTGACCCTCAATCACTTTCACTGGGCTAGGGTAGGGGGTTCGAGGGCGGGAGTGAGTGAGGGCTCCAGCTGGGGATGTGGGCTCCAGGGTGGGGACAGAGATGAGGGGTTCAGGGTGCAGGAGGGGGCTCTGGGCTGGGGCCAAGGGGTTTGGAGTGCAGGAGCGGGCTCAGGATTGGGGGCTGGGGTGTGGGAGGGGTTGTGGATGCAGGCTCTGGGAGGGAGTTTGGGTGCAGAAGAGAGCTCAGGGCTGGGATAGGGGGTTGGGGTGTGGGAACAGGTGTGGGCTCCAGCCGGGCGGCGCTTACCTCAGGTGGCTCCCAGTCAGCGGTGCAGCAGGGCTAAGGCAGGCTCCCTGCCTGCCCTGGCTCCACGCTGCTCCCGGAAGTGGCTGGTATGCCTGGCCCCTAGTTTGAGTTGCAGCCAGGTGGCTCTGCACTGTGCGCACTGCCTATGTCCTCAGGCATTGCCCCCAGAACTCCCATTGGCCATGGTTCCTGGCCAATGGGAGCTGCAGAGCTGGCGCTGGGAGCAGGGGTAGCACTCGGAGCTTCCCTGATTTCCCTTCGCCCTAGGGGACGCAGGGACATGCTGACAGCTTCCAGGAGCTATGCGGTGTGCTGCTGACCAGACTTCTAACGGCCCAGTCAGCACCGCTGACCAGAGCAGACAGGGTCCCTTTTCGACTGGGCATTCCGGTCGAAACCTGGACGCCCAGCAACCCTACCCCCTAGGGTGCACATCCCTCTAGCTTAGAAGGATTAGATTTTTATGTGTAATGTCGGCAAATGTTGATTTTATCACACACAAAGAAACCAACAAAAAAATATTTCCATCAATAATAATGGAAATGTACAGATAGGCCGAAAGCAAGAAAAATCCTGCTTGAGAACTTATTCGAGTTTGATTTAAGGACACTTGCTTTGTATATTTTGACATAGGATGTTGACAATTTGTTTTTTTAATTATAAATCTTTCATTTTGAATCGGCAATCATGAAATTAGTGTCTGATCTCACCTCCCGTTGTCTGATCCACCCGTAATTTCCCACAACTGTGTAAATTTACATTGATAAAAATAAAATCATGCTTAAAACCCATAATTTCCCCAAATTTTTAAACAAAAAAAAGGCTTCAAAATAAACATTGTTATCTGTCAAAAATTATAAAAAAATAAAGTTTAATTCTTCCAAGCCTAGTTATTTGTATACACCTACAATTATTATTTTTCGGAAACACTGTATTGCTTTTATAATAAAATATAACTGAAATTTATTTATTTTTTAAAACTCTTCAGTGCATTCTAAATTTTGCTTTTGTTCTTTGTTATTTAGTTATGATCCTTGAAACGACACAGCAATTCATTTAACCAGAACTCGAAACCAGAAGTAGTGCTCATCCCTTTAACGGTAGAATCTCTACTGACATTGAAGTCCAGCTAGTAGGATGCAGATAAATATAATGCAATAAAATACTTGACCCTGCCATGGTACCAAGGATCTCAAAGTGCTTTCCAGACAATGAACTAACTGCACCATGGCTCTGTAAGGTCTCGTACTATTTTTCCATTTTGCAGATGGGAAAACAGGGACTGAAAAGTTAAGTGACTCACTTAAAGTCACAGAGGGAATCAGGAACAACCATGAACCTGGAACTTCAGCGTGTCTCTTCTCCTGTGCTTTAAGCAGTAGACCAAGCAGCCTCTCATCAACTGAGTTCTTAATTCAGTAAAACGTTTAAATACATGCTCAGTTTTAAGCACAGGTGGTTTTGCTGAATCAGGGCCTGAGGGCCCTGGCTTTTCAGTGATGCTCGAGATCCGTAGGCCCCATCTTGGTTTAAAGGGACTCAGAACGTTTGAAAAAAAAAATCAGGGAAGTTATTTAGGTGCCCAACATATGAAAATTTGACTTTGGGCTTTAAACGTCAGCTCTTTCTGAATGATTGGATTTTAAAAAAAGGTACTATTTTATTTTTTTCAAAGTGAAAGAAGGATTTTAGAGGTTATTTTTGCCTATTCATTGAACGGAACAGCCACGCTGATCTTCCACACGCGTCATGGACAAAGTTACTTTTGAGGGAAGCATGAACTTTTGGACAAAAAACGAAGGGTTAGGAGCTGTTGAAAAGATGGGTTTAGATCTGAGACACATTCCCCAGCTTTCTCTGGGTTGAGAGCAGCACCCATAGAGCTACCCAAGAGGTTCTATTGTAGGATGGAAAGTGGGTTGTTAAAGCCAGGCCGACATGCAAATACACAAGCCAACCAATGGTAGGACTCCCCTACACATATATTGTTCAAGAGCCATAAACTCGACATGTTCAGTCCCATAGTTCAAACCTGACAATCATGCTGGAGTCTTTCTCCAATTCTTAGCACATGCTTTGGATTGGAGTCTATGGGCCATTTCCTTCAAGGTCAGGTCAAAGCCATTTTAAAGCCTAGATTTATTTTTTTGCACTGCTTGGCTGATGTCACAAAAACAGTGTCATTTCTCTTCTTTTGCTCCATCTCAATCCCAGTGACCTCCAGCCTAAATTTCTACCTCAGTTAAGTCTCCCAGAGGTGCTTAAGATTACCGAAGAACTGACTTCAAAATAAACATACTTAGAGCTGACTGCCCATAGATGGTCCCACCTAATAAATATAGCAGACAGTATTTGTTCTGGGAAGAGATGGAAAATTATGACTTGGTCTTTGGGAAAGAGTATTTTTATTCATGCGATTTATGAACCGTATATGCATGCACTTGAGAAGCAGTTTCTCCAGAACAGTACCTGGCTCCAGGTTTTTAAAGAGGCCTTTAAGCGAACAAGCTCAGAAAACATTAGGTAGGCCATATGCTGCCAGACTGTGGACTTCCTACTCCAAACGTGGAGCACCTACCTACACCAAAAGTCTCATTAGACCAGAGTTTAAGATGCTAGCCAGGAGTTAGAAGACGTGAGCTCAATTCTGCACCCTCCCACAGACTTCCTGGCTGTCCTTGAACAAAGTCATTCGGGACACGTCTACACTGTTTTAAAACCCGCGTTAGTGAATCCAAGCTCCGGCCCGAGCCTGTACGTCTACATAGCTGTTTTTACTGCCATAGCGTGCGACTGAGTCTGTAGATCCAGGATTGGACACTTGCTGCTACAGGCCTTATAACGCAGTATAGACATACCATTAATCTTTGTGTCTCTGTTTCCCCCATCTGTAAAATGGGTATAATAGCACTTCCTGACCTCATGTGCATTAAAGATACAGTGACGGAGGCTATGTAATTAATTAGGATAGACTTCAACCAAACAAAAGCTATACTCCAGTAAGTGTAGGGGGGTTACATTTTGGCTCATAATTATTTCAGAAAGATCTCACACCAGATAATCACAATCACAAAGGCAAAGAAACTAACAAACGTGTGCCTATCAAGAAATGGTTGCATCAATTAAGGATGGACAAACTAGTTCTTTTGAAATAAGAAGCCCTCATACTCCAAACATGAACTGAATCTCAACCAAGGTTTGAACATTTTCATCTGGCTTATAATTTTTTCCCTTTCATTTCTGTACTACCAGATTTCAACTGGACCAGAATGAAACCATCCAAATATTTAAGGGAGGGTGCTAATGGATGATTTCTGGTCATCGTTAACAGCAGCATGAATGTATATTTAAGGTAATGGGGACAAATCAGACCTTGCTCTGTACTATTTTTGACCTCTATATAAACTCTTTGGACAAACTTCTCTGATTAGCACTACAAAAGTTTTTTTTCTCCTGCTGATAATAGCCCACCTTAATTGATTAGTCTCGTTAGAGTTAATATGGCAACACCCATTTTTTCATGTTCTCTGGATATATATATCTTCCTACTGTATTTTTCACTCCATGCATCTGATGAAGTGGGTTTTAGCCCATGAAAGCTTATGCCCAAATAAATATGTTAGTCTCTAAGGTGCCACAAGGACTCCTAGTTGTTTTTGCTGATACAGACTAACACGGCTACCACTCTGAAATTCTCTCACACTGTAGCACTCTTGCATTTGTCACTCCCAGATCTCACAATGATGCCAATGCAACCTTCACAATAGGGATGAGGATCCATTTGTGCTAGTCACAGTACAAACACACACACACACACAGGGTCTGTGTCCCAAAGAGCTTTCAATCAACCTGAAATCAATCTGAGCTACAGCTGTGCTCGGAACACAATTCCTTGATCTGCTCTGTCCATGTTCTCCTTTGTAATCTCAATTTAAAAAAAAAACACTCCTTCCAAGTAGCCAATGAACCCTGATCAGCATTACCCTTACAACACTTCCAGCCTCTGATCCCCCGGGCTGCTGTCTGTATATATTATTGTATTGGTCATCTTAGGTTGTAAAATCCTTAAGAACTGGGCAGTTGGGGAGGATTCTGCTAACACTGAAGTCAATAGGAGCTTTGACATGAATCTCAAGGAGAACAAGTTCAGGACATTTCTTCTATTCAGTGCCAATCATTCTTGCCCTCAACCACGAATAATGTCTGTGCTGATAGATGGTTGCTGTTTTTCCTTGCTGTCTTTCCTGCGGGATCAAGGGCTCCGATCCCAAAGTTAGATACATGTAGGGAGGTTACTTATGCCTATGTGCAGTCCCATTGCATTCCCCGGGGCTCTACAGAGGCCCAAATGCAAGGCTGGGACCACAGTGAGTAACTCAACCTGTTACCCTGACACTGAGGAAATATTTTTCCTCTGGAAAAATCTCGCCAGAAGGATTCAGATATAAATGAAAAACAAGGGTTACAAAATCTCACACACACATGCACGCACCAATCCACTTGAATGGTTAAGCCATTTATTTCCAGCTTCAAAAGACAAAATGCAAAAAACACCCTCGAATAAAAATTGATATAGAAAACCTGTACTGGATTGCCTGTCTCAAAGAGGGCTGGCATTCTATAAAAAGCCGGGGCATGGATATAACAGGAGTGGAACCTGTGAAATTCGCACTGGAAGTTTGAATTTCATTGTCACCAGCAGGCAGAAGGAGGGGCCTGAGGGTTTAATGAGATGATGGTTTTGATCAAGCACCTCCATCTAAAGAAAATCGCTCTAAAAAAAGCCTTCCCGCCTTCTCCAATTAGGAGGCGAAGGGCATGCACATGTAGACGGGCTACGCTCAGAAAATCTGGGGCTTTTCAATAAAAGCCTATTCTGCTGGGGATTTACTTCGTACTCCACCTTAGGAAACAGCATATGGCGAGCTGAAATTCCACCTGTTCTAAAGAACCCTCTGAAGCTTCAATAAATCACATTTTATTGTGCCACAAGCCCGCAGCTCCAGATCGAGAGTTTCAAAGCCATTATTGAAAGCAGCGACGTGTCTGCTATAGCTTAAGAGAAGAAATCACAGCTCTTCTTATTTGGAGCCTATCCGATACGTTTGCGCGCCTGGATGCTGATCACAGACAACATTTGCACGATGGACACCATTCTTCATTGTGTCCCATTATTTTCCTTTTCACATCACACTGAAGATAATTTTCCACTCCACTTTTGTGACCGACTCTGTTCTATTTGGGGTTTATTTGCTGCGATGTTCACCGACCACCAAATAGCTTGGGGAGGTAAAAGCCTCTATAGTTCTTTCAACTTTAAACTATATTTAATAATGTATCCTAGGGGAATAAATTGACCTAGTGTGGTGGCCTTGTTTCACATTCAAAAGGGGGCATTTGATTCTTATAGATACATTATACTATAACGTTTTGATATTATCGAAACAAAACATTTTGATAAGTTCATTTTGACGTTTCTGAATCATTTTTTCCCCAGGACTTCTGTTTGGTGGAAAATTTAGCCTTTTTTGTCCTAATTTGGGACAAACAAATGGCAAAATCTTGGTGTTTCCTCTGAGAAGGAAATTCTTTTTTCCAACCAGCTCTATCTTGACGGCTTTGAATCAAGACCGGATGTCTTTCTTAAAAGAGATGTTACAGCCCAAACAGAAGCGATAGTACTTGCTGTTTCAAGCCTGAGTGAGATTCTCTAGCCTCTTCTATGCAGCAAGTCAAACCAGCTAATAATAATGGTCCCAACTGGCATTAAAATCTATGAAATACGGATGCTTTGGCAGAAGACCCTTTTTCCTTTTATTCCAGTCGTTGGAACCCACTGACCATTGGTGACGGCTTGGCTCCATGTCCATAAACTTTTTGTTTTTTTTCAAGGCAACACTATTGCCTACAAGCCTTCAGCCAGGCTTGTCTTCACTACCTTTAAAATTTGTCTTGCTGCAATACAACTTAGCATCACCTTGCTAAAACACCTGCACATAGGTTTGTGACTGCAAACCGGAGACCTTTTAGAAATAAGACATGGGAGTTTGATGGCCAGACAAGAGTCTTAAGGCCTTGCTAACATTGGCCCCAAACCCTTCTGCCAGAGTGATAGACAGAAATTCAGTTCATGGTTTACACAGAAGGACCAGACAGAGAGTTAAAGATATCTGCAAAAGATGGGTTTGGGCCTGGGAATGGGTCCCCCCTTCAGCTCTTGGAAACCCTGGCTGCTAAACCCTCTGGCTGAATTAACTGGTATATACAGTCCACCAGAGTAGCTCCACCACCTCTTGCTGCTTCATGCTCCAGGTACATCACCACCTAACAGCAGCTATATAGAACACCCTTTCCTGCTCCCTCACTCAACCTTTTATACTGCTTGCTTTCTTCTCAGCGCTGTCCCGCCGGCGAGCTTGTGAGCTCATCAGGCTCCCATGATCCCTGGCCAAACCCACACTACTGAAGTCCCTCCAGCTCTAACTACAGCCGGTGCTCTGGGGGTTGAAGTGATCAGGGTGTTGGCTTCCAACAGGCTCAATTGTAGCTGCTAACAGCACTCTGCCCCAGTGCCTTTTTTGGCCAGCTCTAAAGAAGGTCTGAAATGAAGCAATGAGAAAACTCACAGCCCAAATCTGAGGCCTCAGATGAGCTTTCCTGCAAAACCAGCGCAGCCTTTAGGAATAAGTATTTGCTAGGTAAGACAAGGTATAAGTTGAGGCTTGCAGGCTCATTGTGGTACTGCCTTAAGACCAGTAAAACAATAGGGTAGCCAAACTTATCAAGGCCTAAAAAAGCCTTAACTTAAGTAGCTAATCAAGAGTAACCCTAGCTCACAAGACAGAAGGTATGGCAGGTACTCAGCTGCTGACAGGTAACCACAAGCTTGAGATATTTTAAGTTAGGAACACCAGCAGCATGTCTAACCACAAGAATGCCACGGGAGCCAACTGACGTATATGCGAATCAGCATGAGGTAAAAGCCCTGGCAACCTATTGGAGAAGGGCACCTGCACGTTAGTGGGGCGTGGAAGTCCAAATAAGGAAAAGGGGTGGAACCTCCTACCGAATATGCATTAGGCAGAGTGGCATCAGCGTAACACATTATAATAGCTGTATCCCGGCCTGTGTGCCTTGAAAGATGCCAGGATGCTGACCACCAACAATGAGGATAATGAGGAGGAGGATGAGTAACACTTCCGGGGGGTTCTGCAAAGGATGATGGGAGTATCTGTCCCAACGCTCATTGTAGATTCTCTTGCTGGGACGGAGTGTTGGTGACTTTGCTCATTGTGTTAATAAAATGATTGCAAATTCAGAAGGTTTTTCCCCTTAGTGACAGAGTTGCTCCCGTGCACATCGGGCATCCCAGATTACTAGTAATTCTACTAACACTGGGTCGGACCTTGGGACAAGACCCAGCCAGACCACCCAGTGCTAACTGGGAATTCTTAATCAGTAAAATACAATCAAGAGATCAGGCAACACCAGGGGAAATCAGACTGGACACTCCTGATCTTTCTAAGGTAAAAAAAATGTGCAAGAAAAAACAAAAACACTTTTCTGGGGGGAGGGAGAAACCCAGGCCTTCTTTATCCAATATAAAGAAGTAAAGGAAGGGCATAAACCTACTCTTCCCGTGCCCCATTTCCAGGTCACATTTAAGGAGTCCCCAACGCTTTTCCTTCCAACAAAAAAATGCTTCCAGTCCTTGAAATCCCCCCATGGACTTACCCCAGATTCTCCGTACTCCCCCACAGGTTCCCCCTGCATGCCCAGAACCAGGAACCTCTATGCTACTGGTTTTCAAACTGTGGGGCAACCTCCCCCCGCCTCCAGGTTATCAGGGTGTGAGAGGTGGGATGCAGGGCTGTGGCCAGCTGGGTGTCCAAACCCAGGCCGGGAAGCAGCAGGGAGTCCCGAGCAGTTGGGTAGGGGGTGCACAGGGATCCCATCACAGCTTGGCAGCAGCCTCTCCCTGCCCCACCCTCTCCACACCCCATAGGGTACTCCCCTGCATGCCTTGCCTTGCCATGGATATCTAGCTGGCCACAGCCCCAGGTATTTTAAACCCTCTGGAACCAGTGGGAGCAAGAGGCTTGGGATGGGGGGAGAGTGAGGAGCACTGGTCCACTCTGTGCTGCATTGCCAACGGGCTTCTCTGGGGTGAGTCACTTTCTGCCCCAGATGGTGGGAGCTTGGTGGAAGGGGGGCTATTATATGACTCTCATGGAGAAGGGGGTGCAGCACAAAAAGTTTGGGAACCTCTGCCCTCTTCATAACCTTTCCTTCTTTTCCCTACAGCTTCCACCAAGGCAGTATGGCCCAGTGGTTAGTGCGCTTCACCTAGGACATGGGCATCCCTACATTCAATTCTCCGTTCCACCATGGACTTCCTGAGTGGTCTCAGGCAGGACTCTGAGGATGTGTCTACACTGCAACTGGGAGTGTGCTTCCCAGCTTTGGTAGACAGGTGCGCTAGCTCTGCTCAAGCTAGCATACCAAAAACAGCAGCATTGGTAGCAGCTCGGGCTAGATGTCTGAGCACAAACCCTCTCAGATACCCTGGGTACACACTATGGCAGCTAGACCAACCTGCCCCCAACTACGTTGCTACTTTACTGTGCTAGCTGAAGCACAACTAGCACATGTCTGTCTAGCCACACTGGGAAGCACACTCCCAGCTGCAGGGTTGATGTACCCTCGGTCTGTCTGTGCCTCAGTTCCCCATCTATACAATAGGGACAATCACACTCCCTTACCTCACAGGAGTGTTGTGAGGATAAATACATTAAAAATCATGAGGCACTCACATACTACAGTAATGGGAGCCATAGAGGCACTTTATATAGATAGCTATACGGACAATGTATTCCCATGACTCCTGGAGCTGGTGATTTATGAAAAAATTAGATAGCAATAACATTTGTTATAAGATTGTGAGAGTACAAAATTAGATTGTAAGCTCTTTGGGGACGAGAACATCTTGTTGTTCTGTGCCTACCACAATGGCATCTTGTCCTACGATTGGGGCTCTTCAATACAAATAATCCATGATAAGAGGCAACTGTCTAGTAAACCTTTCACTACCGTGTCCAGATTGGGATCAGAATCCAGGAACTCCTAGTCCTTCGCAAATCCATTACACCTTGTCCTATGAGTATAGACTGTAGTTTACCGCTGTTGGGTTTTTGGTTCTCTGGATTTGAACAGGAAATGAAATATATACTTTTAGGGCAAAATAAGTGGCCTGAAAGGGAAAGAAACGCTGATATTCCAGGTTAACGAAAGGCAGTAAAGCGTTTGCCCCAATCCCTACGATTCCATCTACTTCCACAAGACAGGCAGTCCCACTCACTGTCCCGAACTCTCATGTGTTATTGCAAGGAATTAGTGAGCTGTGAAACTCACCTAATGAGGTCAGCATCAGGAAACAGCTCTGAAAAATAGTTCCAGTGGGAGCTACTAAATGGACGCCCCCAGTGTCCAGAAGAAACGTTGGATGCCTCTGAATATCAGGCCGCAAGGCCAGTCAACAGGAGTGAGTGTGACTTTTTTGTTCGTTTGTTTCTATAAAAGGGGCGGCCAAGGAAAAGTGAAACTATTAACTCATCCACTGAAATTTCTGCTCACAAAACTGTGCCCCCTATTAAATTTGCTCATAAAAGCCTTTTGGCTAGTTGGTTCCATATGTTTCCCAAACCCACACTTATTGCTTCTGAAAGGCAGGAGTAGTTAACAGGCTGTGGCTTGGCACTGACCTGGGAGACCTTAGGACCTTGGTTTTTCCCTTTCAAATTGCTAATTAACCAGTTTAAAAAACCTGGCTCAAATCTGACAGTGGAGCTCTGAAAACTCACTGTAACCACAACATATCCTACAGTGTTATTTGGTAAGAAACTTGGGGTTGATGTGGTATGATGCGTCAGTATCAATAACACGCAGCCACAGGATCTCGCCGGGTTTTCTAGAGGCTGGGAAGTTACAAGGAGCGAGGGCATGATCCTGCATTCCTTGTACACTCAAAGCACCTACTAATGCCAATGGAAGGTTTTAACTTGACAAAGAAGCCAGCGTCGGGCCCCTGATCTCCCTCACAATCCACAGATCCCGTGCCAAGAGGGCTGTGCAAAACCAACTTCTTTCTCACTTTGCAGTGTAATGAATCCATGTACTGCAAGCAATTCCTAGGTGAAAATCACTCACCCACACGGGACTGAAACACTTGTCCTTTTGCTCCAATGGCACAGCGTTTCACCTCTTGACCCAGAGAGCTACCTTAGGTAATAGCTGGTCTCATCCATTCTACAGAGAGACCACTGGGGCCACATCACTTGTGTCCAAAGGTGTAGATCAGTGGTTTTCAACCTTTTCGCATTTGCAGACCCCCCAACAAATTTCAAACGGAGGTGCACACCCCTTTTGGAAATCTTAGACATAGTCTGTTGACCCTGAGGGGTCTGCAGACCACAGGTTGGAAAACACTGGCCTAAATCCTCAAAGGCATTGGGCATCTAACTCCTGCTGAAATCGGGTTGAATTGAGGTTTTTGGCCAAAGTCTGAGAACCCATTGCAATTGGAGCATTATTGTCTCAGTGGAATTTGCATGGATTTGTTTAGATATTCTGCTTCTGTGGGAGCACTTTTTCTCATCCATTTTAATTTTAATTTAAATGCTTGGAGCCTCTGCAAACAACAGATTTTGTGGGGCATTTTGCCAAGCTTGTGAACTGGCTGCCAGTCTCCCATCATGCCCTTTGGATGTAATTCACCCCCTGCATAAAACCCAGGCACCAATGAAGACCCACTTAAGACCTAAACCCACTTAAGTTCCATTTTGAGTGCACTTTGGTGGTACATTATATCATTGCCAAGCAAATACCTCTGTCCAACCTGGGAGAAGGACAACGTCTCCCTGAAACAAGGTCTTTGTACAGCACGTTGAAGATATAAACCTCTGCATAAGTGCTAAGTAATGCATTCTTTACCGACATCATTGTCAATGAGCGGTTCCAATTAGGGGGCTCCCTAAAGGAACAGATTGAAACATACAGTGACTGAGGTGGCATTGGCTCTCTGGCAGATTCATTGCTGGTTGCCATGGGGACAAAGCATGAGCTCAGATCCTGCCCCCCAACCCATCTTTGGAATTGCAGCAGGTTTCATGCAGAGATGGGGGAATGGTGCTTCAGAGCTGGCTGACCTCCATTCTGCATGAGATGGGGGAAAGTCCTCATACAGAAGGTCATCTCCAAACATGGACACAGGTGAAAAGCTCCCTCTGTTATTCTATTAGCTCCTTCCCCTTTGATTTGTATTGTCCCCAGACCATGCAGCAGTGTGGAAGCAAGTGGGCTGGGATGGTCGACCAATGGACTCTCCCATAAGAGAACTTCCAATTCGGGGGGTGATGGGGAGAGGAAGAGCACACACTTTCCTCCTTTCTGCTCATTGCACAGTCTTGACAGGTAGTCTATTGAGAAACCCCCGCCCACCCCACCAATAGCCACCAGGCTCAGATCTTTCCTTGTTTCCATTAGAAATGTCATATCGATTTTGCTAAAGGGCTTGAATAAATATAGGAGGGAGGGCTAAACAGCAAGGATCTCAGACCACAAAGCACTCTCGCATTTCCACACAATAGCAACAGCGACAAGAAGCTTTGCAGCCAGCATGTTTTCTTCACGGACTTCCCCTGCCTCATGTCTGACTGATCCCGTTCCTAGCAAAGTCAATGGCGAAACTTCCACTAACCATAAGGGCACCAGGAATGGTCCCATAGTGAGCTAATGCAAAATCCCTGGCAGGCAACATGAGGCACTACAGACTGATCGAGAGGGATAGTAAGTGGCTTTGATGACTGAGGGAAGTGCCCAGAATCTTATAGAATCAGAATCCTATGTAGCGGAGTGGGGTTCCTCACAGACTGGGAGCAGTCCGGGACTTGGCCTTTGTGTTATGTGTTTGTACAGTTGTTAGCACAATCAGGCCATGATCAGACTCCACAGCTGCTACCACAATATCTAATAATAAAAAGAGCCTCATCCATCTCTCTTTGAGGTCAATGGCAGCTTGGCTATTGGTACCAGTGGAAGGCAGTGCGGAAGGGATAGATCACTTAAGGAGTTCTAGTTCCAGCTCGGCCACTGGCCTCCTGGGTGGCTTTGGGCAAGTCATGTCCCCTCCCTGTGCCTCAGTTTTCCCACCTGTAGAATGGGAATATAATGATACTGACCTCCTTTGTAAAGCACTGAGAGATCTACTAATGGAGAGCACTAATTAGAATCTAGATAAGGTATTAACGTTGTGATCAGCATCAGGCCCATAATCTCTATTTGCAAACCTAATAATTTGGTGTTTCAAAGCTAATTAAAGCCCAAATTCAGATTTAATTTAAAAAATAATGGTTTTTACTATAAATTATCATTTGATGTTGTATTTTCATCCCTCTTTTCCTGCCCCACAAACAGATTTCAATGAAAGTATATGTTTAAATTAACCACTCCCTGATACACTTGAAATCATCAGTACAGCATGGTGCTTTGTACCCAATGCTTGAGAAAGTAAAACTGATTACAAACAGAAAGTGAAAATGACCATTGAAGGTTCACTGTCCCAACTGAGTACACTGGAATATCTAAAGAAAGGGCAAAAATGGTAAGATGTACATTCAATTTGATACTGCTCGGTATCATCCCATTGTTAGCATGTGCTGCCCACTGTCTGTATAGCCACATGTTGTATTCAGAATTGCCAGTCCCAAGCATGCAAATATCATGAGTCAGGCCGAGCAAAATCATCTGGCTGGCTTTCAAATCATCAGATTAAAACAATGGATTATTTTTATTTTCCTTCCTTGGTGATGGTTTGGTGGTTTTTTGGGTTGTTTTATTTGTTTTTGAGCCCATAGGGGGTCACATTTCCAAGCTTTTCTCTTCAGTCCTGAGCGTCAGTAACTTCTCAACATTTTTTTTCTCAATAAAAGGTGAGATTCTCACAGAATAACATGACTCAAGGAGGTGAGGCTTTCAGGAAAAAAAAACAAATATCACAAGATTCACCATGAGAGATGACAACATGGTGTTTCTCATCTTACCCTTAGATTATAAGCTCTGTGGGGCAGGGACAGGGCCAGTCCTACCATTAAGGCGAACTAGACGATTGCCTAGGGCACCAAGATTTGGGGGTGCCAAAAAGAGGTGGCCCAATTTTTTTATTTTTTTTTACAGCATTCCTCCCCGAGCGCACGGTACCCGCTCCACTTCTCCTGCCTCCCAGGCTTGCGGCGCCAATCAGCTGTTTGGCACCACAAGCCTGGGAGGAGAATTAGAGCGGGAGTGGCGTGCTTGGGGAGGAGGTGGAGCAGAAGTGAGCTGGGGTGGGGAGGTGCTGCACGGCTCCCCGGGAGAGGAGGGGAGCTGCTGCAGGGGTGCCTCAGGGCGGGGGGAGGGGAGCTGCCGCAGGGCTCCCCATCCCAGCTCACCTCTGCTACACCCCCTCCCCGAGCATGCCATCGCTGCTCCACTTCTCCCGCCTCACAGGCTTGCAGTGCCAATCAGCTGTTTGGCGCCACAAGCCTGGGAGGGGAGGAGAATTAGAGCGGGGGCGGAGTGCTTGGGGAGGAGGCGGAGCAGAGGTGAGCTGGGGTGGGGAGCTGCCGCATGGTTCCCCGGGGGGGGGGGAATCTGCCACGGCGGGGGGGGGGCGTGCTTCAGGCAGGGGAGGGCGGGGAGCTGCCACAGGGCTGGGGGTGGGACACGCAAGGTGGAAGTTTTGCCTAGGGCGCGAAACTTCCTTGCACCGGCCCTGGGCAGGGACTGTCTTTTTGTTATCTGATTGCACAGCACCTATCATAATGGGGCTGAGGGCTCTAGGGGCTACTGAAATATAAATAATCATATTTTCCCCCACACTTGCAATAACCTGTGGTGTTGTCAATTACACAAGGAAGGCCAAGTTTTAAAAGACTCGTTTTTCTTCCCAGCGTCACTTTAACGGGAAAAAAATTAACTCCATGTAGAGCTTAGTTTATGATAAGTATCCAGCAAATAAATCCTATGGATATCGTCCAACTTTCTTCTGCTCCATTAAAAATAAAGCTATTAATCAAGATTGTCTAAGTGCCTGTGACCCTTGAGTGCACATGTTTAGTGCAGAAGAAAATGAATAATTAGTGTAGATAATTTACAGAGGGTAACGTGGTCTCCTTACTTTGTATTAGGGATACCTCCTGTTTGTGCTTCATAAACCTTTTATTACTGGCTGAAACATACAACACACACTGACATTTCTCCTTTTCTGTCAATGACAGCAAAAACATTTAATTCTAAAGGGATAGTCTCAGCTTCAGTGAAGGCTCAAATTTAAGTTTTGTAAATAAATAAGTGATGGGAGTTGGAGTTCACACTTTAACCAAAATGGGAAAACAAACAGAAATAATCCCCATTAGATTTCACAGATTCTAAGACCACAAGGTCATTGTGATCTTCTGCATCACATAGGCCATAACACTTCCCTGAAATAATGTATACTATTTAATCATAAATATTATCTAAACACGTAGTCTGTGAATTTTGCCTGTGGGATTTCTAGTAACTAGCACAGGCTCCAATTCTTAAATCCATCCCTATTCAGCTAAGTATTTAAGCAATGTGCTTAAAGTTAAGCATGGGATTAAAGTGCCAGTGATGCTTAAGCATATGCTTAGCTTTAAGCACATTGCTTAAATACTTTGCTGAATAAGGACCCAAGAACCCACTCCTGTGAAATGTGGAAAACTTTATTCACTAAAGTTGCTGTGAATTCAAGGGTTCTGCTGATATGAGTAAAGTTACTTACACACCTAACTATTTGCAGTATATGGGCCAAATTCTGCATATAAAAGCCTGATTCAGCAAACACTTACCTGCCTTCAGCGGTAACTGGTAACCAGCACTGTGCTAGGTGGTAAGTATTTGCAAGGATAAACTATTCGTAGTTTGTAATTCTACAGTGGTTGGCTATCACAGTGAGATCTCGATAAACCGGAAGAGAAATAATACAACAAATTCACGTGTTGTAAGTGGCTGTCTCTCCAATGATGTTATCACAGGCTCACCTAGTCCGATAGCAGTCAAATTAATATTCAGTTCAGGATAGTCCACCTGGGTCTTATACTCCACAGTGTAAACAAAAGAACTTTTCATGGACTCAAACAAAAAGGCAGAGTCAGCGTTAGGCCAGCCTTCTTGGGATAACACAAGAGGAGACCCTTCCTATCCTAGCTTCACCCAGAAGTAGACTCTCAAATGAAGCAGACAGCCCTTTTTATCCTGCCTGCTGGGCCATGATTGGTTTTTGCTTATTCCAGACTTTCTAGCCACTGGAGGACTGATTCTTATTGGCTCCACCTGCAGCTGATCCTGGGTGTCCTTTCTAGGCAACTCCTGCAGATCTAAATTAGGTACTCTTCCCCCTCCTGCCTCCCCAAAAGGACACCTTTTTCAGGTAGGTTATGCTGAATGCAGTGGGGCTTCCAGCAGGGGGCACCTGGTACACCTCATCTCAAAAGTTAACAGAGGTTTTTCTGTTTATGCCAGGGATGAATTTGGCCCAGCAGCAGCAAACTCACTGGAAGACTTTTAAGCCATTGTTTTTGGTACTTTGTAAATAATAATAATACTGTTTTACTAGTTTGTAATGTCAGAGGCCATACAGCAGAGCACCCAAAAACTACTAGAGGAAAAAATAAATCTAAAGCCAGAAATCAGCTTTTAATTAAGTCAATCTGGATTGTGTAAATTGGGTCCTTTATATATTCCCTTGCATGTTCCATGTGTATATGAGAGAGAAAAAGAAACATTACTAATGAGCTAGTGAGCTGGCAATGCTCAAGAAACTGGATTTGATTTTAATCAGATTCACATATATGCTATTTTTCAGTTAAAAATATCAAAAAAAGCCATTAAAAGTACACACAATGAGGCCATCAGCGGGTGTAAGTAGACACAGATCCATTAAAGTCAATCTAATTTACGCCCTCTGAGGAGGTCGCATACTGTTTAGAATTGCGGAGGCAACACTTCTGGGGACTATCTGAGAACTGACCCATTGCCTGGGTGCAAACAAAGGCAGAATTTGACTCAATGTCATTTGCTGCTCCATGGATATTTTGACTCTTTGTTGGTCACTGTCACAACCTGACATTCAGAGGGCCAGCATCCCACACAGGTTCAACTTTAGTAACTTCAATGCAATCACACCAGGGTGACTGAGAAGAGAAGTTAGCCCAAAGGTCTTTGGAACAGATTCAAGTTCCGGTGAATATGTGCCGTGAGGATTTATGACCCAGGATTCCAGTCATATCACGGCAATATCACTCATATTTGACTATCGATCTTTAAACCACATACAATGCATGCTCGTGCCAGATAGTTTATCAATACCCAGCTGACTAATCTATGCAATGCAGACTTCACTGAAAGTCACACCAGAGAAACCAATTAGTCAGTTGAGTCTGTTACTTTGTTCAGCAATTGCATTTCCAAAAGCACTGTCTGGCAGTCTGCCTGGAACCAAGAGGGCAGCGTCAGTGATCAGGTTCCTTCATCTTAAATGGACACATTGTCACATGTTCATGATTGTTAATTTCAAGGGGGGGAAATGAAAAGCTTCCCAAGAACCTGACACCTGATTTTTGCTTGCAGATTACAAGCAAAGCTCTTCCTGGGGATTTGTTGTTACTTTGTCACAAATGTAACAGAAGACATCTGGGAATGAGCTGGACTCAAAGTGTATGAATCATCTCATGTCACAGCCACAAATGACCTGCACTTAAAGAAAAAGATCAAAGTATGGGATCCATGAAGGGACTTAGATGTTGCAAGGCTGAGCATCATAGTACCTAACTTTTAGGCACCTAGAAAGTCACAGGAACATCAGTGCCATCTCCAAAGCTGAGTTAGGCACCTAAGCTCCCTGCACAATGAATGAGGAGAGAGGTTCCTAAGAATGTGAGCTGCAAAGATAGCCAATGGGAAATGCCAACCAGAGGGACGTGGGCTAAGCCCAGCCCTTCTCTCAGAGGTGGGCACCTCAGTCCAGGCTACGGGGGGTGTCTATCTCTGCTTAGTGATCCACAAGTGGGAACCCACCACCTGAAGTCAGACGGCTTAGGTGTTACTTGAGGAAATGAGTTACTCCACACAAGATGGAAAGGGGATGGGGAGGTAATGGGGGTGGGGCTATCCATCTTATAACTGGCTAAACAATGAAAGAGTCATTGGGACAGAGAAAGAGACCAACTCTGCAGGCCAGAGGTTGAGACACCCACCTGGGAGATGGGAGATCCAGGGTCCCACCTCCTGCTCCAACCATACTTCCATTATTTATCCACAGTGAAGCAGCTTCCACAGGAAAGACTGAGCCCTACCACTGAATATCCCATAGCTCAGTGGGTAGGGCACTCTCTTACGCAGGAGGAGACCCCTCTTCAAATCCACTCTCTCCCTCTGGCACAGAGCGGGGATTGGAACCTGGGTCTCCCACATCCCCAGTGAGTGCTCTAACCACTAGGCTTAAAGTTAGAATGTGGGCACCTCCTCCTCCTGACCCACTGCTGAGGACACCTACCGGATCAGGCCCCTCCTGTGTGTTAGGTGGCTGAATACCTGTCTTTCCCTGAATTGGGAATCATTGTGGGGCTTTGGTGGAGAGAGAGGAATCTGGACACCCAGAGGGAGTTAGCAGCAGTGTGCAGAACCGGAAGCAGAAACATAGGCTCTTAGGGAACTTTTACTCTGAAAAACAAAGGCGCCAAGTGAGTTTAGGCACCTATACAGTTCGGCAAGAGTTTTTCAGAGCCAAAACTGGGACTTAGGCACCTAAAACTGGGACTTCGGCACCTTAGTGCCCACAGCTGGGGTTTAGGCACCTAAGTACTTTCATGGATCCCACACAAAGTAACTAGTGATTTGGGCTACCTTCATTTTTAGGCATCCAACATGAGATGCATTAAAGGGGCTGGTTTGAAGATTTTGCTGAGCACCCACCCAGTGGAAATCAGGAACTTGGCGGTTTCTTAAGTTGGAAAGATGGGAAGAAAGTAGGGAGCATTAATAGGTATGGTGGGTTCCCAGCACCTCTCTGGATTTGATCTTATACAATGAATTTGCAAGGTTCTAGCATTCATCAGCCCAGATCCCTGGCTGCTATCACAGTTTCTCTCAGGAGGGGTTCATCAGCACTGGGGGCCGTCAATGTGTAATAACGACTACTGATGTAAGGAAAGGTTCAAAGATCAGGGGCTTGAATTAAGTGGTAGGCATTGTGTCAGTCACTGCTTAATTTACTTCTCCATTTAAACTGAAGATGAACTTAAAGGAAAAAGATTCATTATATTAAAAACACAATCTCCAGCATTTCTTCTGAGCAATTTTGATCTCTTTTTGCATCATCAACTATAGAAGGTTGCCATGTCATAATCCTGGAGAGACTACGAGGCAATCTTTTTTTTTATTTTCATTCAGCAAAATCAGGTCATAAACCTCAAGCCCTGCAAAAGCGGGCCCTAAATAAGAATGGCTGTATAGGAGAGCTACAGTCAGAAAAGATGACACCAGCTAAAAGCCCAACATTAAAACGTCGGCCCTGACATTTCAATGTATTTATTTCTTTAAGATTTAATGAATGCGCTGTGCTCTCAGCTCCGGCCACACATTAAAACAAGAGCTGGCTGAAAACAGTTTTTGTTTCCTTATTTTATGTATTTATTTATTCTACACAATGTTTGTTTTTCTATGACAATGACCCCCACCCTCAAAAATCCAGGTTTTCATTTGTTTTCTCCCTTTTTCCATTAAGTAGGGGGAAAGGTTTAAAATAAAAAATGTTCCGGCGCCAATTAAAACTCATACACATCTGGATTAACATCCATAAAGAAAATTTTCCTTTCCAACCCAGTCACTGTTCAGCTTTTTCCACCACCTTGAGTCTCAGTCACCAGCCTTGCATGGGGAAAGCACTTCCTGGTACAACAATACCAATAGGTACAACAAGTGACACAAGCAGTACATTGATAGGATTACAGAATCCCCTTCCCCGGAAAAGTAACCCGAATAAATGGGGAAAGCAGAAGGATACACTTTACTGCCTTGCCTGGGCAAGAAACATTGCCAGAATCTGAATGATGGGGAAAGCAGCCATCTGTGGGGGGGAGTGTTCTAGTCCCTTTCTTATGCAAATAGCTGGAGAGTGGGTGGAGCCTCACAAGTGGATGGAGTCTTGCCTCTCCCACCCACAATAAGTTGGTGTGGAGGATCCAAGAAAAGGGCTCATGCAAATTACTTCTTCCCTGGAGCAAGAGGGAAGCAAGGACCATACAGCTTTAGAGTCACAATCTGGTTTCTGTCTCCTTCTGGAAATATGCAGTGAATGTCCACTGCCCTTTACTAGGGCTTGAGTTTAAGGTTGCAGTCCAGCCCGTTGAAACTAGACATGGGCAAATAATGGATTTTTCAGTGCACTGGTAATTTCAAAAAAACATTTAAAAAATTGTTTTGGGTCAAACTGAGACAATATATTTTTTTTTAATTTTCAGCAAATTGAAAATTTGGTAAAAAAGTCATTTCAGGGCAAACAAAATATGTTATTCAACCTAAAGCAAGAGACACATGCAGATGTCAAATATATTTACATGTTCATCTCTTTTTATCATAACATTAAAGGAAATTTTGAAATGAAAAGTTGTTTCAAAAAGAAAAATCTAAACATTTCTATTAAAAAAAATGTCCAAATGAAACATTTTTTCCTGTTTGGTTTGGTTTTGCTTTTGTTCTGGCTGAAACAATTTGGCAAAATCAACATGCATTCGCAAAACTGTTTCTGTGTCACTGTTTTTTGCACCCCCCCCCCCCCCAAAAAAAAGTTTTGGTGGAAAATTGTCTCCCAGTTTTATGAAACTACCATGGGGTATGCAAACTATTCAGTGAGATAGATGGCAGTCAGATCGCAAGGTCAGCCACATTCACTGATTAACACGATAGTACAGCAAGACAAGGTAGAGACAGATGTTGGTGGAAGGCAAAGCTTTTGAGTTACATAGAGCTCTTCAGGTCTGGGGAAGGAAATCAGAGGGTTTGAGTGAAATACAAGTTAAGCATAAGGCAACACCGATTGTAGGAGGCCACTTGAAACAGATTCGGTCTACATAAGAGGAATGGAGTGTACTGCTTCTAAAGGGTGCTTGTGTAAGACGGTTTGTTTCATTAAAAACTCTCAGATAAAGGTCCTGATGCTGTGCAGACCCACCATCTTCTGTGTAATAAAGACTAGTCATGTGAGGCTGCAGGATTGGCCCCAAATATCTTTGTATATGAGTCTGAAGGCCTCATCTTGCTCCACAAGAAGTCAATGACCCATGTTTGATGGTGCAGGATCAGATCTCTTAGCAAGCAGATCATCTGAGTCCTGGCTGCTGCCTTCAAAGCCATCTCACTTTGCAGCAATAAGTCAGAGTAAAGAAGGCTGTCAGGAAATCAATTAGGCAGTGACATTGCAGCCCTCAGTAACAGTAGCTGACTGCAGAAATCATAAGGATAACTGCTTGAACACTTACATTATCAAAGGCTGGGAAAGGACAACTAAGGTGATCAATCATAATTCATACAAAAGACAACCAGACGTACAGCCTTTTCCAGGAGAGTTTAGTGCGGAAAGATAAAGTTACACCATTAGACTGTCTAAGGGAAACCTTTGGGGATCGACTGTGGAGCAACTGTTGAGTCTAGAAAGCTACGGAGAATGGTTTCTGCCCTGGAACATGTGTTCTTCAAAATGCTCCCAAGTGCACATGGAATCCAATACTGATGAATGACTATTTAATATGGAGTTGTGACTTGTGAACCTTAACAGATAACATCCCCCGTTTCCATTGTTCCATCATTCTCTGCACATAGTGTAGAAGGTGAGAGGAGACGCACAGATCTGATACACTCACTGTCAAGAGTCCTATTCATTTTGCAAACTGAGGGGCCAACCCTTGGTGCGTGGGAGTTTTCTCTGAATGAACCAGGCCCTGTAAAACTATTCAGTATTCAAAATACATTGTGACCTATGCATCAAAGCACAACAGCTCACATTTCTCAGACTGACTGCTCATCATGAATTCTTACCAGTGAAGTGTAGACCAAAAAAAATATTTACATCACTTTTTCTGTGAATGAATTCAGGGAAATTGTGATCTATTTATAGACAAGCTGCAAAGAGGACAAGAGGAGAAATTCACACAAATTAAGTTGTGATAAATTATTCTCTCAGCTCTTCGGCGCATAGTGACAAGTTTAGATGCTTGATTTCACCTCATTCTTTAGACTCCCTGGCTATGCAGAAACTAATTATAATGTGCAATGATCCACCTTCAAGGAAGCTCCTGTATTTTCATTGTGCTTGGAGACATAAAAAAAAAAAAAAAAACACTGATTGAGCGCCTTCCTTGTCAATTTAAACCATGAATAAACAACTCCACACTGGGTTGTGGGAACAGCTATGCAGGAGGATGCAGTGTTAGGGGACTGAGAGTCAGGACCCCTGGGTTCTGTTCCCTTTGCAGTTACTGTGTAAATTTGGGTGAGTCACTTGAACTCGAAAAAAACAACACTTGAATCCTTTAAAGTGGGTGGAGAAAGATCATTCAGATTCAGGGGGATTTGGATATTTCCAAATGTTCTTCTCATTCAGAACAAAATGCACCAATTTCAAAATTCTCCATGAAAAGGAGTGGAACCCTGGCTACAAGGCAGTCTGCCTGGCTGGCTGCCCCAGAACCTAGGAGCCCTGGAGTCCCCAGCTAAGAGGCAGTGAGATGCCCCACAGCTGCAGACCAACAGTGCTGGGCGGGCGAGCTGGCCAGAAACCAGGAAGGTTCTAATGGAAACCGGCTGGGCGGGTCGGGTTTCAACACCTGCCTGGCAATTCCATTCGAACTTCATCAAAATTGAACCATCTCCGCAAAACATTTAATTTCAGCTCATCGGTAAATTCCGGTGAAAACATGTTTGTTGGAATTTTTTCCGACCCGTTCTACGTTTGAGGTAGGTGGATGAACGGCACTGAGAAAGAGGTCGGAATACTCCTGAAAGTCGAGGTGTTCATTATGTGAATAGTAGTTAAAAGAGAACTGATTGCTTTTCATGTACCGATCTGGTCTGTACACCCTGGTGGCAAAGACTATGCTCAGAAATTCGGAGCGGGTTTGGAAGCAGTTGGGGACAGCAGGTTAGGTTCATCTTATGCCTTCGCAGCTGTGTCTTACGCTCCCCCCGCCCTCCCAAGGAACAGGAAGTATTCCCAGTGCTGAGTGCTGAAAAGGCCAATCCCTCTCCTCTCCAATTCCTTGCCTGATTAATATGGATGGTCTGTAAATAGGCACATATGTGGCAGCAAATTGGCACATGCTGCCATTCCCCAAAACACTTCATAAATTCTTACCAGGCTGCTGCTTCTACAGCTGTGTCTTACAGGAAATACTCCAGCAAACCCTAAAGCTACAGCCTGCTTTGTGTTTGGGGAAGCATGCTAGAGATGTTAAGAGAGCCCCGGAACAAAGCAAGGTCATAGATTGTTATTGCATAGAGGCAAGTGTCTGTAGACAAATGCTACTATAGACAAGGAGTTCTCTCCCTGTCTTCTGGTCTGTGATCTGCTTATTAAGCTGACTCTCCCCATTCACTATGGGCCACATATTTATCCTCCTGCATCCAAACACCAGGCTAAATTCTCCTGACTGCTCTGCACCAAGAATTGCTATTAGAGATTCTGCAATCATTCCCTGAACGGAACTTCCAATGACGTCAATGGGAATTCCATTGCGGAATGGGTACAGAATGTGTAATGGGGATCTGTGTGTGCCGATATGGGATGTGCCGTGCAGATTACAGATGTCCGCTTTATTTTTGATTGAAACCTCTGCAGCCAAACTGCTTTTGCATCTTGATTTTATGTCAGGTTGCATACTATTCATCATAAAAACACAGGAGATTCAGGGCCAGATTCCCAGCTGGTGAAAATTGAAATGTTCCACTGACTTCAATAGAGCTAATGTTGATTGTATTGTTATGTATTGATTTTATTGTTATGGGGGAGGGAGAAATGGATGGCTCGGGAGATTGATAATGCAGAATTATGCCTTTCACCTCTGGGTGTTGGGTGCCAGTCCTCGGTTTCATGGGCAAAGCTGTGCAAATAACTGATTTTTTGGTTTGCTGGCAATGCTGAAAAATTGAGGAAAAAAATCATTTCTGGTTGACCCCAAATGAATTTTTTTTACCTTTTTATCAGAGCAAAATATCAATATTATAATAAAATAAAATGTCGTGAGCCAAATAAACCTGAACGAAAACTCAAACTAAAAAGTCATTTCAAATTGAGAAATCGAAATGTTTCATTTGGAAAATGTTGAAATGAAACATTTCAATTTTTTCAGAGAATTTTCCCCCCAACTGATCCAAATAAGTGAATTTGACACAAATGCACAAAATATTTCAATTGACCTAAATCTGCATTTTTTGGTGCTAAAATAGTCTATTTTTTCACCCAGTTCTACCGGTGGATCTGTGGGTGCAGTGAGAGGAGAGGGGAAAATTGGGAAATGCACATCATCCACTCCACCAAGGTTTTAGGGAATCATCTTACTCAGAAATTAACACCAAATCAGTTACCTACCTCCTCATTGCTGGTGTTAACCTCCTTAAATAGGGGAACCCTAACTTTCAGCAGAAGAATTTAGAGGACATAGTTTTTCCCTAGAGAAGAGACTATTTGGGCCTTTGCTTTAGCAAGTCACGGAGAGTCCACAAAATAAAGTCATAATGACCCTGATCTAGATTGTAATTAGCCATTCTTTATGAGATATATTCTCTGCTGATGGAAATTGGCATGAGTCCATTTAGTTCAGTACAGCAGTACTGATTTGCATCAGTAGAGAATGTTGCCCTATATTTATATTTTACCGGGGAGTAGCTGTTTGTCATTTCATTTGCCCCAAGATTTTATTCGAGAGATATAATTATCACATTTAAAGCAATGCAGTTTCAATTTTGAATATCAAATACTTGTAACTGCTAACTTCAATCTACAGGCCTAGAATTGTTCATCAAATGATTTCAAACAATGGATACACAGGAGAAAAAAACCCCCAAACAACGAATGTACATACAAAAAGAGTCAGAACATTTTCAGGATAAGTTCTCTGGTACCAATTATTTGCTCGTCTCTGCTAACTAAATGCTACGGATGATTCTAAGTGCCACAGCACCAACATTGCTGAGACCAACATTTAATGCTGTTCTCGTTAAACTGGGGGCTTTGACTTCTCTATTCTGTTTATGTGATCTTTCCTGACCCCGTGTTCGCTTTCATTGAGCTAATTTACATTCCCGTCTGCCTGTTTTCCTATAATCACATCTCTTTGCTCTGAGCGCGAGTGCTTAGGCAGAGCTCTGATCTTTCCAGGTAGAGAGATACTGAAAAGGGATCAATAACAGAAAATAAACTGTACCCCCATTAACCTACCGGCCCTTTTAACACTGAGTTTTCTTTTTAAAGTTGATGTACACTGAGTTAGAACGTTGCAATATCAGATCCATGCAAAATTGTCAAATGAAAAAAAAAAAAAAAAATCTGTCCATTACTGGTTGGCTGGTTTTGCCAACAATGTATTTGTCTTTAAACTTCCCCAGAAGAATAGACCAAGATGGTTGTCCTTTTCAGCATTTCCCTGAGGGTAAAGTGTAAAAGTTGAAAAGCAACAAAAACTACCACGGAATTATTTTCAAGCTATTTTTCGTGGGAGCACTTTGTCCATGAAAATGACGAAGTTAAGTCCACGCCAATGCAAAGATGTGAAGTCAAAGGGATTATTCGTATGAGAGAGAGATACTTGCACCAGTAAATATTACAGGTCTAGACCGTTAAAAGATATACATCCTATGGGAAAATGTATTGCGGTTTCTATAGAGACATGGTTTTTAGTATTAAGTTAAGAGCACAGGATTCTAAAAAATGTATGTTATTAGCATTGGACTCTGTAATAACTCAAGAAACCACTGTAATACATTTTCCCTCTTGGATATGTCAGTAGACAGACAGTTTACTTACTGCAGGGCAAAGGGTCACTTTATGTACCCAGCACAACAACTAGTGCTGATGGGAGCACCTCAAAAGGTTCAGAGATTTGGTTTCGATAAGGACCCAGAAATCTGGATGCTTATCCAAAGTTTACTGAACCTCTTGAGTTGAACTTCCGAAAACCGTACTGCAAATCATGCAAAACCAGACCCTGAGTATTATATTTTTTCCACACCCAATCTTTTCAATTTAAATAACTTATTTGAAATGAGTGAAAACCAACAAACGAGAAAGAACAAAAGTAAAGTCTCCCCGAGAGAGACAGAGCGCATTTGTGTCCTTTGTGAATGCCTGAGCTGAAGTGACCACAAACTGGCTGCCTTTCTCTTTAGACAGAAGAGTTTTGGGAGATGTCAAGGTACAATGCATGGGAAAGAAAATCATAACTCGTACATAGCTAAATACACTACACTGGTTGCTTCTGGTCAAGACAGAAATATCACAGGGACAGCCATGGATATTTTTGTCCTTTGTCTGAGCATAAATGAGAACTTAACAACAACAACAAAAAAATTAAGTTAACCAATATTTTGCAAAATCTTCTCCAAGCCGTGGCTCAAGTTTTGGGGGAAATTTGGGGTGAAGGGATCTTTTCTTTCCTTTATTACAATGCTACGCAATAGGAAACTGAAAGGGCATTTCACAATTCAGTTTATCTCAAACAAAATCACTGAAATGAATGGATACAATTAAAAATGTGTTCACATGCAATTTGTCTGAGTGCGTGGAGGTT
This sequence comes from Trachemys scripta elegans, assembly GCF_013100865.1. Lineage (NCBI taxonomy): Eukaryota > Metazoa > Chordata > Testudines > Emydidae > Trachemys > Trachemys scripta. The sequence goes on along the minus strand of NC_048305.1, from coordinate 102,029,487 downwards.
GGTAAAAAACAACAACAGAGGACTCTCTCAAGTGGTTTGATTTCATAATTTAGATTGGGATTTTCAAAGCCTAAGGGTGTTATGCACCCAGGCCCTACTGGACTGGACACCTATTAATTAGTATTATTACTATTATTTGTATTGCAGAAATACCTATAAGCACCTGTCGTGGATCACGACCCGATTGTGCTAGGCACTGTACAAACAGAAAGATGGTCCCTGCCTCAAAGAGTTTACAATCTAACACCCAACTTCCATAGGCTCCATTCAAAGTCCCAGCCAAAGTGTATTTAAAACTGATGGGTCCAAATCTACTCCATTTATTATCCCATGCAACTCCACTGGGACTAATGCTGATCTCACCTTCACTGGTGTAACTGCACTCATGTCAGTGGGGGTGATTCCTGATTTACATCAGTGCAAGTGTGATCAGAATCACTGGCTGCAACACAAGCCTTGGCAGGATTGGGCCCTTGGTGTTAGCAAGTAAACTCTATCAGAGGAATGCATGAATTCAAATGCTGCATGGAAGCAACTGAAATCACTGGGAGTTGCACTGGTCCTCCTGCGTACAAGAGTAGATTAATCATTGCTGATAGAGATCTAAACAGGGCAATGAGTTTTTGCTTTAGTGCTCCATTCAGCCCCTGATTTAATTCACTACCTGTTAAGAGATGACAGATGCTTAGTAGCGTATGACATTATCCATATGAATGTTTCTCTCGCTCTCTCTGGCAGACAAATATAGACCTGAGCATTCCTGCCTCATTCAGGATTCCATGAAACCTAAGCTGATGTTGATTTAAGAATTACGCCCCAGGACTGAATAACAGGTCACTGACAGAAGGGTATAAGATAGAGATTGCAAATATCACTGGCCACACACAGGCAGTCACTAGAATATGCTTATAACTGGCTCTTGGAAATACGCATACCTGTAGGAGCACACGGTACCTAAGAGAGCCCAGTGCACACACCAGCATAGCTAGCCAAAAGTTCCTGACAGAAACATGTTGGATTAAGTGGCTGATCTTGTTTGGGACTTTTGTGGGGGACTTCTAGGTGGTATTTCCTATTAGGAACTTTCAGAAGCTGGAAGTGTGGAAAGGCACAATTATAAAGCCAAAGACTAAAGACTTTAGAATGTTTAATGGTGAGTTCAGATTCAGTTCTAAAAATGGTAAAGGTTCAGGGATTAGAGATGCTTGTTTCCCATAAATTGGCTCCATCCCTAACGGTTATCATTTGAAAACGAGGAATTATTGCAGTCCTTCCACACGGTAATGAAATGTCTCCTGTGAATGAGCATCACTGACCTCTAGTGGATGGAATAAGACCTGCTCAACTGTGCTCCATAGGTCCTATATAATTAGCATCCAAGAAGGATTCTCCTTAACTCAAGTAATGTGGGACTGTGCTTTTTGAAGTAGGAGGATCAAGGTTCCATCCCTGCTGCACCCATGAAGTTCCAAGTGGCCCAATGGCATGGTGTACCATAAAGTGGGCACAGATTTGTTACAATCCGCTAGGTTTTAATACATCGGTGGGAAGCCTAGCAAAGGTAAGCAAGGAGACGTGAGTCAAAACACAGGTTAATTTAAGAATCATGCTCACTTAAAATAAAAGTTGTCACCAAGCAAAATGAACAAGTAGCCATTGACGAGAAAACTGTCGAGATTTATGGGCCCCATTCTAGAGGCATAAAAGAGAGTCAATCATCATTTGAAGTTTGTTATTTTTCTTTTTAATAGGAACTCCTCAAACATTCCCTCCACATTTCATTTCTAGAAACTTAAGCCCATGGCTGTTAAAAATTAGGAGCTTCCTAAGTGGGAGCAGAATACATGATTTCTCTGTATGACCCTAGCTACTCCAGCAGCTACTGATAATTCCCAGGGGATGCATCAGGGGCTTGTGAAATAAACGCCTTTCTCTTCTTGTACAAATTATCCCTTTATATTCCTTAACTTCTGAACCTCTAGGCTTAACAACAACTCTGCAAGAATGAAGAAAAACGACAGAGTGTTTATAACAACACACATCCCTTTTGATTATCATCACGGGCTATGGGCAGTTTCAATTTAGCAAAACCTTCGTCATAGACTCCTTACAAAACCACTCAGAACCTACATAGAGGAAAACCTTCCTACTAAATATGAACTTGTGTCTTTAGGTCAGTAGACATTTTGAAAACTTCCCAAATGCTTACTTTCATGATAGACACGATCCTCCCGCGAAATTACCACTGAATAGCCTAATAATAGTATTAGCTCCTAAAGAGAAACTTAGTAGACAAATAATAATGGATTCAGTATTAAACATTCTGGGCCAGAACCGTTGCAATCATTAAATGGATAGTGCAAATTAGTGTAGGCTTTAAGGACAGAAGACACCTTTATGATCCTCTAGTCTGACCTGTTCCATCCATGCTATAGAATTTCACCCATTGGTTTTAGCACGAAAGTCAGTAACTTGTAATTAATCTACCGGAGTCTATCTTCTAGAAAGATATCCTGTCTAGGTCATCAAGTCGAAGAAACATGGGCTGATTTACCCCTGCATTACCCCCAGATTTACATCAGTAAAAGTTACATTGATGCAAAACTGGAGTAACTCAACAGTAACTCAAACTAATGGCATCGACTCAAACTAACGCATCTTCTAGACATTTTAGACATTCAAGTGGCTGCCCTAAAGTCAACTGTTTAACATTTAGGACTGGTTTCCCTCTAGCTTACGCTGGTGTAAATCAGGAGTAACTCCTTTTAAATCAATGGGGTTACCCCAGTGTAAAACTGGTGTAAATGAGAGGAGAGCCAAACCTTTTACATCTACAAGGTCAATCCCCCGGCATCTTGGCCGGGAGTTAGACTAGATGACCCTTGTGGTCCCTTCTAATCTTCTGGTTCTATGATTCTATGAAAAATTCTAAGTGGATACAGCCAGGAGGAACCGCACTAAGATAACGTAGTGTTGACAATGGATATATTTTTTTCTCACTGAAACAAGTTTCTTCAAGAGAATCGTTACTTTTTTAATCAGGGTCCCTTGACTTAAATGCAACCTCAGAAATCCCAGCAACGTGGGATTTCCCTGCTAAATTTGCCTCCTTAAATCCCCCCCAATGTAGCTGTACTGTATAGAGGTTGTAGGCACTCTTATGTCTAGGCATTGCCCGCCACTGACCCAACCACTGGCATTTAAGTTAAAGCCCATTTGTCACATGCTTATGGTCAGAACTAACCCAAAATGGATCCCGGCAACAATGTTCCAAAGTATTTATTGCTCCTAAAATAACCACACAAAGTGAAATGAATATTAACTAGAACAGGGACAGACACTAACCTGGTTCCTAAGTATGAGCTGGTTTAAACCTAAGCTGGTTTAAATCACCATAGCCATTGAAGTCAATATATCCTGTGCCTCTATTACCCTCATGCAGATGCCCCACGGCTGGCTCCCCACACCACGAACATCCGAGTAAAGGGCTTATGGGAGCAACCTGAGCAGCTCCTCTGCATGGGGGGAGGACAATAACAGAAAATGTGGAAATGGCAGAAATGCTAAATGACTTTTTTGTTTTAGTTTTCACCAAAAAGTTGAGTAGCGATTGGACATCCCATATAGTGAATGCCAGTGAAAACAAGGTAGGATCAGAGGCTAAATTAGGGAAAGAACAAGTTAAAAATTACTTAGACAAGTTAGATGTCTTCAAGTCACCAGGGCCTGATGAAATATGTCCTAGAATACTCAAGAAGCTGACTGAGGAGATATCTGAGACATTAGCAATTATCTTTGAAAAGTTATGGAAGACGGGAGAGATTCCAGAGGCCCAGAAAAGGGCAAATATAGTGCCAATCTATAAAAAGGGAAATAAGGACAACCCAGGAATTACAGACCAATCAGCTTAATTTCAGTACCCGGAAAGATCATGGAGCAAATAATCAAGCAATCAATTTGCAAATACATAGAAGATAATAAGGTGATAAGTAACAGTCCACATGGATTTGTCAAGAATAAATTGTGTCAAGCCAATCTGATAGCTTTCTTTGGCAGGGTAACAAGCCTTGTGGAAATGGAGAAGCAGTAGATGTAGATCTTGACTTTAGTATGGCTTTTGATACTATCTCACATGACCTTCTCATAAAAAAAAACCTAGGGAAATACAACCTAGATGGAGCTATTATAAGGTGGGGGCATAACTGGTTGGAAAATCATTCTCTGAGAGTAGTAATCAGTGGTTCAAAGTCAAGCTGGAAGGACGTATCAAGTGGGGTCCTGCAGGAATCAGTTCTTGGTCTTGTTCTCTTCAATATCTTCATCAATGATTTAGATAATGGCACAGTACACTTACAAAGTTTGTGGACGATACAAAGCTGGGAGGGGTTGCAAGTGATTTGGAGGACAGGATTAAAACTCGAAAGTATCTGGACAAATGGGAGAAATGGTTTAAAGTAAATAGGATGAAATGCAATAAGGACAAATGCAAAGTACTCCATTTAGGAAGGAACAATCAGTTCCACACATACAAACTGGGAAATGACTGCCTAAGGAGGAGTACTGCGGAAAGGGATTTGGGGGTCATAGTGGATCACAAGCTAAATATGAGTCAACAGTGTAACACCGTTGCAAAAAAAGCAAACATAATTCTAGGAAGTATTAGCAGGAGTGTTGTAAGCAAGACACGACAAGTAATTCTTCCGCTCTACTCCGCTCTGATTAGGCCTCAGCTGGAGTATTGTGTCCATTTCTGGGCGCCACATTTCAGGAAAGATGTGGACAAATTGGAGAAAGTGCAGAGAAGAGCAACAAAAATGATTAAAGATCTAGAAAACATGACCTATGAGGGAAGATTGAAAAAATTGGGCTTGTTTAGTCTGGCGAAGAGAAGACTGAGAGGGAACATGATAACAGTTTTCAAGTAAATAAAAGGTCGTTACAAGGAGGAGGGAGAAAAATTGTTCTTGTTAACCTCTGAGGATAGGAGAAGCAGCGATGGGCTTAAATTGCAGCAAGGGCGGTTTAGGTTGGACATTAGGAAAAACTTCTTGTCACGGTGATTAAACACTGTAATAATTTGCCTAGGGAGCTTGCGGAATCTCCCTTATTGGAGATTTTTAAGAGCAGGTTGGACAAACACATTTCAGGGATGGTCTAGGTAATACTTAGTCCTGTCATGAGTGCAGGGGACTGGACTAGATGACCTCTCAAGATCCCTTCCAGTCCTATGATTCTATGTCCTGATCTAATCAGCACTGTCCTGATATTAGGGGCTTTGTTTGATATAGGACCCTATTACACGCCCCTCTCTGTGTCCCGATTTTTCACATTTGGTATCTGGTCACTCTAGTTCTGTATGAGTTTGATCCTGTATTGGACTCCTCTTTATGTTAAGAAAGCTAGCTCTGGTGATTTACCTGCCCATTAGTTTACACGGGGACAAAGAGAGAAAACCAGGATTAGCACGCTGTACAGCTAATCCCTAATCCCAAACTCAGACCTCTCTCTCTCTCTCTCTCTCTCTCTCTATTTTATGACATTTTTGCTGTATTTCATTGTTCTGAGTACACCAACAAAGCACCAATGTGAAATAAAGTCTTGGCACAATTTTTCCTGGAGTTCACTTTTCGTGGAGGGAGGCCGCGTGCAGGGCAACATGGTTAGCAGAAGCTCTGCTGGAAACGTGATCTGAATTACAAGCACGCCTGAGAAAAAGCGCTTTGTAGAACACAGGACATTAGTGATTGCGAGGTACCCTCCTGTCTTCCCTTATCTCAGCTGAGCGGCTGATTCGCTCCACATCTCCTGATGCTGTAATGGGCAGAACAAAATGCTTTCTGCTCTTCATTTTTTGTCCCTTTGAATTTAGGATTGAATTTGATGTTTATGAGAATGACTATACTTATGTGTAACATGCTGTAAACTGATGCTAGGTAAATTTGCTCTCTGCATCTACCAATAAAGACAGGTCCTGAGTTGGTGCAAATCAGTATAGCTCTATACAGCTTTGTGGGGGCACAGGCCTGGAAGATGTTCTCAGATACTATGGTGATGAAGGCCATAATAAATCCCTAAGAACTAACAGGAGTGTTGTCGGTCTGGGTTGAGCTCTATGGGCCAAATCCTCAGATGGCGTAGATCATTTACACCAACTGAGAATTTGGTCCGTAAATTGCAACCCAGATCGACAATGTTCCTGATATTCCAGTCCTGGTCTCTGTGCCCCCATCCTCATCCCTGAGCTCTGCCAATGTATCTTGGTACTTACCTGTAACACACCTGGATGGGTAGTCCAGCACTAGCCTGAGATTTAGGAGATACAGATTTGCATCTCTGTTTTGTTGCTGTGTTCCAGAGGTATGTCCCCAGGGCCAGATTCCGCCCACTGAAACTCTGTAGAAGTCAAAAGGGTTGCAGCGATGTAACAGAAAATAGGGTTTTAGCCCCTTGCTTTATTATTTATTTTTTTGTTCACAATTGGACTCCTTTGTATGGCCCTCCAGGGACTTACTCCAACCCATCTCATGGACTTTGTCTCCCTCTACTCCTCTTCCCATTCTCTTTGTGCATGTGGCATGGGCCTCTTCTCTGTGCCTCCCACACAGCTAGTGCAAGCAGGGCTGCCCAGAGGGGGGGGGGGCAAGTGGGGCAATTTGCCCCAGGCTCCGGGCCCCCGTGAGCCCTGTCCAAGAATCCCTTTCCTGGCTAGAAGTGCCTTTTTACTTACCCGGCAGCGGTCTGGGTCTTCGGCGGCATTTCGGCGGCGGGGGGCCCTTCGTCACTCCGGGTCTTCGGCGGCATTTTGGCAGCGGGTTCTTCAGTGCTGCCGAAGACGCAGAGCGATTGAAGGACCCGCCGCCGCCACAGACTCGGAGCGCTACCCGGTGAGTATGTCCGCTCCCCTGCTGTGCCCCAGGCCCCCTGAATCCTCTGGGCGGCCCTGAGTGCAAGTGTTTTCCTCTCTGCATCTTCTGCTATCCGCGATAGACTTCTTGTAGCTCTCCAGTTCAAGATCTCACACCTCAAGGCCTGCTAATACCTCTCTCCTCCTGTGACTGGCCTTGCCACTCGGATTGAATGTGTGTCTCTATTCACCACACAGCGTCCACGCACCACTGTTCTCAGTAATTTATGTCAGACATAGGGTGGGATTTTCATAAACAAGCAGCGTTGGCCAGACTCTGGTCCCAGTAAAGTCAATGGGGGTTTGACCTCCAGGGTAGCTGAGTTAGATCAATGCTGAGTGTTTCTGGACCCATGCTGTAGCTAGCTGCCTAAAGCATTGTGTGATACCCTTCATAGGAAAGCCACTAAAAAACTCAAGCTGTACTTCCATTGCCATGTCTACTGAATACCATGAGCAGAAGATGGCTTCAGACAGCTTCCCATGCACTTGCTAGTTACTTTCTTCTAATGGTTTCCTACTTTCAAATACAATCCCCATTAGAAACCATCACCCCCGTCTTTTATGCTGCAAGATCTCTCCCAACTCCTTAGTGTCAATCTTTATCACTGCCTTAACCCTAGCTGTTATTAGAGCCACAGTGGCTGGGTATGAAAAGCACAGTACAACCCCTCTCACCTCCCCATTCTTTCAAAGTGCCATTTTTACTTGACCTTATCATAACAAAGCAGGGCCAACAGAGAGCACTCTGTCACGCGGCACAGAGAAAGCAGCTCTAGCCAGCCTTACAGGCAGGGGTTTTCCTGGCTGCTTGATGTTTTTGATCTGATGGAGTTTGTAGTGGTCTTGTAAATGGGAATTAGTCATGCCTGGAGGGTAAAGGTGGCCAGACCTCATGCTGAAGTGCACATGTATTACCGAAAGGAAAACTAACAAAAGGAGATTCTGTGGCAGGCTAGAACAGAGGAAGAAGACATCAACAAATTGACAGAAAACAGCTTCTGGGACTTTTTAGCCCAGCAAGGATCAGACGGCTGGGCTGAACAAAAAAAATGGTGCCATTTATTATGTTGAACTGTGGGGGAAAGCAATCTCCCCTCAGCCTCACAGATCCCATTAGCTAATCACATAGGAACCTTCATCAATTAGCAAGAACCGCAAAGCTTCGCTAGGTGTACGGAATAATCCCCTGGGTTTGCAGAGAGCTTTACACGAGATAGCCAGAGCTACTGTTTTTATACGAAAGGGACAGATAAGAAATAACAAACCCATTATGGAGTCAGATCCTCCAGCTGGTATAAAGCAGTATAGCACCATTCATTTCAGCACGCCAGTTTACACCAGCTAAAGATTTGGCCCCATATATTTAGCAAAAATGTCCTTGCTTTTGTAACTATTCGCACTTTGGCCCTGCAAGCCCTACTCAGGGGAGGAATGTTAGCCTGACTTTTGAAAACCATTCTGCTTATCTTTAATAAGAAGTGAGCAACTAACATTTTTTCCAAAAGTCACGCTCACGTTGCTGTTCATAGAAGGCCTTGCAAAACCAATGTTGTTTTATTTAGAGAACCAAAATTTGTGGCCTAACCAACTTGGCAGCATCCTCTTTAGATGCAAAGATAACGTTTACTTCCAGAGAAAATTTCCCAGCCTGGTACAAATTATTCTAAATTACTCACGGATGATGAACCAGAGAAAGTGCTGATATGCCCAGACTTTTCAAGCCCTTGAATCTCTCACACACTGATGGGGAGTTGCTCCATTCATGTGTGAAGCTACTAGAACCAATTCCCACCCTTCCCCTATAATGCCAGGGAAGTTTTAAAGGGAAACAAACTATTATTTATTAAATTAAACATTGTTTGTTGCCAAAGTCAGTGCATTGCAGCACCATGCAGATGAAGGTACTATTGAAGGTAGTTATAATGGCCCTGTGATTGGGGTATACAAACCCCACACTAGAAAGGAAGGGGTTAAAGAGCTACTCTGGGCCCAAGCAATCCCAACCCACCAGACCTGGAGGAGCCTAAAAAGGGGATCTGAGTGTCTCAGTAGCAGGCAGCCAAAAAAGGAGAGACCTGGGACTCTCTGAAGGTCGAAGACTATTTCTGTGTTGAATTCAAAACCTTCAGTGACAGGGATTCCACAACCTTCCTAGGCGATTTGTTCCAGTGCTTAACTACCCTGGAAGTTTTTGTCCCTTGCTGCAATTTAAGCCCATTGCTTCTTGTCCTATCCTCAGAGGTTAAAGAGAACAATTTTTCTCCCGCCTCCTTCTAACAACCTTTTATGTATTTGAAGACTGTTATCATGTCCCCTCTCAGGCTTTTCTCCAGATTAAACAACCCCACTTTTTTCAATCTTTCCTCATAGGTCACGTATTCTAGACCTTTAATAATTTTTGTTGCTCTCCTCTGGACTTTCTCCAGTTCGTCCACATCTTTCCTGAAATGTGTCACCCAGAACTGGACACAATACTCCAGCTGAGACCTTGTCAGCATTTAGTAGAGTGGAGTAAGGTAGCATGGCTCGGGACCACTTCCACCAGGCAGGAGGTGGAAGATACTTAGCTCCCTAGTGCTAAGACACTGTATATCTTAAAAGGGAAGTCAATTTGCATACCGAGTGAAATGCTAATGAAGAGACTGGTGCGGACTTCAAGAAGACAAAATTAACAGGAAGAGGTGAACAGTGGGGGAAGGACCTTATTTACAGGCAAAGAACAAAGAACTTGTCTAATGTAACTCAGGATGCAGAAAGACACCCTGGCATGCTTCAGCGGGAGAGGCAAGCTGCCAATGGGCTTGGTTCAGTGAAGTCATCACTTCCCCCAATTTGATTTTATTTATTTTACTTTTATAGTCCTCTTAAGACTGAAGCCTAAGCTGGCCTAGCTCCCCAGGAGGCTTGCGAAAAGCTGAACTGCACCCGATTTGCCAGTTTAACTGAAAAGTTAACCAGCAGTTAGGGACAAGCTGCTTCATTCTTTCCAGCTCTGGAATCTTAGTGCGTAAGAATCTTGGACATCGCTGCAAAAGGGGCATGTTACAGATTAGTAACAGTTTCGTTTATTAGCCCCCGAGTGGATTTATTTATGGCGTAGAAAATGTTGCTATCGGTTTTTCGAGACCGGGGATGTGATGTCACCGGAATGAAAAGGAATTTCATATCACAGTATGTGCCAAAATAGCCTTATTCCCAGTGTGCTTTCAGCACCCGGCATCGTTTCACCAGGCACTTCTTCAGCTTGAGGCCTTCACACCTTACAAAAGATCTACTGTGGCAGCAACTGCTCCCTGCTACTATCACAATAGGGCCATACACCTCCCTGGGAGCCAGCTAGAATGAGCAACTGGTCTCCTTGCCCCTTTCCTGCCTCTCCAGAGAATGGGTCTTTAGAGCATTGGGATTTTCAGCCAGAGATGTGATGTGGGCACTTTTGCTTCATCCAATTCCCACTGACTTCAATTGGCTTTGACAATCATGTCCTTCCAGTGCCCCCAGATGATGGTTGGGGCAGGAAGCCTGCCTGGGGTAAGGTTTTAAGTCTAGATTTTTGCCTGAGGAATAGAAATAGAAGGGTGGGGGAGATGACTCCAGAGAGCAGAAAAAGCCAGGGGTCAAGTAAGCTCATGTAAAAGGGGACCCAAGACACACCGGGCTGGCCTGAGAGGTTTGAGAACAGCAGCACTGCGGCTTTCACACCTAGCTCTTTCGTATGGATGAGCATCCATTGTTATTAGAGATCCTTGAAAATAAATGCAGCCTTTCTGTTGGTCGAGTGGTTGGTTATTTTTGGTGAATGCAGAAGGGCACTGAGATTTTTATTTTCCTTCCCTCTTTTAGGGCCAGGTTCTCCCATCCATGATAAGGAAGAGGAAACTCCAAGTTTCTTAAATTCTCCCATCAGGGAGGTGGGGTTGTCTCCCCATGGAAGAAGCCAATAGCTCAACTTCACCTTATCCATCTACCTCCACATTGCTACCTGGCCTCCAACAGAGGCCCATGACTCTAATTTGCCATGCTACAGAAGCTCTGCTCAACATGGGTAGCCCTGGAATCCCCCTTCCTCCCAGTAAAGAGGAATTCCCAAACTGCGTAGGTGGAAACAACATCTGCAACATCAACTACATGTGCTATCTGCAGTAATGAACTGTGCTTCAGCTCATATGGGGGAGAAACCAGTAATGTATTGGAATATTAGTCTGAACCAGTGAACAGTTCCTATGTTCTTTTACATGCAGTACCTCAGAAAGGTAGCCATCTCAAGGGGTGAGGGGTGTCAACCAACCTGTACACTGTCAGATTTTGACCAACATGGAGGCAAACCCCCAGTCTTACGAAAAATAACTTAGGATCATAAACATCCACCTAAAGGTTTGATATCTAAGGCCTCATCCAAAGGGACCACGCAGCGTGAAACACAATTGATCTGCTTTAGAAAGGTGACAGGCTGTGGGAATTGAACCTCTGATTGTAGAAAGCCGAAAGGGTATATGTACACTCGGAGATGGGGATGTAATTCCTAGCTCGAGGAGACCCTCTCACTAGCTTGATGCTGGGCACATACTCGGAGCAGCTAGCCATTCCCACAGCTTGCACGGCCACTATACTTTTCCCTCCCCTCCTTTTTAAGCACATTAGCTTAATCACAGCTAGCATAGGTATGTCTCTTGAGCCCTGGGACCACGGGAAGCTAGCTTTAAATTGGAGCAGCCTCAGAGACTACGTTAACCTACACTGGGGACCCACCCTGTCCCCAGCCAGCTCCAGGATCATGGAGCCAAAAGGTGGCATAAGGCCATCCCTTAGCTCTGCATGCTGCCTCTAAGTTGTGCTCCGTTCTGAGCCTCTGTGTGTATTTTATAGACAAATGTAATAACTCGATCAGCTGGTGACCAGCACAGCCCCATTGATGTCAATCTGGACGTAAGTCAATTTGTCCCAAGTTAGGATACTGTGCACTGGGCCGAATTTTGCCATGACTTATAGGGCTGCAACTCCTCATGAAGTCAACAGCATTGGGCTCAATGTTAAAAAACAAAGGAGAAAAGGAAATACCACCCTCAGAGCTTGATCTGAAGCCCAGTGAAGTCTTCAACTGGCTTTGGATCCAGCTCTAAGTGAATCTGAACGGAACAGAACCTGATTCCGTTCTCATTTATGCCAGTGAGTTCAAGGGGTAATACGGTGTAGCTAATAGCACAATCAGGTGTGCAGTTCCTTGTGAATGCAGGCCTGGAGTGTCAATGGGAGGGAGAGTGATGGGTGAATGGGATGCAGAGGTGAATGATTAAGGGTGACTTTCAAGACTTTGGTGACTTTATGGGTTTCCTCTCTCTGCATATATATATTTTTATTGTTCAGAAAGCTCTGGGGCTGCCCACTTGAGTGATTAATAATGTACAATGATCACTATGTCACATCATAAACAGTCAATAAAAGTCTAAGTGCTCTCAGTTCACGCCAAGTGGCAAGTTCCCCGGCATCTTTTCCTTCACAATAAGGAGGGAGCGGATATCCAGCAGCAGGGAAAAAAGAATCTTAGCTTTTCTTTCATAGTCGGGGTCAAAAAAGGTCAATGCTAATTTTCCTGAATGACGTCAGGAATGTAACTAAACAAATGAAGCTGCATCAAAAATCCTTTGTTGGTTTGGTAAGGCACAGCAGAGCTAAATGCCATGGGCCAAATGCAGGTCTGTTATAAGCAAGCGGGACTCTGTGACCTCCCTGGAGCAGTGCTGCTTAGCCAGGCTTAATTTGCCCTGGTAGGGCAGCTTCTATGGATGTATTCTTCTGCTGGTCCTTTCTCTCAAGATGGTTCTGAAAAGATCCTGGGCTGGGCTCTGGCCACACCACCCGTATAAAGGCTCCCTGGGGCTGGCACGGCATGCCACAGGAGCATCACTAGTGTTGGGGATCTAATGATGTAGAGCCAGGGTAGACGCTCCTATGCCACCCCTCCTCCCTGAGGCTGGTACAGAGTGCATGGCCAGTGAGTAGTGTCACATTGTCCCCTTGCAACACAAGCTGAATCCTCCTATTCCAACCATATCCTGAGGAAGTTTGGATTGGGGCCTCTCTGTACAACGGACTGAGTCAGAACCCTGGTTGAGAATTCCTAGGAGATAATGCTACACCCCTAAAGCCTGATGAACCTGCTACAGCCTTGGAGAACAGAGAACAGAGGTGGGTCTTGTCATTCAGGCACAGGCCTGTGCATTAAGATCCAGAAATCCACGTTTGATTCTCCTTGATGATGACCCAACCAGGAGCACAGTATTATATGAACTGTGAATAAATCCAGAACATCACAAGTAGGTACTGGCTCTAGTTACAAAGGTTGCTTCTATTTTTCCCTCCAACATCCTCAGCTCCAATGATGTGAGGAGCTTGCACTGCCTGGCTGCTCCAAGATATACCTTTCACCAGATTTGAGGCAGCAAGATGGAAAGGGGAAGATATCTCCCCCATGACCTGATAGCTCCCTCTGTCCAGTCACTTGGGGACCGGCTTCGCTGTGGAGTTCTCACACATTGTCAGGCTGACCTTGCCTGTCATCATGAGGGATCTCCTTTTGGGAGCTGACGCAACTGCGTGCGAACATCTTGAGACGAGGGATATGAATTTTTATGGAGCATACCATGGCAGTTTGGCAGAACTACATTCCCCAAACCAGAGGGGGAAACAGAACAGTTTGGCATTTCAGGGAGTCAATCTCCCTCAGTCCCTGCCCTCATGTATCACCTTGGGCAATTCATTTGTGGCTTGATTTCAGAGGTGTGGCGCACCCCTACCTCCCAGTGACTTCAAGCACGAGTGGCCCTTGTGACTTCCAGGGAAACTATGGGTGCTCAGCACCTCTGAAACTCAGCTAACGAATTTCTCCACACCTATACAACGAGGATGAGGATCACAATGACCTATCTCACCATTGTGAGGGTGACCTCATTAAAGTTTGTAAACTATTTTGAGATTCCTCAGATGCGAGGGGGTTATATACACGCTCTCTGTTTATTAAGTCACCATCATGAATGGCCTTCCTAGCAGACAGGATCAGAAGCTGACAGTAGCTCTTAAATGGAAAATGGAGACAGGTGCCTTCTATAATCACTGGAGCAAGTGCCCTTCCTCTTGCCAACAAACTAGAAACTAGTTCTAAATTTAATGTTGGGCTTGATTTTCCTCTGACCTCCACCTGTGTAATTCAGGAATATTACATTCAATGGAGGTACACCAGTGCAAGCAAAAGGAGAATCGGGCTCTTTAGATTTAAACTTTTCTTCAGCAACGAATGCACTTGATTAATATAGCAGCGTCTAGTGCCGGAGGCCAAGATGCCAGTTACCAGAATGCTGGTTTTAATTAATGCTTTGCATGTACTATATAATATAACCGGCCACATATGCTGGTTATATTAGATGCTTCATAACCACTGCACCGAAAGAGGAATCGGATCTCACTTTGACAAACTGTTTCTTACACATTCCTCTCTATCTCTCTATCTCTAGTCTAGGAGCTATAACATTTCATGTACTAGGAGTTGTGGGTTGTTTTATGGAGCTGAGGGTAGGCTTTGCTATAGGAAATTGACTTTAACAGGGCACTGATTTCTGCTGGCTGTTTTCACCCCTAATTGATTGACAACTACAATTGTCTACCCCTTTCTCCCTATGGGCAAGTCAGGAGCTGTCATCCTCATTCCTCTTACAATTTATATTTAAGCACACAGCCTTCTCTGTGGGGAGAAATCATTCAGCACCAACATTCTCTGCCTCTTCCCCACCCCTGCCTACTCAATGCATCAGGATTCAGAAGTTGACATCTCTTGCAGTTATATATCCGTCAAAGAGAAGGGAAGTCTTAAGAGAGGAACATATAGTCTCCTCTGCTTTGCCTGGAATGGCTAGATTTTGAATTGCGGGAGCACCGAAGTAGATTCTTATGTCCAGAGAAAACATTACTGTATTATAAGTGGACAAAGGAAGATAAAATAGACATATAGATCTGTGGTTTCAATCAAGCTTCATTCTATGCCACCTTTCTACTCCCATGATTTTTGCCCCCCCTCCGGCCATAACTAAGGATAGATCTAAGTTACTCCTGCTAGAGCAGTTCCCTAGGGGCCTCTCTACTGGTCAGGCAATGCAAGAGCTTTTGGCACCGGAACAGGAGGGGCCTACAGGCCACGGCCCTTCCACTTTTTTCCACAGGTCCATCCCCCTGCCCCTCCTCTTCCCCCAAGGCCCTGCCCCTCGGCCAGGCTGGAAGTTGGAGCCTGCCCGGGGTTGTGGGGTCCCGGGGGGTGGGGATTCTGGTCAGGGACTGCTCTTGGCCTCCCCATTCCAGGCAGATGGAAGGGTCTGGGCTCTCGGGCCTGGCTCCAGCTTCTGGCTTGGCTTGGGGGCAGGGCCTCGGGGGGAAGAAGAGGGGCAGAGGTGGGGCTACGGAGGGGGTGGGGGCTCATGTCCCCCCCACACTTTTAGGAAGAATCCGTTGCACCTGGCAAGATCACAGTGTATTCCACCTCTGCCTGGATGGTATAGAGCGAACTATGTCAACTTTACACAGCATGGAGATTCTCTTACATCAGGGCCCTTCTCCATTACCTTTGCACTGTTAGAGCCCAGCAAAATGGTGAAGCTGGGGAACAGAACCTAACCCATTGCTTCAAAATGGTTGGACTTCTTGTAACCAGAGATAGACTGAGCTGACTGTAATTCCAAAATCAAGCAAATACCGTTCCACTGTTCCGCTTGTGGGTGGAAGAACATTAATTATAGAACTGGTTGGAAACTGGAATTTCCATTCTGTGGGAAACGCCAACATTTTGAAATGTGTTTTTGTTCCAAGTTGGAACAAAAAAGCCAAAATTTCGAGATTTCCCGGGGATCAAAAATTCTGAACAAATTGAATTTGGGACTATCAAAACATTTTGTTTCAATACTGTTGAATGTTCTGTTTTGATAAGGCACGTTTCTCGGTGTCAGAAAATAATAATTAATATCGTCAAAATGAAATGAATTAAAACAATAAAGTTGAACCAAAATGTTTTCACCTGATCAAAACAAAACATTGACATTTATTAAAAATGAAAAGAAAATCAAAGCGATTAATTCCCTGTTGAAAATTTCATCAAAATCGACACATTTTGATTTTGACAACTGCATTTTCCAACAGAAAACTGTTCCATTGAATTATTTGATCAGCTATAATTATTTATAAGTTTTGAGTGTGTGGATCTACTTGCATCGTATTTTAATAACACTAACAATTTCTTATATGTGTATAGAACCTGCCATCTTCTACAGTCCCACAGGGCTTGGCAGATCATGTAGATCAGAATCCCTTAATCCACAACTGAAATGCAGCCATGCTTGGGCTGGAACATGACAGGTGTATAACAGTACAAAGCAACACTACCTGCTACACTGTAGCAATCACTCTGGTACCTGAGCACTCATATCAATTTATTAATTGTTATCTTAATTACTATTATACAAGTAGCTGGAGTCGACGTACCTTAAGTTGACTTATTGTGGTGTCTACACTGTGTTGGGTCAACGGGAGAAACTCTCCTGTCGAATTACCTAATGCTTCTCGTTCCAGTGGAGTACTAGGGTTGATGGGAAAGCAATCACAGCGTCGATCCACCAGTAAGTGGAGACAAGCCCTATAGAAGAGGAGCTTGTACCGCATGCTCCCCCTATCTTGAAAGAGGACCAGACTCCATGCTCAGTTTTGCCAAATGTCAATGAGAGCAAAGAAGTGGCCAAGCCTGTCTACTAGGCTAAGGTCCTGCACCCGTAAAGCTGAAGGAAGTTTTGTCGTTGACTTTAAAAGGCACAGAAGCAAGCCTTATGTGTGCAAAAAAAAAAAAAAAATTGCCCACACTCAGTGACCTCAGTCCTGCAATCTGGTCCACTAGCACAAACTCCTTCATTCACATGGACTACACGATCGAGGTCATTGGCTGGAAAGCACTTTGGGATCCTTTATAATCAGATGCCTTCTATAACTGCAAGATTGCCCCCTTACGTTAAATAAATCAAGCCCTCATGCATTCACAGCTGCAGCACCCAGCCTAAAGAGAGACTTTTGAAAAGTTCAGAAAGGAAGAGGGATAATTTTTAATACAAACAAACCATGGCATCCTTCTCAGCCTCTTTTAATGATACCGGTTGTGGTTATGAACATTAATTGCTTGGAAATATGACATGTTCGATGGGAAGACAATTTCAAAAGAGCCTGTGAATAGGCAAAAAGTCTGAGAGGTATTTTTCTTTCCTGGTTTCACAAGCTCCCTTTCCATATTTTATTTTTTTGGCTGGCGATCTGGCCAAGTCTCCTTACATCATGATTTGCTCAAAAGAAAGGGCAAATTGAGAAGGGAATTAAAACAGTCGGTCAAGCAGAGGTTTCCCCCCTCTTTTAACCAACAAAACGTATTGAAGGCGCTGAAAAAAGCCACAAGTCTGGTGGATTGGAAACGCTGTTAAATTTAAACAGAAGCAAAGTAATTAATACATCTTTAAAAATGCATTAATTTTTTTAAAAGGAAAGAAATACAGAAAGGATATCAATAAACATTCTAATAAAGTCAGGATTGTTAACGCCTTCTGCAAAATCGAAATGCACTTCCCGCCACATGAAAGGGAAGACTATGAAGAACCAGATGTACGTGGTCTTAAACTCAAGTACAAAGAGTGAGGGCATGGGCTGAAGTCCCAGTTATTGGACCACATCTTGAAACTCTTACCCAGGGTTTGAGTCTGTGACCCCTTATTGGTACAAATCCGTGCACAAGCCCAGTGAGCTTATGGGGTACATAGACCTTATGATCTACGTTTGGGTGAATTTCACCCATTGAGCAGTGCTTTTGTGACCCACTGTTTGTTATACGTCCCTTTCTGCGCCAAATCCACAGAGGATATGAGTGTTATAGCGCCCACTAGGGGTCCACTGTTCTTTAGCTCCAGCTTTAGGAGCACATTCATCTAGCTCTGGAGATCCCTGGCTCAATCCTCCCTATATTGGCCAAGACGTTGGCCACCATGTCCGAAGAGCCAGGACACTCACCAGGGGGTGAAGCTCACACCTGGGCAGAGGGCCAACACAAGACCCACACACACCACTTACCCTCTCTTTGAGGGCTGAAGGAGGAAATAAGTGATGTTTTTGCTTTGTTTCACCCCTCTGCCCTGAGGTGACTTTCACTGGCAAGTAGTTCCAATGGGGTCAATGGGATATGGAAGAGTTGAGTTAAATGGGAGTAGTGCCACGAATTAGTACTACTTGCTAGTAAGGATGGCAGAAATCAGTTCTTATTCAGGCAAAACACCTCTTGGGAGTAAGAACGTCAGGTTTTTTGCCCCATGAAGAATGCCACCCCCTTTGCCCCCATCGGTGTTCTTGCAATATGGCTAGTTTAAACCCCCTTTTCTAAAAACGCATAACCAAAAATGCCCTTTGGTTTCTGACAATGACAAGACTGCCCAGGGAGCTGAACACTAGAGCTGATTGAAAAATGGTGTGCGGGGGTGGGTAGTTCCCAGGGAGAGTTTCAAATTTTCACTGAAAATAAAGGAAAGCTTTTCAGCCAAACACAGACACTCATAAACACCACCTTTTGTGCTGAAAATTTTCAGGTTTGCCAGAAACTCAACATTTCCCTCAGAAAGCAAATAGCTTTTGTGAAAAATTGCGTGTTCAAACCCCCAATTTTCCATTAAAAAACAGTGTGTTTTTTTTTAAATCAGCGTTAGTGAGTACATCATCAATAGTGACATAAGTCAATAAGCCTATCTCGGCATGAAGACTTTCCAATTAGCAACGAGAACACTGGGGAAGCTTTCCAGTCTACAATTCAGCCTCATATTCTGGGGATTAGGAATCTGCAGTGGAAACCTGAGGCCCTTCTGATAACAGAGGGGTTTTTGATCTTTTCCAAAATGTTCTCTTTGATATGTTCTAAAACGCCTGACTTTCTCTATTTTGTTTGGTTTTCAAAGTGCCTTACAGGTGGTTTCATGTGTTTCGTGCTGTGGATTTCCTTGCTCTTGGAAGGGATGATTTATGGTGGCTAGGACTTTGGGGCTTTTTTATATGCTTTATGAATAGTGTCCCCATCTCTGCTCTGCTGGAATGTCTAAAATCTCGAGCATCCAATATTCCCTGCATCAGACCACTAAAATTCATTGGAGATGCCACCCTGGATTTGTACACCGTTTGGAAGCTAATTCCTTCTGCTCCAAGTTGTTGTGATTTTCCAAAACAATTAAGCGTGTTTCTAACCATATTTTAAGACCTTGCGTCTGATTCTCTACTCGCATCAAATACAGATGACTTTACCTTACTGGAGCTCTCCTGATTTACAACAATGTAAGTGAGATCAGAATCAGGCTCTACATGTCTAGCTGCTATGATTGCTCCACACCATAAGAAGTGAATATGTTACCCCACAACCTGCAAGGATGCAGACTAATCCACCTGTCATGTGATCACACCACCTGCCAAAGGCTGAGAGTTTATAGCGTTAGTAGCAATAGCTCTGTTGATATATTGCTGATTATGTTTATGTTAGGCCGTATTGGGGGGACAAAGTCAGTTCCTTAAGATGTCACTTCTTTCAGGGGATACATCATAGAACTCTTGGAAAAAAGGTTTCCTAGATGGCATTTCTAAAGAATTAGATAATGGAAATCTTATACATTTTCATTAACATAGAGGACAGTAAATAGGGGTAGGCTGAGGAGCAGGTGTGCAGAAGCTGAATCAGGACAAGGTTTGCCTTCAGGGTCTTAGAAGTCTCATGTGAGCCATTCTGGTGAGGTTTTAGTGATCTCATGTGATCAGCCATTTCGAAGCCACATCCAAACTGGAATTAAAAAGCTAGCTCCTTCCAGCTTTGAACCAAAAATTAGAGGACAGGTTCAGATCCAGCAATCCCATGCCCAAACCACCACTGCCCCTTGAAATTCAAAGTGTTGGCTTTAAAGTGCGGGTTAGACATTTATTTGGACACACAAAACCCACCCAGTTATATTTCAATAACATTTCTAAGGTACCGTCATTCTTAGGAAATACATGTTTCACTTTCTAATAATTTCTGAGTTCCATGGACTCATCCTGGAAAAAAGAAATCAAGAGTATCCTAATGATCAAAGTGCTGTGAAGGGAACAGATACCGCTACACTGCAGGCTTTAGACTGAAACTTCTAACATATGGAATCACTACAGAAGTTTGGGTTTCTCTTTTCTAGTTCCAAGTTGTGCAAAGTTGACCTCATTTGAATCCTAAAAAGAGCTGGATTTGTAATTGGGGAAAGCATGTCTTGACAGAGGGAGGGGTTTGAATTCCACTTAATGGTAAAGTTGTGTTGTCCACACCTGCTGATTAAAGTGGAGTTGCTTTGTGATGTCAGATTCCCTTAGTTCATTGCTGCCAGACTCTGACATAGCCTTACTCAGAGGCCAGCTCCTCATCAAAGACATGTTACATTTATCTGAAATCAAAGGCTCCAAGCAGATGTCATTAGATATGTTTCTTATTTGTAATGAAGACAAATAAAACCAGTGGCATCTAACACATTCTGTGCAGCATCTGTAATGCTAGCACTGCGCAGGGAAATCAAAAAGAAATGGGTTAGGTTGTTGCTTACGTTGTGTGTACAGAGAATGTTTTTAACTCCCGTGGCCTCTGTAATAAGAACCACATAGTCTGAAAATGAAACATTGCCAATTGTTAACTGCAGGTCTGGTGGAAATAAAACAAGAGACACGGGAAAAGGGAATTTCACCTAAATCTAATTTCTTCTGTGTCAAACAGTGCTACTGTATCTCCTTCATTTACAAGGATAGTATATGAAATGTGGAGGAATGTTATCACCGTTTGCAATGAGGGATGCTCAGAAAGGTGGAAAAGGCTGGTTTAGATTTGGATTCTGAAGTTCAGGTGTTTCTTCAGGCATTTCCCCAGACCTCTTGAGTCTTGCTCTGAAAAAATCTCGCAATAGGATTTCTCCTGTGGAGTCAAATATTGCCAGTCTTATGCAAAACTCTCACTGAAATCAACGAGAACGTTGGGCAAAATTACCAGGATTCAGGCAGGGATTTCTAGACCTCCTGCTTCCAGAAAGGATGATTTTGTGGATATGATACTGGATTGGGACTCAGGAGCTCTGGATTCAACTCTGGCTCTGCCACAGGTTC
This sequence comes from Trachemys scripta elegans, assembly GCF_013100865.1. Lineage (NCBI taxonomy): Eukaryota > Metazoa > Chordata > Testudines > Emydidae > Trachemys > Trachemys scripta. The sequence continues at coordinate 102,008,372 of NC_048305.1, read as the reverse complement.
CCTTCATGACCTTGAGAAAATCACTTCATTTCTATGTGCCTCAGTTCCCCTTCTGTTAAATGGGGATAATGCATCTATTTAGACTATAAGGCACTGGGAATTGGCAACCCTTAGGTCAGGCCTAGGCTGACCAGAATACGAAGGCACGGAGCCCAAGGGACAATCACAGTTGAACTCTGGAGGAGGGCACCACTGATAAGGATCAGTATCAAGCCAACGGTCACCAAATGCCATACCCATCGCATCTGTTTTAAAAACAAAACCAGTATGGCTCCTGCTTGGGGACTTCCCATTTCTGGAGAACTCAAGGCTTGTTTCCTTGACCCAGAGGTCTGGATTCCTCGTCCGGGGGTCTGGTGGCAAAGTCCAAACAGACAACCTGAAAAAAGTCTTGTTACTGAAGCTCAAACCCCATTCTCCCCCCCATCCCCTCCAAGTTCCTTCCTCCCAGATAATTCTGCCAGGTTCCAGATTCTCCCCCACAGAGTTCTGGCACTTAAAGGAAAACATCAGTTGGTAGATCTTACCCTGTCAAGGAGAAACTGCAAACACCTCCAACTCCTCTGCAGTCTCTCCTGTTATGAGAGAGAGGAGGCTTATTACAGCTTGCCTTGCTTTCTGGCATGCCTTGCATTAGAGACCTACAAATCCAAACAGCTCCTTGGACTACATTTCCCAGAAGTCCTTCAGGCTGAGAGAGAGGGAGAGAGAGAGAGAGAGAGAGAGGGAAGAGAATACTGACCTGCACACACTTCAAAGCTCACATGATAATCCCTAGACACCATCAGCAGCTTGGATTTTTTCCCCCATCCTACAAACTGCTTTCCTGGGAGTATTACTTCTATTTCAGTGGCTGTTTCCTTTGTCACTGAGGTAAAAGTCAAACCCTGGAACTGTACCCCTGGAGTGTTCCCTGCTCCGTCTTAAAGGGCTAGTATATCTAGTTACAAGGTCCTAGACTGAATTCACTTCCAACAAAATATAATCTCACTCTAGAAAGGTAAAACCCGCCTTTCAAAATGCCCACACATTCCTTCAGTAGTTCTCCGTAACGGCTATTTGCATTGGACAAAAACTGGAACACAAAGCAACATTCAGCCTGTGAAAGTTTTCAGAAGTCGTAAAATATCCTGGGATCTATTTTGTTTTTAACTGGATAAATCCTGCTTGCCTTGCATTATTGCTGGCTCTCTTAGATCTGATCTGAAAGTGAGAGAAAGAGAAAGAGAATCTTTAAGAGGAATTCCCAGGGGGACACTAATATTTTTAATAGTTTGTGGTCTATGAAACAAATCTGTGTTAGCAGTATTATATATCTCAGGCTGAGCCACTAGGGTGTTTCCAGGCTCTTTAATGAAACTAAAATACTAACACAGCACAGCCAGGAAACTAGATTTATTCACAAAGAAATGTTTGCTAACAGAAATGAAAATGTAGGTATGGGTTGTGTTGCAGAGTACCAATGTTCAGCTGTGCCTTTTGCTTTCCCCCTCACCATTCCAATTGAAATCCAGTTTTTGCTTCCACCCAATGTATATATTCAACATGTCTCTCCGTTAGCTTTCAGAGCCACTGCTCAGTGATAAGTCAACATGACCCAAACGCTATGCTAGCAAAATGGTGTGATCTAGAGTCAAGGAGAGTTAAACATAAGCAGAAAAGAGTGTACAGAAACTCTAGGGACCTTTAAAAAAAAAACCAAAACAGTGTGAAACAGGACCTGAACTAATCAATGGTGCTCAGTGGGGGAGCAAAATTATTAATAGGCCCTACAAGGGGCCTCAGAAAATATGCAGTTCTCTTGGAAGTTTAAAAGGTCAGCATGGATAACTAACACATACTTTCTTGGTAGTTATTATAGGCAGTAAAAAATAATTTATAACGAAAACAGTTTGGAAAAAATACTCATGTCCTCGATGGCTGGTTTAAAAGCTATTCCCATGCCTTTCAAGTACCTTTAGTGGCAGGTCAATGTGCCATGTTTTATGTTCTTCCTTAATTCCTAAAGCTTAGAAAGTCCAATCCTTCCAACTGTTTGTTATTACCGAACATGATTACATACCTGGTGGAGGCTAAGCATGAAAGGTTACGTGCGGATCAGAAGAAGTGTGCGATTGAAGGCCAAGGGACAGAGGAAAGTGTTTGCCTTGTGATGTCTGCTACCCTTCTCTTGAGACCCTAGCAGGCGTTGGGTCTTTTGCTCTTTGTACAAAAAGAATGTGAAGAAACCACCCAGGCACAGCTGGGTCTGAGATACTCTTGTTTACTACCATAGTATTTACTATGTAACTATTCACAAACATGTTAGATCTAGTTATTTACATACTGCCGCTCTGACTGGTTTCTGGCAGCTTCTAAAACACACAACATGGTGAGTGTCCAAAGGTGCTCACACGCTATTTAAAGAGATACGGCCCTATTCCTACACATTCCACTATAATAAAATGAACAACGCTGAGAAAACTCAGTGTCCCATTCATTATGAACACTCTTGTGTTTAACTTCCAGAACAAACATGTTGTCCCTCATTTATTCTGATGCAAGCTCATTGACTTCAATGGATTTGCTCTGGTGCGGGATGTGGGCCATTGTGTTAAAAGTGCTGGCATCAGAGACAGAGAGTGATTGAGTGCAATTTAGAATGGACATCCACAAAGACTAGGAAAGAAGCCATGGGATGCAGAAGAAGCAGAATGACAGAGCCCTGGCTCAAAGAGCAGATGCACAAAATGACTGGCACGGGAAAAGGCTTTCCGTTTAAGCAGAGAGGGAAACTAGGACTCATGAGAAGAGAGGTGAACCTGGCACTCTACGTATGGCAAACACGGAGGAGGCAAGAACAGTTGGAAGAGAAGCAAAGAGCCCAGCAGTGAACATCCAGCGCAGAGGAAACTGCTTTCACTGAAGGGTTATTTGGTGGCCGAAGCTATACGAGTCAAAGCTGCACCTGGAAGGATCAGTTGCTAAGTCTAAAGCGGAGACATGGATGGAAACTTGGCTTATGGCAGGCTGAACTGCTACATTTTGATGACGTGGTGCATGTGAAACCACTGAAGAGTAGACAAATGATCCATTGAACAACGGATGACAGAACAGTGCTCCAACCTGTGGCCAGGTAGTGGTGAGACCCTTGTGGAAATAACAGCTGTTTGGCATAAACTGGATTTTTAGCCAGTGTGCTGCATGCATCTGAGTTAATACTACAACACATTTTCCATGAATATTCAGTCTGTGTGAAATTCACCCCTCGGGAAGGACCAGCAAAAGTACTGCTTTCACGGTGCAATGGCCCAAGGCTGGCCCTTTGGACAGGGGTGAACTTCACTTTCTATTTTCATATACATTCGCTGAGGTCATGTTCCCACCCTTTTGGGGTTCATTTCCTGAACCCATTTAGGTCACTCAAGTTTTATGGGATCAAGGAAAGTGTTCAAGGAAAGTGAATTAAAAAGTTGCGTACACAAATACCAGTAGAAAACCAATTCTGTGTTCCCACACGTAAGTATCTGCAGAAGTGTTTGCTCAATTGTTAGATCAGGGAATGGAAACAAAGTCATGTGCTCAAATAGCTAATAGCAAATAAACACCAGAGAACGGTTGTTCATATCCATTGAATTGCTTCTTTTAAAATAATGAATACATGTAAGGAAATCACAAGTTGTGCATGGATATTTCATGGGCTGAAAAAAAGAGGCAAACTCATCAGTTATTCATTGTGACTTGTTCACGCAGCTGAAGTAGAGCCGAGGAGGACAGGATACCAGACTAGCTGAACCAGAATTAGAGCTAGAAATCCCATGAACTGGACGGCTTTCAACATGAGCATTAGCATTGCATGAGCATAGCTATTTATTGTGCTCTTCAGCCTGGAACGTGCAGCATCTTGTTAATATAGTAATTAATATAATTAATTAGTTCCTTATAGTGCATTCTCAAAGGCTGTAGCCCTTCCATTTCATATGACTCTTGTGGATACGCACATTTTTCTGGGATACAACCTACATTTCCTTTGCTTAATTAACTATTGGAATGCTTGTGGTTTATATAAGCTCTCTTCAGGTTCTACAAAAGTCATTGGGCCAGATATAGAGCTGTCAAATCAGCATAAATTTCATTGATTTAAAAAGAGTTACATGGACTTACAACACCTAAAGGTCTGAGCTATTAAGCGATTTCCCAGTAATTGCCTGTGGAATATGGCCTAGGTCAGGACTAGGGAATTTTAGACAAAACGAAGAAAGTTTTTAAAGATACATACAATACAGTTCGATATTGTTTGTGCTAGATATTTACTAGGTGATGAACAATTCAATAAATAGACCTGAGGCACGTATATGATAGACTGGTGATGTTAGCTTTTGATTTTGCCAGTGATAAGCCATAATGTACAAGAAACGTATGGAGAAACACCACAGGTGAGACTGGAAATTTGGCTGCCAAACTTGGTCTCCAAGAAAACACAGGAAAGACATTAACACGGGCAACGGGCACGTGAATGAAAGAATACTGCTGGGAGAAAGGAAATCGGTGCTCACTAGAGTGCTTCTCAAAAGCTCTATGGCTGCAAATGAAGAGGTAAGGAAATCCCCACATCTGAAGCCGAAGCAAGCACAATCTTTAAGGCTGTACCTCATCTGGAAAGGCCACGAACACTCCCTGAATTAAAATACAGTCGTCCTCCCTGATCACATCCCTGGTCAGTCATGAGTAGATATGGGCCTGATCCAAACACCCTGACTGCAGCTGTTGAAATGTTTTATTCAAAACACTTTTTCCAGTGTACAGTTATTTCCCCATCAAAATAGAAATGTCCATGGGACATGTCCAACTGCGGCAAATTTTGTCGGGGGGGGGGGGGGGAAACCTGAAAGTTTTCTGCAAAAACCTGATTTAAAAAAAAATTCTGCTTAAATTTTTTCAGTTTTAGGTTGCCAAAAACTGAAATTTGGAGATTCATGGAATATTGAGGTTGGAAGGGACTGCAGGAGGTCATCTAGTCCAACCCGCTGCTCAAAGCAGGACCAATCCCCAGACAGATCTTTGTCCCAGATCCCTAAATGGCCCCCTCAAGGATTGAACTCACAACCCTGGGTTTAGCAGGCTAATGGTCAAACCACTGAGCTATCCCTCCCACTGAGTTTCTCATTTTTAAATTTTTGACAAAAATTAAAGCTCTTTTGTTCTCATGAAAATTTGTTCACAGAAACAAAACACAAAACAAAAACAAGCAAAGGAAAAAAAACCCCACATTTCCTGACTAATTCTAACCTTAATATTTTAGAGCATGTCTGAATTTTGTCGCTCAGGTCTTTCAAACCTGTGAAATGAAAGCGGTCCGTGACAAGAAGACGGAATCATATTCTCAGTGCTTTCGAGTCTCCTGGGGATTAGAAAGAGAATGACAAATGGCAGTATCTGGAGTTAAGTGCCAATGCTGGTACAAGAGCAAATGGATGTGAACTGTGAATTAACAAGCTTCGGCTTGAAATTAGGCAAAGGTTGCTAACCGTCAGACAAGTGAAGTTCTGGAACAGCCTTCCATGGGGAGAAGTGGGGGCAAAAAACCTAACTGGTTTCAAAACTGAGCTTGATAACTTGATAGCAGGGATGGTGTGATGAGATTGCCTGCAATGGCATGTGGCCCATCTGTGACAGCTAGAAGCAAATATCCCCAATGGCTGTTAATGGGATATTAGATGTGGAGGGCTCTGTGTTACTACAGAGAATTACGTCCCAGGTGTCTGGCTGGTGGGTCTTGCTGACATGCTCAGGGTCTAACTGATCTCCATATTTGCGAGTCAAGTTGGCAGAGACCCTGTGGGTTTTTCACCTTCCTCTGCGGCATGGGGCACTGGTCACTTGCTGGTTTAAACTAGAGGGAAAGCTGGCTTGAAGACTTGAAGTCTTTAAATAATGATTTGAGGATTTTGGTAACATGGTCAGGCTGAAAGAGGTTTCAGAGGGAATTTTTATAGCTGAGCTATCGACCTCTAAAAAAAACAACAACCCCCAAGTTCATAAAGGAAACACTGACCCAGCCTGAACTTTAGTGATGCAGAAGCTGGCAACGTAAGACCTAAGCAGCAAATCTCTGCTGCTGTAACTCTTTAACCAATGCTTTGTCTCTGCTACAGAAGATGCAGTCACACTATTTGCCAATGCATTTGTCACCACGATGCCTCAATCTCACATGTCTAGTAAGCAAAATTGTACTGATCTCTCTGTCCTTATTCAGGGTAAAGTCCCAATGAAGCAAAATACAAAGGTTTGGGCCCTCAATATGATGACACAAGGTAAAATTAAGAATATTGTTATGATGGTAGCATTATGGGTACGTCTACACTTACCGGAGGGTCCGGCAGCAGGCAATCGATGTTCTGGGATCAATTTATCGCATCTGCTTAAGACGCGATAAATCGATCCCGGATCAATCCCGGAAGTGCTCACCGTCGACGCCGGTACTCCAGCTCGCCGAGAGGAGTATGCGGCATCGACGGGGGAGCCTCCCTGCCGTGTCTGGACCCGCGGTAAGTTCGGACTAAGGTACTTCGAATTCAGCTACATTATTAACGTAGCTGAATTTGCATACCTTAGTCCGAAGTGGGGGCTTAGTGGGGACCAGGCCTAAGAGGATCAGGGCCACATGGTAGTAGGCTCTGAGAGATGGACTCGGTCCCAAAGAGTTTACAATTAAAAAAGACAATGGATTGACAAAGGGACATATGGTCAGATGGTGTAAAACAGAATAGGTCCCTTGACTTCAGTTGAATTGACGTCAATGGAATAAGAAAACCGATTGCGGATCTGACCTAAAAAAGAGGAAGGAGTAGGAGGAAACATACAAGAAGAGGTCTGGGTAAGGACAGGTGTGGTTTGTTTGTGGGGACTAGAACTATCAATATATGAAAGGTGAGGGAAGCTAATGGAGATATCCTCTTTCTTAGCTAAGGTGGATGGGGAGAAAGAGCACTTTATACCAGCCATTCTAAGCCTGGAAGAAGGGCAGAGCACACAGGAGGGTCCACAGACTACAGCATGGAAAGGGAAATGTTGATTCAAGTGGTTAAAATATCTTCCATTTTCCATCACATTTTAACTTGGAAGCAGCACCAGACTCCTTGGGTGCTGAGCGTCCCAGGGGCAATGAAAAGGGAAAGGAAGGCTGTCTTTTATTAGCATCAACCTGACATGAAATTGGCCATTTCATTCCTGTTAAAGTCAGGTCACAAGTGACCTCACTTTCTAGCATGCTCTTTTATGTCATTGTCCTAATATACAGAGGGCAGTTGGCAAGCTTTGCTTCCCAGTTTCACAGAAAATGACAGATCCACTTGAGAAAACAGATCCACAAATATTCTGATATATTTTAATACTGATCAGAATAAAAGGCTCTTTCCAAGGGTCTAATGATTTTGCTTTAAAAGGCAAATAATCATTATTTTGAGAATTATTTATTTGCAAGCTATCAAGCAAAACCAAAAAACAACAGCCAGAAGATTGTTTTCCTTTTTTTCCTGCTTTTTAAGGTAGATTTAATGATGGCGAGAGATGCCAGATTGAAATCCTTGGATTATTGACAGTTGATGGAATTTAGACTCGTAAGTGCTTATATCCCTTTTGACAATGAGATTTAGGCTTCTAAATCAGTTAGGAGCTGAGCAGCACCTGAATACCTTTAACAACCTGGGCCTCTGAGCCTAAACTGCCCCTTGGTAAATGGAGATGATGCAACAGTTCTAGCCTCTCCTTTGTCTGTTAGGTTATAAACTTTGTCAGGGCAGAGATTGTGTCTTGCTACGTGAATGAACAATGTTTAGCATGATGTGTCTCAGCTGATCCCTCTGGGTGATGGTCTAAGTTAATAATGCTGTTTTAAAACTACATTGCAAACTTCCCTCATGTCCTGCTGTCACATGCCCAGGACGGGGGTGGTCAGAACTAGTGGCTGGATGAGGAGTCAGGACCAATGGTCAGGGCAGGAGTGGGTAGGACTCACAGCTGGAGTTAGTACGAAGCAAGGTGGGAGCGGGACTGGGTCCCAGGTGGGAATAGGGCCAGGAACAAGCAGGCACCATATCGCAGCCATGGGCAAATGCTTTGAACAGCTGCCAAACTGCTGCTGCTGGGGTTAAGAGCCAGTCTGCTGACTTTTCCAAGCAACCAGCCGCACTGTAGCCTATTAGGCAGTCTACTATAGGCCAGTTGCATTAGGTTGCCCAGAGACTGTCTTTGTTGCAAGGCCCTGCTACCTGACCACTGCTTCCCATTAATATACCTCAGTCCCAATCTGGAAGGCCCAGCTTGGTGGGAGGTTAGACTAGATGACCCTTGTGGTCCCTTCTAACCCTATGATTCTGTGATCTCTAGCAGTGATCATGTTCACTTTTGGTCAATCTCTTTTTACTGAGACTGACAAGAAAGGTTCCAGGAAGTGCAAATGCACTAGTTGTATTTGTGATCTTATATACAGCAAGTCCCAGTACACTTAGTAGCAACTTCTGGTTACTGCTAACATAGGCTGGGTTTGAACAATCCATCTAATGAGATAAATCTTCCCAGATCTCTTAGCAACACTTCCCCCTTCCTTACTTTTTTCTAAATCACATAGGATCTAATTCCTTTTTGGTGAAATTCAGTGGTACCACATCTGAACAATGAACGCCACTCCAATGTTTCCCTGCCTAGTCTCCATGGTATAACCACTGCCACTCCCAGAGCATTAAAATGTCTTCCTTCCTTGATGAATTTGAACATTTGTTTTTCGTAAAGAGGGCAATAAATCACCGCTGACTATGAAGAAGCAGGTTATTTTCTTCAGGAGAGGTGCTATCATGACAAAAGCAATGCGGATAGAAGAAAAACGTTTATCTTTCCAGGCCAGTGGGGTACCATGGGACCATTCCCCAGTGCTATTTCTGTTTCATCCTAATGATTGGATTAAAAAGAAAAAGGTTGATTCTAAATCCTCTGCTCTCCTATTTTACTCAAGGTGACTAAGAAAGACTTATTTGATTTGAATAGATTAAAAACAAACAAAGAACAGAATAATATGGCTCTTCCATAAGAAAAAAAATCAAGAATATTTCAGGCATTCTGTGTGGGTTTGTAGGTATTTGGTTTACATACTTTTACTAAACACAATTTACTTCCATGTGGGCTGTACTTCCATTGGGCTCCAATGCCTTTATGAGTAGCAGAAGTGTAATGAACACCATGACACAAGCAGCTACATCATAACCTCTGATAATATCACAACAACATAAATGTTCTAGAGCTAAAGACGTCAACATGTGGTGGCCCGTCTCTTATTCTATTGATCAGTTTCTATATGGGCAAACTACTGTTGTTCTGGGCCTCTAGCTAGCAAAGAATATCACCCAACTCGCACAGGAAAGCGAAGGATGACCTGAAGAATTCATCTATAATTGTATCCCAGGACTTTTCCCATTTTCTTAAATGTAAAGATGTGGCTAGAAAGGCCAGTTTGCTGTCACATCTGCTGCCTTATAGTTGCCTAGAGTCAGCTGTTCTTGTTTAGTTTAGGAGATGATTTATAGTCTTCAGTTAGGTTAACAATATGATATTTTAGAAAATACAAAGGCCATCTATGATTTGTATACACTGAAACCAAAAGAAGGGATTTAATTACCCAACTTTCTATGCCTGAAATAGTTCATTCACAATATGATCTCTGCACAAGGAAACCCCAGTCCTGGGAAAAGGTTTTGTTCCAACCTGAAACCGAGGCCGATCCAGCGACACTCATAAACCTTTCAGCTGAGTTATAGGCGAAGTTGGACGAACTGTCAGGTGAGAAGGGCCCCAGTTATGGTTTGGGATGGAAACGAAGTGAATTTTAGCGGTTTCTACCTAAAATCAGGCAAAATCGAGTGGTTTTGGCTGAGTTTCATTTTGAGTTTGGGGATTTGTTAACATCCCAATCTCCAACGCCGGAGAGTGCAAAACTAAATCAGCTGAGGAATGTTCACATGGGCCCCTGCAAAATGTAACTTCTGAGTCCCAAAACTCTACACGAAATGTTGTGACAGAATGGTGCATTCATTCACGCTCAATTAGAAAAGAACTAAAAGACAGGGTCCAAACACTCCTGACCACTGCAGCTTCAGAATCCCCCACTGGATCTCTGTCTGAATTATGCAGCTCAATCTAGCTCTACGGTCAGTTGAGAGATGCACCCATTACCAGAAATTGGGTTTTCATTAATTGCTCATTTCATTTTGAGGGAGCAAATTTAGACCACGGTCCAGCAAAGCAATATCAGAGGTGTGACCCATCCCCGGGAAGTCTTTGGGACTACCCGTGTGCTAAAAATTGAGCACCTGCTGAAGTGTTTCGCTGGATCAGGGCCCAAATGAAATAAGCAAGGTATCACTGCATGCTCTTTGCTAAAGAGCTCCTAAAAATAGTGCTGGTTAGTAAGAGAGAAAACATGACATGAGAGGGCATTAGAAAGGGTGCGAATACTTAATATTGCAGATTCCAATAGACAACTCACTCCCCTTGACCACCAAAGACGCATGCCCACATTTGTATGGAGAAAATAGCGTTTGCTGTTGTTCCATGCCTTGGGGTTATGCAAGCAGCCACAGTGGTGGCAGATTTCCAGCAGTGATTAGCCCTGGGCATGGGGCACTATTCTTGTCAATTATCTGACACATCCCTCCAGGCCCAAATGGGACACATTAAAACTGGTGACACATTAAAGACTGACCCCTCCTAAGCATTTATGCCCATCATCAATCACTCACTTCCTCCTGGAGCATGAAACAGAGAGAACAATAACACCAGGCCCTGGAGATGAAACATGCATGGCTGAAGTCGTGATTTCTGTGGGCTGCTTAGTGGGAAAATGTACTTGCTAGGGAATAATTGATGCATTGGGCCATGCACAAAGGGAGTAATGAGATGAAAGAATGAAAAGGGAAATGTAAGCTGAATGTTAGGGGAAAATAATCCTAACAGGCTTCCAGAGGAAGTGGTGGAAGCATCATCGCTTGGGTCATTTAAACCTGGGCAAAGCCCTGGAAAGTATTATAGCGTAAAGGGGCAATCCTGCATTGAAGAGAGGGTAGAGTGGTAGAGCTTATACATCTCTACCTTGGGAGCAGATGATTTTCCCAACACGCTCCACAAAACTAACTCATGTATCAAGTCCAAACTCATTATCATCCTGGGCTTTGGGTTTATCAGCAAAGGAAATAACACTAAGATAACAAAGAGCAACTCAAGTACATCTCTGCATGCTTGTCTGTTCCCAAGGTTCCTCCCTCAAGACTCCTCAACCCGTAGCCTAGGTCCTCTCTCCCACAAGAGAACCACTCCATTCTATCCAGGTGAGGTAAGAAGTCCCCTACCTCACTGTGTCAGCAGAGCCCCCTTATTTCTGTCCCAGCGGGATCAACGCTTGCTGATAGGATGGCGGGAGGGCTGAGAAAAACACTGTCAGTTCGTTACATATCTTCTCTGAGAAGCGGCAATATTTGCCAGCACTTCTGAAGTGCCCCAATAGAGAACAGCAAAGCTGAGCTAGGGTCTGGCTCCCGACTTGCCCACGGATGAAAACAAATCTCATTCTAGTCACCAGGGAAAGGAATGAGCGAAAGTAAAGAACAGGCCTTAATCATCTCTCAGTCCCTTCCATGGCTGTAAGACAAAGCAATATGCCCCGACCGCAATGCATTCCCATCTCCAAGCAAGAAGTGTGAGACGTGCTCTTGGACTAATTTAGAGGGCATAGAAATCACCACACCAGACGAGACCGATGGGCCATTCAGCTCAGTATCCTGTTTCTGAGAGCCACCAGTACTGGATGCTTCACAGGAAGGTCTAAATCCCTAGTAATGGATAATTATGCAATAACATGCCCACAAGGAATGTTCCTTCCTAACCCCAGGCAGTTAGTAGTTGGCTCTGATCCTGGAGCATGAGAGTTTATATCCCTTACATTAAATAGGATAAAACAATTATAACTGTGGTATCCATGTAAATGTCTAAACCTCCTTAAGTCCTACTAAACCCTTGAAATATACATGGAGCAGAACGATCTTGGGGAGAGAAGGTTTAGAAGTGTCAAAGCCGTCAGCAGTATCCATCTCCCGGACAATGCTTCTGGTTGTGATTTTGGCAGGAGTGTGAGTCTTACAAGAGGGACTTTGAAAAGAAAGAACTCCGCCTAATGCCAGATCGATATGTTGGTTCTTGTTTAATTACATGCATCCGTTTCATTTATGCCTCGTGCCATCAGCAGCACGGGGTAGGAGGCTGTAATTAATTATTCATGTTGCTTTGGTAATTTTGCCGTGCTGGTCTGATCTGCTGTAGGAGAGAAAAATGGGTGCTTGAACCCAATACATGAGGTAATACGATAGTGGCTAGAGGTGACCATCGGGGACTTCTGCGGGAACTGGGTGTTCAGCTGAGAATCAGGCCACTGATGTCTCCATGCTATAAAATGCATCCACCATCATTTTAAGATTTAAAACAGGGATGAGGGGCTAATTGTGTTAAGTGCTGTGTGCATCCACATCATGAAAAAAAAGACAGGTCCAACCCTAAAGAACTCCATGATGAGAGAGAACAAGGAGATACAATGAACAAACCAGAGGGAGAAGAAGATAACTGCAAAAGGCTCAACCACTTTGAGATCACAGTCATGCCCGGGGGGCACCGTTCTAGCTAAAGTATTTATATCTCAGCATCTCACACAGTCTTTAAATGTATTGACTCCCATGACACACCTGTGAGGTAGGCATTATCATCCCCTATGTACAGATGGGGAACTGAGGCAGAGAGAGAGGATAAGTGACTTTCCCAGGGTCACTCAGGACATTTGTGGCAGAGCAGGAATTAAACCCAGGTCGGACACAGCTCAGGTTAGGACTCTAACCACCGGACAAGCCTTCCTCTTAGGCTAGTCTTCTGGACAAAGTTCATGGGGAGAGCAAAGAGGGGGCTGATTCTGACTTTAACCTGGATTAACTCTGGTGCAACTCCTCGGACTTCTGTGGAGTGACTCCTGATTTACAGTGGGAGAGCGGAGGGAGAGGTTATCACTGGTCTCTGCCTCTGCAGTAGACAGGCTCATGATTGTAACAGTAGCAGAGTGCCGAACTCAATGACTTAGTCTTACCCATTCAGATACTATTTTCTCAGCCTGTATAACTGATCCTTAATGAAGGTATTTATATAAGGAAATTAAATTAAAGAGGAATGTTAGTCACCCGGGTGTTGCAGCATACCTGTAATGTGTGTCTGGGGGAGCGGAGACTCATAAATTGTAGGCAGCACACTGAATGGAGGTCTTTAGCCTTTATAATTAAGTGGCAACTAGTTTCATATTAAAGATATTACACACATACACACACACAAACACCATGTCATATTCTCCATTTCCTGGGCATCAACCTCAGCAGGCCGCAAACTGAAAGTACCCAGCGGGTGGGGCGGGGGGGAAGATTTAAAGGGAAAGGGCCTGATTTTGAAAAATGGTCTCTAATTTTATGCCTGCAACTTCTGGACCTGGAAGTAATTGTGGACACAATTATGGAGGTGCAAATTAACATGGGCACATTTTATAGCACATGCAGTGTGACTAGTAGACTTGGATGGGAACTGGGGCCCAGACATCTAGCTCCCATTGATTCCAGTGCGAGTTAGGCACCTAAATACCTTTGAGGATCTGGACCTGGGTGCTCAGCATCTCTGAGAATCAGGCCATTGATGACTCAGGGTATGTCTACACCGGAGCTGGAAGGTGCAAGTTCCAGGTTCAAGAGACATAGTTGTGCTTCTCCAATCAGAGCTAGCATGCTACAAATAGACGTGTAGCTGTGGGTGGGCAGTGCTAGCAGTGGGAGGAGGTGGCCACCCCAAGAATGTACTTAAGGTCACAAATGGGATTGTGCGTGGGGTGACTAGCCCCTCCCACCACTCCCGCTGCCATAGCTACGCTTCTATTTTTAGCACGCTAGCTCAGTCAGCGCTAGTGCGGGTATGAAGAATCCCATGCTTTGCTACAGACTAGGGACCGAGTAGCGAGGCAGCAGTTCTGCAGAAAAGGGCCTAGGGGTTACAGTGGATGAGAAGCTGGATACGAGTCGAGAGTGTGCCCTTGTTGCCAAGAAGGCTAACGGCATTTTGGGCTGTATAAGTAGGGGCATTGCCAGCAGATCGAAGGACGTGATCATCCCCCTCTATTCAGCATTGGTGAAGCCTCATCTAGAGTACTGTGTCCAGTTTTGGGCCCCACACTACAAGAAGGATGTGGAAAAATTGGAAAGAGTCCAGCGAAGGGCAACAAAAATGATTAGGGAGCTGCAGCACATGACTTATGAGGAGAGGCTGAGGGAACTGGGTTTATCTAGTCTGCAGAAGAGAAGAATGAGGGGGGATTTGATAGCTGCTTTCAACTACCTGAAAGAGGGTTCCAAAGAGGATGGATCTAGACTGTTCTCAGTGGTAGCAGATGACAGAACAAGGAGTAATGGTCTCAAGTTGCAGTGCGGGAGGTTTAGGTTGGATATTAGGAAAACCTTTTTCACTAGGAGGGAGGTGAAGCACTGGAATGGGTTTCCTAGGGAGGTGGTGGAGTCTCCTTCCTTGGAGGTTTTTAAGGTCAGGCTTGACAAAGCCCTGGCTGGGATGATTTAGTTGGGAATTGGTCCTGCTTTGAGCAGGGGGTTGAACTAGATGACCTCCTGAGGTCCCTTCCAGACCTGATATTCTATGATTCTATGTCTCCTCGAGCTGGAATTGACACTTTCCAGCTCTAATGTAGCCATACCCAGAGTGATAAACCCAACCACAATCATTTTAGCTGAAGGCACAAAATCAGAGGCCGAGTCAACACCCTTTTAAAAACTAAGGCCAAAGATGGTAGCACAATGCATTAAATTGTTGCTATACGTCACACAAGATAATGCAAACAGTCACTCTCAGTTTAGTCATGGTTAACACAGGTCTGACCGGCACAGCCAGAATGGAGATGAGTGGTTTCCCTGCACACAGAGAATCCCTATTTATCAAAGATTGGGAAAGTCCTCATTAGCAGTGAGTCAACAGTTTGCAAATGATTACCAACGATGTGTACTACATTAGCACGTTAAGGCCCCGCTGTGCTCCGTGCTGCACAAAGACACCGTAAAAGATTGTCCTTCTCCCAAAGAGCTTACTGTCCAAATAGACAACACAGAAAAAGGGTGGGAGGGGCTCCCACCAAACAGAGGCTCAGTGAGATGAAATGACTTGCCCAAGGTCACGCAGCAGTTCAGTGATGGAGCTGGAATTAAAAACCTGAAGTCTTCAGACTCTCAGCCTCGTGCAGTCTCCAATAAAGCTCACTGCATCCCCAACATGTCTCATGTGTCTAAGTAAGATGCAGCTGATACTAATGAGACCAGGATCAACCTCCCTGTGCAGGCTGACAAGCGTACTCTAGGGTAGCGTTTCTCAGTGACTTGTCCGTGGACCAGCACCGGTCCCTGAGACCTCCCTGACATAGTTTAGGAAGGAAGCCGGTCCCTGGTATCAAAAGGGTTGAGAAACACTGCTCTGGGAACAAGCAATTTCTAGGACAAGACCAGCCTAACGCAGATCCAGTTGGCTTGGGCCAAGGGAAGCCTCCACATGGGAGAGCCACATTGCTTCCAAAGAACAGCTGTCTGCAGAAACGTGGGGGAAGCAAACCCAGATGGGGACGATGGACAAGGCAGTCCATAATCTGGTCTGCTGTAGTGTCTGTAACTGGTATCTGATTTACCAACTCATAAAGCCAAATGAAGCAGGCATTTTGAACTGACCGGCTGTGAGGCTGTGAAAGGGGAAAATTGATTTGTGTAACTTACCCCACTCAGTAAAAATTAGAGTTAGCCTCAAACCTACACAGTGCTAATCTGCAGGAAAGACTTTTCAAAATAAAAACGACCTCTTCCGGAAATCTAATAATATTACCAGACAGTAGATACATTGATTTAGAAGGTGCTGATTTTATAGCGTCGTGGTGACCACATCTGCCCTTGAATCTGATGGAAGAGATTGTTTTATATTTTTCAAAATAATTCCACCTCTCCTTTGCATAGAAATTGCAACGGTTCTTTACAGTTGGTTTTCAACCTAGTTCTGCAGAAAAGAAAGTTTAATGGCATCTAAAGCTGTTTGTAATCAGTGCAATAGGCTACAGTTGATAGTCTATATACACATGTATGAAATGCAGCTTCTATTGCCAGGATCATTTCCCCTTCATCTAATTAGAAAACTTCAGAAAAGGAAAGTGGGTGGGTTGTTATTCGCCCCACTGTCTAGCCCAAGGTAAATCTGCATAAATCAGAAGTGGGGAGCGTCAGAGGGAGCTAAAACAGACCTATTCCTTTTCCACACCCTGTTTTTCCCATGGAGTTATGAAAGTGGGCCAGATCTGGCTCATCACATCTGTGAAATGGACAGTTTCTCAGCTTTCTCCTGAGACTAAGATTCTTAGATTACTCTATTGGCAGGATACATTGCGGCTTAAATGGCTTTTGACATACAGCCATGTAAGTTTGAGGCCTTCGGTTGGGAGACAATCAGTGCCTTTTAAATTCGTTCCAGTTTAACAAAATACAGGCAAGGTTATTAAAAAAAAATTAAGCTTCAGCGGGCTGAGACCTCAGGATTCAACACCTACCCTCGGATTCATGGTGGGAAAGGATCCTGTGTAGCGCAAGGATCAATAGAGAGGGTGCCACAGATTTATGAATCTGGTCTTTCTAAGGCCGGGTGCTCCTTGTGCCTCTTCTCCCTCCCCTTCCACCATATCCCTCAGCCCCCTCCTCTGCAAAAGCTGGTAGAGGTCCAGCCAAAAGAAATGCATCATCTGAAAAGCACCTGTTTGCCACGGACTTCAATGGAGACAGGATCAGGCTTCTAAAGCAAAAGGACAATTTCTGACTGGCTTGGATTCAGGGCTTTATTCCAATGGTTTCGTTGCATCACACAATGAAGTAGGCAGCCAGGAAGGACAGGGATAGAGACAAACAAGCCCCACTTGCAAAGCTTTGGATAATTAGAACAGAGAGAGCTAGGATGTGCCTAGGGGGGAGGGATAGCTCAGTGGTTTGAGCATTGGCCTGCTAAACCCAGGGTTGTGAGTTCAATCCTTGAGGGGGGCCATTTAGGGGCAAAACTTGGGGACTGGTCCTGCTTTGAGCAGGGGCTTGGACTAGAGGACCTTCTCAGGTCCCTTCCAACCCTGATATTCTACAAAGCACAACCCTGGACAAAGGATGGGGTATAAGTTTCACCACCCCAGGAAAAATACCAGGAGGCAGTAGGACTTGGAGATAGCCCCCCTGAGTTGTAATTCTTGCCCCTGCTTGCACACCAGAAGGTAGGAAGTCCCTTCTGGCCTACCCCAGGCTCTGCCTTTTCCCGCTACCCACTTTTCACCCACCTGGTCCCAGGAAGGAGTAAACAGGCAAATAGCCCTCATAACCGTGCATGCAGGATGAAAGTCCACGTAGCCCATGCAGGGGATGTAAAGAGGGGGAATTCCTTTGCTATCCCTTGCTGCATGTTGCAAAATGCGAGGCGTAATCTAGCCTATAAAGAGCACCTAGCAAATCGCTCAAACTCTTTTTTTTTATGAGACACTTTAACCAGCCCCCTTTTCATATCCTTTATGAGGCTGCCTTTGGCCCTGGACACAGTAAAAACTCCACATTATGGAATTCATCAGAAAGAAATTATACATGGAAAAATCATTACGTTATAAATTGGTTCCACTGTTCTAAACATGTAGGAAATGGAGCATATAAAACTCACATGGCATCACAGACTTTGATACAAGGTTCGTTATTACACCGCGACAAAAGTGAAATATGTGCTAACACACTGCTGGCTAATTTTCTTTTATTAACCACACAGACACATCGTCGGGCAACTTCATAAATTTGATCTACCTGTGTGATTTCTTTGTTCGCATGTAGCAGAAATGAGCCCAGAGAAAAGCATTTTCCTTAGATCTGATGCATTGTACAGTTATAGATTTCTCTCTCTCCCTCCTTCCCCCCCCCCCCAAAAAAAACACACACAGTTGGGAGTCAGGAGGTCTGAGTGAAGCTGGGCAAAGATTTTCGACCACATTTTGTTGTTGTAGAAAATGCAGATTCAGCTACACTGAAATATTTCCTGAATTCATGTCAATTTCGTCACATTGTTCTGTTAAAAAGAAAAATCCAAAAGAATCGAAATGTTTATTTAGACATTTTTTAAATGAAATGTTTTGATTTTTTCCAATTCTAAACAACTTTTCATTTCAGAATTGTCTTCCGTTTTATTTTTAAAATGCTCAAAACTGAAAGTAAATGTTCAGTCCAAAATGATTTTTTTTTACTTTTTGAGTCACTTTTT
Source organism: Trachemys scripta elegans (assembly GCF_013100865.1). Classification (NCBI taxonomy): domain Eukaryota; kingdom Metazoa; phylum Chordata; order Testudines; family Emydidae; genus Trachemys; species Trachemys scripta. The sequence goes on along the minus strand of NC_048305.1, from coordinate 101,989,967 downwards.
TTTAAATGATTGGTTTTCAGTTTAATCCCAAACTTTCCTTCCTTCCCGCCTCCCTCTTGAATTACAAGTTAACCAAAAAAATCCATGATCTCCCCCACTCTAGCCCTGAGTTCTAACTCCACTTCTGTCACTTATTCCGTGCCTGATCTTGGACAAGGTATTGCCCTCTGACTCAGTTTCCTCATCTGTAAAATGGGGATAATGATCCATACTTACCATTACATGAATGCTCTTGGCATAGGAAACTGGCAAGGACTATGAGCAGACTCAATTACTGGCAACGCTTAGGGGCTGGCGAAGGTGGTACCACAAAATCTAGTAACTCAAAAAAATCTCCAGAGGGCAAACAGCAGAAGAAGGAAGAAACTAAGGATGGAATCACACAAAGTGGAAGGGCAAATAAGCTGCCTAGTTATTCCAAAGACTACATCGTTTATTGAAATCAGTCAGTTTCTTTTAGAGGAAAGAAAAACATTGCAGGAGGGCTCTCTAAATGAAAAATGTCTGCATATGGAAACAGTGGCTAATATATAAAGGCACCCAGTAGATGGCACTCATGAATATGTAGCACTTGCTCCTAGGTTTTGGAGAACCAATAGAACTTCTTGGTGTGCATTGTGCATGCAGGTGTGTCATAAGGATAAATTTGTTATGGTGGATACAGAGTTGAGCATATAAAGTGCTGGAAAAATGCTAAATATTTTTATCCCCTCAAGATTGCCATCTCAGTTTTGCAGGGCCAAATGTGACTGAGCACTCGGGCCCAGGAGGCAAAACATTCACAACATTTGATGGTGTTGAGATCCAAGTTTTGGTTTGGGCCCATCTCTAGCTTGTATAGCATGGGTAAGCATCCAAACTTTTGGTTGCTTATCCAAACCGACCTCAGATTTTGAAGCTACTGAAGGTCACAGGTTAAGACACATCCCACACCACTGAATTTCAGAGCTGTTCATCTGGTCTCTCGCCTGAGATTGTCTCTACAATGTATTCTAAAGGCATTTCTACACTGCCCAGCAATTCAGACTACTGGGGGTGTGAACTGCAGCACGAACCGAAATGCTACTCTGTAACTCCCCCATGTGGATACTGCAGGTGCAAATTTAAAGGTCCCTAGACATCACTAATGTAGTCCCCTTAAATGGGGGTCCAAACTCCATGGCAGTGTAGATATGCCCTAAGAGATTGGAGATCTTTATATTATACTGTTCATATCTTCTTTCACATCTTTTGCCATCATTTAAAATGAAATAGCATGAGGTAAGAGGAGAAACGAAGAAGCAGGGATCTAGGTAATACCACCAACCTTGGGCCCAAACACTTGTGGTGTGGAATACACATTGGAGTTGTATACAAAATGATTTCCATTAAGTCACTCGGGTCTTGCAATGAAGGTTTGGCAAAACCTTTACTCCTGGTCTGTAAAATGGTGTGGAAAATGTTTGAGACCCTTCAGTCTCACGTAGATTATGCAGGCCACTGAACCAGATCAAAAAGGCAGCTGAAGATGTCTGGGATTAAGGGGTTTTGGTCACAAGAAGCTTTGAGGCCCTAGTTTTTTGGAAATGCCTTCTGGATCTTGGCTACTGGTTCTGTTTGCCTGCATTAGTAACACCAACACTGAAGGAAATGTCCAAATCGAATGTACTTTTCATCCTCGCTGCTGTTTGTATTTTGTTTGCACTTTCCTCAGTGTGGGCACTGGATCTAGTTGAGTCAGTTTCACTCGGGGTCACATTCTCAGCTGGCATGAAATTTATGACCTTTGATTGTCATCGTGATTGGTACTTACATACACCCTACCACTGCAAGGTGATCCTACAGGATACTGGAGCTCCCTTGCTGTTCTGGTTGGTGCTAAACAGTCCGACCTGGTCTACATGCACAGCTCAACTGCTCCCAGAGCCAGTACAGTAGCAAATGTTGCTAGCACATGTTGTCAGTGGTAGGTAATTTTCCTACTGTAGGGCAGACTTAAGAGTGGAAGAGTAGAGTAGGTCCAGTCATACTTTTGTAACATGGGCAATACTCCAGAAAAATCCAGACAATTAACGCCAACTCAGGTCATTTCAGAGAGGAAGGATAGACTGGGGTCTAAGGTATTGGAAGTTGGGTTGGCCACAGAGTCCCTCTTTGACACTGGTCTTTCTGTGCCTCCTTTTCCTTTCTGTAAAACCTAGCTATTACCTCTCTCCGTAGTATCAGAATGATTTCCACGTAAAATAGATAACTCCGCCCTTCTCACACCCTTTATCTGCCTTGTCTTTTTGATTATAACTGCTTCAGGGCAAAGGTACTCTCTTTCTATGCAGACATACAGCACCTAGGATCATAGGGTCCTGAACATGGCTGGGGCCTCTAGGTACCACTGCACTAAAGCATTATTACACATAATGACAGGCCACCAAACAACCAGGTGATCTTGACTTTCAACCATTACTGATCTGTAACCTGACTCTCCCTGTCATCCATTGACTTCAATGGACATTCCATGCATGGAGAGCGTCCTTTGAACCAATGATGTTGAGGGGAAAAGCTCTAGTATGCAGTTACCAATCCCTGATCCATCCAGTCTTCCTTGTTTATATTAGAATATTAAAGTCTGCAAATTTCTCAGCAACACATGGCCCTTAGTTCATATGAACCTCCTTTAAAAAAAAAAACACTTAGCTTTTACAGCAGCATTTAAATTATTTTTTAAAATAAGGAAATTGCATCTTTAACGGAAATTAATCTCCCAGATCCCCTCGATACAAACCTTTGAAGCGTCCTATGACTATGACAGAAGTAGGTATTTTTAGAAGGACCGTGTGGTAATTTTATCTGTGGCATTCAGTAATTTACAATATCGTAGCTGAAAGTAAAGTTTTCCCTGAAGTGTAATTTGGCATTAATCAGACTTTCGCAGGCATATTCATTGCAGATGGGGCACCGGTGTAGAACACAACTTCACCCTAAAGATCACTAGGGAATTGCAAAACTGAATAATAAAGCCTTATGCAAATTCATTGCCAGGTAAAGTCTGAGAAAAACACCAGACACATCAAACTACAGCCACAGTGTCATAACAAGTTCTCTCCCAGTTTGTGCTCACCTGCTCACCAATGATGATAGATGTATTAAAGACAGAGAAAAGACACACTCAGCATCCAAGCACGGATGGTTACAGGGCACTAAATAAAGAGTTGCTGTTCAAGAAAGAGATACAAATTGAAACGTAAGGAAATGAGTCACTTCCTAATAAAATGAAACAGAGGGTCCTGTGGCACCTTTAAGACTAACAGAGACTTGCATCTGAAGAAGTGAGGTTCTTACCCACGAAAGCTTATGCGCCCAATACTTCTGTTAGTCTTAAAGGTGCCACAGGACCCTCTGTTGCTTTTTACAGATTCAGACTAATACGGCTACCCCTTTGATTCCTAATAAAATGTAATCTAAATGAAAGGGTCCATTTATTTGTAATTTATAAAAATAGTACATTAGCTGCAAAATGAATGTTGGGGGCACTAAAACTATTCATAAATGTGGGTCAAATCCAGCAGATATTTTCCACTGAAAAACAGAAAAAAAGAATTCTAAAAACATCAAAACCTTTGTTTTGATCTTTTCACTGCAGAATGGCATTTCATTTTGAAATTTGGTTATTTAAAAAATAAACGAAAAGGGTGAAAAACATTAAAAAAAATCAATTTCTGTTTGAACCAAACTATTTTTTCCAGATTTTTTGATTCAGCCCCTGAACTGAAAAATCAGTTATTCACTCCACTCTTGCTTAAAGGCCCTATCCAAGATCAAGGCCTTATTGTGCTAGGGGCTGTACATACCCAGAGGATGAGACAGTCTCTGCACCAAAGAGATTAGAGTACAGTTAAAAGGAGGGAGAAAAAGTATTCTTCTCCCCATTTTACAGATAGCAAACTAAGACACAGAGTAAGTGACTTTTCAAGATTATACAGGGAGTCAGAGACAGGAATTCCCCAGCTCGCTAGCTCTTTAACCACAATGTCATCTTTCCTCCCAGAATTTTTTAAAACATATTCTCTTTTTTATATGTATCTTCCTGATCTGCACTCAGTCTACACTAACATACTTAGTTCGCTAATCCAGACTACAAACTGCTGAGCTGAATCTTGTACACATTTCATTACCATCCTTAACAAATGTAATAATGTCATTTTCGTTCAAATTGCCAGATGATTTTCTGAAGCATTTACATAAATAAGTTCCATATTTACAGCTCTTTTAGCTTCTGGACCAATGAATTCAGTCTGCAATGGGAAGAAGAAATACCAGATGATCTTATATCAATGGGTCTATATGATATTGACAATTGCTAGTTAGCCATAATTACTTGAACCTTATTAGTTAGATAGTGCCTGTTATATTACAGGCTAATCCAAATTACCAATAATTTGTTCAAAATAGCATCCCTGTTTTCATAGAATCATAGAATATCAGGGTTAGAAGGGACCTCAGGAGGTCATCTAGTCCAATCCCCTGCTCAAAGCAGGACCAATCCCCAACTAAATCATCCCAGCCAGGGCTCCATCAAGCCTGACCTTAAAAAGCTCTAAGGAAGTAGATTCCACCACCTCCCTAGGTAACCCATTTTGTAGGCATTCAAATGAATTAAAGTGATATAAGCTATCTTAGATCTGTAACGATAAAACTGCCAACAGCTGTGTCTTGTCCCTTTAAATTCCAGCCCCTTTTTAAGAGCAACGACCACTCCCTTTGACTGGTGGGGAAGTCATTTTGAGTCTCTGAGATAGATAGGTGCTGAGTGGGAAAATGAGCTACAGAGCCCCACAGCTCTTCCTGAAACAAATAAGTAAAGGAACAAGGGGACGGAGAAGGCAAAAAGCAGTGCAGAAAAGGCCCTGTTCCTGCACTGAACTCTGTGCTGGCAAATTTCTGAGCCTGCAGGCAGCTCTGCTGTGGACTCTGGGGTTTTCTTGTGCAAAGTTCCATAGTTGATCAGGGCCTAAGAGAGCAGTGTAGTTACTGGAAAGCAAGAAGCAGCCACAAACCTGAGAGAGGTACTGCAATAAGCCAAGAGCACAGGGAGATGGTTTGGAAGAGCGATAGAACCCTCTTTGGATATGTTCCTTAAGAAATTATCTGCTAGCTGGGTATCAGGACAATCCAGGCAACCATAATATGGTTGGGGCAGGGACCAGGACAGGAGCAGCCTGTCACAACTACCAGGGAGCTGGGAGTATCCACAACAAGCTAGTGATGTTGAGCAGATGGGAGTGACTACTTTCAGTAGGCACCTATATACCTGCCGTGGGGTCACCTGGTTAGACCCTTGCTTGTGGGTTGGCCAGATCCTTAAGACTCACAGGTAATTACCTCAGATGACTCATCAGGCTCAGAACACTCATTACATTGGGTAGGAAACCCAGCATAAACGAGAGAAGGATCCTGGGGTTGGTTAATACTCTCTTCCCAAAATGCATATGTGATGGCCACCCTCTTGGCTGACAGAGTAGGGCTTGAACCGGGGACCTCCACAGCTAGAAGCAAACAAGTGACTACAGCTTGAGCTAAGACTCTGTAACAACACTTCTCCTTATGGATTGATGCAGAGGAAGACTGTAACACACACTCAGCCCTAGGTAACTCATGCTGTCCCCAGAATTAGAAAAAAAAGTCTTTGCAAACATATCTCTTGCTTTACGATAACTTCCTGAGTTCACGAATGTAAACCCGTCCGCCTCAGAATTCTCCCACCCAATGCTCTGATCTCATGATGGACCGTAGCTATTGTAATAGCTTGGCATCACGTCACTGCAACTCTTTCAGGGAGACAGAACTCAAAATGGAAACGCACACGCAATGTATAAAACAGGGGACGCTATGATTCAATTCTCAAGATAGCGCCCTGGGATTTTTATTTCAAATTTTAAGGGAAACCTTCCTCTCAAAAATGAAGAAAATAATTTCAAAGAACACCTAACATTGTGACAAACTGTCAAAAGTTGCCATATGTGATGGTTTGCTGCACAACCAGGAGGCACTCATGTAGAATACAATAGACATTCAAGCTAATGTTACCCCAATGCCCCAATATCCGCTGTTTCCAAACATTCCATTTGCAATTGTACCTGCAATTATGTTTAGCGCTCTGGACTTCACAATGCTGCATGCATCCGTTGGGGCAAACTTTTGACAAATGTAGAGCCATCATCCCCTGCTACACACCATGCTTCATCTGTTGAACCGGAGCCCTTTACAAGTCACACAAATGTCAGAAGGCATCTTAAATCAGCCAATAGCCCTTTGCTTTCATTTTACCCTTGTATAATCTAAGTGTGATTACACTGGGGTTTAAACTAATGATTTCTGGGACCAGATCTTAGATGGCAATTGGCAAGCTCCCAGCCAGACAGAATTGTCGGAGAGGAGTCAGTTGTAAACCCATGAAAATCAGAGCATACTTAGTGGAAATGCTGTTCCCGCCCCCAGTCCACATCAACCTGGGATAACATCACAAAGGGTGTCCTTATAATAACTTTATTGTGGCCTCTTCTGAAGGATGATGGGTCCCAGTGAGAGTTTTATTAAAGCAGGCAAGAAACTTCTTGCTCCTCATCGGGGTAAAGCCCTTTATAATGAATGTTGGCTAAACAAAGCGCTCATCTGTAAACACTTTTAATTAGAAATCGGTTAAAGCTTAACCTCCATGATCACATCGGCTAGAGGGATTAAATGCATGTCAAGCTTTGCCTGAACAGCAAATAAGATGCCCTTTAGTAACCTAAATTCCTCAGCTGTGAGACCCTTTCAATCTCCAGCTCATGTCATTGTGCTGTTCAAGCCCTTCTCTCCAAGCTCAATAGAGGATCAATATTTGTCTGTACTTTCTAGGTAAAAAAGACTCCTTGACACAGGCAGCATCTGTGTTTGAACAGCTACTTGTTAACACAGAGCAGACTTTCACCAAACAGATCTTGAGTTTGACAGGTCAAAACAGAACCAGGGTCACCTAGCAGTGTAGTTATTTCTGTGTTTACTTAGTGGAATGTTCATACCATATCTACTATAAAGGATATGGCTGGGCCCTAAATGAAGGATGCTTATTGGTTTCGTGATGAAATACACATTTATAAGAACAGTACGTGGTTAGAGAGAGAAGAGACACACGTTACTAGGCCTTTCTGATGTTTCCAGTCCTTTGATAACATGCCAAAATATCTAAGAGCCAGGGTTAATATAAATGAGTCTGACAGCATGCAATCAGATTTCACAGGGGATGCTATGGCTTTTGGCTTTGATTCTGTAGGGTGGTAGCTAATAGCACACTGACACACCCTCAACTTTAAAGACAATAAAAAATGAAGAGTGAGGATGAAGAAAGGAATCTCTGAAGCAGTTATAAGGTCAAACATAAATGGTTCTCTCCGTGTGACAAGGAACTTGTCCATTGGAAAGACCAGCGCTATTAGAACAATTATGTTAGTGCATAATTGCCGCTTTTGCATCTTCTTTTGAAGCATCTGGTGTTCACCAGTGTGAGAAGGAGGATACTGAACTAGATGGACCCTTGGTTTGATCCCGTATGACATTGTTCTTATAGACTAGGTTACAAAGGAATGGATGAGAAGTTGGTGTGAAAGTTTTGATAGTTAAAATGGGGAGGGGAAGGCGCCTTTAAGAGCTAAGGAGCATGTGATGGATGTCATCAACCTAGCACTGTCTACACCGGTGGAAGTTAGGTCAGCATAGCCATCTCTCTCCTGGGTGTGGATTTAGCATGCCCCTGAGAGATGTAGTGATGCTGATGTAAGTTCCCTGTGTAGACCAGCCCTCAACATGACCCTAAACTGAGTTCTGCTGAACACACCAAACTACCTCATCTGGGCAAAAAGTTTCAGTCTCTAAGGACTCTCTGACAGGCCATCAACTAAGAAGCCCATCACACTCCAAACCCACACTTCCCTCAGTAAAGAGGCAAACAGCTTGAAGACCGCTTCCTGAACTTCATCTGAACCGTGCTGACAGTGAAGAGCGTGAACCATTTCAATTGGACAAAAGGAGGAGAGAGTGAGAGACTCTTGCTAAACTGCTCGTGAGGTTCCTGACCCCCTCCTAATCTAAAGAGAAACCACAAAGAGAAACTCAAAAAGGCTGTCATTTGCCCACCTGCTTTGAATCTGGGTGTTAACTGCCTCCAGGGGCACGGCTAATATGCAACAGGTGCCCAGTAAACACCAACAGGTGTCTGTGAAGCTTTTGAGGAGGTTCAGTTGTGGTTGCCATTAAAAAGTCAACATTTGCCAACAAGGACAGGCCCCATTGTGGTTTCTGAAAGAGCCCAATATTTACAACACAGAGCCAGAGCCCCTGTGCTTAGAAGAGGAAATAACTGTGGTATCCCAGATACTGTGGTGGATCTCATGATGGATAAACGAATCTCATGAGTTTTGGGAGGCATGAATAAAGATTTCTGAACATTTAAGGTTGGCAATACTAGCAATGCATAGTGAAGTTTCCTCATTACTATAAGTCAGCTACAGGGGAAATTGCTCTCTTGACTAATTTATTCAAGGGTTTCTTTCTTCTTCATTCAGCCTCTGTTACATCCACTCCTCCCTCTCTTTTTGCTCTAATTCACAAAGTCTCTTTGTAATCCAGACAGAGGGCAACAACAGTTCACACCAGGGATCAGCAACCTATGGCATGCGGCTCACCAGGTAAGCACCCTAGCGGGCCGGGCCGGTTTGTTTACCTGCCACACAGGTTCGGCCGATCGCGGCTCCCACTGGCCGCGATTCGTTGCTCCAGGCCAATGGGAGCTGCGGGAAGTGGTGTGGGATGAGAATGTACTGGCTGCCACTTTATGCTGCCCCCATTGGCCTGGAGCAGCGAACCATGGCCAGTGGGAGCCACGATCGGCCGAACCTGGGGTCGGGGAAGGTAAACAAACCGGCCCGGCCCACCAGGGTGCTTACCCTGGTGAGCCGCGTGCCAAAGGTTGCCGATCCCTGGTCCACACCCTTTCCTAGCTGCACTGTTACATTGTTTCCCTTGAAATCTCTATCTCAGAACTGAATGAGGAAGTGTGAATCAACACCCAGCCTTACAAGCATCTCTTCTTGCTTCTGTTGCCCATCGTCCATGAAGACAGTGATCTAATATTTGTATTGCAGTGAAGCTCAGAGGCCTCTGATCAAGATTGTGTATGACTCTGGAAAACACATACGAAGAGTGCCATACCTGCCTCATAGAATGATCCCTGACTGTTTGCCTTTTTAAATTATATTTTAGTTAGTCTAATAAAAAAGGATCGTAAATGTAGGGAGGGATTTTTCTACCAGAAACTTCTATTTGTTTATTTTATTTTATTTTATTTTCAAGGTCATTTATTGAAGCCATAAAACTGCATTTTGAAGTGAAACTTGGCAAAGGAAACCAGGACATTGGAATATGTATTTTATTTTCAACTAGCCTGGTTCAGAGTATATAGCATAAGGGAGGCAGTATGGTCTACTGGATAGGGCGAATGAAGCCTGAGGACTCAAGAACCCTGGCTTGTAGTCCTAGCTCCCTCTCTCTGACGTTGGGGAAGCTACTTTGCCTCCGTCTTCCTCTCCCACCTTTTGTCTGTCTTGACTTTTTATACAAGGGAGGGAGGACGCGGGAGCCTGGCTTGCGGATCAGCTACCTCTCAGCCCGGTGCGGCGGCGGCGGGAGCCGGCCCGCTGGGTACCCCGGCTGCAGCGGGCAGGAGAGGCAGTCTGGCATGGAGCGCTACCGCGTGAAGCGGACCAGTAGCCAGGGCTCAGGCTGGCACAGCTGGGGTACCCTTCGGGGCAGGGATTGCCTCTTACTATGTGTTTCCAGAGTAACTGATAAAATCTGCCTCCCCCACCCCAAGTCTCAGTTGGGCCCTCTAATATTAACCATAGTTGCCCTTTTCAAAGTCATAGTAATGAAAAACAGTCTAAAATCTCCAAGTAGCATCTTTAAAGAAGGAAGGAAGAAAAAAGCAAAGGAAGCTAACAAACACAATCAATGTCATCTTCCTCTCTGCTGATGGGCACTGCCCATTACCTTCTAGTTCAATGGGTGAAATCACCCTGGAGCGGAGAGCCAACACAAGGCCTTCTGCACCACAGAGCAGAGGGGCTCTCTAGAGCCACTTAGTGTAGGCCTGAGCAAAGGTGGCATTGGGGATGGGCTGGGGGTGATGCCGGCCCAGTCCCAGGAGCCGCTATCGCGCGGATACAGAGGTGTGAAGGGGAAACGGAGCCACTAGACTAGCAGCTGCTGGTGGGCTGTGCTGCCTGCTGTCTCCATCCTCGGGCCCTGGTTTCGGTTGAGTGATTTCAATTCCCTCACTCAGAAAAAGGCTGCCTACTTTGGCTTCATGCAAAGAAAGCAAATTACACTAGATGTCCGTACACAACATTGAATGCTACCAGCCCCCAAGAAGCTAGATAACACAGTCAAAGAGTTTGTGCTACTGTGGTAGATTATTTTTAAAATACATTTTCATTTGGAGTTGGGAATTCACATTCAAGTACAAAATATATTTTCACTGAAGCCTTTTCTTTCTAGTTGTAAGACAGGCCTGTATCTGCTACAGTCTTCCTGGAGTCAATCCTCAATCCTGCTCTTTGTCTGAGATCCAGAATATGACCCCCTCCTTAGGACAGGGATGGGTTAGTAGTCTAAGCGTCAGATTTGGTATTACTCCACTCCCTTGAGCCACCGGTTTAAGTCCTGATAGGATCAGCTCAGTGTTGTTCATCCTTCTGAACTGACTTTGATACAATTTAATACATGTGGTCTGAAACTCCTGATGGGAGTTTTGCTTGAGAAAGGAGTGCCATACCAAGGGCGTGCTGAGTAATTCCATTTAGGACCAAGGACTCCAGTCAGGCAAAAAAGGCCACTGATTTCCCTGGGAGTTCTAGGAAAGCAGGATTTGTGCCTTAATTTGGAAACACCCTACAATATCCTAATGAGTTACAGAGGCAGCACAGATGCTGCTTCCTCCCATGTTGGACCATGCTCTTGCTCCCAGCTGACAACCAGATTTGGGGGTTTACCAGACAACCATCACAGCAAAAAAGAAAAAGGAGAAAATAGCCTGAATTCTTGGAGCTTTTGTATCTTCCCTCGACTATTAGGAAATCTTTTAACTTTTTCAGTAGGGGATCCGGAAGAAATGCAACAGGGAAACTTTCACCTGGGCAAGACCCCAGCTCAAAAGACCTCGAAACACCCTTGCTATAAACAGAACCTTTGGAACGTTAATTTATGACATGCTTTCCATATGGATTATTAATATGACTTTATTTTTTCAACTTCCAATCTAGTAAAATAATTGAAAGTTTGGCCTGGCGAGCGTGATTATGCACAAAAGGGAACGTTGCCCATTTGGATTAGCTAAAACCAGCCAGGCTGATTCTTTCCACCAGGTCTGAAACACGCACTGCTCCCAGACTTCCCTGGGATACAGTGCCATCTGTGTTCCCTGGTAGACCTGAAAAGGGAAGAAGGACTTAACGGGATTTGGAGTGGAAAATCCAAGCTCAGCCCAAGGTGTGTGCAACAAAGAAGTTCACAGACGAAAGGGGAATATATTCCCTCAGTCCTTTCTCCTCTCAGAAGGGTCTATAGCAGGGGTAGGCGACCTATGGCACGCATGCCGGACACTGCCCGGGTCCCGGCCACCGGTCCGGGGGGCTCTGCATTTTAATTTAATTTTAAATGAAGCTTAAAAAGAAGGCAAACCAGGAAAATATTGGGGGGGGGATAGATAGCTCAGTGGTTTGAGCATTGGCCTACTAAACCCAGGTTTCAGAGTAACAGCCGTGTTAGTCTGTATCCGCAAAAAGAAGAACAGGAGTACTTGTGGCACCTTAGAGACTAACAAATTTATTAGAGCATAAGCTTTCGTGGACTACAGCCCACTTCTTCGGATGGGCTGTAGTCCACGAAAGCTTATGCTCTAATAAATTTGTTAGTCTCTAAGGTGCCACAAGTACTCCTGTTCTTCTTTAAACCCAGGTTTGTGAGCTCAATACTTGAGGGGGGCCATTTAAGAATCCGGGGTAAAAATCTGTCTGGGGATTGGTCCTGCTTTGAGCAGCAGGTTAGACTAGATGACCTCCTGAGGTCCCTTCCAGCCCTGATATTCTATGATCACAGCAGATCTAGCACCAGGTTTTTGAGAGGAAATAAGAAGATTACCTCACAAAATAAATATCACTTAAACTATTCACTTAAGAAAGGAAAGTTAATACCTAGGCATCATGCCTAAATATGAGATTTAGCCTCCTCTTAGAACTGCGCTCCTCCTCATGCCAGAAGTTCTGCATTATTGCATTATCTTCTCCTATGGGATTATACCGCCATCTGGTTCACACTATTGTTCTAAGTACTTCTAAGACTAAGTTTAGGTCTCAACCCTACATTCTGTATGCAATCATACATGCAATTATTTATCTGCTTACATACATACACACTGTTCATTAATAAGAGTTGAGGTTTACGGTAGAAAAGTAATGTCTTCCAGGTTGAAAAAGTAACTGCTTTCAAGTTTTTCAACCCAAGGGACAATGGGATACCTTATAAACTAAAAACCTTACTCAATATATGTTTTATTATGCTGTTTAAAAATACATGTTCCTCTCCAAATGTGCTTCACTTTCACTTACTGTCAGCTGATGGAGCTCTCTTTTTTGTTTTTGTTTTTTTAAACTCACAGGGGCACATGAGCTGCTTATCCAATGGAAGCGCTCGAACAGCAGCCATCTTGGTTCAGGAGAAGGAAAAAATATTTCAGCGGTCTTATCCCTGTCTGCAAATGTCTATTGGCAGGATTGGGCATGATGGCACATCTGTGCCCAAGAGCGGTCCACTGTGGGAACCACTACTAGGTTTCACCTGCTGGCTGTAAGCATGGCTGTAGGCAGCACTATAATATCAGGCCCTGGCATTTCAAATTTCTGGGCAGTTCACTTGACTTCAGTAGGAGTTGGGGTGATCATGAACTCACCACCTTGGCAGGATCAGATTCTTAGTCCCTTGCTTTTCTTACACTAAGGGTTAAATCAAGAGAGAGGCTTGATCGTCCACACACCTTCCACTAGATTCCCATGGGAATTGCAGGTGCTCACCATCTCTATGGAATTGGCCCCAAAATCACTCACAAAATCAATGTGAAACAATAAAACGGGAGGGGTTGGGGCAGCAGGATGCTACTTTTTTCCATTCTGGTTCACTTTTGATAGTGGTGTTGGGGGAGGGGGGGTGGGGGGGATTGAAAGGCATACTTCCTACTCTGATGAACACCAACAAGACTAATGAACTCCCTAGTCATTTCCTGTTTCTACTGCAGCTTAACTGAAGGGAGGAGAATTTGGCCCAATACTCCTTTTAGTTAGCTTTCCACTACTAATCTCTGCTCATGCATCCTCTGCTGTCATTCCTACACCTGCCCTGGGTCCAGTTTGTCATGATACTACTCATGCACACAGTGAGTCCGTGAGAAGGAAAGACTGGAATTCCAGGCACTCAGCACCTCCTACCAGACGGTGAATGCCCTCAACTCTCCCTATTTGCCAGTCAATTTGTTTCCAAATTAATGGGAGTGGAGGATTCTCTGCACTTTGTAGGAGGTGCTCAGAACCCTGCAGGGTCAGGCCCATAGATCCTCTGAACAGGGTTGTCTTCAATGGACTTGATTCTCCAAGGGGTGGTGTCAATGGAACACGAAGATGCTTGCAGGAACTTTCCAGGATCTGGCACTGTTTATCTATACAGCGCCTTGCACCCACCTAAAGCATCTGGTAAATAAAATAGTCATGAGCTCTCCCTTCTCTTGGGAACTGGTGGAGAGAAAAGCATCATTCTATGGCCACCCTTTGAACATATTATATACCGTCTGTGTGTGCTTGGGAATGCATTGCTTAGGTCATGGACCGCCAGGAGGGAAGCAACCACACCACTGAAATGAACCTCTTAACACTGCGGGCTAGAGTTTTACAAGCACAAACCCAATGAAAGCAAACAGCCGCTGGGCTAACGATCCTCTGTTCGGAAGTAGCACGTAGGTGGTGCGCGTGGGTGGGGTGGGGATGGAGGCGGATGCGGGAGAGATGGAAGATCTGTACAGAGTTGTTTAGTGCGCTTGTTAGATGGTTTTCCCTGTCATTGCTCATGCTAGCACAGACCCTGGTTTCAACAGATGGTTAGCCACATCCATTCCAGGGGGATTATTTTTTTTTCTGTGTGTGTGCTAACCACGAGGGCCACAACGTTTTGCAATGCCATCAATCCCCACGCTGCTACAGGCCTCTCACATGTGAAGCAGGGAGGAATAAGGAAGAAATGTTTGAAATAAAAACAAAACAAAACAAAACGGAGGCTGGTATTTGCTTAGGAATTTTCACCACAATGCTGAAGCGGCATAAGTGCCGTCTTTGTTCAATCAAAAACTGCTTTTGGGTTGAATGGAGGCCACCACTAACAAGATATTTGGCGGGGAAGGAAATTTCCTAATGGGCGAAGTGAATTTAGGGGTTGATGGAGCATTTGATTCTGGGTCTGGTTTGTAGAGCTGGAGAAACAGAAATACAGTTTCCCTATCTCAGCCAATACATACAACATGCCACAGAACACATATAGTGCTGGCATCTTAACCACATGGCTAATGGATATGAATGGGAACTATATTCTTGTGTGAGCAGGGGGATTGATAAAGTGACAGATAAGAGAACTCAGAGGGAGTGACACTAGGTATTTTGCACCATTTGGGATGAATTTTCTGGCAAGATGGATTGATTACAGATGCTCTTATTGAACTGTATGAATCCTTGCCTGCAGGGAACCAGCTCAGAGTGAGTTTGGCTTATATAGCGTATTATATAATCATCTGACGTTTGCACTGAGTAAGTTTTCCCATCTCAGGTTTTCCCCCTGATTAAATCCTCCATTGCCCTGCAGGAGTTCTTGGGATCTCCATTTTCCCTTCCTTGACATCTTCGAAGGCAAACAATATGGGTGCTGCCATCTTGCCATCTGAGCAGAAATGGAAGGCCCTCCTTCCAGACCCTGTATTGGCTGGTTCCTACTGATCCTCTCGCTTTTTACTGGTATCAGTTGGTGGGCCAGTAGCCCACAGAGCCTAAGGAGCAATAGACTATGCTGTTTAGTTTCCAAAACGTATTTGCCTAGTGAGCAGTTCGTATTTTTTAAAACCAGAAGGGTGCCGTCAAGATCTAGGCTGAACTTCTGCACAGCACAGACCAAAGCATTTCATCCAGGATTCCTGCAAGGAAAGGAATACTTTTTCCATTATATGTGAGTGAACATTATCAAGCCCATTTAACAGCCACTCAGGAACAGCATATGTTGCCTCTGCAGTGTTGCTATTCCATGAAGTGACTGAGACCGGAAGGAAAAGGTGGAGAGAGGAGCACTAGCCTGTGGCCGCTGAGCCACATCCCTCCTTAAGTTAAAATAGTTTCTATTGCCCTACTCCAAAATGTCTCTGAATAACCAGCTTCTGGCTTCACAGCAGCTGCTACAGCCAGTGAAATTGCAACGACGGAAAGCGGCGATAGCAGAAAAGGAGGAGACGGAAATGGCAGAAGACCAACGTCTACAGCTTTCATGAACAACCAACCCTGTGTTCCCATTATAACAGACTCCTCTGTCACTGATAATTGAACTTGATTTGTTTTACCCACAATCACCTTTGGCTTTCAACACGTCTCTTACACTGTGGCCAATTACCTTGCAGTAGATGCTTGCCGTTATGGAGACTGCATCTGCAATGACATAAGCTAGGATAAAATCACAAAGAATATCAATTCTTATGCCTCAGGGCATAAGCTGATCACCAGCTGGGGTCAGGAAGAAATTTCCCCCTATAGCATACTGGGGCTTTTACTCCTTCCTCTGAAGCATCCAGAATTGGCAACTGCTGGAAGCAAGATACGGGGCTGGATGGGCCAAGTCCTCATGCAGCAATTCTTGCGTTCTTATGAGCCTACACTGCTACTTTTACTGCTTCATTTTCCTCTCTCACCAAACTAAGCCTACACAACTGGCATTGGGCTAGTCTTCTGTCTTTGCTGAGTCAGCAATTGCAAGTAGAGAAGGTGATATAGAAAGTTTGTGATACAGCCAGGAGTAAAACACCGATCGCTTGACACCAAGTCTTGTGCAGAAATGCCATGCCCAGCCTCCCATCTTTTCTGTGTTTT
Organism: Trachemys scripta elegans; assembly: GCF_013100865.1. Classification (NCBI taxonomy): domain Eukaryota; kingdom Metazoa; phylum Chordata; order Testudines; family Emydidae; genus Trachemys; species Trachemys scripta. The sequence goes on along the minus strand of NC_048305.1, from coordinate 101,973,738 downwards.
TTTTTTTGCAACCTTGTAGAGGTCTGTGTAAGTTACAGGTGAGCAGTTGAACAGAGAGCTGTGGGAGGGTCCAGTAGATGGTTCATGGAATATGAGACAGAATAAGTGGATTCTATTCCTGACTCTGCTAGGACGCTCTGGGCAACTCTCTTTATGGTCATTTATCCCCCTCTAAAGTGGGAACAATTATACTTACCTTCATTTATTAAATGAGTTGAGATTAGTGGATGCAAAGTGCAAAGCATTATTAAATAGGTGCTTCTCTAAACCAGACCAACTCTCTCTGTGTGAGCTTCAACGTATCTCCAATGACTGCTCTTCAGCACAACGGCAAAACAAGTCCCTCATGCCACTGGATGTTTTGCTCTCATCAATCCTAAGAAAATAATCTGGCAATCTACATCGCTGCCCGGAAAGCAAACAGAGAACTTTTGGGATGTAACAAAGCATTTTTAAAGAAAAGCCAGAAGACTTGGAAGCCTGAGAGTTAGGTTTGTATATAAAAAATAAAAGTTCTTTTCCAATGTTTCCTTGTGCCTCTCTCAGTGGAATTGTAATGATTTTGCAAGTCTCCTGCTTCTCTTGACCACCGTGAAGCAATCATTTGTTGATACACTATGCTGCCTGAAAAAGACCTCTATCCCATCTATCCCCTCCTCTGGGGAGAGGATGCGAGGAACTTGGGTTTAATTGGGTAGCCGGCTGCAGGTCTAATGTGAAGCCATTGCTTTCCCAAGGAGATAAGGAAAAACCCGAGCAAGAGTCTAGCAGCAAAAATGGAACTAAGAGCTCCTGGGTGGTAATATTCACACTTTTGTAATGACTAAGAAAAAGCCCTAAGCTGTGTTGGAAATAGCTTCCTGCTGGTTAAAAACCATGAAACTTGGATTTGCATTGTTGCAGCTGGATTTAGCCTTAACAATGCTCCAGATGGGAGGTTGGGAAGAACTCACCTCTGAGGACAGTGAAGGGGAGATGGAAACGTGGGAGCGTTCCTGTGCTGGACGGGGCTCCCTGATGCCCCTTGTAAATGTTACCACCAAACAGAAGGGAAATGTAGGGGTTGATTTCCCTGAAAGATCTTAATTTTTCACACTGTACTCATGTGAGTACCTGCTTTGAGGTCTGTGGGGTCTCCTCATGTAAGTAAAGTGGGGCTTGGAAAACATTAGCTGCTCGGGCATGAGCACCATACTTGAAACAAAGATTTGCCACCATGCCAATATTTTTGCAACAAACTGTTTGCTTAAACATCCCTGCTGGGGATGTCTTCTCCTTGGCACTCATGACAATGCTTCTAAAGAGCAAATGGGAGGGGATGGCCCAAAATTGCGCTAGATGTTAGGTATCTTCAGAATAATTCCAAGAGAAGACCTGCTCCCCACTTGGACACTTTGCTCCCCTCCATACTCAGTGAATTCCGGGGACAAGGTCTAAACCAGGGCTGGCCAATGTGAGCCTGAGAAGGAGCCAGAATTTACCAATGTGCATTGCCAAAGAGCCACAGTAACACATCAGCAGCCCCCCTATCAGCTCCCCCCCCACCTCCAGTGTCTCCCACCCGCCAGCAGCACCTAACCCCTCCATCCCTGCACCTCCCGCCTGCTGCGATCAGCAGTTTTGTGGTGTGCAGGAGGCTCGTGGGGGGGGGGAAGGGGAAGGAGGAGCAAGGGCATGGCAGACTCAGGGGAAGGGGCAGAGGCCTTGGGGGAAGGAGTGGAGTGGGGCTAGGGCCTGGGGCAGTGACAGGGGTTGAGCAGTGAGCACCCTGTAGCACATTGGAAAGTTGGTGCCTGTAGCTCCAGCCCTGGAGTCGGTGCCTATACAAGGAGCCGCATATTAACCTCTGAAGAGCCGCATGTGGCTCCGGAGCCGCAGGTTGGCCATCCCTGGTCTAAATGCTTCCAGCAAAGGCACTTAACATGCATCTGTTTGCCAAGTGGTGCTGCCTCCTTCCTTGGATATGGTTATGAGAATGTGGTTTCATTTAACTGGGAAAACAAAGTGACTAGCATTTCCATTCTGCCCATCTGTAACCCATGCGCACACCTGGTACTGGGGTATTATCGCTAGCCAAGCGGGAAAGTTTTATATGAGCCCCTTGTTGCTGGTATTGGCAGCTCACCTCACTGTTCCCGTAATACTGCAGCAGACATCTGGGCCAGAGAGAAGAGCACAAGGGGAGATGGAAGACCAGGTTGGAGCTGGGGCACAGGGAGGTGAGATGAGTTAAGCAGGAGATGTGAGGTGGATGTACAGGTCTAAGCTAGGAGAGTAAAAAGATGAGGTAAGCCCTAGCAGGAGATCTGTTCTAATCCTGTAGCACAGACCTGAGACCAGGCAGAAGGTGGCAATAGGATGAGCACTGCATAGCATCTCCAGTCAGACCCTCGTGTTAACTTTCCTCCTTCCTTAGTGCTCTTTTTTGTTGTCCAGTGTTGTTCCTTTATCTTCCTTTCCTAGGGATCAGGCAGAGGGGCAGAGCTAGGAGATTCCATCCACTATCCTCTGGCTTGCATGGATTTGTGTCACATCTCTACAGAACATCGGGCTCACACTGTCCAACTGTGTGCAGTGAAACTCTCCCTGAGCAGCCCTCACCAAACAATGACACGCCACCAGAGAAGTAGATCACAACATGGAAAGGGCCACACAAATACCCCAAGAGAACCTGCTTCAATAAAGAAATAAACCCCTCTCTGACCGCACACCCTTCGTTGTCACCTACCACCCCACGTTGGAATCCATACGGGATATAATAAAACAGCTGCAACTCATACTTGATGGGGACCACATCCTGAAAGAAAGCCACCCTGAACCCCCTCTTCTGGCCTTCAAACAACCCCTCCAAGATCATCATCAGAAGCAAGTTCCCCACAGACCAGGGCACACCAAATCAAAGTGGCACAGACCCTGCCAGAACAACAGATGAAAAATCTGAGGACATCACTCCACTGCTACAATGATCAACTCCTACCCCAATACACCAGTTAAGATCCATGGGTCCTACACATGCCTATCACAACATGTGGTATGCCTCACCCAATGCACTAAATGCCCCAATAACAACTACGTAGATGAAACTAGACAATCACTAAGCTCTCAGACAGGAGAATGAAAAAAAAGACAAAAACACCATTATCACCTGTGGGAAAACACTTTTCACAAAGTGATTTCTCTGTATCTGACCCCCTCAGCCCTCGTCCTCAAAGGAAACCTGCACAACACAAAAGATGAGCCTAGGAGCTTAAATTCATAACTTTGCTGGACACTAAACATCATGGACTGAATAGAGACACCAGATTTATGGTTTATTACAACAATCTGTAACCAACTAACAACCCTCACCCCATCTTCCTTCCCTGCCTCCTTTTCTGCCTATGACTGGAGGGATGTTAATGAGTCACTTCACCTTGAACGGTATCTTGGAATATGTGTTAACTACTTATGCTAAATAACATGCTCCACCTTGTATTTAGCGGTGACACTCTTGAATACATTTCCCAGACCCAAAGGAGAGCTCTGCATACATTCGAAAGCTTCTCTGTCACCAACAGAAGTTGGTCCAATAAAAGAGATTACCTCTCGCACCTTGTCTCTCGACTCCTAAAAAGACAGTGCAATTTTTTTTTAACGTCTCACTGCACATCTGTGCAACTGTACATGTATTGTGAGGCGCTGGTATCACTTCAGTGTATATTTCTATCACTAATACTGTAGAATCTGTACCAGGAAATTGTAGGCCACAAAATAGGAAGAAACATAATAAAATTAAGATGTTGCCCCATCTATTAAAACTGTTAAATCCATTTCCCTGCAGCATTTTATTAAGCTTATCCTATAATGTAACTAATGAGGTAATAACAGCACATGTGACAATATCTGGACAAGGTTGCATACCCATTGGAACCTATTCTAATGACACTGTACATTTTTATAACCTAAGGATGGTTGAATTGATCGCTGGGATGTGGTACAACTGCGGTCTCACCAAGCTCATTTTCTAAGCACCACAATGTTATTTTATTGGGTTTTAGTGATCCTTGGTTTTGACTTACACTGATCATATTGGACTCAACACATTTCTAGCTTGGTAGATGATTTCATCTCTTTGCAGCTCAGGGCTGTGTGTATCCAGGAAGTTTGGAAGCCTGGCTCTTTGATAAGCATATTGTTTCTGGGCATTTGAATAGATTAAAGCATCAGTCCAATTTGGAAACCTATGGGCACTGATAGAATCTCTCCATGGCCCTGAACCAGAACCATCACTTCTGTGAATTTCAGATCATTTGTATTTCACACACATGGAAACTAAGTAGCCCGCCAGTCTTCAGAGTGTTCAGTATAAAACAGGCCAGAGTCTTGTTTACGCTAAGGCCTTTTTGCACGGTTCCAGCAGTAAATTACACTGCCACTGTGGCGTGAAGGGGCCGTGGCATAAATGAAAATCAGGCCCAATATTCTTTGATGGATTGAATTTAGAACAAAATTCTGTGCTCCCTGATACCAGTGTAAATGTAACTAATCTATCCAGAAAGAAACTGGAGGGAAAAAAAGCTTATAATTTATTCAACCTCTAAAATCTATTCATCCTCGGAAGTATCACAGATTGTATTCCCAGAATTGCCGGGATCCTGGTAGTTGTTACAAATAAAGTTGGAATTTATTTTTTACCTTTTCAGTGCCAGGGGTATGATTTGTTCTGCAGATCTTGCTGGTTTCTTTCCTCTCTCTATTTTACTGTCACTGAAGCAGCCATTAAAAATGGTGCAATAGACGAATTCTGCAGGTCAGATCCTCAGCTGATATAAACTGGGCTAGCAGCAAGGAAGCCAATGGAGCTACTCGGATTTACACCATCTGAGGATCTGGCCCTCCATGAGGGAACTTCGTTGTAGCTGTAGCCAGGAAATACAGAGAGCTTTAAAAGGAAAATCAGCTGTTACATGCTGAGCTTTGGAAGGGCCTAGTATGCATTGCCATAATCAATTTCCCACAGAGTGGTGGTCTAAAAGGAAGGTCTCCTCAGACAACCTAGTAAAACTTAATAAGCCTTCTGTCTTCAGACCCGGCCTTTGAATGGAAGTGAAATGTGTAATGGCTAATGCACTTGAGGATCTGTTTAGGCATCTGGCATCTGCTTGTTCAGAAATAGTTTTGGCATGGATTTCCCGAACAGCAAATCTACTTACACTTAAGAAAACATGTTGTTTGTTGTTATGGTGCATTACTAGAATAATTCAAAAATATTCATAGGGGGCGGAAGGGAGAGCAATTTAGTTCTGGTTTTCTGGTATCCTGATTTCTTTTCTCTCTCTCTTTTTTTTTTTTTTTTTTTGGAGATACCACAACATTCTTCTAAGCAGGGTTATCTTGATGGAAAAAATATGATCTGTTCATTGCAGAGACATGGAAAAATAGTTAATAGTTTTGTTGTCTCTTTCAGGATAGATTTCTGTCTCTGCAACCTTTGTGCAAAAGCACAGATAACAAAACAAGGGAGACAGACATTGGGGAGTAAAACAAGAAGGTTCAGAAAATACTCTGCATTAATTTTACTTTGACATTTATGCTTTAATAGATTCCAGAAGCCTCATAATTTCTAGTCAGTCTGAAATGGCTGTTTGATTTTCACCCTTGATGAAAAAATGATACACTTTGAAATGCTTAGTATTGTGCCCTTGAAGCATACAAAATATGAAAAGAATATACTGTAACCACCTAGCATTTTCTCCACACTGCAGACCATGTCTCCTCCAAACTAACAGGGGATGGCTAGGACAGAACTAGTAGGCAAAGACAACTCAGATCTTTCTGTTGTGAAAGTATTACATTTCCCATAGCCGAAGTAGAGCACCTATGACTCGCAATCAAACAGTTCTGATTTCAGTCAGTAAGGCGAAGTGGTGCACACACATACACACACACTAGTTCACTACGGCCTTGACCCTGTAGAACACATAAGTGTAACGTCAACAGCCCCTGCTTGGCGGTGGGTGGGATCGAACCTGGGACCTCTGAAACTTAGTGTATGGGCCTCTACTGCATAAGCTAAAAGTCATCAATCGCTAGCTGGATTAGGTGCCACTAGAGGAGGACAGAGTGCCATACCAAGCAGGCCTGGGTACATACGCACATGTGTAACTTTAAGAACAGAGTAGTACCTTTGAAAAAAATGGAACTACTTATGCTTAAAGTTATACACTCACTTAGGTATTTTGCTGGATTAGTTTTTCTTGTTGGATGACTACACAGCACCGTTGAACCTCAGACATTGGGGATAGTGAGGAACTAGCAAGCAGACCTGATGATGCATGATACAAAGACAAGGTGTTTCAGAAGAGTGATACTGGTGTAATAACAATAAGCCCTAGCTCTTTTCATCAGTAGAGATCAAAGCAGGTCAATATCACTATCCCCATTTTATAGATGGGGAAACCGAGGCAGAAAGCAGAAGTGACTCATCTAAGATCATTCAGGAGGCCAGCGACCAAGCCAGGAATAAAACCCAGAGCTCCTGAGTCCCAGTGCAATATCCTACTCACTAGGTCATGCTACCTTACCATATAGCAGCACTACAGTATGCCTCTGTCTCAGATCTACCCAGGTTATGGGTAACTAAAGAGGAGATAAGCCCCAAAATTCAAAACTGGATCTGAACATTCCCACGTTCAGGGGCATTTTGATCTGGAAGGTGGGCTCAGATCCATTTGTAATAATCACTGCAATTTGTTATTGTCTAATGCCTGGCCGATGGCCTATTTGAATTGATGAGTTCTTAAAACCCCATGAGTGGCCAAAACCCCTCCATCACAGCTGGGACCCTTGATAACTGTCCTAGCAGAGAGGCTGAAGACTGGCAGAGAGGGAGACAAAGAGGTTTTTAAAGGCACAAGTGATAGTTAGGTACCTAGGCCCAGATCCTTAAAGGTATTTAGCTGCATAATTCCCCTAATGCATAAACAACTTTGAGGGGCTGGGCCCTAGTTCCCATTGACTTTCAGCACCAGTGAAAATCTCAATATGGCAACTAACCGCCCCTCTGCTATGGAACATGGTTGAAGCACATCAGAGGGCAGCATGGGGGTTTGCTTGCACTGATCTGACTGTATCATATCTGCACGGTAGATAAACAGAATGCTTTTCGTTTCCAGGCCAATGCAACATTCTTCCACAAGCAATAAATTTAGTTTTTGTTTTTAAAAAAAATATTTTAAAAAGGTTGAACTACACAAAGATTCAGCCCTGAACATTCTAAAATAGGCTGGCTGCATTTTCCTTGCCTAGCGAGCGATCAAGACATATCGTTACAGCTTCATTCAGAAATGTCATATGGAAATGTCATTCTGACACTAAAACGATGTTTCCAAATGTATGGTCAGTTCATCGAAGAATTTAGTCTCATTCATCTCTCCTATTGGACAGAAAATGGACAATAAATTATTGAGGCCCAGAAAGCAAATAACCACTGACAAAAAATACCAGGCTGATAAAGGCAACAGATGTTAGGTTGATTTTCTTTTCTACCTTAACATCTCCCGTTATCTCCTTATTGTTGAATGTGGTTCCATGGAAAGGTGAGATGGTAGTGTGATGTAATGGATAGAGCTAGGACTGAGAGTCAGGAGCACTGACATAAGGATTTGCAGACTGGCTCAGACCTGCAACTTCTGTAGTCTAGTCTCCTCTCACCAACAGTGGTCAGTCCCAGATGCTTCAAAGGAAGGTGTAAGAACCCTGCAGGAGCAGCTGTAAGATAATATAACCCCCACAATAGATTTCATCCTGATCTCCAATAGTTACACAGGCACAAGGTTTAATAGCCCTTCGGAATGTTTGTTATCCTTAAAGATGACATCCATATAATAGCCAACTCCTTTTTGAGTCTTGCTAAGTTCTTGGCCTCAATGACTCATCAAGGTATTTCATTTGATCACTTTTGAATTTCCCACCATTTAAATTAATTGAATGTCCCCCTGCTCTTCTGCTATAAGCCAGGGAGAACAGACATTCCTGCTCTACCTTCTCTATTCCATCCGTTATTTACAGACTTTTAACATATTCCCTCCTCTTCATCATTAAACATCTGTAGCACTCTGGTTTCTTTTTAAATGTATGGCATTCTCTTTCTTAAAGAGCCAAGAGATTATTAATAACCACAATGGGAAAGTACCTCAGATTTTCATCTCGTCTGTAAGACAGCACTTCCTAAGACTGTGCAAAGTCATTGGCTCACTGCTGACTCACAGGGAAAAAAACTGCTTATGAAATCCTCTTCAGCAGTTCCTATAGCAACTTGGATTCTCCTAGATACCCTCCCCGCCACAGACTGATCATGCCTTGAGACAGAGTGCAGGGAGGTTCCAAGTGATCATGCACTCTGATCACTCTGACACCCATCATTTCTCCACCCCAGAGAAAGCTGATTAGGCAGGTGGGCTGGGTGAGCTAACAAGCCAAGCCGATTGGCTCAAGACCGATAAAGAGGCATAGGATGGACATGCCAGCAGGGAGAGAGGAACAAGGTTAGCTGAGCCAGTTTCACAGAGGCCTGAGGGAAGGGAATCTTCTCCTCCTCTGAGGTCCTGAGGAGAGGACTGAAAATACAGAGGATATTGTGAATAGTTCTGTCCCACCGGACTGTGAAAGTGTTGATGGAGGGAATGCAAATGAACAGCACAGTGGATATGTAGTCAGTAGAGTCTGAGCTGGTTTCTATGGGGCTAGAAGGCAGGAGTGGAGCGGGCTACATGCCTGAACTTGATTAGCCTGTAAGATACGATGCAAATACAGGCCAAAGAGATATGGCTGCAGGCCAGCTAAGAGATGCATTTGCTTAGAAAAACAGCCCGACCACTAAAATATGTAGCAGAGTGTGCGATACTGTAAGGATAAAACTAGATAAGTGTCTATCCCTCACTGACATCAAAGTGGTTTTTTTAAAGCTCGTCAAGTGGCACTTATATAACAAATTCAGTACTAAGTAACAAAAACTAAAGGGCACACCAATTGCATACCATCCTTAGCCCACGGATACAGCACTGAACTGGGAGAAGAGAGACCTGGGTTTTATTCCTAGCTCCACCACCGACCTGTTGTGTGACCCTGGGAAAGTCACTCCACTTCTCCGTGACTCTGTTTCCTCTACTCCTCCTGGTCTAGTAAAGCTCTTTAGAGCAAGGGCTATTTCTTGGTAGGTGTTTGTGGAACCCACACACCTTCTGGTTGTGGTGTTCTGTCCCATCTACTGGCACCAAGACCACTTAAAGAGAGAGAGAAAATGAGATTGCTCTACAGCCTGAGCTAATGGCCAGTTGACTTTTTGGCTCATACACTAAGCTGCAGAGGTCCCCAGTTCGATCCTACCCACCAACAATTGGGGTCTGTCGGCATTCCATTTGTACAGTGCCTAACACAATGGGGCCCTGATTTCTGCGGAGGTCCCCCCGTGTTGCTGTGATATAAAACTCCTAATGGCTTCAGTGGGAGTCTTGCCTGTGTAGAGCCTGCAGCATTTGGTAAATACATAAGTTAGGTCCATGTTTCTAAGTGCCCCGTTCTTGAATGGAAGGATATAAATGGAAAACCACATCATTCATTTTATTATTGTGATGAGTCAAAGTTGAGATTTTATGGCAAATCAACGGAAACTTATTTTCCCAATGACATCTAGGATGATCTTCATTTCCTACGTAGTTCTACTTTGAGTTTTAATACCCATGGTGATCTACATGATCAACACTAAAGGCCTAATCCAAAGGCCAGTGAAATAAATTGAAAGATATCCATTGACTCCTCTGGGAGTCAGATGAGACTATACAACACGACTTTGATCTAATGCATGAATCTGCCTTTGCTGTTGATTCAAAGCCCAGTGAAGTCAACAGAAAGATTCCCATTGACTTCACTAGGCATTGGATCGCGCACGCTGTTAATATAACCAAGAGCCCATTAGCATAATAATGTTTATACTGTGCATGTCTGGAGTTGTTTGTTCCAGGCTCAAGCTATACTGAAGAACAGAAATAAAATAACCACTTTGCCCTTTAGAAAATGTTTTAGAAGTTTAACAGACACAGTTGTTACCAAATAAAATGATACCAGATTTGTGGGATGAAATTTATTCTGGACTCAGTTACTTGAAATTACAAAATCTATTCCAAGGGTCTCTTTAATCATAAATGTAAGTTATTGACAAAATAATCGAGGACGGGCAGTTTGGATTTCAATAACCATGGGAAGATGTTGAGAAACCAAGAATCTGAAGTAAGTTCCATTTTGTCACTGGGAAATGCAAAACTGTCAGTCTTATTCGTGTATTGATATAATGGTACCTTGTCTTTAGGATATTTTTTTTCTTTTCACCAAAAGATAATACATTGTGGTTCAACATTGTGGTTTCCCTCTCAAACCATGGATTCTTTTTGCTTTTTTTACACATAGAAAATAGTTCTTATTATGGAAAAGACAGCAGCGGAAGCAATGAGTTATGGAAGTTAAAGTTAGGCAGGCGGTGAGTGGATTGGCTAAAAATTGTGCTTATCCTATTTTATTTTTTACACTACCTCCACTGTCCCTACCCTAACTGACCTGTTTGTTTTATTCACCTGTTATGTGCTATAAGATGTGGGGGCCCAGAAATGTCTCTTACTGTGTGTTTTCACATCACTTAGTACAATGGAGCTTTGTCCAGTTGGCCTGTAGGTCCTACAAGAATATAAATGTTAATTAATAATAAAGTTATAGAAAAGATCCAATCTCTCTCATGTCTAATATGCCCTAATTATCTCTCTCTCTCTCTCTCTCTCTCTCTCTCTCTCTCTCACACACACACACACACAAACCTTTTAAAAAGTTTTCCTTGGCATTCATCAGGCTAATGAACCCAGCAAACTCATCAAGGTAATTTGTTAGGAAAATCTTGATCACCAGGAAACTTTTTCTGGAGTCTTTACAAGTCTATTTAAAATTTATCTTCAAAAGCAAGCTGTAAACAAGAGGCTGTACACAAGAGGCAGAGTCTAGAGCCTAGAAGAGGTGATGGAAATTCTGAGTTTCTAGGTTCTGACCCTAACTTTGTCAACTAATTATTGGGCCTCTCTGTTCCTCACTTCACCCAGCTGTAGGATGGGTAGGATTGGGCATGGCTGCCCAATCGTTTGGGGTGTAAATAGCAGTACGCACCAAAATACTGTGCTATTACTCACCCATAGGGATGCTGCAGGCACCAAGAAAAGGTTCCTAGTTGGTATTCACATAGTCCTCTTCAAACAGGACTTACATTAATGCCAAGTAGGAACTCTTCCGTTCATGCCCACAGCGTCCATACGGGGGAATTACAGTGCAGCACTTTGGTGCGCACTGCTTTTCACATCTCTGTAGTCCAAACTTTCAGGCAGTGTAGAGACGCCCATACAATTGTTACTACCCTACAAACAGGAATGTGGTAAAAATTAACTGATCCTATTGTTTGATCGAAAGCTTTCTCGATGGGCCTGCTTCAATGCCCAATGAAATCACCGGAAAGCCTCTCGTACTTCAGTGAGCTTTAGATGAGACTCTATATACATAGTCTATTGTATCAAGAGCAGGGGGTTGGACTAGATGACCTCTTGAGGTCCCTTCCAACTCTGATATTCTATGATTCTATGATATTGCAGTTGTTTTTGTTATTAATGATGATGATTATTGGTCTCTATGCATGCCATGTGTGCTATAACAATAAGAAAAGAGGAGAGCATTAACAAAATTAAATCTTAATTAAATCTTTGTCTAAGTAGCATGTCCTAAATTTCTGGTCATCTGCAAAACAGCTGGTCCACATGCTCTCACTCTCATTAAAAGACTTTTTAGAGTGTAATTTGGATGACAGTCCATGAATTATTCACTGCCTATTGCTGCAAATTCATCTATTTTTGCTTTTCCTTCCCCTCAACCCTCCCTCTATTTTTTCTCCCTGTATCCCTGGGATTATTTAATAAGGACAGCAGAAGAGCCAGATGTTTCTGTTGTAAGGGCAAGCACAGTACCTGTGGGTCATGGGAGGTGAGTTATTAAATGTAAATTGCCTATTATTTAAAACTTTCCAGAGCTTGGCATTTTTCATATCAAAATCCCACAGAGCCCTAAAATGACGTTGTTAGTTTTCACCATAATAAAATTTCTAACAATGTATTAACTTATCAAATACATTTCAGTAATAAAGCTCCTAATCCTAACTGAGAGGAGACCCTTTTTTTGCTAGCGATTTTGTTTTCCATGTAATTTCATAGCATCAGGATGTCCTGCCACAGTTCTGGAAAGAAAGCCAAGCATTCCAAGGGATATAGGTTTTTCGAAGCATGTCTTAGCCCTGTTGCTTGCCAGTTACAGAAAGAGCAACTTGATTCCCAGCCATTAAAAAAAAATAAATTCAATTCAATTCAATTAAAAAAAGAGCCACGCTTTCTCCCCCTCCTCCATCCTTCAGACTGGAAGAACTTTGTCAGAACAGCACATGAATAGAATAGCAAAAACACATGCATCTTTGATATAGCAAAGACGAATCAAGTGCAGATTCACGGCAGAGATTGCTAAATGGCTCGGACCTTCACCTGCATAGCTGGCCACCTAGCAGACAGTATGAATGTTTTACTTTCTACTCTGCTTTGGGCAGATAATAGAGTCGCTATTTATATTTTCACGGTGTGTGCTGCAAGGGGTGTATTTAGGGTGAAATTTACCCAGAGGCAGAAGGCCTAAGGAAGGTTTTCCACATCACTGAAGCTTTGTATTGTTCTTCCATGGATCTCAGATACAGGGACCACATAAGAAGTCTTCATACCCTAGCACACCATACAGGTGCATCATACCAGCCACAAAATAAACTTTTGCAGAGGGGGAGCCACTGGAAGTGGGCTGGCGAAGGAAGCTACTGGATTTGGACTTATATGGATCCTGTAGCATTGGGTCAGTGACTGGGGTGCGCCACATAATCTGCCATCTCTTTGAGCGAAATAGATTTCACAGCCCCGGTCCTCACTGATTTCATGACCAGAACTCAGTTCTCCCATAAATCAATAAGACATCACTAAGTGCCTACAGAGGCAATTAGAGTATGATCCAGCAGCCATTTAAGACAATAAAAAGACTTCCATGGACTCTGATGGACATTGGATCAGGCCTTTTTGGCACATATTTGAAGGGTGCAGGCAAGAGGCTGAGTGACGTCTGCTACCAAAGAAGTGCAATTGTAACACTTAAATGAACTGCCCAAATGTTTTTGCTTTTGTGCAATGGGGAAATATACAGTGGACAAGATACGGGTGTGGTTTACACATGTGAAGCTCCATTGACTTCAGAGTGATGATGATTTACACCAACTGAGGATTGGATCCACTGTGTGAAAAATAATATGCAAAAGAGTAGAGCTGGTCAATTATTACAAACACAAATGTATTCCCACCCCATTTTGTTCACTACCGGTGAACATTCATGTGAAAGGACTTTTGTTCTCAGCAATGTTTCAGAATGGCCGTTTTTCTTCCCAACACCTATTTGTTCCTAAAGTCACCCAGTTGGGGAGCAAAGTCAACATCATGTGATTTAGACCACCAATCACAAATCAATATACAGGGAAAAGTCATCAATAAGAGTTTACGAAGAAACCATAGGCTAGAATGAGTTCATAAAAGTTGGTCTGGGAACGGTTACAAACAGCAAATATTCTTGTGCATTTGTGAATAGGAAAAAAAATCTAAAGGTATTAAATAATTTTGTAATGAATAATACAACCAGATCAAGAAAATATTTAAATCTGTGCTTTCACTAGGCAGTATAAGCATGGATATTTCATCACATACAGCCATTTAGAAAGCAGACACTGAAAGCCACTTCATAATTTGCAATACAGCAGAAAGGAGTTGGTCCAAATAAAACACTTTCTTGTACCAGAAATGGTATTTATTAAAAATTGGAATTTGGATAGAGCCTATTTATAGATAATTTATATTAGTTACATATTTCCTACACATACACATGTAAAATATGATCAAATACAAATAAAATAAAATAAAATAAAATAAAACCCACCCACAGTTCTATGGAGTAAATTTACAAATGAAGTATTTCCTTTTTACAGGCACATCCTCAGATATTGAGGATTTTGTTAAATTTAAGTCTAACTACCATTTATGGACAAGACAAGCTTTGAAGAACAATCGCCTACCAGTAATCTTCAAAACGTTCTGCAATTAGGTGTCAAGGCACAAATAATTCTCTTTAGGACAGGGGTGCTGGAACAATTTCTATAGTGGGGGTGCTGGGAGCCATTGAACCAAACTGTAAATCTTGTATATAATGGAATCCACTTCAAGACAGGGGGTGTGGCAGCACCCCTAATTCCAGCCCCTATGCTTTAGGATTTACCATGTCATGATGGTGACCTGAACTAGATTTGAATAATGAAGGAAAAAAATGATGGCCTGGTGAAGAAGCCGCCGGGTACGTCTACACGATAAATCGATCCCTGATCGCTCTGCCGTCGACTCCTGTACCCCACCACGGCGAGAGGCGGAAGTGGAGTACAGCAAAATTGCAAGCTTTTTTGAGGAATGTCTGTCTTTTTGTTCTGTGTTTGTACAGCGCCTAGCACAATGGGGACATCCTCCATGACTGGGGCTGCAAGATGCTACCATCATGCAAAGGAGAAATAATCAGAGTCAAATATTCAGTAATAATTTGCACATCTGCATGTAATTAGCTTTTAGCCAGGCCACTAAATACAGAGTGAAATTATCACTGAAATGACCGCCAGAATTGCCCCCCGAAGGCAACTTTTATCAATGTCTTGTCCTTTATTCTCAAGAAAATATTCCTTAGCGCTCAACCCCTCTTGAAATCAATGGGAGTTCTTGCACTGACCTTACTGAGAGTTGGATCAGGTAAACTTGGCAGAGAAATTATTTTGAGCACAGAAAATAAGTTTTGGAAGAACCCAGCTTGTTTTCTTAAAAGAAAAAAACTGCCGTGCACGGGGCAGGAAATAGCGCACTCATGGGTGGTTTCCTCCTCACCAGAAGTTTATACACTGCAGCTGAGACAACACAGTGCAAAGACTTAAGTTGGAGTTGCACAAAAAGGATTCCCACAGCAGTGGGGCTGGGTTTGGATCCCAGTAAGGGATGGTCTTTTGAGATATGTACATATTGAAGTATTTGATGCCATTCCTCGTGGGGTGGAGTTATTTTTCCTAACAGGAGGTATCGCCCACCTTCCATTCCAAACAGCGATCAGTCAGCTTTTCAGTAGGCAGTTTTCTATATTTTCATTTACCGTGGTTCCCCTACAGAAAACAGGCCCAAAGACATTGATGGATAGCCCCAACCCTGAAGGCCATTTCAGTATAAGCTGTTGCTGCCTCATGGAACCACGGCTGCTTGTCCATGAAGTCAAACACAGATTCAAAGACTGATCCGTTCTGGAATTTGTGCCTGACATGGTGTGCATTAAGTTATGCAAACATGCTAATTGGCAACATAAAATAAAGCAGCAATCTCTTGCCCTTCCAATAATGTTTCCTTTGGGGCTCAGCAGGGAAATGCCGCTAACATGAATGTTTTGTTAATGTTAGCGACAGTGACTGTAAACTACACTGGAAAAAAATGTCATGGATATTTCAAAAGAAGCTCATATAATTTTATAATTTTATATTCCCCAATAAGCCAGACATATCTGAAAGAATAGAAACCCTTTGCATGGCTTGTTCGGTGGCATTATGGAGTTTAGATGCAACCGTTTTACTATTTATCTCTTGCAAAGGTCTGGCGTGTGGCAGTGTTGTTAGTGATTTGTATTACAGCAGCGCAATAGGAGTACTTGTGGCACCTTAGAGACTAACAAATTTATTTGAGCATAAGCTTTCGTGGGCTACAGCCCACTTCTTCGGATGCATCGAATGGAACATATATTGAGGAGATATATATACACACATACAGAGAGCATGAACAGGTGGGAGTTGTCTTACGAACTCTGAGAGGCCAATTAAGTAAGAGAAAAAAACCAGACTAATACGGCTGCTACTCTGAAAACAGTGTCATAGATCCCCACCCAGTGGGACACCATCACTCTATAGACACTGTAGAAACCCCTAGATATAGACACTGCCTGTCCTGAAGAACGTACAATTTAAACGCAGAGAGTGGGAGAAAGGAAGCATTTCTGTTAGCTCCACTTTACAAAACAGACACCCAGTGAATGATTTGCCCACTGGGAGTCTGTGGCAGATCTGGGAACGGAACCTGGAGCTCGAGTCCCAGTCAAGGACTTCACCTAATGGGTCATCCTTCCTGCTGTATTAGTGCAGTCATGGTATACAGGACCATGCCCATGTATGTTAGAACAGAACTTGTCCCTAAGGCCAACCGACACATCTTGCACTGTTATAGCCCTCATGCAAGGGCTGATCCAAACTGGCCTGTGTGGCATAGAAGAGATAGCAGAGCGTTTTTATGCAGTGAAACAAGAACACCTAAGGCCACGCAGGTGTAGATGTAACAGGATGTACATTTCTGCACAGTGGACAGACCCTCTGGCCCCATTCCCTGTCCTCACTCACTGGGCCTCTCATCACATGGCATAGGAAAACTCATTGACATGCCAGGATATCCTCAACCCTGGCCCCATTCCAGCTACATACAATCCCTTGCAACCCACCTCAGCTAATCTCCCTGCCACAAAGAGCTTTCCTGACCTCATCCAACCTGCCCTCCCTTCCCTCAACCAGATTAACCGCTCAGCCTCTTTCTGACAACACTCAGCTGTTCCATAGTAACAGAGTGGTCAAAACCAAAAGGTCTGTTGTGCCCTAACAATCAAACCTCCTTTCTCCCATAATCACAGCCCAACGCGCTAAAATTGCACAACAGAATTGATGGATGAAAGGTCTTTCTTTCCTTTCCCTTTCCAGGACAGCAGAGTATCCCCTTGGTCGTATGATGGTGATACTGCAACGGCGCATCAGCTGTCCAGTCTGGAAAGTTCTTCATGAGTTGTGATAGGCATTCATTCACCCATCCATTCCCACCATGTTTTGTATCATTCCTAGACCCACTGCCCTATCAGGAACGCAGATGGATGCCTACTGCAGAAAAGGATCTGGGTATTATAGTGAATCACAAACTAAATATGAGTCAATACCGTAATACCGTTGCAAAAACCCAAACCTCATTATGGGATGTATTAGCAGGAGTGTTGTAAGCAAGACACGAGAAGTAATTCTTCCCCTCTACTCAGCACAACTAAGGCCTCAGCTGGACTACTGTGTCCAGTTCTGGGCACTACAGTTTGGGAAAGATGTGGACAAATTGGAGGAAGTTCAGAGAAGATCAACAAAAATAATTAAAGGTCTAGAAAACATGACTGACGAGGAAAGATTGAAAACATTTGGTTTGTTTAGTCTGGAGAAGAGAAAACTGAGATGAAGACTGTTATGTCCCAAGTATGCAAAAGATTGTTATAAAAAAGAGGGTGATAAATTGTTTTCCTTATCCACTGCGGACAGGACAAGATGTAATGGGCTTAAATTGCAGCAGGGAAGATTTAGGTTAAACATTAGGGAAAGCTTCCAAACTATACGGTGGTTAAGCACTGGAACAAATTACCTAAAGAGGCTGTGGCATCTCCATCATTGGAGGTTTTTAAGAACAAAGTAGAGAAACACCTGTCAGGGATGGTCTACATCAGGGGTCCCCAACGTGGTGCCCGTGGGCACCATGGCACCCTCCGGGGCATCCATGTGCGCCCGCCTACTGGCCGCCGGAAAAGCAGCTGCCGAAATGCCGCCAAGAAGCGGCAACGTCAAGAAGTGCTACTGCTGAAATGCCGCCGAATTTCGGCGGCGACGCCTCTTGATGTTGCCGCTTCATGAATTTCATCGGCGATGACTCTTGATGTTGTTGCTTCACAGCGGCATTTCGGTGGTTGTTTGTCCGGCGGCCACAGTCATCGGCGGCTAGTCATCTGGGCGCCCGCCCCCCGGAAAAGGTTGGGGACCACTGGTCTAGATAATACTTAGTCCTGCTTCAGCACAGGGGACTGGACTAGACGACGTATCGAGGTCCCTTCCAGTCTTATGTTTCTATGATTCTAAGGCTATGCTGTGGTCCTGGGGCAACCAGACTGCTGTCATGGCATAGCTTGTGATCTGCATAGCTAGTTATTCAGATGGCTAGAAATCCCCACAACTGCATCTATGCCTGGATACAAATTCCACACTCCCATATACACCTCTCTTGCCAAAAATATCTGCCTTTGCTCCTCTTCCCTTTTAAAACTGGTTGGGTTTGACCAGTTATCTTTGGCTGAATTTAGATAATTTAGTTATTTCTCTTGCGTATGCGTGTCTGCGTGAACACAGAAATAAAGTGATGTAAAAGACAGGAAATTCTTTTGGTTTGTGTTCTTGGTGTTCAGCTGGATGTACAAAGTGGGTGAGAAGGAACTTACTCACAGTGGTTTTGAGACTATTGGGAAAAGAGCAAACTTCTTCCTCACCCTGACAGCTGGGAGCAGAAGCCAGGACTACAGTTGGGCAAATAACAGATGTTTCAGGTCACTGGCCATTTTGAAAAAAGTCAAAAAAATTCATTTCAGGTTAAAAAAAAACCATTTTGCTTTGACAAAACTGAAATATTTCATTTTAATTTTGATCGTTTTTAAATGTTTTCAATTTTACTAAAGTCAAATTAAAGACAATTTTGGAATGAAACGCCATTTCAAACCAAAATACTGAAATGTTTCATTTTGAAAATTTTGAAATAAAACTTTTTTTTTTTGTTTGATTTGGTTTAGCTTTTTCCCCCAAAATGAACAATTTACGAAATTGACCCAAATTTGCGAAACATTTTGGTGTTGCCAAATCTCCATTTTCTACAGAAAAATGTTTCAGATAAATTTTTCCCCAGGTCTCCCCAACTAACAATCCCCTGCTCTGTCTGGCTTTACTCTAGCTTCCATTACACTTCTTTCCACAAAGTGGTCTGATGAGAGGAAAGCTCAAGTGGTCTCCAGTTAAGGCTCAATGAATTATGTTCATTCCCAGCACAAGTTTTTGGCTGATAAATAACAGCTTCATGCACCAGTAGCATACAGCACTTAGCCTGTTTAATCAAAGGCCACTCTCATGCATCAGTTGGCTTTGGGAAATCATGTTTATTCACTGGAGTAGTCTTGAACCATTATGCACATTTATCAGCAAACCACATTTATTTTATGTCACCACTGCAATCACCCAGGCCTTTACAGTCAAGCAAGTGGGAAAAGAAAGATTCTGAAAAATAAGTGCCTCGTCTAGAATGAATACAATGAATACAGGGATAGTCCCAGTGACTTTTAGAAGGACTTGTAGGGAAGGAAATGGAGCAGCAGGAGAAACAGAATGAGCATTTTCTCGGGTTGTTGTTATTATTAATTCGTATTGTAGTAATGCCTAAATACCCTGACAAAGATCAAGGCCCCATTGTGCTCAGTGTTGTAAGAAATGGTCCCAGTGCTGATGAGCTTACAGTCTAAATATACAAGAGAAAGAAAGGAAGTATTATTACCCTCAATTTACAGGTGGGATTTCAGATAAAGAGGAATTAAGTGACGTGGCCAAGGTCACACGGGAAGTCTGTGACAAAGCCATGAACTGAACCCAGAGTTCGTGAGTTCTAGACTAAGGCCCTAAATACAAGACTATCCTTCTCATTCCTGCATACTCATTCTGACTCCAGGCTTTGGGCTTGCTATACATGCACATTTTCAAAAGCATCCATACGTTTTGAGGCCCAACTTGAGACATTTTAGATTTAAAACGCTCGCTGAAGTTAGAGGAAGCTGTTGGTGTCGAGCACTGCTGAAAATCGTCCCGAAGTATCAAGCTGAGGAATCAAAAATTGAGATACACTTAAATTAGAGAACACTTTGGAAAATATTGGTTGGGACTTCGATGAGCTTTGGGGCTGGTCTACACTTAAATATTAGATCTACCTAGCAATGTTGCTCAGAGTTGTGAAAAATGTTGTGCCCTGACTCCATAGTTAGGTCAACCTAGCCCCCAGTGTAGATGCAGCTAAGTCCTCAAAAGAATTATCCCATCAACCTAGCTACTACCTCTCATGTAGGTGGATTACCTACATCATGGAAAAATCCCATTTCACAGATGTAGGAAAAGTCTACATGTGCCGTTCTGTTATGGCAGTAGTGTAATCATCCCCTTAGTGCACCTGGTATAAAACAGGCATGAAAATACTTACCTATCTCCAAGGAGTGCTGTGAGATTTACATTAATCTCATATATTAACGTATTAATGTATTAATACATATATTAAAGCATGCTGGGAATCTTTCATGAAAGGGAGGTAAACGTGCATCTAAACCCAATATACTATCACAAAGATACAAAAGTTCTGAACTTGCAAATTTGTGTTTTGAAACAGCAAACTCTGGTGACCACACACCAAAACTAAGTAATGCATGTCAGAAATGAGACATTTGGGATCAGATTGCACTATTCGTTTACATTGAAAGGAGGAAAATTCTTGGTTACTAAATGTGTTTCCACCAGGTGTTTTGATAGATCTGTTTCACTGAGCAAAACTTGCCTGGAACATACTTGTCGGTGGAAGTCTGAATATTAAACGCACCTTCCGCAGAAGGATGAATCAAGGCTAGAGGGTGTCTAAAATTAAATAAAAACCTAAATTTAAGCACGGACTCATAAGACTCTAGAGTATTTTATATTCCGGATATGTATGAAGTCTCATGTTTCCAGTATATTGTGTGTTTTTGTTTGCCAAACTGAAACCTTTGGTTGAACAGCCTGTAAAAATATGTTTATTTTATGCGCTTTATGTGCTGATTGTTAAAAATAGAGGCCCAATATCCATGTGAATTTTTGTACACACACTTGTGCACTAACACTGACGCATTTATTTGCCTACAATGTGTGTGCAAATTGGATATTCATGCATGCTAATAGCTAGCTAGGCATTTGCCTAGCCATTTTCATTCACCATTATAGCAATCACGCACACAAAACTAAATGACCATGAATGTGCATTGAAATGTGTGTGCAAGTATAGCTCTGCTTTCTAAAACTCAGGCTCATTGTGCCGGAGTTAAAAAGAGGGGGCTTGAGGGTGGGGGTCCAAAGTTTGTGCACTTACAAAAATTCCATAGGCTGCGGAGCTGAGGGGCCCATGGCCAGACCTTTTTTAAGCAGTGGTCCCATACCAAACTAGTATGGCTGCTGCCAGAACAGTGCCGCACATCGCTCCAGCTAGTCACAACCCCACTGACATTTGACCCAGTTGCTTCTCTATACAGACAGGTGGGTGGCCAGGCCAAATTTCAGTCAGAGATTTTGTCGCGGGGCTGCAATGCCACTGAAATTTGGCCCAACCACTCTTCTGTTTAGATGGAGGAGCAACTGGGCCAAATAGTGTTACCAGCTGAAACGGAGGGAGTCTATTCCTGTACGCCAGTGTGCAGGAGACTCCGTTGAGAACTGCACTCCTGGGGGCACCAGATCATACACCATGTGGGTATGAAGGAAGGGAGACTTGGAGTCCCTGCAGGAGGAGGGGGGAGCAGGGACCGGAATGTGGTCCCTGCCAGTGGGGGAGGGGGCAAGGAGCAGAATTTGCCTCCCTCCTCTCTCCCCCTTGCCCAAGAAATATCTCCATTGGCGCCACTGCTTTGTGGTGGTAGTGGGGTTCTAGACCTGCATCCAGATTTTACTGCTCAAGTCCAGCTCTGTTTATAAATATTTCTGGTGGAGGCACAGAACTTGCCACAGAACTTCATCTCCTCCTCCAACAGCGAAGCTCCAGGACAATAAAACGTATGTCTACCCATCAATACTTGCATGTAGCATTTTGCAAAGCTATCGCAGGGGCAACCATTTACGAAAATCCGGGTATGGTGAACCAGGAGAGAGAACATTTCCATTCCGCAACTGCATAGAGGAGGGACAGCAAAGGGATAGTAAAATATTGAGAGAGAAATGTCCCTCCCATGCTTCCCCAAATCATTTGCACCTATGTTATTACAATTCATTCAGTATTTTGACTGATAGCGTCTCACAAAACATGTAGCACTAGGAACCCAGACGGGAAAGCAAAAATATAAATCACTGCATTTTTCCAGGATGGAAATTCTTCATTCAGCTGAAACCATTCTCTGGAAAGCTGTCAGTTTCCTAACATAATAGTTCTTGTTAGCCTAGAATATGCTTCTCCCCCAGCCCTTCCCCCCCCGCCCCCCCCCACTGGCATAATGGACAGCACTGTCTTGTTGGAAGCTTCCACAATTTCTAGTTAACAGGCAAGTCTAGATTCTTCCTAAGCTGACAAGCTTCAAGGAGTCTTACCGCAGCCTTGGCAATGGCAGGATCTATTTTCACTGGATAATTTTTCTAACCACCAGACATCTTCTCTCAATGTTGTAGCTGAAGCTTTTTTGGCTGAGTGTGGACCAGGACGGCTTTACAAGAAATTGAAACACAGCAAACCTTGCAACCGTCCGACACAGGGTGGGCTCTGGTTTCTACTCTGATCCTAAACATTGGTTCAGATCTACAACGTTCAGCATAGCTGGGCAGTTTCTAGTCATACAGCCCATCCTCCCTTTATCTCACTCAGCTACCTCCTCTCACCCTGCCACTTAGCTCTGGCTACTGGAGATACAGGCCTTCCTCCTCGGTCCCGATGGCTCTTTCCCCTTTACCCCATGGGACACCTTGCGCTGTACATTTTTGGGTCCTATGGCCCATCATTACCAGCACCCTCAATCCATTTAAGGCCTTCATGGGGGCAGAATGCATGTTGGGCAGCAAGCCAGGGAAACACACTCCCTAAACCCTAGACCTACTGGGTATTTTTCTCATAATCTCTAGTGAAGCTCCTCGTGAACCATTGGAAATTCCCTAAACACGTGCTAGGGTATTATAGTTACATTGGCCATGGATAAGTAAGTATCTACCTAGACAGTCAGTATGGCACGCTAGGGATTATGGGATGCTATATGATGTTGGCACAGTACGGCCAAAGACTGAGCTGATGAGTGTGGAAAGGAAGGGAGTGTATCACTCCTTTCTGCTCCCATGGGCTGGTGACTCACCCACCCCAAAGCCACAAGACAAGATTTGTCACACACACCAAGGTGTTAGCAGTGCAACCTAGGGATCGGAGCAGGAGTCTGACCTAGTGGTCAAAGCAAAAATTGAAGGGTGGAGCCAGAGGTGTGGTCAGGAGACAAGCCAGTGGTTGGAGCTCGGAGTTTGGAATCAGGAGTTCAGAGGCAGGCAGTTAGTGAGTTCTTCTGTCTGAGGTTCCACTAACATGGTCTCTGCTTTCCGTGATAGCTGTCCTGCCTCTTGTACCTGTGTTTTCACCGGCTGGATGTGATTGCGAGCGGTCACTGAAGCTTGATGTGCACCTGATTGATATGCAGCTTCCGCTGCCATCTCTGAAAGACGTAAAGAAGTCATCCAACTGGATTCTAATTTCAGGAATTCTTGCTGCTTTGGAGTCAGCACAACTCTTGCGCCTATGATCACCTGCCATACTGCATCCTCCTCTTTGGAATTCATTTTCCCAAGAAGATCTGTATATTGCTGGTAGAAACACACCAGTGTGTGATCCGCCTTTGTATACTCTGTTAGTGCTTCAATTAATACATACGTTTTTTGAAAGAGAAGAGTACAAGTACCATCTGTTACCAGCAAAACTGCCTTTCTAATCAAGGCTTCATGGCTGAGAGAAGTGGGCTCATGTTTTCCAATCGTTCCATTCTCTTCTACTCAGATCCTCTAATGGCTTCTCTGAAGGACCCACATTTCAGGAAGTAGTTCACCGAAACAGCTTTTCCTGTACAATAGGGACTGCACACAAGGCTACTCCAAAACCCACTTTATTCCATGAGCCACTCAGTCCTGAGAAATAGCATCTCCTAGCACTGGCTAGAACAGGAATATCTTGTCTGAGGAGGGCGCAGCAGGCCCGGAGCCACCAGCCACACATGCACAGCAGACACCATCTCCTTGGGACCAGTGTTGGAGTAAAGCAGGCAAGGAGGTGGAGCAAGGCCTGGACAAGATGCAGGTCTGGGGCAGCTGCATGTGTGGAATGCATTGTGCAGCCACTGTGCTGCTGTGGCTCCAGGGCTTAAATGGTGATCTGTTGGCTCTTCGGACCAATCAGGGAGGACAGTCACTAAGTGCGGGTCTATTGGGCCCAGCCCAGGACATTGGGTTGCTAGGTAACCATGCCCAGAGGCAGCTGAGTTGCTGACAAGATTAGCCAATAGCACATTCTGATAACCCTGGGGCAGGAACCTCCAGTCACCAAATGGGGATGAGAATAGAAACCAAGCAATCACCCCCAAGCCCTTGGAAAGAATAAAGGTTGCCTGGACTCTGTGCGAGCAGATTGGTTGGTTGGTTGGGAGTGGTGAGGGAAGGGTACGTGAGTGCCCTAGGATGGGAAGTGGATACAAGGTTCCTCCTTGAATATTAAAATTTACAAGAGACAGCCCTGCCAGCAGACTTCGAACAGTCAGTCCAGCACCTGCCCCGCAAACATACCTTGTAGGTTCTTGATCGCGCATCTGTATTGCAAAAACAATTTGGCACAATGCTTAGCCCTTTGCTCCAGCACTACAGATGAAAAGAAAGTGGTTTTCCCATCCTTCAAGTGTTTGAGATTTTTAGTTTTTTCCTGTCCCAAACTGGAACAAACATTTGAAATCTCCCAAATTGTCATGAACCAATCATTTAAAAAATAAATGAATAAAAAAATCAGACCTGGTTAATCAGAACGTTGTGTTTTGATAATTTTGAAAATATTTCATTTTGATTTTGACTTTTTTTCTAATCTTTGTTGTTGCTGTTAGTAGAAATAAACTAAAATTTCAAACTGAAAAGGGTGTTTTGAACCAGAAAACAAACCTTTTCATTTTGAAAATGTCAAAATGGAACATTTTGACAATTTGTAACCATTGTTGTCCTTTTTTTTTTTTTTCAAAACCAGGCGATGCATCCAAGCAGATCCTTTCCCACAAACAGTTTGTGTTTCAGTTGATCAGTATTTTCTCAAGTAAAAAATGTTTAGTTGGAAAAGTCCAGACCAGTTCTGTCCGGCACAATAAGAAATCAGAGTTCTTGAGGCAATGATACGAATATGTATGTTGTACTTTTCATCCACAAAATATTATAGTGCTCCCGTGAGATAGGCAGTTTTTTTATTCATTTTACAGATGGGTTAGTGGAGACTCACCTAGATTGATCTGAGACCTATTCAGTAGCAGAGCCAAGACTAGAAAGCAAGAGTTGCCTGCTTGAACTGCTTAGATGCACTCCTTCCCAAGACACGATTAAGCTGCAGTTTAAGACCACAGAATTAGGATTGCTCTAATGCATTTCAAACATTTAATAACAAATATTGTCATTAATTACACCTGCTATCCCATAGCAAGGCATGTAAAGCAAAACTAAAATGCAGAATGAAGAGGACAAACTACTTGCCACTCACAGGGAACTGCAGCTGGATTTCCTATGTGACAGTACTATATACTTTACTGTGGAGTGAATGCTCTCTAGTGGTTAGAGCAGGGGATTGGGAAATTGGGATTCCTGGGTTTTGCTACCTGACTCTCACACTGACAGTGGACAAGTCACTTGTTGCCTCAGTGCCTCAGTTTCCCTATAGATGAATGGGTACAATAATACCTATTTTACATGGAGGCAGGATTAGTTAATGCTTTTTTTTTTTGCTTCGGCAGTTGTGCTCTCGGAGGTTGTTTTTTTGTTTGTTTTTGTTTTTTGCTCGGGGCGACTAGAGTATTTAGAAGAAAGGTCCTATATGTCAAGGCAATGAATTATTGCTGAATTTAATTTTGTGAATGTGAAAGAACAGTTGATGGAAAAAGGAGAAAACATTGGAATACACTTGCCAGACCATCTCTCTCTTTATTTTAACCCACAGACTTCTCCTCAAGTTGATTGCTGCTTATCTTTACCTAGGGCACCCCGGATTTTTATATGATTAAAATTTCTTTGACAATTGCTGAGGATTTACAATGTGAAATGTTTCAGTTTTCCTTATATTATGTCTTGGCATCAAAGAATCCGCACTCGGGTCCTAAGTACTGGATAAAGATGATTTCTAAGGGGAGACAAATGAATCAAGACCCTGACACCCATCCTTTTTTCATATACATCTGGTTATTATTGAACGGAGGCTTTCATGTTTTAATGATAAATTGTCTTTTCCCGCTGTAACAATGTCCCCAGACGGCCTGTCTAGGCTGAAATGTCTTCTAAGAGCATCTGCTTTTGATCTATGGGGATTTTAAATCTTTGGATCTAATCTCAACCCTGACTGACTTGAAAGCCGATTTCCACAAAAGTAGAGTGTTAAAACTTGTAGAAACCCCTTAGAAGGGATCATTTGAAATTATTTAAGAGACTATGTTGACAATTATATTCAATATGTCTTTATGATCATTTTTCTGCTAATATATATAATATAGTCTTATATTTTACATCTGTCTCCAATATTAGAAAGAAAGAGAGAGAGAGAGAGTGAGAGAGAAAGAGAGAGAGATTTCTTGCAACAAATGCTACAGTGGTATTTCAATGTAATCTGCATATGTTGTGGCTTAATACTCTAATAAAGGAGGCCTGGAAGCTTTCCAGAGCACAATATTTATGCCCTGTGTATCAATTAAGATAATTGCCAATTAAATGATATTTCAATTAAAGTAAAGTGACTTATAAAAGATTCCTGCTTGCTATTAACTTGTTTATGTGTGCAAATTGGAAGTGAAGTTATATGGGATTTTCTTTAGATGCTCAATGTGGTTCACATCCAGTATATAACCAACACCATCACCTTGGGCTCACCAGTCCATTACTAAGGCCTGGTTTACCTGGAGGGGGGTGGGGGAGTCCGATCTAAGTTATGCAACTTCAGCTATGTGAATAACGTAGCTGAAGTCGACGTACTTAGATCAACTTACTGCGGTGTCTTCACTGCGGTAAGTCGAAGGCTGACTCTCTCCCGTCGACTCCGCCTGTGCCTCTTGCCCTGGTGGAGTACCGGAGTTGACAGGAGAGCACTCGGCAGTCAACTTATCGCGTCTAGACTAGACACGATATATCGACCCCCGCTGGATCGATCGCTGCCTGTCGATCCAGAGTGTAATGTAGACGTGCCGTAATCTGCAGCTCAGTGGGGTTTCTAAGGACTGAGCTCAGTCAAGAGGAATCACTCGCTTTGCTATTAGTAGAACAATATGTGGAACAGATAGGCCAGACTCTCCTCGCAGCATAAATGGGAATAGAAGTTGGCCAATATGTGTGTGGGATTTCTGTGGCTAAAAAGGAAAACCATACTGGTCAAATGAAAGAGAACCTGGAAATCCTACAACATATGATGAAAATCTTCAATGTGCTAGTTTGTCTACTAAACCCACTGCAATGCACTGCTACATTTTACGTACCGTATTAATGTCAGTGATAGAGACATCTTGAAGGGTTCAGAGTTTAGATTTGGGTTGGATAAGAATTAAAGGTAGGATAAAGCAGGACATTTTGAGCGGAACATCTCTTTCCCACAAACAGTGGTGGTTTGAATATAATGGAACCCAGATTGAAACCACCCCTCTTGGGGTTTGAAAACCCAAGGCCCAGCAACTAATTTTTTTAAGACAGATTCTCTCACAAGATTTCCAGTGCTCCCAGCTTCTGATTGGACCACAGACACCAGGAATCAGCCCATTCCATGATATTTCAGCCCTGCTGCTCTTATCCATGTCCAAACCCAGAAGCAGAAGTCAGAGATGAGGGGGATGTAAAAACTCATTGGTGAAAACAAAAATTAATCAAATATTTCAGAATTGTCAAAAATGGCTTTGGGTTTGGGTCCAAATATGAGAAAACATTAAGAGAGGTGGGATTATTTTCTCTAACCATCCCTCATTAACAAAATGCTTCAAAACACTGCAAGCCAATACATACTGATGGCTTTCTGAACCTCATAACGAAAACGTACTCAATTATTTTTTTTTAGAATATTATAAAACTTGGCAGGTAGAATAAGTAAGTGGGCTGGAAATGTACAAGAAATCCTAATATGATAGGAGCCTCATTGGTGTTAGGAAATACGTGGTTTAGGGAGATTAGTTTATCATATATTTTCCATCTCTCTTGCATGTTTGTTGTCAAATGATAGGATCCAGTCTGGAAACTGACGTTAACTAACTTCTCCTTAAAATGTGTTTTGCTAAGTAGGTTATTTGCAGAACATTTTAGAAAAAGAAGGAGAACAGTCAAAAAGGGTTCTCTCTTTGATTGTTTTCAGGTGGCATGGATTTCTGAATTTATAAGGGAGTTCCCAGCTTTGATATTATGGCTGAATTCAGAACCCCCTCTTCCGATTGTACAAACTGCCCCTGCTAGAGCCTGCTGCGGGCTGCCAAGTGGTTTGTACCAGGACTGGTCCAGTAAGAGGCACTAAGGAAGCTCCTCCATGTGAAGAAATTCAAGCTGTCCCTGAAAATGCCCCCAAACAGGCCCATTTCCTGACTAAGCAAAAAGCTAATTTGGGGGTGGGCTTGTCTTGTTTTCACCTCATATATTTTCCCTGAAAATGTTTGCAGGTGGCCAAGTGAAAACTAACAGTTTCATACTGCTCTCCTAATGCAAGCACAGTGCCTCCATCCTGCAATGGGACAAGGACATTCTACTTCATATAACCTGAGAGCAATGACCCAAAGCTACTCCTAGCAGAAACCGGGACTGTTGATAGGAAGTGAGTTCAACTATTTTGCAGCTTTCACCAACCCAGGAGTGAGCCCCAGTGGTGCCTTGCAACCAGGTAAACCATCTCTGAAGCATCTGTGTCCCCATGGGATCATTCTGCTATATTGCATCATAGCATAAGCCACAGTGGATGAGGTCTGTCCCCATATTATATTAGCCACATAAATAGATAGACTAGTGGGGAGAATAGGGGAAGGAGGAAGACTCCCCTAGCACTGAGGATGAGGCACTCTCCTCCCTAACAAAACCATGGCGATCAGGGAGGAAGGGCCCCTGGAGAACTGCTTTTGGTGTGGCGGGAGAGGGGATCAAAGTCTTCCTCACTCTACCAGGTATGTTTATATCATGCTTTGAAGCAATCCCTGCCATACAGTCAGACTGCAGCCATCTTTCATGCCCATGGCCTTATCTGGAATAGTCCCCCCAGTCAGAGTGGAGAACGAGCAATTGGACCAAGCCTAGGGCGTGGTGGGTGGTGTGCCGGACGTATTTGCATTGGCTTGTCCTCCTCCAAGAATCTCTACAGGTCAACACACAGCAAGCATCCACAGCCTTCTGCATCTGGCCCAGCAGGGATATTTTCTGTTGGAATGGGTCAGAGTCAGCGTGCAAACATTGAATCCACTGAAGTGAGAGAGCAAGCCAGGCAGCTATCCCCGATGGCATTTATCCCAGTACACTCCAGTATCCCTGTGTAGATTCCCCGACTCTTCTGTTGAGTGCAGTTACACATTGAGCTGCTAATGCACACTGATTTCTTCTTAAGCTTGAAAGCACAAGAGGTTAAACAGATTTTGATATAAGAGCCTACAAGGAACACTCTATTTAAAAAGACTATGCATCACTGGCTGCAACTGAAAGGATGATGAGTGGTAGGAGGAGATGAAAGGTGGTTCAGACATGGGTATGATGACAACAGTAAAGGGAAATTAAATACACTGCAGGGAAATGAAAGTCATAATCATCTTGGGTTTGCAGCTCATGAACAGTGAAAGGCTTATGTGATGAAACAGCAGGTAGAAGTGCCCTGAGACTCAAGTTTTAGGGCCCCAAGGGTTTCAATTTGACATTCAAGCCTTTTAAAGTTTTACGAGGGCATCCAGGAACTCCTCCCGCTCAGCCCCCTCCGCCATGTGCTGTGCTTTTTGATTTACACGCCCTACTGAATGTACAATGAATTCCAGGAAATCATTCAGAAACTGTGGTAGGGTCATAATTAAAAAAACTTCAGTGCAGTTTTAAATCTCTGCTAATGCCCGGTCTAAATGCAAAGGGGCAAGAACATCAGCTGGTGTAAATCGGCATAGCTCGACTGAAGTCAAGAGTGCTTGGCTAATTTACATCACCTGGCAGAGTGTGATATTCCCATTTAAAACAGACACACGGTGTCGTGCATGGGGGCAGACATTTAAATTCAGCCAAACCTTGCTAATTCACACATTGCTAATCCACAAACCTGAGCATCGCCTCTCTCAAAATATGGCGCAGTGATTTTTCTCCACTTCCCAGTAAATATTCAAGAGCAGACAGCTGTAGCAAGGTCTCACATTGCTAAGTTAAATCCTGAAGTTCATTCTCGGGCAAAATCCCTATTGATACATCTGCAAAGACTCTCCTGTTAAAAGCTGCCCAAAGAGAGCTATTTGCAGTGCATAACAACTCCTCTACTGAACCAACAGATCCCATACTTATGTACCAAACGATGGCCTTATGTTAACTATCTATCTATTTACTAATGCTGCTTTTATTAGCTAGACTTCTTGTAACATCTCCCAGTCTTTAGTGGTTCTTTACAAATGACTAAAAAGTCTCTTCCCTCCGGTCCCCCACTTAGAACATAAGAACGGCCATACTGGGTCAGATCAATGGTCCATCTAGCCCAGTATCCTGTCTTCTGACAATGGCCAATGCCAGGTGCTTCAGAGAGAATGAACTTCCCTTATTGTATCACTCAGAAAATAGAATATGTTAACATTTTCAAAAGTGGTTGATGTGGTCAACTTGAGAAACCTAACATGTCTCAAACTGGGCACCCAAAGTCAGTAGCCGATTTTGAAAATGTTGGTCCCAGGCTTAAAAAAATAATAAAAAATGGTATGTCAAGATCCTGTTTATCAAGAAAAAAATTAAGGATGCACAAAGGGCAGGTGGGTGCCAAATTCCTATTGAATGTGATGACATTTGTATGTCTAGGGAAGTTGGCACTGATCTGTAATTGAATCCTGATCATCATGGTCCTCCAGCAGTTGTGATCAGGGTCAGAAAATCGGCATTTGGGGGAACAAGGAAGAAATATTTTTGTGGGGGCAGGGAATTTTTTGAAAAATGGGGTTATTTGAAATTGTCAAAGAGATGAATGAGAAGGCAGAGTCTAAGTGCAGTGGTCAAAGGTGTATGATACATTACCCCATGTCTCTAAAATTGATCGCAGAGTTCCACCACTGATTACATGGGTATCACCTAACTTTACCTCTTCACACTGAAATTTCCCATGGAGTGTGTCAGCATGGTCAACCTTAAAGCTGGCATTTCCTAATTTCTGAGTGCTTGACATTGCAACCTTAACATTCTTTTAATGCAGGGTTTTCTTTTTGTTTTGTTCGGTATGTTATATAACATACAGCATGGTCAGTACTGTACAGAACAAATTGCAGACGAGGGTTCTGCCCACAATCTAAAAGCCCAGTTCCTGCTCATATGGATAGTCATCCTTTAGATGAGTAATCTCACTACTTGCAATAGCCTTTGTGGTTGCTAAATCCCTCACTCCCGTGAACAGTTCTGCAGTATGCATGGGATTAGCAGTCTCTTTGCAGATACATGACATCTTGTCATCAATCAATCCATCAGGGATATCCCTACAATCCATCCCTGCCAGCTCTCCTGCCTCTTCAGTTCAACACTCCCATGAAAGATCAGATTTGCCCTTAGTAACATGTTCATTAACATAGAATCATAGGACTGGAAGGGACTTTGAGAGGTCATCTAGTCCAGTCCCCTGTGCTGAATCAGGAGTAAGTATTATCTAGACCATCCCTGACAGGTGTTTGTCTAATCTGCTCTTAAAAATCTCCAATGATGGAGATTCCACAACCTCCCTGGGCAATTTATTTCAGTGCTTAACCAACCTGACAATTCCTAATGTCCAACCTAAACCACCCTTGCTGCAATTTAAGCCCACTGCTTCTTGTCCTATCCTCAGAAGTTAAGGAGAATATTTTTTCTCCCTTCTTCTTGTAACACCCTTTTATGTACTTGAAGACTTATGTCCCCTCTCAGTCTTCTCTCCTCCAGACTAAACAAACCCAATTTTTTCAATCTTTCCTCATAGGCCATGTTTTCTAGACCTTTAATCATTTTTGTTGCTCTTCTCTGGGATTCCTCAAGTTTGTCCCCATCTTTCCTGAAATGTAGAGACCAGAACTGGACACAATACTCCAGTTGAGGCCTAATCAGCACGGAGTAGAGTAGAAGAATTAGTGCTTGTGTCTCGCTTACAACACTCCTGCTGATACATCCCAGAATGTTTGCTTTTTTGCAACAGCGTTACACTGTTGACTCATATTTAGCTTGTGATCCACTATGACTCCAGGTCCCATTCTGCAATACTCCTTCCTAGGCAGTCATTTCCCATTTTGTATGTGTGCAACTGTTTGTTCCTCCCTAAGTGGAGTACTTTGCATTTGTTCTTATTGAATTTCATCCTATTTACTTCAGACCATTTTTCCTGTTTGTCCAGATCATTTCGAATGTTAATCCTATCCTCCAAAGCACTTGCAACCCCTCCCAGCTTGGTATCAGCCATAAACTTTATAAGTGTACTCTCTTTGCCATTATCTAAATCATTGATGAATATTTTGAACAGAACTGGACCCAGAACTGATCCCTGGTCCCCGCTCAATATGCCCTTCCAGCTTGACTGTGAACCAATGATAACTACTCTTTAGGAACAGTTTTCCAACCACTTATGCACCCACCTTATAGTAGCTCCATCTAGATTGTATTTCTCTACTTTGTTTATGAGATAGTCATGCAACACAGTATCAAAAGCCTTACTAAGATCAAAATATACTACATCTACCACTTCCCCCCATCCACAAGGCTTGTTACCCTGTCAAGGAAAACTATTAGGTTGGTTTGACATAATTTGTTCTTGACAAATCCATGCTGATTGTAACTTATCACCTTGTTATCTTTAGGTGTCTGCAAATTGATTGCTTGATTATTTGCTCTATTATCTTTAGAATAATCATAGACTCATAGACATGTAGGGCTATAAAGGACATTGAGACGTCAAATCTAGCCCCTGTGCTGAAGCTGGACCAAGTAAACCTAAACTATCCCTGGCAGGTGTTTGTCCAACCTATTCTTAAAAACCTCCAATGACAGAGATTCCACAACCTCCCTTGGAAGTCTATTCCAGAGTTTAACTACCCTTATCTAACCTCAATAGCTAACCTCAATTTTCCTTGCTGAAGATTAATCGCACTACTTTTCATCCTTCCTTCAGTGGACACGGAAAACAATTGTCCCCCATCCTCTTTATATCAGCCCTTAACATATTTGAAGACTATCAGATCCTCTCTCAGTCTTCTTTTCTCAAGACTAAACATGCCCAGGTTTTTTTAACCTTTCTTCCTAGGTCAGGTTATCTAAACCTTTTATCATTTTTGTTGTGCTCTCTGGACTCCAATTTGTCCACATCTTTCCTAAAGCATGATGAGCACAATTGGACACAGTACCCTAGGTGAGGCCTCACCAGAGCAGAACAATTACTTCACATGTCTAACATATGACACTCCTGTTAATACATCCTGGAATTATATTATCCTTTTTGGCAACTGCATCACATTGTTGGTTCATATTCAATTTGTGATCCACTGTAACCCACAGACCCTTTTCAATTGTACTACCACCTTGTCAATCATTCCCTAATTTGTACTTATGCATTTGATTTTTCTCTTTGATCCCCCTTTTAAAGACAGGTGCTATGTTTGCCCTTTTCCCATCCTCTGGAACCTCACCCATCCTTCACGAGTTCTCAAAGATAATTGCTGATGGTTCCAAGATTGCTTCAGCTAGCTCCTTAAGTACCCTAGGGTGAATTTCATCAGGCCCTGACAACTTGAATACATGCAACTTATCTAAATATTCTTTAACCTGTTATTTCCCTATTGTGATTTGCATTCCTTCTCTCTTGTTGTTAATACTAATTGCATTGACTATCTCAGGGATCGGCAACTTTTGGCCCACGGCCTGCCAGGGTACTTACCAGCCAAGCCGGTTTGTTTATCTGCCGCATCCGCCGGTTCGGCCGATCACAGCTCCCACTGGCCGCGGTTTGCTGCTCCAGGCCAATGGGGGCTGTGGGAAGCGATGTGGGCCGAGGGATGTGCTGGCCGCCGCTTCCCGCAGTTCTCATTGGCCTGGAGCTGCGAACTGCAGCCAGTGGGAGCCGTGATCAGCCAAACCTGTGGACGCGGCAGGTAAACAAACCGGCCTGGCCCACCAGGGTGTTTACCCAGGCAGGCCGTGGGCCAACAGTTGCCGATCCCTGGACTATCTGGACACCATTATATTTTTAGTAAAGCCTGAGAAAAGTAGGCATTAGAAACATCAGCTTTCTTGATGTCATCAGGTATTAGCTCTCCTTCCCTGCTAAGTAGACTAGAAGACCTGCACTTTTCTTTGTCTTTCTCTTCCTCCTGGTTGATTTATAGAACCCCTTCTTATTGCCATTTGTGTCTCTTGGTAGGTGTAACTCATTTTTTGTGTTAGCTTTTCTGACTTTGACTCCATATGCTTCTGCTATTCTTTTGCACTCCTCCTTAGCAATCCGTCCATGTTTCCATTTTTTGTAGGATTCCTTTCTGATTTCCAGGTCATGAAAGAGCTCCTGACAGATCCGTATTGGCTTCTTGCTATTCTTCCTATCTTTCCTTTGCCTTGGGATTGTTTGCAGTTGTGCCTTTAAGATTGCCTCCTTGAGAACCTGCCAGCTTTCCTGAACTCCTTTAGCCCTTACGTTTTCTTCCCATGGGACCTTACCTACCAGTTCTGTTAAAGTCTGAGTACATTGAAGTCTGCTTTTTGTGAAGTCCATTGTCCTTATTCTGCTTCTCTCACTCCTTCCTTTTCTTAGAATCATAAAATCTATTATTTCGTGATCACTTTCGCCCAAATTTCCTTTCACCTTCAGATTTGCTACCAATTCCTCCCTGTTGGTCAGAATCAAGTCTAAAATGGCTGTTGCCCGGGTTACTTCCTCCACATTCTGAAACAAAAAGTTGTCTCCAATACATTCCAAGAATTTATTGGAAATGTTGTGTTTTGCCATATTATTTTTCCAATGGATATCTGGGTAGTTAAAGTCCCCCATTACAACCAGGGCTTGTGTTTTGGATATTTCTGTTATTTATTCTAGAAATGCCTCATCTACCTTCTCTTCCTGATTTGGTCTATATTAGACCCCCACCATAACATGACCCCTATCTTTTACCCCTTTATTTTTACCCAGAGACTTTCAACTGGTCTGCCTCTCACCTTCTTCTGGATCTCAAAACAAGTGTATATATTTTTGATGTATAATGCAACACCTCCTCCTTTTTTAACTTGCTTATACTTGAATAAACTGTACCCCTCTGTACCAAAGTTCCAGTCATGAGACGTATCCCATCAACTCTCTTTGAGATCAATTAAGTCACAATTTCGGTTATGTACTAATACTTCCAGTTCTTCCTGTTTATTCCACATACTCCTAGCCTTTGTGTATAGACATTTAAGATGTTTGCAGTGTTGTTGTAGCTGTGTTGGTCCCAGGAAATCAGAGTGACAAGGTGGGTGAGGTAATTTCTTTTATTGGACCATCTTCTGTAGGTCCAAGAAAAATATTTCACCCACCTTGTCTCTCTAATTTAAGATGTTGAGCAGATTCCCCCACTGATTTCCCTTTTGTTGCGCCTCAGATCCAACTATAATTTTCCATGTCGCCCACAATATCTAGATCTCTGTTAAGGTCACCTTTTTTTATGCTTACCTGTGCGCTTCTGTCATCTGCCCCCTTTGAACCTAGTTTACCAAACACTTAGCCATGGTTCTGTTCTTCAAAGCATGAGCCAAGTCCTCCTTTGGTATTATACACAGCCCTTTCTTGGTGGCATTTTTCTTTTTCATGCACATCTGATTGCAACATATGGCTAGTTTCTGAAATTAACAAAATGTTTCCCTATTTTATTTACGTAATGGTTTGTTTGAGCCGCAGCACCCTTAAGCCTAATAAATGACAACTGAGAAGCAGCAGTGAACCCTCCAAATTAAAGAAAACAGCCTCTCTCCCCCCACCAATTTCCATCATTTCATACTGAATGGCTGCTGGGTTGTTTTATTCTGGTTTTCATGATCCTATTCACTCGTGATCTGGCCCAGGGTATAGACAGACAGACACTGAAGCATCTGAAAGAGATTACGACAGTCTGTTGCTCTACGGCAGGCTCCAGATCACTGACACACAGAAAGAAAAACCAGCTGAAAGGATATACCACTCCTTAATCACTAGAGAATTTGCAGGCCAGCATATTCAGACCAAATGGTGTCAAAGGATTGTATTCACTCCCCGATTGATTCACCTCCAGGCCACCTTGGTGCTGTCCTCAAGCTAAATCCACATTAGCTGAAGCTAATTATTCTCATTATTAATTAATACTTAACTCTTATATAGCACTTTCCATCAGAAGATCTCAAAGCACTTTCTAAAGGAGGTTGGTAACATTATCTCTGTCTTACATATGGGGAAACTGAGGCACTGGGGTGAAGTTACTTGCCCAAGGTCACCCAACAAGGTAGTGGTAGAACTGGGAATCAAACCCACATGTTCTGAGGTGCCAGACCTTGTTAAGTGGTTGTGAAAATTCCACTAGGTGACTATCTGCATCTTTAGGCACATAAATATCATTGAAAAACTGGCCCTTTGGCACCCAGTGTCTGTTGAATGAATTGGGTGCCTAACTCACTGAGGCACCTTTGGAAAATATCACCTAAGGAATGGAGGTCTCATAAGTAGTCTCTAAAGGCCCAATCCTCCTCCTGTTGAAATCTATACCAAAACTCTCATTGATTTGTCTGGAAGCATCAGACACCAGAGCTTGATGGTTTAAATTTGACTTTATGTCAGGAGTTCCATAAAACTATAATCATAAGAATTATACACCCATAAATAATCACACTTAGTCCTTTTTAGAGCATTTCGCAGCAGCACACAGGCTCAGAATGGCATGGCCTGATTATTCCGCTTCCCCGCGCTCGCTCATTGGCCTTCTCATGTCCCAGTATGCAAGAGTTCATGTTTCAAAAGGATCAGGGCCTAGCCTGCCCCCACTAAAGTCAATGAAAATGTTGCCATTGATTTCAGTGAGGGCAGGAGCATGGTTTGACCTGTTGGTCCCACCAAAGGTAGCCCATATGCAAAAAGCAATGGGACCAATCTCTCAAGGTGCTCAGCATTCCCTTATGGGGAGCTCCCTGCATTCCTGTTGAAGTCAAGTGTACCTGGCATAGTCAAATCATTAGTTACTGGGAGGTCAGCACTGCACAGTTAGCATAAAAAGCAAAATGAAAGATCCTGCTGTTATTTATATTTCAGTACACATTAGGCCCCATTCACAACAGTGGGCTTCTCACTTTCTAGGCACCCCACAAGCATTATAGAAAGAGATACCCACCCCAAAGCTACGGCACCGATTACAACCATGGGACTCTGCAGGGACCTACGCAAACAGAGCTCATTGCAGAACTGGGCCTAGTTTAACACTGACTTTGGCAAGGTTAGCTGTAGATTCAGTTCTGGACCAGTGCCGTGTTTAAAGTCTAATATCTCAGAACAACCCAGGGCTTGGAGCAGCAGCTTTATGCCATTAGAAATCCCAGAAACTACCTTTTCTGATATGTTAAGGCTTTTTGTTTCCAGCTCAGGAGATCACAAACCCAATTTAGATCAGTTTGAGAGGTTTCTAAAATGGATTTGTTATAATTTCCCTTCTTTTTGGACTCATAGTAACTAAGGGACAAATCCAATTCCTACTAAAGTCAAAGGAAAGATGCCCACTGATTTCAATAGGAGCTGGAATAGGCACTAAGAAACCAGCATTATAGGCAGAGTGATGTGAGAAAGAGCCCCAATCAAATCTTTTACAAACTCTGTGTAATATATGACCTACATAGAATTCATAAGAAGAAGATGGGACTTGTCAGACCAGGTCAAACCAGTTGGTCCATCTAGTGCAGTATCCTGCCTCTGAAGAGATCAGTGCCGGATGCTTCAGAGGATGACGCAAGCAGCACCACAAAGAACAGCTAGGGAACAGTATGCCCATAGTAGACGTTCCTCTCTAAACCCAGGCAATTAGTGGTTGACTTAAGCCCTGAAACATGAGGATTTATATCCCTATTATTTTTAATCCCAAGTAACATCTCTGTGGATCTTCTCCATTGTCTAATGGGGTGTAAAGGTTTTCTTGGCACACATTTGGCAATGTCCTTCAGAACTCATTCAGGTCTTTGCTAGTCAAGCCATCCCAGTTTGTGCCAATAAAACCTTTGTACCACACCACCAGGCTTTGTGCAATAGGTATATTTCTACTACCTATGTAGGAATGGTAAGCAGGTGATAAAAATCAATGGCATTCCTTCAGACGTATACGGACTTCCCATCTCGATGCACACTGCCTTGCAATCCTTAAGCAACCTCGGTTCCTATATTTTTGTGATAAATTTATGGCTTTATGAACAGCAACATTGTGCATGTGTGTGCGTGGGAGGATGGCCACCTTCAGGGTGGTCTTGCAGCAAAAAGCCAAAATAAGATACTCAAATATGATTACAGGATATAATAAAAAATGCGTCTTCCAGTTCATTCTCATAGAGTCTCTTGGAAGAAGAAGAAGAAAAAATAATTTTTTTTTTTTTAAAGAGACTGCTTTCTACCCACACAACGGAGTCTGCAGCGATCACCAATTTTGAACCTTTGAGTATATACTTCATAATTCCACATGCTGAAAACTAATCCTGAAAAGCCCAGGGGCAGCTGTGTCCTCCCCCAGATTCCTGCAGAGCAAAGAAACAAAACTGACTTTTTTATTTTTTAAGGTTGAGGAAATCTCTAGTCTTTGAGAGAAAGGAAAACTGAAGCAATTAGTTCTACCTTGCATGGCTGAATACATATTTACCCTATACGAGCATAAATTAAGGAATGAGCTTTTTAAAACAAGATTGGTATTTTGTTGTTGTTGTCCTTTCCCCTCCCCCACCTTGAGAAATATTATGTCACCGTCTCTATAGATGTGTATGGTCCTGGTGTCTCTCACAAATTGGGCTGCCATTTTGCTGATATATCATCAATCTCCAGGCTTAGCTGGAAATAGATTGGAGTCCCAACCCACAACCCATTAACATCAATGGCAAAACTCCCAGGCCCTAATTCACTGTGCCGTCTACCTTATGTTGTCATTTATACCAGGGCCAACTTGCCTTTAGTTTGCACTGTTGTAAATGACTAAACAAGGCGCAAGGCAATGGAGAATGAGACCTCACTGATCTGGCCCTAATACATCCTCAGTGAGTGAAACTCCATGCAGCTCCACTGACTTTAGTTAATCTCTGTTTAGGGAATTCAGCTCATCATTTGAATGTATGGATGTGACAGAGAGTTTCAAAGTTGTTATATAGTGGATTCTAGAAACCTCTTAGTCCCTTGAAGAGAGGAAGGATAGTTTTAGTTAAAGCACAGAATAGGGAAACAGGTAAACGGGGATCACCATTGTCATTAGACTTCCTGCGTGACCATAGACAAGTCACCAGAGCTGGATGCAATTTTGAATTTTCAAAACGTCAACCAAAAAATTGGTGCAGAAATTATTTTGCGTGTTTTTGTTTGATCTTTTCGAAACAGCTCCTAGAGTAGTCAACATTTTCCAAACATTTGAAATGTTGAGGAAATATTTCTGTGGAAAGTGTCAAGCATTATTCGCAAAAACATTTTGGCCTTTTTCCACTGTCTCTAACTTTTGAAATATAGGACACCCTGGTCTCACTTTTCAGAAGTCCTGAGGATTCTTCTTGCTCTGTAGCTATAGTGAATAAAATATCTCTGACCGCATTTCCCGCTAAACTGAGATACTTTAATTCAAGTAGTCATCTCTCATTTTAGACTTTTAGGGGTTTTTGCCCAGAAATCTTAAAGTATTTTGCAACAGAGGGTAAGGATCATTATTCCTATTCTACAGATGAAGAAACTGAGGTGCAGTGGTTTGCTTATGGTCATGCAACAAATCAGTAGCAAAATTAGGAACAGAACTTATTTCTCCTAACCATCCGGCTGGTTTGGTGAATGAAATGAACTTCCTAAGCATTTTAAACATGCAGTATCTCCCATGCATTTTTTTCTCCTACATGACATTCTTATAGTGCATCTCACTCCTCTTCATTAATTTATAACCAAGGCTATTGTTTCTGTATCTGTAAGACTTCAACCTTTAATATAACTACTGTTCATTTAAAACAAAAAGGGGTTTATATAAGCATTATCTCGATAATTCTACTTCAACTAAACTGAGAAGAAAGAAGAAAGATTTGAATTATGCATAAGTAAAGATGCATGGAATAGCCATAAGAAAATGAAAAACAATGTAAAAAATCATGTGGTTTTGCACTTTGTGATGAACTAAAATGAGCTGATCTTTGCACAAAAAAAATGTTGCAAAGGTATTTCAAGCAAAAACGTTGCCAATTTTAGATGAAAACAGAGGTTCTTTTTAAGGCAAAATCAGGCCTGCTTCTTGGGTGGAAGTGAACTTTGCATGGGAAAAAAGAAACCTTAACTGTTGTACTTTTCATGTGCTTCTGAAGTGAAAACAGCCATTTAATTGAAATTTCACACAAAAGGTAAATTTGGGGTACAATAAATCATGAGAATA
Organism: Trachemys scripta elegans; assembly: GCF_013100865.1. Classification (NCBI taxonomy): domain Eukaryota; kingdom Metazoa; phylum Chordata; order Testudines; family Emydidae; genus Trachemys; species Trachemys scripta. The sequence goes on along the minus strand of NC_048305.1, from coordinate 101,932,929 downwards.
AAAACAGCAAAATGTTCATGAGACAGTCCCTGAAACTAATAGTCTGAAGGTCACACTTCATACCTCTGTGGAGAAAGTCATTCTGTTGCAGTCTCTGCTTTGAGGATACTGCTGAACACACAGCTATTTTACATATAAATAATAAAAAAACCTGGAAGAAATAACAAGTCATTTTATCACAGAACTGCTATATTAGTGCCAAAAAAATCAGCATTCATTTGGCATCTAATTATTCTGTTACCAGAGAAGTTCCTACCTTGCCCAATGACATTAACACTAAAAAATAAATTCCTCTATATTTTGACTATTCATATTGGGAGCCAAATGCCAGTCTCCTGAGCCACAAGTTATATGCAGAGGATCTCTGCAAGCATCAGATTGGATTACTTCTTCCACCAGGCCTTGAAGCGTTGGTGATGATGGATGGCCGCATAATGCAGCGAAAGGACTTCTGGACTGGTTCTCTCTTTGGCGCTGCCATTTTTATTATCATCTCCTCTCAGTTACGCTCTGTAAATGGTGAACAGAAAGGTCGTAGGTAGGGTGACCAGACGTCCCGATAAAATCAGGACCATCCCGATATTTAGGCGTTTTCCCACGTCCTGACTGATGTTTGGTCGGGACACAATTTGTCCTGATATTTCGCGGTACTCCTTTTTTTTGCTCCGCCGGTGACCCTGCCCCCCCATGTGTCCTGATATTTTCTTCCTCTTGTAAGTATTGCATCTAGAGTCATAGAGCCATAGAATTTAAGGCCAGATGGGACCCCCAGATCATCTAGACTGACTTCCTCTATATCACAGGCCATCAACACCACGCACCCAGCCACACACTAAACCCAACCACCAAAATTAGATCAAAGCATTACAGCCCTCAGAAGACTAACATATTGTGTGCCACTGGCAGAGAATAGAAGAGATCAAGATGCACCAATGCCCCAAGCCCCCTGAAATGGCAGGGAATTGATTAAGTGTGATATACCCAGATAAACTATCCACAGTTATTTTCTTTCACAGCCAGGATTACATTTCATAAGATATATGCTGTCCGCGAGAAAGCATTTTTGCTTATTGAACAAATGACTGTTTTGCTTAGGGTATTTCCCCCTCCCCTCTTTCTTCAAATGAAGGGAAAGATGAAACAACCTTGGTTCATCAGTCCGGTAAGCATATAGTGTAGTTACTATGTGCCGAGAGAGAGAGAGCAAACCTATACAGTTCATTCCAAACACAACAAACATGATGTTGAGAAATGTGGTCAGAATAAATTTGCACAACCTCTCCTCCGCTCAGCAGTCAGCCCCCAATAATTTCTGGAGAATGGCTCCTGTGTTGATTTAATAGGTAACGCTAAAGATTTCCCATTCCTCTAGTCTAAGCTGTTTCCCAAAATGGTAAACCAGATATATGTCCCCTAGACCTAGAGTCAGAAATAATTAACAATTAGTCCAAACCAAAACCCCAGAAATAAAGAATATTAACTGGGAAGTATTCAGATGACAGATCCAGATCTGGCTCCACTTTTGGCAAACCTTTCTAATGGGTCGAACATACTGCTTAAACCTGGGGGATCCTACATCCCTAAAATCTGGACAAAGAGCCAAATCCAAATTTGCACCTGAATGATCAAAACCTCAACTGAAGGCAATGGAGGTGTGTGCATTTACACCAACAGAGACATTTTGTCTTACAAGCTGATTCCAAGTATTGGGTTTGTGCTTGTTCCCTCGCCCCCCCCCCCCCAGACAGGTTCCTATTAAACCATTTACCACCGAACATACAGAATGGAATGGGTCTGTTAAAGGCCATCGCCTTCTCTTTACATAGCCCCAGCTGCCTTTACTATATCATCCTTTATGCTGCATCCTTGTGCTGATGCATGCATTAAAAAAATTATTAGGTGGCTACGGTTATACCACAGAATTCATTTTTGGGAACGATATCCAAAGCCACACGCACTGTAGGGCAGCGAATACAGAAGAGTATTATGGCCCTTGCCCTCTGTTCCGTTCCCCAACACCCCCAGAGTTGAAGATCATTGGGAGACGCTGTATTCGTCAAGTGAGATTTTTATTTCCACCTCTGAACAAGCTATCTTTATGAAATGAAATAACTGCCCTTCAGATATTAAAAATAACACCTCTTTAGGAGAGAGTTACATGGGCACTGACTGTAGCCCATTTCATAAAGAGAACATTTACGCTTCAGAAAATGTAAAAGCAAGCACAGGATTGGACCAAGACCAATTGTGGGGGATGGACCAGGACATTTCGTCTTTGGTATAAAAGTAGGTACTAAGAAAAGGCTAATTTTTTTACACCTTATTCGTGTTTCAAAGCGCCTTTGCTAGAAACAAAGAAACCTTAAATGTGGACTTTTAATACTACTGTTAAGTTTAATAGACATTTTGAGGAGATTTGCATTGAAATTGTTTAATGGTTTATATACACGTCTGGCTTCATACCCTGGTGCTTTACCTCATGCGAACCTATGTAAACCTTCTGTTGGAAACGCAACAAGTTTTATATCCAGGAAGCAGGACTTTGAAGTGTAGAATTTAAAAGTGAGTGGTACTTCAACACACCATGCTGAAATGCCATTCTTTGCTCTGCACAGACAAGGTACTTCTTGTCCCTGTGGCAAGGTTTGCAGAGAACACAAGCAGAAACCAGCTTCAGCTAATAAAACACCTGCACTTTGGAGCATGGCATTAGGTAATCAGCTGGATACAACACTGGCATTTAGTCGCCTCTCCTTAAAGCCTTCTATTTAGTTATAAAGTGTCTCCCCTTGCCCATTCATGGTGAAAACACCCACCTATTTATGGGTTATCTTCTCTTAACATTCCCCTTCCCTCACTTGCTACCTCTGCTTGGGTCTGAGGCACAAAGTTCATGGAAGTTTTAGATGTGTATGCGATGTCTACACTTCCTGGTTCCTACCAGGATTAGAAGTGAAACTGCCAATACACCCCAAGAAAGGTTACTGCTGTGATACTTTGGGCCTGATCAGAAGCAGCAAGGACTGGAAAACTCATGGACAAGATTTTCAAAACCAACTAGTGATTTTGGGTGCCCAACCCCAGACACTTACAGGGGCCTGATTTACCCGTCCTCTGAAGCTGCTGATAACCCGTCCTCTGAAAATCAGGCCTCTTTGAAATATCTCAAGTCATGCACCCAATATCACGAATTGCTTTTGAAATTCTTTGCCCATGTGAAAAGCCCGTTCTTCCAAATTTTCCAGCCTGGTTTGGCAGACCTAAGGGGCTTCGATAGTTTGGATAAACTTTTGATAATATCCAAATATTTTTCTTAACTACAGTTTTAAATGTTGTGCACATGTTCTAAGACATAATTAATTTATACATGTTAGAAACTAGAAAAAAAATCTTTGGGCTTCTTCAATACATCACTAATAATCTGCACATATGCAAAAAAGTGATTTCCAGCTGACACAGGTTTGAAACAGCTCCCATGGGAGCCAATCCACTTACGATCCACTGTCAGACTCTATGGAGTCATGGATTCAGCTCTCCCTGTGCTACTGAACCAAATGTGTTGGCCGCCATCTTGGTTGACACACCAGGGATTGAACAAGGAACCTCCGGAGCTAAAAGCCTGAGCTGATAAGCCTGAATTAAAGAGCCAAGGCTTGCTAGCTGGAGTGGGCACAGAGTCAGGCTATGTAACACACACTGATCAATGGGTCTCACACAGACATATACACACACACACACACACACACACACACCAAACCCAGGCATTAGACAGAGAACTCTGCAACGTGGCAAAGTCTTCTTTAGTCCTCCTGTTGGTCCTCCATTTGCAGAAAGGACCTGTGATGTGTAGAAAGTCTCGCTGTTACACAGAGCTCCAGGATATAGGCTGTTGGGATTATCCAGTGTCATTCTAATTTATTCTGTTTCTCCACCTCCCTCCACACCCCAGCTGGGCTCCCTCTACTCTGGGAGCTGCAGCCTGATGCGGAGCCTGCTGCCTGCCTGCCTGCCCATGATCACATGCTGAGTAGGAGCTGGTGTGGGGTGATGTCCCAGCACCTCCCCCAAACACAGTAACTGGACTTTTGGTGTCCAGTCAGTACCTTTAACCGGACACTGCCAGGTCCCCTTTTCAACCAGACTTTCTGGTCAAAAACCAGACACCTGGCAACCTTAGAAGCGACCTATGAAGGGTAACGCAGACAGTCCACAATCTTTCCCAAAGGTCAACGCTGCTGACCCTCCTGGGACCCTGGGTCAGAGCCCAATGGAGTGGATGGGCCTGGGCTCCCCTACCATTTCCCCACTCCCAGCTGAGTGGATGCTATCCACTAGGCCACTGAGCCCACTGAGGACCCCATTACGCTGCCCTTGTCACCATAGTATGACTAACATCTGAGAGATAAGGGGCGGGAGAGGTAATATCTTTTATTGGACCACTTTTTTGGTTGAGAGAGACAAGCTTTCAAGCTACACAGAGCTCTTCTTTAGGTGGGTAACATCTGTCACCTATGGTTCATTCCATCTCTCACTATTAGATAGGTAAACTCTCTAATATGGATGCTCTTTCTTCTGGCCCTACTTGCTACATAAAGCGGAACAAAATTTTTGCAAGGAACCCTGAAACTAAGTAATACTCATTTATGAATGTCTGAACTGAGCTTTGGCCCCCTTCCAATGAATCCTGGGCAGGTTTATGGTTCGATACCAAAAACAATACAGAACTCATTGTAGCAAGTGAAACTGTGGTTTCATTCAAAACTCAAAGCAAAACTGAGAAAGCACAACCCCATACAAAGTTAAACCAAAGCCATTCAGCCCTTCACTGCTGAGTTTGAACAGCTCTGATTACAACAGAAAGTTTTCCAACGAGGTAAACGTCATATTCTACACCCTCAAGAGAATACCTCTAGCTAGGAACCATGCAGTCCCTCATCATCATTACTGCCCTCTTAAGCATGTTCTGTCTCTGAGATCTAAACCTACATGTGAAAAAATACACATGCATTTCTGCCTTATTGCAAACCTCTTTCTTTCAGAGATAGACAGCGTATAATTCATTTCAGGAGTGCATTCCACCAGTGCACACACTGTGCACAGAAAGGATTCCACACAAGAGGAGCAATCCAAGCAATACTCCGCTCCAGACCGCATGGAAGTTCCCCACCCATCTTTCCCATAGAAATGACCTGTAAAATTATTGCATGATCTCTCTGAAAACATCTTGGTTTGCACTACATTTTATCTCTGATTTCAGGAGGATTTCCATCTTCAGCTGCCTAAAAAGAAAAAAAAATCATCTTCAAATACACTAAGCTAAATTTATGATGGGGACAGAGATCAAGAGACAGATTATGACCAGTCTATACAGTTCTTGTGCTCTTCAAAATGCAAATGAAATTCTGGCCAAGACTTCCTGTGGGCACTAGTTTCTCATAAAGGGGTGGGAAGGAGTCATGACCCCTGCACGCAGAGTCCGCCAGAGACTTTCCTATTGCCATTGCTTTTATGTGGAAGGAGCTGAAATACGGTGGTGACGAGTGGCAGTGTAAAACCCTAAAATGATAGACTGATAGATAACTGGTATAACAATTCTGGTTCTTAAGAGCTCTGAGAAGCCCCAGGCATGCCCAAGCTCCATCTAGGTGGTGTGGTTCTGCATCACATTCTATCCAGTAGCTATGTTACATTCAGGCCCCGAAATGTAATCCTTTTTTTTAAGAATATGAAAAAGTGAATGAGCGGGAGCATCCGCAGGGAGCAGTGTGATGGGCAAAACGTAAGGTTTGGGTTCTGTTAGCATAAGAACTCAGCATTTAGCTGTGAACTATATACACCTCTTGGATATACAAAGGTGGGCAGGAATTCACCAGAAAAAAAGGCCTTTTCATGACATTTCTAGTAATTTTTGCTTTTGAGCAGTCTGGAAATGCCATGAGAACAGCCCTGTTTCAAGTATGTCACCACTCGCACTTCCAGACCTGGCCAAGACCAGGAAATATAGAGACATGAAAAATAAGATAGTAGGGCAGGGGAAGGTAAAGTTTTCCCAACATCAACATCAAATGTTCATGAACATCAAAGATTTGGTCTGGGCTTTGGAAGAACAGAAGACATTCTGGGCCATGTCCTGAGGCAACGTAAGTTGGTGTAGCTCCATTGGAATCACCAGTTGTGGATGCAGGCCTTTGAGTTTATTCAAGCCGGTGGAGCCATCTTTAGTGCAAATGTACTTGGATATTTTAATGATGTAAATCACATTTGGGAAGAGTCCTCTGAGAGAGCACAGAGGCCTTATTCGTAATAAAACACTGTCTGTATATTAACATGGTACGATGACGTTATTTTTATATACAACTCTGCCCAATTCCTTAAAGGAAAACATACCTTTTCAAATACGAACATTCATTTGCTGGCAACTGTGCAAGACCGGTATCTCTCTGCTCCAGAACGCATGACCCCTTATCCATGTATATTCCCAGATATGCCTATTAGCTTTGAGTTCATTATTAATAACAACCACACTTTGTACTTACGGCGCCTGACGTTGAACGTTTACTTTAGCATGATGAGGTCACTGGGCCCGGACTATTTCGCTGCAGGAATTTCATTGCAGCGTAGGATGGTTAAGCCAATGGGCCTGATTCTCTGTTACGCTAAGCCTCCTTTTACACCACTCATGCAGAGGAAAGGGGCCAAGAGTGAGGGCAAAGGTAATTTACACTGTCAGAGCCGTGTAAAGCAGACTTACTGCAACCGAGAATCAGGCCCAGTAATGGCCGGGGAGCAATGGAGAGCCACCATCACCACCACTAACCCCAACGGCTAAATGCAGAGGAAGAGAGCTCCCCTTCTTCTCCCTGGCTCAGCAGAGAAAATGTTCCCCAATAGCACCCCACCCTCCTGGACTTGAATGCTCCTCCCGTCCTGTTTGAATCTACTTTAAACACCGAATCTCTCAGATAAAAGAGGCAGGGGCTGTCTTTTTGTTATGGGTTTGTGCAGCGCCTGTCGCAATGAAGCCCTGGCCTCCAGGTGCTACCAGGATACTACTACTAAATGCTAGATCAGTGGTTCCCAAAATTGTTCCACTGCTTGTGCAGGGAAAGCCCCTGGCGGGCCGGGCCGGTTTGTTTACCTGCCGTGTCCGCAGGTTCGGCCGATTGCAGCTCACAGTGGCCGCGGTTCGCTGCTCCAGGCCAATGGGAGCTGCTGGAAGCGGCGGCCAGTATGTCTCTCGGCCCACACCACTTCCAGCAGCTCCCATTGGCCTGAGCAGCGAACCACGGCCACTGGGAGCCACGATCAGCCGAACTTGCGGACGCGGCAGGTAAACAAACCGGCCCGGCCCGCCAGGGGCTTTCCCTGCACAAGCAGTGGAAGGAGTTTGGGAAACACTGCGCTAGATAAATGTTCACTGTTTAGTTCCAACTGCTATACAGAGAATATTACATTAAGGGAATCAGAATGTGGCTTCTCCGATGCCACAGGGCTTGATCCATAGCCCATTGACATCAGCAGGAAGATTCCCATTGGATCCAGCCTGCAGTGCAGTCTGGGAGAGTCTCAGCCCAAGGAGGAGGTAGGTCCTACTAGAGCAGAAGAAACTGCAGGATCCTTAGCCTATCCTAAGGAAGGTAGGAGTGGTGGCAGAGAAAAGCAGGTTTGCTAATCCTTTGCCCAAGTGCAGTCGAGGGTTTCAAAGCTTCAGTTTCTGCTAGGAGAGCAGCATTTTTCAACTCTGTCTCAAGAGGGATGGCAGGGGCTAGGCATATTTTGGCTAGCGCTCGCTAATACTTTACGGTCTGATGATAAAGGCAGCTGCCTGTAAGTTGGGTATGGTGCCCAACCTGTGTCTAAGTCACTAATTGTTGGGAGCTGGAATTGAAGTCAGCTGACCAACTTCAGATTTACAGAACCCAGTGGATCACTGCTTCGTACCTGTGTGGCAGACTCGAGGGCGTGAGATGCTTTGTTGCTTGTTACAACACACACTGTAGCAAATTAACTGAGGAAAAATAATCTGGAAATTACTCAGGCTCCATGCTGCTGAGTTTTTAAATTAAGTTTTAAAACTGCCTTTTAAAAAAAAACAAAAAAAACATTTGGTCTCAATTTGAAGGCCTGGTCTACACTTTAAACCTATACTGGCACAGCTCTGATGGTCCAGGCTGTGAAAAAACCACATTCCCTACCCAACACAGTTATGCCGACAAAACCTCCAGTGCAGATGCAGGTATGACAATAGAAGATGGCTTTTGTCGGTATATCTAACATTGTTAGGGAAATTTGGTGTTCCTCCATTAGCTGGAGTCCTTCTGTGGGTATACTAAGTGTCTATGCTACATGGCTATACCATCATAGGCTCAGTTGTGTAAGCATTGTGTAATTGTACCTCCCTGGCATGTGCCAACTACCTTTTCCTTTGCATGGGCATCTCAGCAATCCATCAAGAGGGATTTTTCACCCCCCAGCGTATGGCTCAGAAGCTAAGCTAACACACAGGGAACAATATCACCTTGTCGGACGTCAAAGATTTCACATGAGCTCTTCACTAAGACAGCTAAGGAAATTAGTTTTGGCTGAAGCCATCTGGTCTGCACATAGTTTTGAGATGAAGGAAGCAAAAGTTTGACTAGCAGAGCAGGATGGGGGGAATTGCTGCTGAAAATAGGTTTTTAATAGGAACAGGGTTGCTGCAGCCGATTTTCAGTGTAAGCAAAACTTCCATTAAGAGTAACATACTTTTGAATGCAAAGGAACCTCTGCAATTAAGCTTGTTGTTTTTGTTCAAAAGGAGGTGGAAGGGGAGTAATATTTGAGTGACACTAATTGCCTCTATTAGGGCTGAATGTACTGTACTTCATCCAGACTCCACTAAGGACATACAATCCAACTGATTAAGCCGTGGACAGTGGTTCTTTTGTAGTTGATCGATGGCATCTTGAACTGAGCAACAGTCCTTATAGCACAGAGTTGAGTTATGTCGAGATCCCAACGCAAACTGCAACATCAAAGGGGGAAAACTTTCTCCAGAAATTCTTGCCACCTGCGCAGATTCTAAACGTTTCAAGGAGCATGCTGGTGTTTACAACTGCCTCTCCCAGGCTGGAAAAGGGACAAAGGAATCCCCTGTTAATGACATGGCTTGGAAACTTCCCAACCAAACAAATATTATTGACAGTGTACTCCGCCCCAGTCATATTCAGCCAAGCAGATGCAGCAAGGAGACCAAACCATGTGAGAAGAAGAGGGGCATGAGCAAGGGCTTGTGCCATTAGCAGCTTTAGCAAGCAGTGGTTGATGTGTGATGGTTCTAGACAAGAGGACTGGATGATCAGAACAGGACCTTGAGGACAATGGCACATTCCAGGCACATCCTTGTATTATTCAAGAAGTATGGTGGTTTAGGCGTGGATGTGTTTATCTACAACGAGTTTCCCTGTGAGCACAAATATAGCTGCCCTTTGCCTACAGAACTTCAGGCTGGTTACTGGGTTTTACAGGTTCCCTTTGCTGGCTGAGGCAGTGGAGCCGTTCCTTTAGCTCACCAGGCAGACAGGAAAAGCATGTGACAAATCCTTTCAGGGGTCAGGGGAAACACAGCTGATAGCTACATCTGCAGACATGTGGTACGGAACCCAGGATCTTCTGCTCCATTTAGATATATAGGCCTCTGCCACTTCAGCCAAAGGAGGAGCTCTGCTAGATGTCACTAGTCATAAGGCTTATCAGAGCTTCAGCTAACAGAGGGTGAAACCACCACAAATTTTTGATTAGGTCTGATGTTCCATTCAGTATATTCCAAAAGCTTGATCCTGGACAGTCAAGCCAGAGTTCTCCATCTGCCTCTTGGTAGGCAATGCTGCAGAAATGGAAAGGTGGGGAGGAATAAGGTGAGCACTTGCCTCCTTTATGGTTAGTCATTTTATAAACTAAATGGACTTTGTTTCCTCCAGGCTGTTCAGCACACCTAAGCTCCCATGTGATTCAAGCACAGTTAGAGATGCTATCTTACAACATGGAGACTGACACACTTAACTCTTATTTGTCAAGAAAGGGAGCAAAGTTGCTGAGTCTCTCAATTTTATGCAAGACTGGTGATATTTCATGTTGTGGACCTCCCCCCCAGTTCCTACAGTCAGGTGATTATGTGAGACTTGCAGCTTGCATTTTTTTTAAAAATTAGGTTTCTAACCTTCATGGTTGTGCAGAAAAGCTTGAAATTGTGACCATTGAAGACTCAAAAATTGGAATACAAATAAACTCTCAGTTCTCTTTATGAATTATTATGATTATTTAATCACAAGATTTTTAAGCCAATCTCATGACTTTGGGAAGGCCTGACTCAGGATATTTTTAATGCTTGGGTTTTACTGATATAGTGGGAATGACCAGTATAAATTATACAGCATGGGGATGGAAATCTAGACACTCAATTACTGTAGATCAAATTCAGTAATTCATCTTGCAATTCCTATTTTCTGCCATTGCCCCATTTTGACTGTTTTAAAATTAACAAAGAGCCCTTTGGCTCACTCCCCTTTCTCCCATGAAACACCCCATCTAATTGGAGTTCAAAGGTTGAACACCGTCTAAGACAGACTGCAGGAGTAGATGGGCCAATTGGTGTGATTCAGTGAAGTCATTCCTATGTTCCAAACACATCCAAGCGGCCCGCGTTCTGGTTGTCAGGGATGGGTACAATGAAAACTGACCAACACACAAACCAAACCTGACTGGAACCTCTTCTGAGTTTTGACAAGTTCACTTACTCTGCAGCCCTCTGCCTTCCTATTCCCTGATATTTTTTAAGCTTTGTGTTTATTATTTTTCTCCTATCTGGACTGCCCAATTACAGCTGGGAAGTGAAGTGGAAGTGAGAAAGTACCCTAAGAAAAGTTATCCCCACTGAATTTCTGTCCAGATAGAGTCCTGAAAAACTTACAAAAAAAGCCTGACCCGGAAGAGTAAAGATGGTCCAGTGGTTTGTATACTAATCTAGCACTTGTGAAACATGGATTCAATTCCCTGCTCTCTCTCTCTATTGCCCATTCGTAAAACAGAAATAATAGCACTGCCCTACCTCAGAGATACATTGTGAGGTGCTCAGACACAATGGGGAGCCACACAGGTCTCTTTGACAGAACAGTTAATGTAGGGAACATTAGAGAAGTAGCAGAGTGCGGGGCAGCAGATGGATAAGAAGACCCAATAGATCCAATTTCTATCATGCTGACCCTCTTTAAGTGTAATTTTTCGAAGGGCAAGGGCAGGGAGGGCCTCAAGCCTGATACCGTCCCATTGCGAAAGAGAGAGCTAAAGTCCTATATGCTTGATGTCTCTCCCTCATCAAAAAAAAAAAAAAAAAAACAACCCTCAGTGGCGGCAATGGGTTTAACTGCCTGTCCCCTAACGTTTACAGACAAGCATAAAAAAGGGAAGTGTAATTCTTGCAATTACATCTGAAGAGCAGCTTTAATGAATATTAAACAGCTTTGAACATCAAAGTATTGACTGAAGTGGAAACCTAATATCTTCACTACCAGCCCTTTATCCCCTGGCACAAAGAAAGCAGAGTTGGGGGCGGGGGAGGAGAAGATGAGGAAGTGCAAGGTCTTTGGCTGGAATGTCAAAGACCGAATATAGGTGCCCAGTGACTTGTACTTCGAACAAGCCTCTCGGCATGTAGTTTGTAATGTGCAATAAAGAGATATGCCATTACCTCCTCCTTTGCCACCAGCCATCCTGACAGCAAAAGCACCATTGCCGTAATGCCTGAGGAAACACGTCACCTATTAAAGGCAGACAAGGATCCTTCCATTTTTTTCTTGTCTTATTAATTAAACTGGAGTGTTTTGCTGCTCAGGATTTGTTCAGAGTGTCTCAGGAATGGCCAGGAGGCCTCTCCCGACAAGCAGGGACTGAAAAGTAGCCAGTGATGAGAGCTAAGGATGAGAGAACCAGAAAAGCGTCAGAGGACTGTCAACAGCTTATTAATTCATTATTTGTATTGCTACAGAGTCTAGAGGCCCTAGCCAAGATATGGGCCACATGGTGCTAGGCGTTGCACATTAATTATTATTAATTACCGTTTGAGCTATTGTTATTATTTGTGTTACAGTTTCACCCAGTGGCTCCAACTCAAATTGGGACCCCGCTGTGCTAGGAACTGTAAAAACACTGAGTGAGCATTGGCCTGCTAAAGCCAGGGTTGTGAGTTCAATCCTTGAGGGGGCCACTTGGGAATCTGGGGCAAAATCAGTACTTGGTCCTGCTAGTGAAGGCAGGGGGCTGGACTCAATGACCTTTCGAGGTCCCTTCCAGTTCTAGGAGATGGGATATCTCCATTAATAAAATAAAATAAAAAGTCCCTGCCCTGGAGACCTTATAATTAGAGTCCCTTTTTTCCCCCCACGATGGAAGTTTTTTTCCATCTGAAAATGTTGGTTCAACTAAATCAAAATGTTTCCTGGGAGAGTATCAATTTTGACAACATTTTCAATCCGATAAGGTCAAAGTGCTTTGTTTCAAATTTGACAATATAAGCTAGAATGCAAAAGCAAAAATGATAAATTCCAAACAAGTGCTTTGACCTTATTGCCATGAAATATTTTAATGTCATTTTGGTATTTCCGAAACTTTGAAATTTCAACTTTTTATTCCGATTCAAGACAGAAGGACATTTGAAAATGTCAGAATTTCCTGCTAGATGGAAATTCTGAGTTTTAATCTGCTCTGTTTATAATCTATATAGCCCAGACTGACGAATGATGCTTAAGCACATCAGCATCAGCTATCTGCCTTGAAACCATCCAAACCAGGACTCTGTTTTTAATATGCAGATCCTTGGCTTAAACAAAAATAATCAAGCCACGTTTCATACTGTCCAGTTCCCTGTCCCTCTATATTAGAACATTAGAAGGCCGTACACAACTGAACTGAAAACAAGACATCTGAGCCATAAATATGCTGCCGCTGCCTATTTCGTTTTCACTACTAGAGAGAAATAGAAAGACAGTAGAGATGTGGTGAAAAATGGGGAAATCACTGGCATTTCACTGCCAAAAAGATAGCTTTCTCTGTAGAACATTACGTCTGAGGCATGAGTCTACCCAGAGGTCCATCCAGATGTCCTAGAAGCATCAGACATCAAAATGGCATTGCAGCATTTAGAGAGAGATGTACCTGTTGCGCACTCAGTGAACACACTAGATCCACTCATTCCCTGGAAGGTACATTTGAAAGGCCTGATGCCAACAACACAATAGCTAGGACTATTTATATAGGTGGAATTTTATCAATTATTTTGTTAACAACAGAAGTAGGTATTACAGCCCTGATTCAGCAAAGCACTTAAGTACAGGCTTTACTTTAAGCTTCCATATTGACTTCAAGGGGACATAAACATGTGCTTTAATGGTTTGCTATATAGGGATCTCACTCAACCCCTGACATGTATCCCATTTGCATGGCCTCTGAGCATCTCACAAACTTAGGGTGTTTAATCCTCATGACATCAGTGCGTGGTACGGAAGTGATACTATCCTTGTTTTAAACATGGGGAATTCAGACACAGAAAGGATAAGACTTTCTTGCACAAGGTTACAGAAGAAATTTGTACGGAGCTGAATCCCACTCTTCCGAATCCCAAGCAAGTGCTCTAGCCACTGGACTATCTTTCCTTGCAATGGACGGAATTCAGCACATACTTAAGTGCTTTACCAAACTGGGACCTTTGTGATTTTAACCTTAGAGCATACTTCCAGGTCACCTGTTCAATTCCAGCTACAGCATCTTTAGCAACCATCCAAGGGACCAGCAAAATTGACTGCCTACTCTGTGTGGTCATTAAGGAAAGGCCAAACAAAATTGCACTGGAGACTTTTGGGGACACTTTAGAATGGTTCCTTCAGAGAGGGGTTGTGTGTCAGAGTATGAGATACTTTGAAATCCTCTTATAGCACCTGATCCAAGACTTCACCGGCCTTTCCATCAGGCCCAGTTGTGGAATCATTTCCCTCTCTCCATCCCAGCAGAACAATTTATAGAATTGGATGGTGCATCGCCCTACATGCCACGCATCCCAGCTGCACAGCACCATTGTATACCGGGGATCCAGAGTTAGTCTGAGGAGTGCTGGATTCAATGTATATCTCCCCACACACACACATGCACACACCCCACACTGATCCATATGAGACAGCACAGGAGACCTGGAGGCTATACCAGCCTGGAGTGAGAAGTGGTAGGTGCAAAGCTACTTAGCTGCTGTTCCTTGACTGCAGGGAGAATGCTTTACAACTCCCCAAGGAGCTCCCCAGCCCCATTGTTCAGACTGAGCACTGGAGACAGGACGTGGGGCTACGTGCAGTGGTGCCATTGGTGTGTTGCAAAGCAGTGAAACCATACAGCCTTTTCCTGCTGCTTCAGTAGATGTGGAATTTGCTCTGGGACTAACACCCAGTGATCTCAAAGGACAAGAGTCTTATAAAGTTCCCACGCAGTTCTATACACCCCATATTGTCTTTAGACTAATCCATTTTGCCTCAGCCATAAGCCAAATAAAGGCTACTCCACACCCGGCTCCTTGTATTAGAACATAAGAACGGCCATACTGGGTCAGACCAAAGGTCCATCCAGTCAAGTATTATGTCTACCAACAGTGGCCAATGCCAGGTGCCCCAGAGGGAGTAAACCTAACAGATAACGATCAAATGAGCTCTCTCCTGCCATCCATCTCCACCCTCTGACAAACAGAGGCTAGGGACACCATTCCTTACCCATCCTGGCTAATAGCCATTAATGGACTTAACCTCCATGAATTTATTTAGTTTTCTTTTAAACCCTGTTATAATCCTAGCCTTCACAAACAAAGAACTCACATAAGTCTCTGCATATTGGGTCAGAGTCATTTGGCAAGTGTTAGATAAGGTATAATAAAGCTAACAAGCTGCTATTCAGTTGAGGATGCCCGCGGCTGCCCATAAACCATTAGCAGTGAGGTCAGTAGACCTTGACACTGATTATGTAACCTTGTGCATTACCATCCCACGGTTTATTTTCTCTTCCTCTCATGAGGACGGTAGAACTTTTAGGAACAGGAAAAGGGCATCACGCTCAAACTGCCTGCTACTTCGCAGCAATCTTCTTAATCCTACCCTTTCCTCAATCCTGCTCTTTTCCCCACTCCTCTTCTCCCCATTACCCTAGACTGCATCTTCCAACAGCGATGATATTTTTCTATGGCAACCAATACTCCAGGTTAGAAACCAATACTCCAGCTTGGGAATCGTTCAATGGGGCGTTATGTTTTTCCATCGGAAAATGCCAATTTGTTAAAACTGAAACTTTTTGTCAGGAAAGGGTTGGTTTTGATGAATTTCCTATTTTGAACATTTGAATTTTTTTTTAAAAGATTGAAATCAAAATGTCTCAAAATTATTGAAACAAAACATTTCGATTGACCATAAATATATATACTTTTGGGGGTGCTGTTCAGTTCATAAATAAACGTCAAGACCTTGTCTCGATTTGGGACAGGAAAAATCTCGGAAAATTCTTGTGAGAGGGAAAAACCATTTCCCACTCAGTTCTGCTCCAGACTGGGGTATATCAGGCATCCTACGTCTTCATAGTAACACCAGGAACATAGGAATTGCTATACTGGATCAGGCCGGTAGTCTCTCTCGTCCAGTATCCTGTCTCAGACAATGGCTAGTACCAGCAGCTTCAGTGAAGAAACTTTGCTGTAGACAGGTATAGAGTAACCTGTCCCCAGAGAAAATTTCCCTCTGACCCCAACTGTCAGTGGTCATCTTATGCCCTGAAATATGAGAGTTTATATAACTGGATATTCTTCTTATTCATATAAACATCTTTTTTTTTTCACCCTCCTAAGCTGTTGGCCTCAACGATTCATTGGGACAATGAGTTCCACACACGCATTGTGCATTGTGTGAAGATGTATTTCCTTTTATCAGTTTTGAGCTTGCCTCCCTTTCGTTTTCATTGTATGTCCTCTTGTTATTTAATACAAAGATAAAGGGAACAGACGCTCCTGATCCACCTTCTCCTTTCTTTGCATTTTATTTCCTATTCTTTCTGTCTGCTATTACACCATAGTGCCGTGTGTCATCAGTTGTTTTTGCTCTGCCCTGGGTTGATTCAGCCATATTTTGACAATAATTCATTTCCTGATGTCTGTTTATCTTCGCCCGTGTTTTCTAAGTTGGCTCACTGCTCCCAATTTTATTTTTACCTTCACTAAACTGAATTTGCCACCTGCGCTCCCACTCACCTGAATGATCCATAACATTTGGCACGCAGTTGCATTGTTCCACATTACGGCGACAGGGGATGGGTCACTTGATGAGGACTTGTTCCGTTCATTCCCTGTGGGGCACCTGGCATTGGCCACTGTCGGAAGACAGGATACTGGGCTAGATGGACCATTGTTCTGACCCAGTATGGCTGCTCTTATGTTCTTATTATTTGCTCTGCCTCCAATTTTAGATGTTAACCGGTCATTTTGTTTTCATCTTCCTTGCTAGGCCACATGCGTATTCACTTGTGGGGAAGGGAGAAAACCCTCCCCAGGAAGAATCCATTTGTAACCGTTTTGCAACTTTTAAAGATGCAGCATGATCCAATGGCAAGGCCAGGGACTCGGGAGACACAGGTTCAATTCTCAGCTTTGCTGTTGACCTGTGTGACTTTAGGTGAGTCACTTCCCCTCCAACTCTTTGTCTGTTCTATTTGGATTGTAATTTCTTTGGAGCACTACGGGTATGTACAGCACCTAGCACAATGGAGCCCTGATCTTGGTTGGGACCTCTAGGTGCTACTATGATACAAATAACAACCTTTAAAGCTTCTAACTACTAGTATGTCTTTGTAGTGATGGATGAGTCTCAGGAGGTCTGGATAAGCATTGAAATGTTTAGTTGCTTATCTCAGTCTAAGTGCTCACACTGAGAGGGCGGGGATTCAGGCCCCATCTAACCATACAAAACCACCATGTTTTACAGGCTCCCCAGATGGACCCATAACTTGTTCCAGGCTAACCTCATCCCAAGTTCACTCAAAAGTCACCTCAAGCATACTGCAAATTTGGCTCAGGCGTGTAGAAAGGGTCACGGACCTTGATAAACCTGGGCCAAATTTCAGATTTATAAGGGAAGGTGCCCATGTCATGCCCCTTCTCTCAGTGTTTAACAAATCGTTCTTTACCAGGCAGACAAGACGTAATGGGCGTATTCCGCAGCAAGGGAGATTTAGGTTAGATATTAGGAAAAACTTTTTTAAAATAAGCATAGTTAAGCACTGGAATAGGCTTCCAAGGGAGATTGTGGAATCCCCGTCTTTGGAGGTTTATAAAACAGGTTGGGCAAACACCTATCAGGGATGGTTTAGGTTTACTTAGTCCTGCCTCAGAGCAGGGGGCCGGACTTGATGACTTCTTGTGGTCTCTCCCAACTATACATTTCTATGATTCTATGATTGTAAACAATGATACACAGTAGAGAATTCTTCCTGTCTCCCTTGCTGTGTAGTCCCCACTTTCTTCCAATTGTTTTGATTCTTCAGTCCAGCGCTTCTGGTTTAATTTTGCATACAATAATCTTCTTCATATCCTAACAACATTCTTCCCCAACTGGAGCAAAACAATGTTATACCCCTTCCACACAGAGAAAACTAAACTGTAGGGAAATCTTTCAAATCATTGGTTAAGATTTTCAAAGCCTACTAGGTGATTTAGCCACACAAATCCCATTAATTTCAAAGGGGATTCTGTGGCTAACACCCTGGCTCGTTTTGGAAATATCATCCCATATGTATCAGTGTAATGATCCAAGCACTAACGCAACATTAAAAATCACTTTTGGCACGAACATCATGGAACTCACAAGTGCAGTTGGTCAACATCAACAGTTCATCAAGATAAGTGGCTTTTCAATCTAGACAAAAAAAATTATGGAAAATTTTCTTTTTGGTTTCAATGAAAACCAGAAACCAAATACAATTTAATTTTTTGTACAAAATTCCAGGTTTTAGTTTTTGGAAACCAAACATTTTAACCAAAGAAAAAGAAGTGGGTATACACTTGTATTTTTGACTGGAAAAAAACAATCCTAAATTTCCCACAAAAAAGATAGTTGGCATGTTTTGATTGGCTATATATATATATATGGAGATATACCTATCTCACAGAGCTGGAAGGGATCCCCAAAAGGTCATTGTGTCCAGCCCCCTGCCTTCTCTAGCCGGACCAATTTTGCCCTAGATCCCTAAGTGGCCCCCTCAAGGATTGAACTCACAACCCTGGGTTTAGTAGGCCAATGCTCAAACCACTGAGCTATCCCTCTCCCTATAGTTACATGAGATCAGAATGGCCATGGACTTCATAATTTGCAGGACTAAATGCAAAACTCATTTCTTCAACATAACTTTCCATCAATCAGTTCTTCACATACACATGCTCACAGCCAGACATACATCACAAAACACACACCCAAATTGAATGGACAATTTTAAAACTCTATTAATTAAGGTATTTCTCCTGCAAATTGGGAAGTATGAAGAAGACAAAGGCTTTCTCTTCACAGACAAAAAGGTGGGGGTTTTACAACATGGTAACTAGTGGGCAATAGTCATCTTGCTGTAAAATTCTAAATGGAGACAAGGTACCTGTCATGTTTACTGTGAGATACCCAGGGGAGGATAGCCCTATACTCCCTGCCCATGGTTTACCTTACCTGGTGCACCTTAAGCTCAAAGCTACAGTGCATTCTCTTCATTATGTTTTTGAAATGGGCTAGCCAATGCACTTTGATTACCTCATAGTAAAACCTAGCGATGGGTCAAATGGACAGACATTGCTTCATGATATCAATAAATAGAGCTACTGGGACAAGTCACTGGCTTCACCCCAAAGTCTGAGAGCAGAATTTGGCCTCAACTCATTTGGTGGAACTCCATATTTCAGTGTAACCAGGAAACTAAGAGATGTCCATCTTCAGACAACTGGCCCAGCTAAGATTTAGAATTTTGTTATAAAACTTTGCTTGAAGTTATTTTTTTCTACATTTTTCCTGTGTGCAGTGGTTTCACAGTTTGCTGCTGACAGTCCAGGGTCAGAGGGCCGGAGAACCCCAAAGATATGAAGCCAGTTAAGAAGAGAAAAGGGCACTCAGTAGACATTGATAAACAATATTGGGAAGCAGTAAAACCCCCTCGGCAAAGGAATCACGAGCATTCATTCAGACAGAGGCTTTGGGGCTGAATTCCTTTGCTTACCTAAGTGGATGTGAAATTGTCAGACACCAGTTTTCACCTACCGTTGTTTTGAGTTCCATTATAAGGATCTCCTTTCACTGCACTCCAAAGGCTTTGCTCTTCAGGAAGCTCTATGATGGCGGCGGAGTGTTTACTTAACAGTTTGAAAAAAAGAGATTACATGACAGGATACTGAAAGAATGTGGTGTCAGAACCAGGCAAAGGCTGCAGTTTAAACAGCAGCGGTGGAGTCAAGAAGGCAGCACAGGTGAACGGTGTTGCTCACAAATAACTTCGCAAGTGGGCCTACGTATTTGAAGGCTGCTCCCCAAGGTCCCACTGGGGTGATTAAAACAAAGGCTTGAATTGTGGAATTATTGGTCCGACTCCCCCAATGCACAGATGACGTGACAGCCAGTCGATCCAGCCTGAATGACTGGCAGAGGCCCATTACAGGCAGCAGAACTCAATTAAGCCTCTGCTTACACACAGCCTTTGTGAGCCAAGCTAAATTTTTATAATCCCAAACTGCTCTGTTTCAAATTCTAAACTCACACTTTCACATCCCCTCCAGTAGAAAATATGTGGATTAAACACGTCTCTCTCTCTCTCTCTCTCTCACACACACACACACACACACACACACACACACAGAGCACCTTAATAGAGCCCTGACGCTTAGCAGGTTTTTACAATGAGAGAGTGGAAAGACGTGATGTGAAGGGTTCTGCGCTGAGAAGAAACCTATTACCACTGTGGAAAAGCCCACTGGGAATGGAAGAAGCTGCTGCCCTTTAAAAAAGCCAAAGGTCAAATCAATATCAGGATTCTCCTGATCTCCAAGAATTAAGTGTGGTTGCAGTTATCTGATTGCAATTCTCTAGAGCTCAACATTCATTATTATTAACCAATTGTGCTCGGCGTAGGATATGAATTTGGTGAGACATTTGCTCCAGGAATTGTAATGGTGATTCCTAAAAGGCTCAGAATTAAGGTTTGGTTTTTCATAAGCACCCACAAGTCTGAAACAATTATCCAAAATACAGGCTCAATCTGACTGCGCAGCTCACAAGAACGAACTTTTTCCTAGGCGTTCCAGTCCTTGCCGCCTTGGGAAGAACTGAAAATATTCAAAGAAGAGCTTTTCTGATATATTTTGAATCCTTCTCCCAGAATTTGGAATGGAGCTGGGGGAATAATTCATAGCAAATAATATGCTGTCAGTTAATTTGATCTCTTTTTCTCTTTGTGACTTGTCCACAAATTGGATCTATACTGCCTTACATTTATTTATTTAAAATTTCTTGCTCAATAATTTATGCAAACAATTACTGGGATGCAGCTTGTTTGCAAGCAGTTTGTTGTGACTATTCTGTATTTGAATTTCAGGATGCTTTGACTAGGTACAGACAGCAGCTCCCAAGCTGAGCTTCTGTTCTCTGACTGGGTGAGTGTATCTTTTTTGGTCTGATTTCTGATGATAATACTCGCATCTACATTTTCAGAAATTGCTTTCCACAAACATTCTGCAACAGCCTCTTAAACTTTGCTACTTCGGTGACACTTTCTGCCAGTCTGCTGGAACATTACTAGACTGTGAACACGAAATAGGTTCAAAGAGTCAACGTGAGGTCTGTTTAAAATTTTAACAAATATTCCCAGATATATTTGTGCAGTCTTGGTGGTAGAACTGATCGGGAAATAAAGCAAACAATGTGAAATCTGCTCATAAATTTGGTTTTATTTTGCTGCACCAGTGTAATTTTATTAAGCAAACAGTCTTACGCAAAGCAAGGCTCTGAGGACACATAAGCCAAATTCCATTTTTGGGTAAGTCAACTGATTTTAATGGAGCTAAATAGTGGAGGAATTTTGGCCCCACGTGTCTACTCAATGTAAGGATAAATTCTTTAGAGACGACACGTTCTGGCCACTGCTTACTAATTGCCTCCCATAACAAATGATCAGCTCATTTGTTGTCATCAGAAACATTGGCTCTGTTTTCCATCTTGCAGAATAGAGTCAGCAGTGACACTGCCTTCTGCATGTTTCTTAAGGGGTGGTGACAAGGGTTTGCACTGTTTTCTTAGATGAGGACTGTGTTATTTGAACCACGTGTCATCACTTGAAGCCCACATGAATTGTAGGACTTCCTCTCCCCATTAATTGAAAGATTGTTCTCAGCTATGTCTTTTATCTGCCTGAATGCAATCCAGCCAGCTTGGATTTCTTCTAAAAGTCTTCCATCTGCTTCCTATTTGATTCTAGCAGACATTCAAGGTAGAAGTATTCTTCTATTTGTTTAATTTTGATTTCATCCCCAGGGAGCCTTCTTTCTGCTCCAGGTTTATTGAGGCTGTTCTTCTGTTCCGGAACATTTTGGAGTACCCATTTTTCTTGTTTTCAGGACTGAGCTCCTCCGCCGGTTCCTGCTCAAATCCGGATTGTCTGGGAAGCACAACTCAGTCTGGATGGCTCGCCTGATGTGCCGTACATGTCTCGTCTATGTGAAGCAAATCCCCAGAAGATGTAGTTACAGCAGGCTGTGCAGAACATTTCAGAGGTGCTCTTATTCTTGCCCAAGAGGTAATGATTTTCAAGAACTTCATATGTTTAGGAGACGAATGAACCTTTTTTATCCATAAGAACATAAGACTTACCAGAGTGAATCAAACCCATAGGTTATCTAAGTCCAGTATCCTGTCCCTACCAGTGATCAGTACCAGCTGATCCCTGCAGTAGGCTGTTCAGGGATAGTTTCTGAACTGAGCCAGTGACGCAACCCTGTGAAAGCCCTTTGACCTCCTCGCCCTTTAACCTCGCCAGGATAAAAAAGGAAACAAGCCCTCCCCAAAACTATTAGTATATCTCAGCTGATCAATCTCGGGAAAGTGAATTACAGTCGCCTTAACAAATTAAACCCTCCTCAATTTTCTTAAAGTCATAGTTGGATGCCTAAAGTTAGTACAAATCTGAACTCACCCCAGCACTGTGGATTCAAAAACTTTTTCAATAAGACTAAACTTTTTTTTTTCTATCCAGGCTCCATACAAGGAGGACTCCCATATGAAACAAAGCGGTTCCTTCTTTCCTGGTGATCTGTATGTTACTCCTACATATGACAGCATGTTGGGTTAGATATTGAGTATGATTTCTTAGATCTCAAAACCATGGAGTGAAACCTTCCAACTGGTGTAAATGGGGATTGAAGTCGGGGTCCTGGGGGAAGGGAGGCAGGAGCCTGGGATTCCGGAACGGAAGCCAGAGGGCAGAGCCAGTAGCAGGCTCAAGAGTCAAGCTGAGGGTCTAGCCAGAGTGAGAGCAAGGGTCAATACCAGTTATAAGGGCCCCTCATTGGATCCCAGGGGTCAACTGGGAATCACAATCTAAGTCAGAGCTGATGTCAATACTGGGAGTTCAGGAGCAGAAACGCAGGGCGGTTATGACAGCTAGCTAGGGATCCACATTGTTGCCGGGACACCTGGTATGCCCCATGGGCTTATATAGGGACAAGGAGCCAATCAGGGATGGCTAAGACCACTGTCAGTCAAATCCTCAAGGCGGAACTTCCTGTTGCATTGAATCTCTGTGGATTGTGGGTCACAGAGAATGGGCAGGCTACAGATGACAGTGAGGGGATGTTGGTTACCTGGTTGCCCTGCAGGCCTGGGTTCAAGTCTCACCAAACCGTATATCATGGAGCAGTGCCCATTTTTACCAGCTCAGCATCTGGTTCCATTATTTTGGGGGAGAAATTGGATGAGGCCTTTATGTGGAAAAGGGGCTTTTGTGAGAGAGGTTCCTGATCTAAAGACACAAAGGCCTTGAGAGAAGGTAAGATCTGGGTAGGAATCTGGCACAAAGGAAAAGAGGGCTTGGCAGTAAGGGTCAACATCCTTGGAAGCCAATGGAAAGACTCCCATCAACTCCGGAGAGAGGGAAGTGAGAAAGTGAGCAGAGGGAAGAGGCAGACGATGATCAGGACTCAAAGAGCTGTACACTGCCCATAGCCATTTCTACGCTATTTCTATGCAAAAGCAACTGAGGGGTCAGATTTGACTCAGAGAGGAGGGCCCCTGAAGACAGTGATAATCTTTTACTACAGCTAATGAACACAGACATAAGAAACCCAACCAGCCTAAGGCACTAAAATAAATATCAGACTTGTTTTCGGTTGGCTTTATTTCCCTCTGCTGCAAGATGTAAGCTAATCTATTTAGTTAGAAAAACATGGCTTATTGTAATCGAAGTAATTTCTATTTCTATATATATCACACGATGTAAACTAATCTAGTTAGTTAGAGAAACATGGCTTCATTGAATTCTGAGTACTAGCTCTGGAAAAGGAGCAGTGTTGTTGTTTTGCTAAATTCTGACATGCTTTTGCGATGCCTTTACAACTTTCTCCGAGAGGCTGATGGGTTTCACATTGCCAAAAACCTTTCTGACTGCTCCTTTCCCTGATGGTCACTTTGAATTTTAGAATATACGCTGGAGGTGGCATGGAAAATCCTCAATGTGCTGCAGTGGAAAAACAATTTGTAACAACATTTCCTGAAGCAATAGGTTCTAATCCATTGAAACTCTATTCGCCATATGCTTGAAAGACTCCAGGAACAACAGAAAGCTGCGCACGGATGCTTATGTGCAAACGCAAGGTGGGTAAAAATAGATCCTTCTGACTTTCAGCCAGCAACATCAGAGAGG
Source organism: Trachemys scripta elegans (assembly GCF_013100865.1). Lineage (NCBI taxonomy): Eukaryota > Metazoa > Chordata > Testudines > Emydidae > Trachemys > Trachemys scripta. The sequence goes on along the minus strand of NC_048305.1, from coordinate 101,908,944 downwards.
CAGTTGGATTAGGCCTTTCTCGCCCATTCTGAATGAGCACCTGGGAAGTCCTTAGTGCTGTTGGGTTTCTACATTTAAAGAACCGTTAACACCACATGGGACGACGAGGGCAAATCCTCAGCTGACCTCAGTGGAGAGACAGCAATTTATGCTAGCTGAGCATCTGCCCTAAAGTGTTCAAAATGGACATCTGGAGCCTGGGCATAAAAAACATGTACACAAAAGTGCAGTTGAAATGGTTAACAGCTACTGCCATTGCATGTGCCAACTGAGTACATCTGCTCTCCCCTTCCCTCAACAGCTGCTTAAGTACCTTAGCCCCCTTCAATATAAGGGGCATATTTTGCACACTCATTTTCCATGTTCATACCTGGGCTTTTACCTTCTGAAAATATGCTCCTAAAAGAAGGGCCAGGTTGTTGAACCCAGAGGGTTCTGGTTTTGCTAGCCAGTAATTCAAGCAGATTTACGGAACCCAAACCAGAAGTCATTGAAAACATATATCTATGGGTATGTATGAAGGGTTTTAAAATAACCCTAAATCAGGAGAGGGCTGGAGAATATCCAGCCAGCCACTTTACCACTACTATTTATCACCACCTAACATCTGCAAGCAGACAGTTTTGCTTTGCAAATATTTCTCCTAGAGATGATGGCAAAACTTGAAAGGTTTACAGGTTCTGTTTGGTTAGGGTAAGTGTCCAAATTTTGTATGCTTAACCAAATGAATCAGACCCTCTTTAGTCTAGAAAGTGCACTCAAAACGTTAGGGATGGGAGGGATGTTTGAAAGGACTCCGAGTTGGCTTCACTCTGCCCACATTGAAGTCAATGGTCAAACTCTCATGGACTCAAATGGTAACAGTTAAGGCACTACAACCCACCCCACAAGATCAGGCTGTCTAGTGAGTTTGTTGGTACTTCGTAGGTTCAGATAGAGCAGAATGTGGCAAACACTGTCCTTTTCTCACCATATTTTGTTACATCAGCTGACAGACACAGCCAGGACATGGACATGGAAAATGAGGGCAAGAAGAAGATTTTTTTTTCAAACTTAAAACGATGTTTGATTTGGGTTTGGTTCAATTGTCAGGCCAAGGACTGGATGGTACTGATTTTATCTGGAGCAGGTTTGCCCATCCCTATGTTTTACTCCCAAGTTTCTAACATCACTTTTGATCCTCCTTCGCTTGGGAGATCTAACGAGATCTCAGTCCAGATCTCTAGCATAGTTGCACATAGCTTTAGCGTTGATGTCCTTGGATTAATACGCACTTTAGAAAGGGCATTGCATTCTCACAGTACTCTAAAGGCGTGGGCTTATTTTCCACAGAACATTTCAAGGACAACAAAGAAAAAATGTTTTCATTGACATTTTCAACCAAAAATTCTCAATTTTTTTCAAAAACATTTTTTTTAGACAATTTTTGGCCAGATTTTTTGTTTGTTTATTTTTTTGGTGGGGAGGAGGAATTGATCACACACACACACACAAGGAAATTTTCCTGAAATTTTTCATTTAGTTTTGACTAAATTTTCCATCGAATCCTTTTTTCACTGCAAACTTTTCAACCAGCCTATGTCATGAGCTTTTTCTGCCCTTTACCAATATTATTGTGGTCAGGAAGAACACTGAAAAATTGCAGATGAATAAACCAGTTGAGAAAAATAGAAGCTCAGAATTACTTTCCTTTCAACATTAGGATGTTCCTTATCCTTTCTTAAAACTTCCCTGAATACTTTTTCTATTGCTTTCCCCTAATAGTCCTGAGTCTAGATGGTTTTATAGCTGCAATACAATACAATTATACTTTAAGAGTGTCATTTTTGAAAATCCCAGAAAAATGCCCCCCAAACTATTAATATTTACATATTTCAGCACATTCTGCAAGCTTGATTTCTGCAGCCTACGCAAAATTGTCTGTGTCCATTGTGATAAAAAGGTCAAAATAAAGGAAAGTGCATGGTTCGTGGAATATAGAAACTTTTGGTTTGTCTCTTGGTTAATCCAAGTCAGGTTGATAATGATCAAAAGTTCTTTTCATCTGACGTCTGGTTCAAAGGATTCCATGAAATAAACTGATGTACATATGTTCATGCCACAGTTTGTAGTAATTTGCATCTGTGCTGGGAGTCTTAAAAGATGAGGTAGTTGGAATGTTTTAATCAAAACATATTTTTGATCAAAATGAACATTTTCACAGAAAAATTTCATCCGAGTCAACATTTTCTGATTTTTCAGTCATGAACCAGAACATTTTACTATAAAAAAAAAAGTTTGGGTTTGGATTAAAAAAAAAATCAAAAAGTTAAAATGTTCTGTGAAAGAGAGGCTGATGGATGGATGGATAGAGACTGGGGCATGGAGACTGAACTATTCCTTTCTGCAGAGGTGACTCTCCCAGGCAAGGATTGAGGAAGGCAGCTTCACTTTTGCCCATCAGTTGTCTGACTGATGACTAAAGAAATAAAGGATTTAATTCTCTAAAGCTGCTTGTCAAGTTAGCATTTTTTGCCCGTTTGTAATACACTTCAATCTGGAAACTTAAACGGGTTTTAGAAGGAATTCTCAAATGTGTGGCTCAATCTTTGGGTACATCCACACTGTAATCAGGACAGCATCTGTAGACATACCAGAGCTCGCTTTGATTGATGCAGACACAGCAGCAAAATGAGGACAGACACAGGGGAGGAGTGCTACTGGCCCATCACCCATAATCTCCTAAACCATGCATTTAATTGGTTCCAGTCCGGGGGTTACAGGACTTTTACCATATAACTCATAACTTGGGGTTGGCTATCCTCAGCAGAAGGGTGGGGGTGCAGAAAGGTGGGGACCTTGGCCCGTGAGGGCCACAAGCTCTGACCTCAGCTTGCAAAGGCCACAAGATCATACCCTGTCCCATGAGCCCAAGGCCTATCACCAAAACCCCAGATCTTTTACCGCTGGGAGCTACTCACGTTATCCTTTTAACCGCACTGGGAACTGGCAATGAGTTGTGATGAACAAACAATTTGACTCAAGTACCGCATTCCTAGCTAACCTACCGGAGCTTGAAGGTGCAAAAAAACTCCCTGCTCCTTTGTCAATTGGCAAATGGGAGAAAAAATTCCTTCCTGACTCCCAAACAGGCAATTGGCTAGACCCGCAGCATCTGTCAGGCTGGATTCCCATTCCTAGTTCAGGGTGGGTAGGGTAGGGCTGCTGGAACGGAGCCAAAAGAGGACCCACGTGGGTCCAGTTGCAGGTTGAATCTTGGGAACTGAGGAATGTTGGCCAATCAGCCCCCCCACTCCCTCAGATGGCCAATGGGTGCCAGAGCCTCCAAGGATGGGGAGGAGCTACCTGGTATCCCTCAGTGAATGTCTCCTTTTCTTGCTGCTGGGACTGTTTCCTTTCACCACCAGCCCCATCAAGCTCCCCCTTGAGGCAGGTGGGCGGCATTTCAGTTAGCTCGCTAAAATTACCCACGGCATGGGCTAGCTGCCGGAGTACATACTTAGGGGCCTGTGCCACCTCGGCTCCACGGCGATTTTTAGTGAGCTAGGTCGATCAAAGCTAGCTCAGGTACACCTACACATGCCGCAATCACATCTTCTGGCTGCTATGTAGACATACCTTTTATGGTAACGTTTAGCTCAGATGTGAGGAAATGAATTGCAGCGCCAATGAGCCCATGCAGCAAAGCGAGCGTGTGCAATGAGAAATAGAGCTGAATACTGACTGCTGCCTCTGAGATAAGGGCCATTGCACCACGTTATATTTCTACAAACACAAGAAAATCTGCTGCCATGGTAAGGAAGTGCCCACCTGCAGCAGATATCTGCTGAAATGATTAGGGAGCACATGACTTATGAGGAGAGGCTGAGGGAACTGGGATTGTTTCGTCTGCAGAGGTGAAGAATGAGGGGGGATTTGATAGCTGCTTTCAACTACCTGAAAGAGGGTTCCAAAGAGGTTGGATCTAGATTGTTCTCAGTGGTACTAGATGACAGAACAAGGAGCAATGGTCTCAAGTTGCAGTCGTGGAGGTTTAGGTTGGATATTAGGAAAAACTTTTTCACTAGGAGGGTGGTGAAGTACTGGAATGGGTTACCTAGGGAGGTGGTGGAATCTCCTTCCTTAGAGGTTTTTAAGGTCAGGCTTGACAAAGCCCTGGCTGGGATGATTTAGTTGGGGATTGGTCCTGCTTTGAGCAGGGGGTTGGATTAGATGACCTCCTGAGGTCCCTTCCAACCCTGATATTCTAGGATTCTGCTACCTGATTAATAGGGTTGGAGTTTGCAGGGTCTCCACTCGTGATTTAAAAAAAGAGAGAGAGAGAGACTAGTTTGTGGAAGAGAAAAAGGCTGCCTGCAGGTGGGTGTGAGAACCAAAAAGCATTAGGTGTTTCATTTGCTGTTGTGTATATTCTTGCACATCTGCCAACAGTGCAAGACAAACAAAGTGGGTGGAATCTCCTTTGCTAAAGGCAAATTCATGTACAGTCAAGGTGGATGAGTGCCGAAAGGTTGGGTTTGGACAAGCACCCGGAAGTTGGAATGCTTATTTGCATATTAGCTAGCTTATCTGAAGCTCTTGGATCAGCAAAACTGGGCTAGAAATTATGCTAAAGCTGGAGATTCCCAGCACTACACTTCCCGTTTCTGGTCAAGCCAGGAATGCCAGAGCCCTGCCTTTTTCATGATGGTTCAATGCTCCTGCTCCCTTTCGCCAACTGAACCAAGAAGTCATGGATGAGTGAAGATGAAACTTAAGTGACTTCATCAAACCCGGGGGGAAAGGTTCAGTTCACCTCTGGGGAGGAGGTTCAGATAGTCACATTTTACCTAATCGATTTGCATGTTCCTAGTTATATATAGATTTGAGATGCAGAACTCTGGATTTTATTTATTTATCATTGCTTTGCACAACTCCCATCTTCTGCTTAAGAACGAAAACATTTTTAAAATGATGGCGAAAACCAAGGTGATCTCTAGTATGGTTTTTAAGTTACCTTGGTTGATGCCATCACAGGTGATACTAAGGGTATGGGGTACTTGTCCAACCCACATCACACATGACACTGTGTCACATTCTGGCACGATTTCATCCACAGAAGGACCAGACCTAAAACGTAGAAGAATCTCTTCTACCTGCCCTTCGAAAAGTCACTGTATGCCTCCAGTTTCTCTCCAGGTTTTCAAAGTTTTCCTGCAAACTCACTTTCACCTGAAAACCTCACGACAGTAACAACATTTCGCACTTCCTGGGCTAGATCCAACGCTGCTGTAAAACAACATAGGTCTACTGACGTCAATAGTAGAACTGGGCAATTTTTTTTTCAGCAAATAGTAAATTTGCCCAAAGGTGCATTTTAGGGGGCACCAGAACTGTTCATGAATTTGGGTCAAATTGGGCAAATAGCTTCAGCCAAAAAAAACCCCTTGCAAACAGAAATTTAGGACATGTCAAAATGGTTCATTTTGAAAATAATTGACACAAACCCTTTTCTTTCATTTCAAAATGACATCGCAAAATGTTTTGTTTGACCCGAAGGAAAGTCTTGCCTTTTTTTTCATTTCAGTGAGAAAAACCAAAAAATACAGTTTCATTTTTAAACAAACCCATTTTTTCCCTGACTTTTTTGGGTCAGCTACCAAACCAAATAAGATTATATATATATGCTCAGATCCAGTCAATGGAGCTGTGTCAAATTACTTCGGTTCAGAATCTGGACCATTAGATAGAGCAGTGTTCACTGGTGGATCACAGTGTGTGTCTCATAAAATATTACTAAGTGTCACAATACCCCTACAAGTCAGGTAAATTTATGGTACCCCCTTCAACAATGAGCACACTGAGGCTTGGAAAGGTTAAATGACTAACTGAAATGCATGTTGAGTTAGCATCAAAGTGCTCTAACCACTCAACACTGTCCATCCTTCCAGTAATGCCTATTATTTTATCGGGTCCTGGTCCTTTTTTCAGATTTCTTCTCATTTTTTTGCTGATAACTGACCTGTATACATCTGTATACACCAGAAAAACATGTAAAGACATAGAAGAACCCAGTGTGAAAGAAAGGAAACTAGTAACATTGTGGCATTTACATGGAGTCCTGCTGAACAGTGTGTTGGCTAAAATAACCAGGCAGTTAATAAAATTAAACTGGATTCTTGAGTAAAATAAATTCGGAAAAATCCAGTGTGCCCACCATCTTTCTTTTTCCTCCTCTGGAATCCTACCACAGGCTCCCTCTAATGTTCACAGGTGCATACTGCATGTACTAATTTCTACTCTAGTCAACAAACATTAAAACCAAATGAACCCAATTCAGATCTCAGTTACACGGGTATAAATCAGATCAGAAATGGACCCAGAGTAGAAAGCTGTAATATTCTTCATTGGCATAAAAAGAAATTCCATAAAGATGGTACTCTTTCTACAAGTCTGTGTCTCCAATGCTCATCTTGGTTATTAAAACAATGTTTAGCTTAGCATAGTAGCACATTAAGAGATGCTAGGGTTATTATTACATAGCTCTCTGAGAATGAAACATTTTTTATTGACACAGAAAGATGGCGCCATGCATGTAATTGCTGCATATGACAAAATAAAAACCACAAGCAATAAAATACTCCATGGGCTATGACTCATGTTTCGAATACACAGGACACTGTTGCCATGTGTCAGCAGTGCGAATCATGTGTGGCTTATGCCATGTTATCAGAAAAAGAAAGTAAAAGGATCAAGGATTTTTTTTTCCCCCGCAGATGACGAATGCTGTGTTGATTATGCAACTGAAATTCCGTAGGGTTTCAAAGACAGGGAACTTACATTTATTTAGAGAATCCCTGTATGTATAATATGAAAGTGACTTTAATATGCTTGTTGACTCCCATCATTTAGAAATAAAAAGGTGCTTTGTTCAGAGTTTCTAAAGCGCTGAGCACCCAGCGTGACCATATGTCAATTTTTGGCTGGGACCAGGAGCGGCAGCACTCCTCCTCTGAGCATTCGGCGGTGGGGGTCCTTCTGCTCTGCGACTTTGGGGCACTTCGGTGGCGGGTCCCGGAGCGAGTGAAGGACCCGCCGCCGAATTTCCACCGAAGACCCGGAACGGAAGGACCCCCGCCGCCGAATTTCCGCTAAGGGTGGCAAAATGCCGCCCCCCAAATCCTGCCGCCCTAGGCGACTGCCTAGGGTCACCTAGCAGAAGCATCGGCCCTGGCTCGGACAGTCCCTTTTTAAGCCCTGTCCCAGCCGTCCCAACTTTTTTGGAAAAAGTGGGCATTTGTCCCATTTTCTCTTGCCAACTTGATCCGTGCAGAGGAACTTTGCGGGAGGTGCGCGGTGAACCAGCCCTGCACTGCGGGGAGGCAGGGCTTGTGCAGGGGAGAGGCAAGGCTCAGACGAGCAGTGACACCAGCCCCGTGCAAGGAGGGCAGGCAGGGGTTGGGCCAGCCCCACATGGGGAAGGCACCCAGGCCCGCCCCATACAGTGTCCCATTTTCCCTTTGGGAATTATGGTCACCCTAGGCAAGAGGAGCGAGTGAATGCTCAATACTTTTGAAATGAATTAACCATTGGAACAACTTTCCAAGCAATGTGGTAGGTTCTCCATCATTTGAAGTCTTTAGATCAAGACTTTCTAAATGATCTGCTATAGCTCAGACAGAAGCTGCATCCTTGAGATGGAAAATAGTGGATGAGGTTCTCTGGCTTGTGTTATGCAGGAGGTCAACCAGATGACCACAATGTACCGGTAACTCTTTTGCCCTTAAGATCTATCAAAATCACACCATTTATTTAGGGTTCTAAATATGGATCTAGGACTAAGTTTTCCAGAAGTGATCAGTGATTTTGGATATCTTAATTTTTGGGTGACCAACTTGAGACACCTTAAAAGAGCCCAATTTCAGAAGGTGCTGAACATACGCCCTCTGAAAATCAGGCCATTTTAAAGGCGACTCAAGTGGGACTTCCAAAAAATTGAAGTATCCTAAATACTAGTTGCTTCTGAAAATCTTGGCCTTATTTGCCCAACAGTAGGCGCCCACGTTAGAAATTGTTGGCCCTTATTTTTCACCCTGTGCACGTCTGGTATAAAAACAAGTTCTAGATTTCAGAGTGTGGTGTGGTGTTCTATAGAATCAAGTCTCCTTAGGGATATGGAAACGGGAATCATCTGGATACTGCAATACTAAGCAGCAGAAACTTTAAAAAATCCAATTTCCGTAGGGCAGAGGGCTGCTTGCCTTAGATGAGTAGCTCCCGTGAAAGCAATTGTATTTGATCCTTGAAGTCAGCAAAAGAGGTTCTTGGAATTGTAAGTGGGTTGCAGCCAATTAGGGTAATAAAAAAGCATGAAAAACATCCCCGGAAGAAATGGCATGTCTGTGAGACACAAGACGTTTAACATGATTTATGGCCCACTGCTTGCAAACGGCACACGTGTCAATCAGAAGGTGCAAAATGGCCTACCACCTATCCCTGTCACAACACATGACTCCTGGAAATGGACTCTTGATTGTTATACCCTGGAATACTTATAAACAGTCATATTATACAAACTTGGACTCCTTTCAGAAACCTGCTCACCTGATCTCATCCAATTATACATGAAGCTAACTATTCCCCTTGCAGATGTGATTCTCCTGGTAATAATGCATTGTGGTGTAACATTCTGTTACATGACATCATTCTTATCTGCAGCTGCAAGGAACTACTGAATTCAAACTGCATGTTGCAAGCAGCATTGATTCAAACAGGTCCAACTGCCTTAGGCTCTCAGCCCTAAAGCCCCCCAGAACACTAGAGATAACTTATGTTAAATGGTCCAAACCCTCAGGAAAATGTCAATTTCAATGATTTTTTTTTAAATATTCCAATCGGGAGAATTGAAACAAAAAGTGTAGTTTCAAACTGACATTTCAAAGTGTAATGGCACTTTTCATTATGACATATCAATTTGAAATAAAACATTTATTTTTGATATGTCTGAGCATTTCATTTTGGTCAAAAATATCAATATTTCCTGTTTCAACTCTTCCTGTTCAAAACTTTTTGGAATTTTTTTTAGCAATACGTATTTGACTTTTCGCTCCCATTCAAAACAAAAAGTAATTTTGAAATATCATGATTTCCCACAAAAGGAAAATTCCACTTTTTAAACAACACTATCTGAAGCATCTGCCATTGGTAGGGCCCTAACAAATTCACAGTCCATTTTCGTAAGTGTCACGGTCATACCATTTTAAAAATCTCAGATTTCATGGTTTCAGATATTTAAATCTTAAAATGTCATGGTATTGTAACAAAACGTTAATATGTATTTTAAAATGGCAAAATATAAACACGTAAAGCCCTTAAGACTCAGTGTTTCTCGAACTGGGGGTCCCAACCCAAAAGAGGGTTGCATATCTATTGTAGGAGGGGGGTTCATGGTATTGCCACCCTTCCTTCTGAGCTGCCTTCAGAACTAAGCAGCCGGAGAGCAGCTGCTGCTGGACGGGTGCCAGCTCTGAAGGCAGTGCTGCTGCAAGCAGCAGCACAGAAATGAGGGTGGCAATACCATGATCTCCCTACACTAGCCTAGTGACCCCCTTTTGGGTCAGGACTCCCCGTTTAAGAAAGACTCTATACTTTTACTCTATAGTAGAAAGTAAAAGTACACAAAAGACCAGATTTCACAGGGTAGACCAGATTTCACTGTCCGCAACGCATTTTTCACGGCTGTGAATTTGGTAGCGCCCTCACTATTGGCCATTGTTAGATCCATGATCCCAGGCAGGATGGACCGTTGGTCTGTGGGAATTGCTATTTTCCTGTTATTCCCTATTCAGCCAAGAAACTGTTCATTTTCTTTTAGCTCACAAAGTTCAGAGAAAAATATGCCTTCCTCGTGGATCCTTTCTGCATTCAGGTCTGAAGAGCACCTGCTGTGCTTCACACATGGTTTTCATCTGTGATTGGCAGCCGGGCTCTGTTTGTTAATGCTTCACACTCGTAAACAAACACCCTGCGTCTCTTGCTCTTGGAATAGCACACCAAGGAAACATGTTTTGCTCTTTTACACAGTGCTGGACTTGTATTCTGCTGACCTTCGTTTACTGTCCTGTTTAACTGTGGCGTTGATACAATGTTTTTTTTCTCAGTGAGTTGTATGTGCATTGAAGCTGACATATAAAAACACCCAATGTAGAAGTGTCACCATTAGCTTTGGTTACTGTGTAATCTCAAATAACCGTAACTCACTTTTATTCTTAAGAAAAGGTGTCCCCTCAATGGCTAATTAATTATCATTGGACAGTTCCTCAATTAGACAAAACTTGATGATCTGAACTTATTTATTGAGCCCCATTCAGATAGCTGATGTTGCACAGAACTCATGGCAACATAAGGCAGTAGCCAATATATTTCCACTCCTAGTGAAATGTTCCATGCGTTCAACTCGTCTCATTCTGACTATCCCTCACCCCCATTCCCTTGTCTGTCACCTCCCGCACAACTAATTCTCCAGTTTGCTGCTGCTGCTGTTACCTAATGATGTACCACCTTAGGCACATCTGTAACCGTGAGGATGATTAATCATTATAATGCACTACCAAGGGAGGTGGTAGATTCCTCATCTCTTTATGTCTTCAAATCAACTCTGGATGCCTTTCAGGAAGCCGTGCTTTAGTCAAAGACAAATGATTGGGCTCAATACAGTGCCAACTGGGCGAAATGTAATGAGCTGTGACATACAGGTCAGAGCAGATGGTCGAATGGCCCCTTCTAGCCTTAAACTGTATGAATCTATGCACCTCCTCAAACACACACACATCCATGTTTAAACAGCTCCACTGTATCCTCTAGTCAAAATGTCCTCCTTTGTTTGTAAAACCCTCCATGGAACTTCTAAATTAACAGACCTTGTCTCTCTGAACCCCCTCCACAATCCTTCTTCAGCTAGCACTGACCCATCTCACGTTCTTGGAGACTGCTGGAGTGGGAGCCTTCCTCTTTGCAACTCCTGAGAGGTTCTCCTCCTTGAGCCTTTCCTTTACCTGTCTTCCATTAACCTTCCATATCTCTTCATACCTCACCTGAGGTCTTCTCTTTGTTCCCTTATACACCCCTCCCTTTCTTTCCGCCCTATTGTATCTTCCCCCTCCCACCCCGCCCCCCATTGGTCCAAAATAGCCTAGATTTGATGATCTACCAGACACACTGCAAAAGCCATTGATTTGAGAGGGTTTTAGAAGAAGGTTGAGGACACGTTGCTAGGCATATGGGTGCATTAAAAGGGCCATTTTGCCACTTTGGTTCATTGGATGGCTTTGTTCATTCGTCAGCATAAGATTATTCTTCACAGTTGAAATATACAATTGGATGGTTATTGCTCAAAACCGTTGACATTCATTAAAAAAAAAATAAAACCTCTTCTGTTACCTTCCAGAACTCTTCTATTACCTTTTTTATTATTAAAAGCTAAACAAATACATAAATAATAACTAAATCAATAAGTCAACCATTATAGCTTTTATCCCGTTGTTTTGAGGGTACAGTGTGCATGAAAAACACTATATAAAATCGAAATTGTATCGAATATGAATAACACTTGATTTTTGGAATCAAAGTCTTTGTTCCATGATCCAAAAATGGAGACATCAAATCAGATTTTGTCTGGACGATGCTCATACAAATTCACGCGCATAGGCTGCTTAAGCTTCTCTTTCTTCCCTTCCGGAATATTTATAAAGTGACCCTGTAGCTATCAGCTCTCCGCTCCCGCCACCCACTCCTGCTAAATCCCCCTAGCAAATCTATCTTTCTATAAGAAATCTGTCTGCACAAGGCCCCTGATTAAACAGGCCAGAGGCTTGTTTTGTCTGTCACTCATAAGTGGAGGGGAAGCCAAGAGTGACTGGTGCTGCTTGTGTCAATAATCACAGCTAGAAGGTCTTCACTGTTTTCCTTTAATACAATAAACTATGCCTCCTCCTCATCACTCGTCTCTTTCCCCTGGATTCAGACATGCACTCCACGGGGATAGATTCCCCGCAGCCTGTCTCTGCTCCTGAGGAAGTGCCTTCTGTATACAACTGGTAGTTTCATTTGCATTAACCTGGGATCTGCTAACTTTGAATGGGCTGCAGATCCTGGAGGAGTGTGTGACCATGAGAATTCCAGCTGGGGTCCACTAACAATGGTAACTGGATAGGGCTCTGTCACTGCCCTGCTCACAGCCCGTAGCTTAGGGCTTATGTTGGGGTTGGGCCGGAGTGCACGGCACTGCAGCTATCTCAACTCCCTTAAGGTCCTAGAAAGCAGATTGTTATGCTGGAATATGCCCAGAAGCCATGATCCCTTACCCACAAAAGCTTTTCAGACTTAACAATTGCTAAGCTCAGTAATAGCACGGGGGGAATGAAAATGATGATCTTATACTGGGGATAGGATATGAGAAGCAGAAAAACGTCTTGTCTAGATTTTAAATACCCCAAAGATCAGCTGTGTTCAGATCTGGGTGTGGGAAGGGTTGGACCTAGATACCCTCAAAATCTGAACCTGGATTCAGGCCAATATTTCACAGATAACCCCTATTTTTATAGGGGCTGATCCAATAGCCCATATCTGAATCCTGCCAAAACATGTGTGTGGAGGGGGGGTTATGAAGGGTGGTGGTAGTATCTGGGTCCAGATCCAAATATTACAGATCTCTATTTTTTCCATCATGACTAATGCAGATTAACGTCCCTGTGGCACACAGCCAAGCTACAAGAGGCCACATCTTGAGCAAGGCATACGGAACTCATCCACTTCTCCTGCCATTTTCACAGGGAGAGGGTTAACACCGTCTCTGGGCACATGAGCTCTCACAGGTGCCTGTCTTCATTACAGATGCTACTACCAGGCAGCCCAGCCACAATGAAGGTTAATATATCTAAACTCAGCTAGAGTGAATGACTCCATCAGGTGAAAGGATAAGAAGGATGAATGGCTGGCAATCTCTTTGGCTTTGGGATGACCTGAGACCCAGACTCACTCTGGGAGGGAAGATGGCAGAAGATGCTGGGTACAAGAGGCCCTTTAGGTTTCTCTGTTGTGAACTCTGACTGGCAGCAGCCTTTTGTCTTCTTGTATTTGAATCCCACCTTTATGTGGTGTTTCTTCTTAACTCTTTAGATGATCTGTTATGGATCTCCCACTCCAACTCATTGCACTGGAGTTGTCCTCAGTTACCTTTAGGCCAGCGTTTTAGCCTTAATAAATCACACATTCAGCAGTGCTGCAGGGAGCAAACTTAAAGCTGATAAAAAGGAAATACTTTTTTCCACGCAATCAGCCTGTCAGACTCCTAAGATAACACTGAGGCCAGGAGTTCAGTCAATTACATGGATAACAAGAAAAACCAGAGTTACTGTCGTTTTTTTTTTTTAATTAAGATTTCGGAAGGCATCTAAACTTTGTTGCTTCAGGGCTTAAGCAACTCCACATTAATTAGACAACTGATCTGAAATCAACAAGACGAAATTCAATAAAGACAAGTGCAAAGTATTTCACTTTTCTAAGGAAAACTCAAATGCACAACTACAAATGGGGGAATAACTGGTGAGGTGGCAGCACAGAAAAGAACCTGGGGGTTATAGTGGATCACAAATTGAATGAGTCAACAATGTGATGCAGTTGTGTAAAAAGGCTAATATTTAGGATTGAATTAACATACATAAGAGTGTCATATGTAAGAGGTAATTGTGCCACTCTTCTCAGCACTGGAGAGGCCTCAACTGAAGTACTGGCAGGGATGCTGGTACTGGGGGCACCCGGGGGCCATGGCCCCATCATTTTTAAAAGGGCTTTTAGGAAGCTTCCGCTGCTCCTGGGTACTGCATCCACTTCTGGGTGCCACACTTTAGGAAAGATGTGGACAAACTGAAAAGAGTCCAGAGGAGAACAACAAAAAGGATAAAAGGTTTAGAAAATCTGACCTATGACGGAAGGTTAAAAATAAAAAAATCTGGGCACATTTAGTCTTGAGAAAAGAAGACTGAGGGGGGATGTGATTAGTGTCTTCAAATATGTGAAGGGTTGTTTCAAAGAAGACCGTGATCAGTTGTTCTCCATGTCCACCGAAGGTAGGACAAAGAGTAATGGGCTTCATCTGCAGCAAGAGGGAGTTCGATCAACTCTTAGGAAAATCTTTCTAAGTATAAGGATAGTTAAGCTCTGGAACAGGCTTCCAAAGGAAGTTGTGGAATCCCCATCACTGGAGACTTTTAAAAAGAGGTTGGACAAACACCTGACAGGGATGATCTAAGTTAACTTACTCCTGCCTCCATCTGCAGGCTGGACTTGACTTCTCAAGGTCCCTTCCAGCCCTATATTACGATGATTCTATGTTTAATGAGGGTCAGGAGGAAATTTTCCTTGGGGACAGTCTATCCCTACATGCCTATTGCTGAATTTCTTGCCCATTCCTCCAAATCAGCTGCTACTGACTCATGTCAGAGATAGGATAGATGGCCCACTGCTCAGATCCAGTATGACAAACTCCGTTGTTGCTATGAAAGCTCAACAATACAGACCAGTGAGAAGGAAAAATCGAATGAAGGGATGCTATTCAAAGCTGCTCTCTGCCCTGATCCTGGATCCGAATATGAATATCTCAACAGCAGCAGTTTTTTTAGGAAAATAAATGACTCACTGCAATTTTGACACAACAATGCCAGAGGGTTAATGAGGTCTGTTGTGTGGTTTCCCTGCAGAGTTGACCTCCTCACCATAATTCTCCTGATGTTGGAGTACTAGCCTGTCTTGCGTGTTCTGAATAGCGAGCACCTGTTTGTCAAATACAGTCAGCATCTATAGCCTTTAAAGGAAAGCAGTTGGATGTCAGATGGACCTGAGCCACAAGGCGCACACTGGGACCTGGCTTTAGAATTTCCTCATATCCAGATGCAGAGAGAGAGTGGGGGTGGGGGTCGAGCAATCGGCTTTTCTGCTTGTAGAAAGATGGCTTAGCTGCAAAATTAGGATCTGGATACCCCAACGTTCAGGGCCCTGCCCCTTGTGACTGGGACTCCTGTAATACAAATCATAATCTAGAGGCTCCTAAAGCCCAAAGGTGTTTGGATCCAGAGTTTGGGATATGTATCTTATTAGCTTGCTAACTTTCCCTATCTTCAGCTAACCAGTTACTGATCATTGCCTCCTGAACCCAAAAATGCTATATTTGAAACATCTTATCAGGCCAGGTTTAATGAATCCATACTTCTAGCTTGTTGTTTTTCCCTTCTAGTTCTTAAACTAATCAATTTTCTTAATAGAAACTGAGTTTAAAAAAACCCAGATTCCTGAGTCTCAAAAACCCATTCCAGAGTTCCACAGAGTGTTAAGCACAAAAGTACTTCAGTTCTAGAGCCAAAGAAACTCTGATGTCTTCTAATATCAGTCCAGGCAGCAAGCATCACTGTGCTTTGAATATTGGAGAGCAGCAGACTGCCATAACCAATGTTCAGCCAGCAAGGAAAGATGGTCATTTCAAGTAATAAGAATAGTAACCACCAATTAGGAGTGAGAACACACTGACTGTGTAGATGTTGGGCTTACAACCTTTATATTGGGCTTACAAGCTGAGTGCGTATCTTTAATGTTTGTTTGAAGCAAGCAGAGATCGACAATAAAGTATCACTGTACTTGTTTGGTACCGTCTAACTGTAAACATACTTAGAAATGGATAGAATAAAATGAGATAATTGGGTCTATTACAGGAGCGGGTGGGTGAAGTCCTGGGCCTGCAATGTGCAGGAGGTCAGACTAGATGACCACGATGGTCCCTTCTGACCTTAAAGTCTATGGTACACAAAACTAAACCAGAAAATAATCTTTTACATTTTTTTCACCCACGGATCTCAAAGCAGTAATGTTCATAACTGACACCGCAGGAACCCACATGAATTAGCAGCACAACTCCCTTCTGATGTAGGGATTATTATTCCCATCGGACAGATGAGTAAACCGAGATGCAAGGAAATATCTGGGTACCATGGGAAATCAGTGGATGAGCGGGGAGCCAAATTTTGTCTCCTGATGCAATCCTCTACCTTAACCACAGGATCACCTTTCCCCTGCTGATTTTAATGCCCACCGGTAGATCATCACTTTAGTATATTTTTCCCCACACAAAATGTGAGGAGGTTAATTCTGATGCACAGTGATGATAATTTATATGGCAACATTATCAACTATTTCATTCCCCCTCATAAGAAAAGGGGGGGGGGGGCTGCAGCGAACTGCACAGTTTACTAAGCGTGATGTCTCATATTGGTGCCACAAGTAGCATGTTGGAGTTACCACCACTTATATGTTTCTTCTTCCCCATCCCAGTCTGAAAAAGCCCTAGCAGAACCCATGGACCTATCCAACCCCCATCAAGAGGGTGGTCAGAGAACATGCACAATCCATCATATTTTGAACATCTGTGAGTGGAGTCTCATTTTGGCAACTCTCATGGACGCAGCTTATTTTGCGGGTGACGTTTACAGCACCACCACCTTCTCACAGCCCCAATTTGACCACAGGGAGAGAATTTTGGTTTGCAACCAGATGCCCATAAAATAGATGTCACATACGTGTCTCCTTACCTGTCTTTGCCAGAGGAAAGGGAAAAAGAGGAATCACTTTATCTGAAAGCAGTTTGGCACTTTGAGAGCCTCGGAGATGGCAACCACCTCCACACATGCATTCCCACAGATTTAACATTTACATTCATTAGTAAGACAGCAACGGGTTAGCAAACTCCCCATCCACTTCCTGCCATCCTATAGTGTTGCACCACCATCCAGCATGAAAACTCCAGCTTTCTTCTAAAGCGTCCAGTGCTGTACTAGTTTGCCACTGGCAAAGATGGGATAGAGGGCTTAGACGGATCAGCAGTCTGATCCATTATGACAAACCCTTATGTTCTTTGGCAAATCTTATGCAAAGATTTTTTTTTTTAAGTGTAATAAAAGTGGATATTAAAAAACAAACCCCCGTAAATCGGCTATACGAACAATTCTCAGCTATGAAGCCTGTTCATCCCCTAGATTACTGGGAGATTTCAGCAAGTGAAACAGTCGTTATCACTTGGTCTGGAGGATTTTGTTGGCTTTTTGCGTGCTGATCCCTATATTTACGCTAGAGCTGCTGTGTCAGACTGGTTTATTGTTTTCAAGCCAATGTTCCAGTTACTGACAATCTGGAATTTACCTTTGGGGGAAGGATGGGCAAATTTAATTACTGGTGCTTTAAGAGGAGAGTGAGAAAAGAATGGGACCATGAAAAGATCTGCTTATCAAAAATCATGCTTATCTTATAGCAGCATTCAGTACTTGCATACTTTTTCTTCTCAATCCCGGCCTCTTACTGTTACTGCCCTACTAATATTGCATAGCTCTTCTATAGCAAATGTCAGTCTCATTATCCCCATTTTACAGGTGGGGAAACTGAGGCATGGAGAAGGGTAAGAGACTTGCCTTAGGTCACTCGGCAGGCTGGGACTAGAGTCCAGGTATCCTGGGTCCTAGTCTAGTGTTCTATCCACTAGGCAATACTGCCTCCCTCCGACAATATTAGACAATAACTGCTGTACATCTATGTAACACTCGGATTTTCCAAGGCAACTAATTCTTAGACACCCAAATACCCTTGAATTTTAGCAGAGAATGAGCACCTAACTGCCTTACCCTCCATGGAAAATCCCAACCTAAATACATAAACCAATTGTTATGGCACTGATAGCGACTTTTATCCTTCTAATTCCTCCCTTGTCATGACATACGCTAAATCTTTACGCTGAAGTTCATTTAATCTTGCAACACCGTCCTTGCAATCAACAGACCTCCATCCATTTCCCATCTGTTCATTAATCTCCATTCATCGTTGAAAAAAAAAATATTTTGGACAATTGAGTGGGTTAATTTTATATCAGCTAGAAAGACTTCAGATTTTTAATAAACTTTTGGGTTTATGATCCCTTGGGATCCCTTGGAAGCTTAAAAGCAAACTTTCTTTCCATGCCAAAATGTTCTCTTCCTGGCACTTGCACAATAGTTTATGGCAGGGCTGTTCATAACACTGGTTTGTTATTGTAGGGTTGCTCATTAACACTAGATTAGCACAAACAGGTTTATTATTACAGTGCTTCTCATCAGTGGTTGGTAGTTGGGGCTGATTTTTATTTCAGAAAAAATACGCACCTAAATATTTATTTTCTAAAAAAGAGAACCATTCTAACCACACACACATTAAAAAACGACACGGCCATTTCAATAGCCCAGAGGGAAACCATGAAGCCAAGTCAAATGCTGGATTCACTCTCCAGCACACTGTTGCTTTAAATCACAGACAGCAAAAGTCTTTAATTTATATTTGAGGAGGTAAAAGTCTAAGTGCAACCATAAATTAGGCAAATAAACCCGTTGCTTTGGATCAAAAAAGTTTGGAGCAAACATAACAGGGAACATGAATGGTAGTTAATCTCCCAACAATTGAGGAAAACAGGCCTCTGAATCGCTCCCCTCTTTGAAGAGCCTGGGAGCCTTTTCTCAGTCTCTTTGCCATTTCTTAGGAGAATCGCTTACCAAGCCCTATTCTTCTCCCGCTGCGTGGGCAGTTAAGCCTTGCTCCTCATGCTGCGTTGCCTCCGGGGTAGAGTCTTGAACTTGACTCCAGCTCTCTTCAAACATGTGCAGCATAACTTTGGGATGAACTATACGGACCCCCGTACATAGCAAAGCTAACAAGGCTCCCAGCTGTGCTTCGTTTCAGAGGGAAGAAAAGAGCAGAAACCTCATTCTGAAGTAAATGGCCTGTTCTTTTTCAGGTAGGCCAGTTTGTAGACTGCTTGAGGGTATGTTTGTTTGGGTGCAAATGTGTCATCGGTAGGACTTGTTTTCAGCCTGCTTGGATTTCACAATGCAACACACTAAGAACTGGCAAACCTTGCAGACTGTTGGTTGCTTTCAACATCTTTGTTGTTTAGATCCCTGCGTGTTTGGAACATCTCATCTATTTCTCTTACAATTATTGCTTCACATAGAGATATAAGCCTTTGGGAGGTTGGTGCTCTGGGATCTTTCTAATCCTAGATTCCGCCCTTTATATGTATAAATCCCGAACCAAGATTATTGTTCATTCAAGTATCAGCCAGAGCTCTGTTTGTTAA
Source organism: Trachemys scripta elegans (assembly GCF_013100865.1). Classification (NCBI taxonomy): domain Eukaryota; kingdom Metazoa; phylum Chordata; order Testudines; family Emydidae; genus Trachemys; species Trachemys scripta. The sequence continues at coordinate 101,889,767 of NC_048305.1, read as the reverse complement.
GAGTGGAATGCTTTGCCATATAACAGCTCTACTTTTTATATTACTGCCTACAGGCCTTGACTAAGATCAAGGCCCCATTGTGCTGGGTGCTGTATTAATAACTGAGGAGAGGCAGTTTCTACTCTAAAGAGCTTGCAGTTTAACCAAACATGACCAACAAAGGGTGGCAAATAGAGGAAAGAGAGGCACACGGGTAAAGTGCTACATCACACAGCAGCACAGCTGGGAATCAAACCCGGGTTTCCTGCTCCTAGCCACTAGACCAGACTACCTCTAACAGTGGCGAAGTCATTTGCCCTAGATCTGAAATGGACTTGGATTTTGCCTATGAATGTAGTTAATATTTATTATTTTACAGCTATGAAAAAAAAAACCTACTCGTTTTCAGAATGTAAATGTATTTTCACATTTCTCAGCCAGGGGTGTATGTAATTCAGATCAAGATGTTGTTTTTTTAAGAGTCTTGCTTCACTTATTAAAACAATTCAGGAAAAAACCATTTGCCTTTTGCGGGGGTTAGAACAGGCAGAGCTGCAGGGAAGAGATCTGTATTAAGCATGCTGGCTCTCTAGAGTTTGGTCAAACAGCCTGGTCCTGGCTTGCCTTCTGGAACCTGTGGTGTCTCACCATTCTAGGTCCCCCCTGAAACCTGACCTTCCTTATTCAGTTCCACTCCTCATATTGCAGCTAGAGCTGGTGAAATACAGTCTTTCGTCAACAATAATCAGGGAGAAGAATAACAGGTAATTATATGTGTGAGAGAGAGAACAAGTATCTGCCATTTGCAAGATGGCTATTGTAGTGCCACAGCTGTTTGTTCCCCCAAAGGCAAAGAATCATCCTCAGAAAGGCATCCCTAGTGGCTGGTGATGGGACACCGAATGGGGAGGGCTGTGAGTCACTACAGAGAATTCTTTCCCAGGGGTCTGGCTGGTGGGTCTTGCCGAAATGCTCAGGGTCTAACTGATTGCCATATTTGGCATCGGAAAGGCATTTTCCCCCTGGTCAGACTGGCAGAAACACTGGGGTTTTTTTTGCCTTCCCCTATAGCCTGGGGCCTGGGTCACTTGCAGGTTTAAAGTAGAGTAAATGGTGGATTCTCTGTAACTGAAGTTTTTAAATCAGGAGTTGAGAACTTCAGTAACTCAGCCAAAGGTTATGGGTCTATTGTAGGAGTGGAAGGGTGAGGTTCTGTGGCCAGCAATGTGCAGGAGGTCAGACGTGATGATCATCATGGTCCCTTCTAGCCCTAAAGTCTCTGAGTCTATGCTAGAAAAGGGTTCCAAGAAGAGGGCAACCCTGCATTGCGGATGAGGAGGGGTGGAGAAGAGTAAAGATCAGCACGGCACCAAGGAAGGTGTTGCTAGAAAAGTGACTACTTTGGTGCTGTTCCATCACCACTACATCACATTTTCAGAAGCATTTGTTCAACTGCCAAACTGCTGTTTGATTCAGCTGCGTTCATGGTCCCTTACTATCTGCTATTCGCAAACATCTGTGTTAACAGGTTACTGAGAAATGTCTCTGTTTTACCAAAGTTTATATCTACCTGTAAACAAAGCTATTCTTGCATGTGCCCAAATAGTCATTCACTATTGGTTAGTCTCTTCCTTTAGAATGTTTGTCACCCAATCAGAGTTGAGAAATGTTGCCATGTGACTTAGGTGGTCAATCACATACCACCAATAATGGAGACTGAATTGAACATTTGCCAAAGAAACCCCAGACCGCAAATTATTCATTCAAAATATCCAGCAAATTGTTATGAATAGCTAATACATACACAGAAATCAGGTCTGCTTCTCATTTGATTTTTGAACAGTAAAAGGAAGCTAAATTCACAATGAATACTATTTGAAATGAGCAATTCTGTCATTTCTGGAAGTCTGTCTCTTGACTCATTATGAAGGATATATCCAAACTAGTTCAGATCAAATACAAATTTACCTAAATCTGAACCTGGCATTTAAAGGAAACCCAGACCAGAGCTTTTTGGATATTCAAAAAAGGTCTGCAAACTTAAATCAATTTGCAAAAAAACCCTGGTAATAAAATACAACTGTAACTCAAGTATGTTTCATTCAGACATAGTTATTGTTGCTATAAGTACAACTATTCCCTGTGCACACTATGCTATGCTCCCTGGTGGTCGTACAGTTGTTCTGATGGTTTATTTCACTCAACATGAAGAGAACAGACATCAAAGAAAGAGAAAAGGGTGCCTAACATAGGGAGAAACTACTCTAAGAGGATGGAAGTATAATGTTGCACCCCGGGGTGGGTTGGCAGCAGTGGGAAATAGAAGCTAGGACTTCTGGATCTAAAACCATGAGCTTCCATTACTGGAGTTAAAAGACACCTGTTATCCAAGTCTATAGAAGGCTCATGAACCTCCAGCCAGTGCTGGGGGGGGGGACAGAGTGCCACACTGAGTGGCTGCAGGCATTTAGAGGAGAAGAATTTGGGAAGGTACCATGCAAAAGACGTCCCAGGCATCTTAACTTCACCCTCATGTCCTTTCCCTTGTAACAAGCAATGACTCTGACCTCTGTTATTCACTCAGACTCAGATTTCTTCTCACGTTTTCTCTCCTCTTTCCTCTTCCCATGACAATGCATCGGGCTCTCCTTTTTCATTGGCGAGCTCAGTCTTTTTCATCAGGGCTGTTTTTGAAGTGTCAGAAATACAGATTGATGCCCCTCATTGAAAGAAGAGCAAAGAGAGGGATAAAGAAAGGAGTAGATCGTCCTTCATTCTATACACAGACACACTCAGAACTTTTCTTTCGAACTAACCAAGAAAGTGCCAAAATCCTGGGCTCTGGCTCCTTTCTCAAGCCTCAATGAGCTTTCCAAAATAGCAAACTACACCTCTACCCCGATAGAACGCTGTCCTCGGGAGCCAAAAAAATCTTACTGCGTTATGGGTGAAACCGCGTTATATCGAACTTGCTTTGATCCACCAGAGTGCGCAGCCCCGCTGCCCCGGAGCGCTGCTTTACCGTGTTATATCCGAATTTGTGTTATATTGGGTCACGTTATATCAGGGTAGAGGTGTGTATTAAAAATGGGGATCAATTCGCCCAGCCCCTACAGCTAATCCAGTCACCACTGGGGTGGAACAGAGCCTTCAGTTAAATGTATTGATACCTGATCTGAATTAGACTATGTAAGCTTTCTTCCTTCAATTTCACCTGTTGCAGAATATCTGAAATCTCTAGAAATTAATTGATTCACAATTATGACATTCCAATGGAAAGATATGCAAATCTCCTTTGTATTTACTGGGAGAGATGGGAAAAAAAATCTTCACAAGAATGAATGTAGCCTAGTGCCACCACACCTGGGCTGTAGAACTGGCAAGTCCGGAGTGTATCTATTGACGTCATCAGAGGCTGGGATAGAGATTACGGAGATTACTCCATCTATTGGCTATATCATGCATCATTCACGTGGCATTGTTTGGCTTGGAGACACCACAGCCCACATTTTAGGCTCCCACCTGGTCCTGTAGCCGGCAGCATATTGACATTCAGCTAAAGTGAAATGATCTCCACGCACAGCAAGGAAATACCGTAAAGATTTGTTTCTTCTCTGCTTCGAGGTGTTATGTATGAAGGAAGACTGTGTGGCTTGGAAGCCCGTCCCAGGTGCATGTGATGAAATGCCAACGCCGGTTAGTCTTTCCAAGCTAGGCATACTTCTCTCTATCTGAGTGACCTCATAGAATAAGCCTTCGGTAGAGTATTAAGCTTTACTTGGATATTGCTAGCTCAGTGCTTTGAAGCCTGTTGTCTTCTAATTAATACTTGAGGCACAAATTCCCCTCAACACCCTGCCTCCCAGACACCTCTCCTTAGCCAACCCAACAGGCAAGAGAGGGGCGGAACACAGCTGATCTGTGTGCTGCTACTGCATGGGGAAAGGCAGGATGTGGGGAGCCCACAAAGGGAATTGGCACTGTGCAGAGTTCAGCAGCCTTCATAGCACAGAGAGGGGCCTGGGTAAACACACCGGGCCCAGCCGCTGCTGCTGCTGCAGAATCTTTCTGTCTCCGCTACTGACGATGGTCACTGAAGCCCAGAAATCTGAGCGCCTCGCCATCTTTATTACATTTAGCCGCACAGCACAGGGAAATGCTAATAACCCCGTGTTGAGATGGGGAAACTGAGGCCCCCAAGAGGATTAACGACTTGCACAGGCAGTCTGAGAGCAGGGAATTGAACCTAGGTCTCTTAAGGCTCAGGCTAGTGCCCTAACCACTGGACCAGCCTTTCTCTCCCAGCAGAGCTCAGCTATACTCCACGGCTTGGGTGGGGGGAATTTCTTCTCTCCCAACCTTTGCACAGAGCTCCCTGCACACAGTCCGTGCACTCCAGCTGCATTCAGGTTCCCGAATTTGGCCCCTTATGAATAGAGCACTATGCTGCGCCGTCTGTGAAGCACACCGTCAGCTGCATGAGGGAGAGGTTCGGAAACGAGGCGAGCGAGGGCAGGAATGCTCCTTTGGCAGGCTTTGCAGGACCCCAAGCATCAGCTGATTTTTCATCTAAGATACCACTCATTCAGGGCCAGTGCAAGGAAGTTTCGTGCCCTAGGCGAAATTTCCACCTTGCACCACCCCCCCGACCCAGATAACCCCGCCCCCTGCCTCCCCGTGGCAGCTAACCACGGCCACCCCCTCCCCACCAGAGGAGTCGCCCGCAGCGGCAGCTAACCCAGCCCGCCATCCGGGGAGACCGCCGCCTCCTCCCCCCCCGGCGGGGAGCCCCCCCCCCCCCCAGCGGCTAGCAGCTAACCCCGCCCAGGGTGTCCCCCTCCACTGCAGCTAACCCCACCCGGGGAGCACGCCCCAACTCACCTCCACTCCGCCTCCTCCACTGACCACACCAGCGCCGCTCTAATTTTCCTCCCATCCCAGGCTTGCGGCGCCGATTGGAGGAGAATTAGAATGGGGGCTGTGTGCTCAGCGGAGGAGACAAAGTGGAGGTGATCTGGGGCAGGGAGCGGTTCCCCTGTGTGCCCCCCCCGTTACTGCGGGCGGCCCTCCCCGTGCCCCCCTGCCCCAGCTCCCCTCCACTCCACCTCCTCGCCTGAGCGGGCTTTTAGGCGCCCTCAACCAATAGGCGCCCTAGGCAGTCGCCTAGTTTGCCTAGTGGTTGCACCGGCCCTGCACTCATTTCAATCCAGATTCTGCTCGCCCATGTAAATTAATGGCGTCGCTCCAGATTTGCACCCATAACAGTCAAAATGGCTCTTACACACCAGCCTGGAAGCTTGTCACTGTCTCTCTGTCTAGCTGTCTTGTCACCCTTCAGCTCATTGTCTGGCCTGCCCTGTTGGCATTCCTGTCATCTATCTCCACCGTTTTCTGAATTATGCTCTGCTCGGTTCCGTGTGTCTCTATTTATTCAGCTCTCTGTGCTTAAAGAGGGCAGGTTGATACTGGGTAAAAAACAACTGAATAGCCCTGATATTTCTATCTAGACAATGGCTTGCTTCTGCAATTAAAATGCATTACTTAGGGAGATGATAGTATTTCATGTCGAACAGTAAATTGCCATGCTGTGGTTTTCATATAAATGAGTTAAATACATTGGGGACAGCTGGTATGGCAGTTACAATTATACTACCCATTAGGATGCATTAGATTACATTAACCCAGGACCTCTCAGGTCCACCACAAAGTATCCAGGCAGCAAGGCAGTTTAAAAGCAGCCTGCAGATGAAATAAGCATTAGCATCCAGCGGCTATCGTATTTAGAAATATTTAGGGTGTTTCATTTGCAGTTTTATGGCCAGGCAAAAATACTCACTGCGGCTTCCGGGTTACCAGGGATGGGCTTTCTGAAAACCGCCTCTTAAGAGTGCTGTCTGATGCCATGTTAACCCTTTCGCTGCTGCTGCTGCTGCTGAGTGTGCCAGGAAAATGAGGCAAAACGCATTGCCAATACTGCCGGATGTAATAAGACTCTCTCTCGGGCACCTCAAAACCCTTTATAAGCATCAGTCAGTGAAGCCACATACCAGCCCTCTTAAGCAGTTCTGGTAGATATGATCAAAATCATCGTACAGAGGAGGGAAACTGACGTGCAAAGTGGTTAAGCCACACAGCACGTTAATGGTAATGCTTGGAACAGAACCCAGAACCTGCTGTGACCATGAGGCTCTAGAGAGCTTTCATAGGGACATCAGTAAAATGCAAAACCCCAGCATCTACAATCATGAGTATTTTCCTTGTATGCTTATAAAGATGTATAAGGATAACACTTTTGAAAAGTTCATTTTTCACTTACCTCTCGTGGTAACTAAAGAGATTTGATCAAACAAAGTTATGGACGTTTGGAAAAAAAAACAGTTTAGGCCGGATTCACTGATAGAACGTCCTTAAGTTCAAGAGGCACTAATCAGTCTCATCTCTATCAAGCTACTTGAATCCCAAACCTCTGAATTTTGGGGGTTCCTTGTTCGTAAATCTGCAGAAAATCAGGCTTTGCTCTCCACATAAATGCTAAGTTGTCCATGTCAAGAAAATTAGCGAAAGCAAGGCTCTAGCAGGGGGATAGAAAAAGAGGGTATTGTTTATGGAACATGAAAAGCCCCTGCGACACAATATATGGAATTTTAAGGGAAACAGGCGGTTCTTTCTTTAAGCACAATTCAAAAAACTCCAGCGGCGGACTTGATATTCCACAAAACGAGCTAGAAAAGCACTGGGCTGTCAAAGCAATTTCGAAAGGGAAAGTTGAAATAAACACAGGAGCTGTTTTGAAACCTTAATGCTTGAAGGACCTTAGCGCTACCCTGCATAATGCGCCCTTTACAAGGTAGAAGGCAGTGCTGGGTGGGCTTTCAGTTCAATGCCAGGAGAGGACAAGAACTGGCATCAGAGATAGGCTTGGAAAATCCATCGGAATAAAACTGGAGGCTGGATCCTCCAGTTCAAAGGCCTTTCTCTTACAGTGGTGAGAGGGTGGGCTGTGTTGTGACTTTTCCTGTCTCCTGAAGCTATCTTCTTTGGGTAGGTCTACTGCCCTAGCTCCATTGAAATCAGTTATTCACACCACGTCAGGCCTTGTGTGTGTTAGAGCAATTGTTACTGGTGAAGCAAACTGCAGTAGCGCCTCCAGTGTGGTAAGCCCAACACTGAGGAAGAGGCAGTCTCTGCCTTTGAGATCACATAGTCTAAAAGACAAAGACAGAAGAGGGCTGGGGTTGGGGTGGGGTGGGGAGGCAAAGGAAAGACCTTTACGTCTGTGTGGAGTCGCTTTCACTTCAAAAAACCCACTGTCCCCATAGAGATCCCAATGCACAATCGAGCCCAACGTAATTAGCTACATGTGTGTTGGGCTGATGTGACATTGTTTTTGTGTGTGTAACACTCTAAATTCTCCCTTTACACAATTCATCCTCCACCCCCAGCTCCAAACTTCCAGTTCCAGTCTCCAGACATCAGAAATTGGGGTGTCTAGAGTACCTGGTTCCATCACTTGTAAAGAGTCCTACCCAAAGAAGATCGCTTCAGGAGGCAGGAAAAGTCACAACACAGCCCACCCTCTCACCACTGTAAGAGAAAGGCCTTTGAACTGGAAAAGGAGAAGCTGCCCAGACAGCAAAAGGGGTTTTGCTGCTTTCAAAAATCGGACAGTAGAAGGGCAGGGGAAAATATCCATATTCCCAAATCACATCATGCAAAGTAACAAGGCTCAAAGAAGCAAGAACAAAAGCAAAACCACAGGAGACTCTTCTTGAGTCAGGCTGGGCATGAGAATTACAGGTGGGGTGGACTCTTGTCTCTATAGGTTTCAGTTCTTAAAAACACATTGCTGCTATCTAAATAGGGGGAAAGCTGCATACCCGGCCAGCCCAGAATTCAAACTCCAGGGTTTCCCTTTTCCAATTACAGTTGCTCATCGGACAGCTTCCCCCCCACCCCCCCATGAATGCTACCAGGAGTCACATTTTGAACACTGGTGGAAGAACTGAAACCTAAAACAATTGGCCTGGGTTTGTGTTGCATAAGAACTGATGATAGATTCCCTCTGGGTCAGCTGAGCACGGACAACTCTCATTGACTTCAACTGGAGGTCTGGGTACTCAGCACTAGTTTTGCAGCAGGTCCATTCTGACTGAGTTCCTCATCCTTCTCTTACACCCCGTTCCGATATGGAATTCTGGAATCTAGAGATGCACTCTAGAACCCTGGTAAGTCTAAAAGCAAAATCAGCTGTTGTGCATCAATGTAATTAGACCGGTTCTTGCCCTCGAGCAGACAACATGGACTCGACATTGAAGCTCTGTCTCCCTTTTTGTTTGGGTGGAGTGGAATTTCAAAAGTTTAACAACCAGGGTTTGGGGTCTCTAATTGTAATTATATGTATACTTATAGTATATCAGTTAGCCACTAGATGTCTCTGTGAGCTGTAGATTTCCAGGGACTGCAAAGTTCTTGGTTAACAAACAAGACAAAACTGTAACTCAAACTCTGCGGAAGTTTATTAGTTTGTGCTTGGAGTTGTAACTGTTGGGTTTTTTTAAATAACTGCCTCCTATTTAAGAGAGACTGTGATTCTGTATATCGTGACAAATATATACAACTTACTGAGCAGTACTAATACAAAAGGGAAGAAAATATTTAAAGTGAATAAGAGTGGTATAACAAGGAATTACATCTGGAACTAGTAAATGAAAATCTTAAACGTGTTGGGGGGGGGAAGTCCAAATATGGGAAGTCACTTAGATAATGGAATAAGTTGCCAATGGCGAATGCTTCAGGCAGCACTAGAAAGAGGTGTAGAATGGTATAATAAAACATTTAAGTGATTAGAATCGTGGCCAATCCTGAACTCTTACAAAGATATGGAGTGAATCATACGAGAGGTCCTTTCTGACCAGAGGTGGTGATTCTGGCATTAGAGATATGGGTTCAGATCCATGACAGAGGCAGTACGGTCAGATGGTTCTGGCACTGGCTTCTATCTGCTTCCATACACAATCAGACCCCCGGTGATGAATGCAGAACAAACATTCAGATAGCGAGACCTGAGATTCCCCTATACCATTCATTTTGTACCCTATTTAGCAATATTTAGTAAATATCACCAGTAAAACAATAACCTGTGATGCTGCTCAGAATTTGGAATCTCTGTTAACCCTAACCATTCAGCAGCATTCATTCAGATACATTCGGCAGTTACTTAATGAACAAATAAAAGATTTCCCTGAAAAGCAAGCAATTAAGAGCTAGACCATCACTGAGGCAGAGGAAGTTGCTTTATTGTAATAGACCAGATGACAGATTCCCCATATCTCGGGTGTTAGTCAGCATGCGATTTTACTGGCTGGCTCTCACTTATCTTACTCTCACTTATCGTGGGGCAGATAAATCTACAAATAGCTGAGTCAATGGGTTACTGATTTGTCAATTACTTTGAAACATCCTTGCCCAAGCAGTACATCACAGAAACAAATATCACAGGGAAAAAGGTGTAAATTCCAACTGCAAACCTGAACCCAAAGAGTAGACGGATAGAGCATATTAAGGGACAAAGATGGACTCTATAAAATCTCCTTGGGAAGATAAAACATGGCTTCCAAGATTCCAAGAAAAGATTTTGTTATATTGGTTTTCACATTCAGGAAGCTACAAGGGGCCAAGTATTGGTGCAGTTAGATGCCAGGCAAGGTACAGACTCTGCCCTGGCATGTGTGAGGGCCGTCACACCATGGACTATACCAGGAACCTCCAGAAAGAGAAGAAAATATTTAAAGTGAATAAGAGTGGTATAACAAGGAATTACATCTGGAACTAGTAAATGAAAATCTTAAACGTGTTGGGGGGGGAAAAGTCCAAATATGGGAAGTCACTTAGATAATGGAATAAGTTCCATGTTCAAGCAATGCTATTGCTTGAACTAAAGAGCTACATCTCAGTAGCATCGGACTGTAACAACCCATATTCTCTGTGGGTCAGTGCAGAGCGGGACCTAGAACACACACTTAGCAGTGCCTTACGCTTGCACACATCTGGCTCCCACTGACATTGTGTGTGTGTGTGTGTCCAAGTGAGAATCTAGCCCGACTTTTTTCTTTTGGAAAGGAGAGTGCAGGATGCAGAGGAGCTAAGATCTGGCACAGACTTCCCAAGAGGAATATCAGTGGGCTGTAAGCTAGCACATGGGTGAGACTGCAATTGAATAGAAACTTACTTCATACGCTGCTCCCTTGACGTCAAACTCAATGAGACTACTCAGTGCACAGTACTATTTAACGTGAGCAAGGACAGCACAATCTAGTCCAGTGAGAATACACGGAAAAAAACAACAACCTCAAAATGCTTCCTTTTCCCCAGAGTCAGAGATATAGGGCCACATCATCAGCTGGTAAAAATTGGCATAACTCCACTGCCATCTGTGGAGAATCAGGTCCCTAGATGGATAGGCCATTCCATTCCTAAATGCTTTACTCTTTGTTTCTTATATCATCCCTATTGCTGTAGTGCCTGAGTACCACAAAGTCTTTAATGTATTTATCCTAACACCCCTGTGAGGTAGGGAAATTATATAATCCACATTTTACAGATGGGGAAACGGAGGCACGGAAAAGTTAAGTGACTTGCCCAAGGTCACACAAGAAGTCTGTGGCATAGCAGGGAACTGAATCCAGGATCTCACGCGTTCCAGGCTAGTGCCCAAACCACTGAACTATCCTTCCTTCTCTAGTTCTTCACGCTTTGTTGGCAGCCCACTGCAGGTACCCTTTATGCAGAAATGATTCCATCTCTTACACACTCTTACAGCAAAATGAGAACTCTGGGCCTGATTCTGATCTCACATCTTTATACATCAGTGATGACACTATTGAATAAACAGAGTTAAACTGAGATGCGACTCAGACCCTCTGACACCCATTCTCTTTGCTGACTAGGGCAAGTTACCTAGGAAGGTGGTGGAATCTCCATCCTTAGAGGTTTTTAAGGCCAGGCTTGATAAAGCCCTGGCTGGGATGATTCAGTTGGTGTTGGTCCTGCTTTGAGAAGGGGATTGGACTAGATGACCTCCTGAGGTCTCTTCCAACCCTAATATTCTAGGATTCTAAGGCTAGGTCCACACTATCCACCTGATTCGGCGGGTAGAGATCGATCTTCTGGGATCGATTTATCACGTCTCCTCTGGACGCGATAAATCGATCCCAGAAGCGCTCCCCCGTCGACTGCGGAACTCCTGCTCGCCGAGAGGAGGAAGCGCTGTCGACGGGGGAGCTTGCCTGCGCCACGTGGACCCGCAGTAAGTAAACTTAGTTCGATCTAGGAAACGTCGACTTCAGCTACGCTATTCTCGTAGCTGAAGTCGACGTTTCCTAGATCGATCCCCCGCCCCAGTGTGGACCAAGCCTAAGTTACTATCAAGTTACTCTCCCTCATTTTCCCTATCTGTAAAATGGGGATATGGTGATATTCATTCACCTGCCTTCTTCACAGACGAATTCATGCCTGTAAAGCATTACATATTATTAAATAGTGGCATTAATTTTCCCTTGTATAGAAACTTTCACTAAGAGAGCTCACTTTACAAACACTAATTAACTTAGCCTCCCAGCACTCATATGCAGTTTATACACATTATTATCCATATTTTGCAGTGGCATAAATGGAGGCACAGATGGGCAAAATAACCAAGCCAACATCACACCATAAATCAGTGGCAGCGTCAGGAATAGAACCACGGAGTCCTGACTGCCACTCCAAACTCTAGCCTCTTCACAGCACTGCATATCTGCAGTTGCTCATGGAAACAGAGTAAAGAGGAGATGAGTCTTGAAGCAAACAACTTGTCCTAAGAGACGCGTTTAGAGCTGCATGAAAATCATTAGTTTTGTTTCCCGGGGTGGTTGTATTAATCTATGGGCCATATCAATGAATGGCTCCTCGAACTTTGCTGGCAGCTTCAGGTTTGAATGCCAAACTTAAAAGAGGCACCCCATCCCAAACTCTAAATAGACCCCAGGGCTTAAAAACTATAAACAGGCCCTATAAATGGGCCCCAGGGTTACCCCACTCAACACCATATTGAGCCCCCAGAAATTTGCAAACCTTGGGTGATCCCTCCCCATATGAGAGCTTTGTAAGGAAACGGTGTCTGGCCTGTCGTTACAGATGTCAAGATGATTGTTTTAAAAGCTAGAATGGTGGGAACAAGTGCAAAGACACAATCTGCTTCATCGCAAATGCAGCAGGAAATTCAAAGGGCTGTAAACAAGGGAAAGGGCACATTGCTGATTCAAAGGAGTATTTTTGCTTTTGGCATAAACACAAAGGACAATAAAAGGTCTCTGACGGTATTTACTCTAGTTCGTACTGTATCGCTGTTAATTCCAACACGGAGCGAGCCTAGTGCCCTGTAAACATATGTTGTGGATTAGACTGGCAGTTAGAATAAAAAAATTAAAAAATTAAGACTCCAGCGAGTTCCAACTACACTTTCATTTTTGTGTTCCATCTAAAGGAGGTAGCCTTGGAGAGCAAGCTGGAGAGACAGGAACCCTTGAGCGCATTGTATATAAATTAATGTAGACTCCTTCATTAGCACATCAGAACGCCAGGATGACAAAAATATCCCTTTCTTCCCCACATCCCCCCTCCAATGCATTACATACACAGTCATCGCAAATCACAACAATTTTAATCTCTCGGTTTATTGGCCAGCATGGACAACAGTGACAAGCTATCACCTAATCCCTTTTCCAGATAGACCAAAAAAAAAACCAAAACCCCGGCCATCCTATCAATAGCAATTAGCCTGGGTCCCCATAGGCACAGATTAAGAGAATTCTTTCAAGAGACTTTTTGACTCTGAGATTAAGAGTTCCGGTTTATACAAACAAACCCATTAGCAAGAGGGAACTCTGATGCTGAATACGTGTGGAGGGGATTCTTGGACGGATTTAACAAGCCAATTCAGTAATTATTAAAGATGAAAGAGTATTTTTATGACTATTGTTGCATTAAAAAATAGGAACAGCTGAGTCCAACTGAGAATCTTTAGATCAGCATGTTAATTTTCTTAACCCCTTCTAGACCTACCCACTCAGATTAAGGTGGCTGGGGGACTGCCCCCCATCCCACTTCTTATATTGAGAGTGCAACACAGCTTTGCAGTGTCCAATTATTAAGTAATAAACAAATAAAACCTTATGTGTCTGACTTCTGTGGCTTTGTGGTCCACAGATGTCATGCATGGGATTTTTATTATTATTATTATTAATAGATCGTCAAAAAAAAAAGCGCTTTGATTTCCTTCCAGACCTTGATTAAGATTTTACCCCTTACAGCATAAATGCAAGGCCTGGTTTGCTGTCACATATCTCCCAGCCCCAAGGACTTGGATATTTATTTGCATGGGCTTGGGGAATTACTGAAGAGACCCTCCTGACTACTGTGGAATCTCTTTTCTCCATGGCCTTATTTAAGCCCAACTGCTGCTCTTACAAGCTTGGCTGGTGAAGCTGGAAATGTTAAATAAAGGACCAGCCTCATATCATTAGGGGCAATAGCTGCATGGCTCCCAGCTGGAAATAACGGAGAGTCGTTGATCGGTGAAGGTCTTGTGGTACTTTTCACAAGAGAAGTGCCAACCCAAGACTGGTGCTAGCCCAATATTCTGCCCATCTAGTCCCTAGAGAAGGTTGCAGTTTTAGGACTAGATTGCACCTTTACACACAACCATCAGCAAAGCGAAGAGTATAAGATGCTTCGCCGCAGGAGTTGCCCCAGGAAGCATTGTGGTACCACTGAGACACAATTCCACCCCTGCTAGCTCCGGGGGAGCAGTGGCCAAGGTGCAGTTAATTAGTCTTTGGCATATATTAAAAGCATGTTATGACAATGCTGGCCAGGGAGTAGGGGGCTTTTGAGGGCGGGCCCATTCCCAGCCCACTTTCTGCCTACATGCTCCAAGGAGGGAGTCCTGCTAACTCGTATGGTCCCAGATCCTACGTTCTATGGAAGAAGTGGTTACTCCTGTACACAACCACACATAGTCCAAGTCATAATGAGAACTGGTTGGGAATTCTTCAACTTTTTCTTTTTTTGGTCAGAAAATGCAGATTCATCAAAACCAAAACTGTTTGCGGGCAAGGGGAGGTTTTGACATATTTCTCATTCAGAAATTGCTTTGAAAAAAGTGTGTTTTGAAGTTGAAAGGGACAGTTTGAGATTTTTCTAAATGAGACAGTTCCGGTTTTTGGTTCAACGTGACTTTGCATGTTCAAAAGGTCACCTAATTTCCGGTTAAAAAAATGTCAAATATTTAAGGCGGTTGAGAGCAAAACTAAACATTTTGAAATTACTGAAATGGTTCGATTGACCCAATCTGAAATTATTGGGGGTAAGGGTGGTGGATTTTCATCTTGTGAAAATTTTCAAGATTTCAACTTTTCATCCTGATTCAGTAGAGGAAATTTTTTTTTGAAAGTGCCAATATTCTTGTGAGACAGGAACACCAGTTCCCACCTGGCTCTAATCACAATGAAGCCTTACATAGTTACTCTGTACATTTCTCTTTCAACTGGATGTGGAGTTCTCCTTCACTCCAAGTGTTAAACTGCTGTGTGGCATTGTCGCACACAGTTAAAATACGCTGTAGGAATTATTTTGGGGAAGTTCTATGGCCTGTGTTATATGGCAGGTCAGACTACATGATCACATTGGTCCCTCCTGGTTTTGAAATCTATTAATCAGTGAAGTAACTGTCTCATGCTTTGCCCCAGAGATAGCTGCATTTCAGACGGGAGTGAAGAGATTCCTGTATATGTACATATGTAACTAATAAATAAAGCATTTTGGGTCAGGATCAAAATGTACGAAATGATTACGGGTTGAACCCTTATTACTTAAGGGCCCTTTTGTCCCCTGAATCTCTCTTAATTGCTTTTGAGGTGAAATAATTCATTTGTATTCAGGCACTTCATTAATGTTTACAGGAGAACGCAAACACACAGGCAAAGCAATAACTAAATGTGAGCACAAGACGTGTGATACGATAAATGTCACTCGAGCAAATATTTGGAGCTGTTTACAGAGAGGCCTATTAAGTCCTTTTGAAAATCTGTGCAGCACTGCTGTTTGGTTTCTACATAGCAACTCCAACATAAACAAATGGAAGATGGCTAACTCTCTTGTTATGACATCTGGAAACCCAAGGATATTGGAAGAAGCTGACTGGATGCTATGCTATACCATGTAGGAACAGACTTGCTTATCGCATGAAAGTGAGACAGGTAAAAGTGGGGCCATTCAAGTTACACAGCCCATGCCAAAAATCAGCTGATTTTCAACAGATCAACCTGTATTAATATCCCCCTTGATAGATAGTGTTAAAACTCAAGGGGAATCGGTTGGTTACGAGTTACACAACCTGGGGCACTTTCTTTTTCAGAAAGAGTATGGTTCAGAGAAAGCAACTTAACTGTGGATTTCTTTCATTACAAATTGGCATGAAATTCAGCCAGAAATTGTGCGAGTGTGTGGAGAAGTGGCATTGGGGAATAAAGAATTCGTTGCAATCAAGTCTGCGTTGGACTAAGACAAACAGAATAGTCACCAAGGGATAGAAGAATGTGTCATGAACCCCAGCCTTTTAGCATCCTTAGTGTCCATTTTGCGAGTGTTTATTCCCACTGAAGTTAGCAATCAGTCAAGCTTTCCACAGCTGACCTTTCCTCACCAATTCCCTGGATCAGGTCCCACAAATAGTACATTTTCTTATCATGAAAAACTAATACATTAACAAGGAGAAGGAATTATGATGGGGTATCTCAAACTCTTTCCTAGAGATAGGCTGCCTAGGAATCTTTAGGGTGCTAGTGTGAAAGATTGTCATGTGGTGAAGGTACTAACGTAGGACTCAAGAGACCCCAGGTTCAATTCTCTCCTCTGCTACAGTCTCTCTGTGTGACCTTGGACAAGCCACTTAGGTCCAGATCCTCAATAGAAGTAAAGTGCTTAAAGGCCTTAGAGAGAGAGAGAAAGAGACAGACAGACAAAGGGCCAGATTTTCAGTTCCCTGTAGGTAAAATGAGGATTATAGTTCTGCCCTGCCTCACAGGGATGGGGAGGATATATACATTAAAGATTATGAAGTGCTCAGATCCTGCAGTCATGGAGTTATATTACTACCTATGGTAGCATTTGACCTTATATGGAATGGTTTCCGTATGAGGAGAGATTAATAAGACTGGGACTTTTCAGCTCAGAAAAGAGAGGACTAAGGGGGGATATGATAGAGGTCTATAAAATCATGATTGGTACGGAGAAAATAAATAAGGAAGTGTTATTTATTACTTTTCATAACACAAGAACTAGGGATCACGAAATGAAATTAACAGGCAGCAGGTTTAAAACAAACAAAAGGAAATATTTCTTTATACAACGCACAGTCAACCTGTGGAACTCTTTGCCAGAGGATGTTGTGAAGGCCAAGACAATAACAGAGAGTTAAAAAAAGAGCTAGATAAATTCCTGGAGGATAGGTCCATCAATGGCTATTAGCCAGGATGGGCAGGGATGGTTTGTCAGTAGCTGGGACTGAGCAACAGGGAATGGATCACTGGATGATTACCTGTTCTGTTCATTCCCTCTGGGGCACCTGGCATTGGCCACTGTTGGAAGACAGGATACTGGGCTAGATAGACCTTTGATCTGACCCACGATGGCCGTTCTTATGTTCTTACTTAAGCAAGTACCTAAGGTAAAATCTACTTAGGACAACTTGTGTTTTGCCTGGTCTGAATGACTAGTGCTCAAATCGTACTCATGAAGTATTCATAGATTTCAAGACCACAAGGGACCATTGTGATCATTGGGTCTTACTTCCTTTATAGGCCAACAAATGTCTCCAAAAATAATTCCTAGAGCTGATTTTTGAGAAAAAAACAACATCTAATCTTGATTTTAAAATTGCCAGTGATAGGAAATTCACCATGACCCTTGGTAAACTGTTTCAATCGTTAATTATTCTCCCTATTAAAAACGTACCACTTATTTCCAGTCTGAATTTGTCTTGTTTCAACTTCCAGCCATTGGATCATGTTAGACCTTTCTCTGCTAGACTGATGATCCCATCATTAAATATTTGTTCCCCATGTATGTACTTTTAGACTGTAATCAAGTCACCCCTTCACCTTCTCTTTGTTAAACTAAATGGATTGAGTTCCTGGAGTCTATGACTATAAGGCATATTTTCTAATCCTTTAATCCTTCTTGTGGTACTTCACTGAACCCTCTCCAACTGATCAACATCATTCCTGAATTGTGGACACCAGAACTGGACATAGGATTCCAGCAATGGTCTCCCCATTGCCAAATACAGAGGGAAAATAACCTCTCTGCTCCTACTCAAGATTCCCCTGTTTATGCATCAAAGAATTGCATTCCCTCTTTTAGCCACAGAATTGTACTAGGAGTTCATGTTGAGCTGAGTATGCACCATGAATCCCAAAGCTTTTCCAGAGTCACTATTTCCCAGGATAGGGTCTCCCATCCTGTAAGTATGACCTACGTTCTTTGTTCCTAGATGTGGACATTTACATTTAGCCCATATTAAACTGTATATTGTTTTCTTGCGCCTGGCTTATCAAGTGATCCAGATCATTCTGAATCAGTGACCTGTTCACTACAGTATTTATTACTCCTCCAATTTTTGTCTCAGCTGCAAATTTTATCAATATCGATTCTAAGTTTTCTTCCAGGTCGTTAATAAAAATGTTAAATAATGTAGGGCCAAGAACTGATCCCTAAGGGCCGCCACTAGAAACTCACCCATTCAGTGATGATTCCACCTTTATCATTACATTTGGAGACCTATCGGTTAACCAGCTTTTAATCCTCTTTCCCACTTCTTTCCGCCCCCTCCCCTGAGCGCGCCCTCTCCCTGCTCTTCCCCCTTTCTCCCAGCACCTCCTGCATGCTGCTGAACAGCTGTTCTGCGGTGTGCAGGAGGCTCTGGGAGGGAGCGGGAGGAGTTGATCAGCAGGGCTGGTGGTCTCAGACATGACCCACGGATTCCCTGGACCACCCTCACAGACCTCCAGGGGTCTGCAGATACCAGTTTGAGAAACCCTAATCTAGTCCATCCCCACATGCTGAGGTAGGATTAAGTAAATCTAGGCCATCCCTGAGAGGTGTTTGTCTAACCTGTTCTGAAAAACCTCCACTGACAGATTCTACAACCTCTCTAGGTAATTTGTTTCAGGGCTTAACTACCCTTATAGCTAGGAAGTTTTTTTTACTAATATCTAACCTAAATCTCCCTTGCTGCAAATTAAGCTGAATACTTCTTGTGCAACCTTCAGGGGAAATGGGAAAAAAAATGATCCATGTTTTCTTTATAACCACACCACCACGTTTTAGCTACCAAGTTTGCTTCCTCCTTTTAGAGGTGGCAATTAGGGTATGATACACAGGAGTGCTAGTAAGAACACTGCACTTTGTAACCATGATCCCAATCATATGACTGGGTCCTTGAAATAAATATCAATATCCCTATCGCATGACAGGGCTCAGCATTCTCCCACGCCAGAGATGACTTTCCAAATGAAACCAAAATGAAAAATAAAGCAAAAAACCACCAACCCACAATAATAAACCACAGACTCATTCCAACTACTGTCTCTGAAACTCAGTGACTTCTGATCACATGGCCATTACTTTCTTTTTTCCCCCAAAAAAGAAACCCGTTCAGCCACTGAGAAGTATCTATCACCTGGGTTTGCGGCTTCTGGTGTTTTTCATGGTCAGCAATGGGGAGAGTATGTAAATACCATTCTGGAGAGTCCTAAGAAACAGAGAACCAGTGTCTACCTTGGTTTTCTTTAGGCACCTTCTGGGCCATCTTTAGGAGGGACCGTGGGGGGTTATTGATGCTGTATGACCTAGCTGTTACATTGGCAGGTTGCAAAGGGGATAACTCTATTGAATATTTATTGGAGTATTTCAACTGGTCTAACTGTGTGCTATATAGCTCGTTTGGAGCTACAAAGGGTTAAAACAGCTTGACGTATTAATGCCAAGGGACAAGCAGCTTGTTTGATGCTAATACCGAGGGGTTTTCTGGTCCACGTGCCCATGAGTCTCTGAACCGGGTGATGCTACAAAGCACTGTGCTAGTCTAAACCTGCTACGTGTGGATTCTGGGAATCATCTGTGAACAGTTTTGCTTCAGCCAGGTCTTTGCTATTCGTACTGACTTTCCTGTTAACCAGTGATGACTGCGCAAGGCAAGGGCTTGAGCTGGTGTGCGTCAAGTGATGGATCAAAGAGAACTGCTGAGCCAGGCCTGAGCTGCGGCCATGACTGGTGCCTTGACTCATCTAGAATCCCGGAGTGAGCAAACCACAATTTACAACGGGTTAGGACATCGCTGCGTGGTGTGTTGCACAACAGCTCAATTAAAAGCCATTGTAATCCCCTAATAAAAGAATCTTTCCAGTGTCATAAAAATTAAACCTACGCCAGGCTAGATCCTATGCTTTGGATCAAGGGCAGACACGAATCTCAAGTAGTTCTGGAGGTTCTTTTGCATTCTTCTTCCAGAGATCACACTTGAATCTTTTCTCTTCGGTGACAGCACCCATGCGTGGCCAGAACAGGACATCTCTGGCTCACCTCTTATACTTCTCAATACCCAAGCGTGCATGGTGGACCCTGATCCCGAATAACCAGAAACTTTAAATGTTCAAAACCAGTATCAGGGTGGAATTAAGTGGCCAGGGCCTGTCTCTGCTTTCTCTCAAATTCATGGCAATAAATGGCTCAGGGCTTTGCACATTACATTTCTCATGAGCTTGTCCAATCTTAAGTAACACCCAGTGAGCGCTCCAAGTAGTCAGTTTATTTTTCAGAAGGGCCCTATATATTAAGATATAGAGCTCTATTCCATTACCGGGACAAGAACCAGTGTGAATGCTGCGGCTAAATTATTCAATTTTGAGAGAGTGACTTTCAGATGCAAAGACGTTAAAGGCTCACATCTCTCTGGACACCCTGCTTCACTGAGAATGAAATGAATGCCTCTACAAGCAAGTTTGAGTTATGTACTGTACAGTATGTCTCGTTTCACAGCCAAGCCACTTGAGTTAATAATGAAAAACCTCTTTGGCCTCATACAATTAGCTGGGTAAAGAGCCAGTCAGCATAGGCAGGCAGTAAGTCACTGCCACAAACCAAACGCACAGCCAGACGACAGCACAAATCCAGGAACACTCTTGCCCTGAGCCTTTCAATTCTCCTCTCAGACAAGAAGGGTGAGTTATTCCAAGATGGTTTAACTTGCCTAATTAGACTGCCTGGTACTTACATAACTGCCTTAAACAAACAAACTGCGACATTGTGCTCTATATTTGGAATTTAAAAAAAAACATTTGAGGAACTAACTTAAGATGGGACATTGTTTGGAGCAGCAAGGAAGACACTGGTTACTAGCAATTGACCTCTTAAGCGCCAGCTGGCTATGCTCACTTGGTTCCTAGGGCACTGCACTTTAGATTTTGAAGTCCCTTCTCCTCCACAGGCTTCCTGTGTGACCTTGGGCAAGTCACTTAGTCTCTCTGTGCCTCAGTTCCCCATCTGTACAATGAGGCTAATAGCACGTCCCTACCTCACAGGAGCATTGGGAGGATACATCAAAGATGGTGAGATACTACAGCAATGGGGTTTATATAAGTTCCTTTGCGGAATATTAGGTCAGACCTATAAGGCATGCTGGGGTAGATGGGATATTGGTGCCACTATCTGGTTGTGGCCTGTTGGCATACGGGACACAAAAGGGGGTAAATCTCATTTAGACTATCTTTCAGGGAATCGCCAGAGCCACAGCTTAACATCAGCCTAAATCACTGTAAGAGAAGATACTCTTGGCAAATGGTGCCAGCCTGCCAACCCTGCAGACTGATTCCTTCTCTTCGCCATAGCACAGCAGGGGTCAGAACAATGCAAAACCCATTGGCCCCATCCCACCAACATAACTAAATCTGGATCTAGAGAGATGGCATCACATCAAAGATGGTAGCTCAGTTTCCAAGGCCTTGCGCTCTCTCTCTCTCAAGAACACCAGCATAGGTACCGATAAGCACCAGTGATTTTTGTTGACGTCAAGACCTAATTTAGTGGGAGCTCAGCTGAGACAACCAATTCATCCCACAAAACCAACCAAGCAGTCATCAAATGGTAACAAGGTTTTTTTTTCCCATGAACTGGTGTCACGCTAGAAATCAAGCATTGGGAAGCTTCAAATCCCATTACCCACCTATTCCCCCAAGCCACTCCTTTGAGAAAAAGCCAGCCTACTTGTGTTCAAAATCATCCCCCCTTAGGGCCAGATGAGTGCCCCATTCCCTTGGACATACATCAGAACTCTGGAGGGGGTTTTCATTACTGAGCAATGAAACTGGCAATGAAAAAACTAACCTCAAACTCATATTTCTTTGTGTCAACAGACTGTCACAGTTCTCTGGACCACACCGTATGAAGCAGACGTGACTTCAGAATAATTCTGGCTATAACACAGGACTGGGAGCCTGATTTGCCATTAAGCCTATTTCTAGATGAGCTGTTTTATTACTCGTTTCTTGAAAATGTTCTTGAAAAAGTCCTTCTCTAAGTCTGGTTTCCATTCTACTCAGTAACTGTGTGGGATGAATTGGTTGTCTCAGCTGAGCGCCCACTAAATTAGGTCTTGACGTCAACAAAAATCACTGGTGCTTATCGGTACCTATGCTGGTGTTCTTGAGAGAGAGAGAGCGAGAGAGAGAGCGCGCAAGGACTCAGTGGGCCTTGGAAACTGAGCTACCATCTTTGATGTGATGCCATCTCTCTAGATCCAGATTTAGTTATGTTGGTGGGATGGGGCCAATGGGTTTTGCATTGTTCTGACCCCTGCTGTGCTATGGGGAAGAGAAATCAAGCCCTGCTCTTTCATATTTAACCCCGCTAAGTGATTCAATGGTATAATAAGCAGTTAGCATGGTTATCGAGTCAACATTTGTCCTTTTGTGGTATCCCAGACAACACAAATAACTACTAGAACCAGAAATCAACTGCACTTTAGTCAATAATTCCTGCTGACCACATCCACGCTACTCAATTCATGGACTATATCCTCATCTGTAAACTGACACAGCCCCAATTAAATTAGTAGAACCAGACCCATATATACCAGCTGGCAATCTGGCCCAATCACATTCACTATCTTGATTGTTTTAACATTGTAAATCAGCTACAGGCCAGAAAATACAAGGCCTTCAGTAACTCAGCTATGTTTCTCAAGTCTCATTTTTCTCACTGCCCTTGCTGACTTCGCATCTTCTTTATACTGAGCGCTTTGCATTAGCCTAATATTGAATAGATATCATAGAATCATAGACTCTCAGGGTTAGCAGGGACCTCAGGAGGTCATCTAGTCCAACCCCCTGCTCAAAGCAGGACCAATCCCCAGACAGATTTTTGCTCCAGATCCCTAAATGGCCCCTTCAAGGCTTAAACTCACAACCCTGGGTTTAGCAGGCCAATGCTCAAACCACTGAGCTATCCAATACTAGGAAATGTCCATGGAAAAAAATCAAAAGGAAACAAAAATGGCTTAGTTACTGATAACTCGTGGTATGCTTTCTGCATCAGTTAGCAACTGTAGTTGCTAACAAATGTGATAAGTCATTAGGCTGGTTATAAGTATTAATGCGGTTTCTAAAATATTGGCAATATGCAGTCAAGATATAAAATCTTTAAATAAGGAAATATTCTCCCCTTTGTTACTAATAGCAAGCTAGCTTATGCAAATGGAAAGAGCTTTAAAAAAATCAACCTGTTGACCATTTGTTTCCTTTTTTTTGCATTTCACTGCACATGAAACCAGCCTGGTCAGTTTCACTTTGTTTGTAGACAGTTTCCTTTTATAGTTTTCATGAACTGTGGGTAATTTTATCCCCTACAGGAACCCCAATACAATAGCAGTGGGCACAGTACAAGAACCTGGATAGAGAGGAACTGGAGAAAGATTAGATAACTAAATTAGTTAGAATCCAGTGAACAATGCTATGTTGGTATGGCAAATATTTTGGCCAAGATACTCAAAAGTGACTGGTGATTTTAGGTGCTTCCGTTTTTGGGTGTTCAAGACATCTGGGAGGGGGTCTGATTTTCAGAGATTGGGGGCTCAGCACTTTCTGAAGATCGACTCTCCAGATGGGCCCCCCCAAAATGAAGTCACTCAAGCTTACTGGTCACTTGAAAATCCTGGCCTTTGTTTCCAAATGTTTGTTAAGAAAATATAGAAAAGAAAATGAGAAGTGAAAATTTCCCCTCATTTCCACTTGAGGGGAAGGCTAGCCCAGTGGTTAGGGCCCACTTCTAGGACTGGGAAAACCAGATTCAATTCCCTGCTCTGCTACAGACTTCCTGTGTGACCTTGGTCAAGTCATTTAGTCTCTCTGTGCTTCGGCTCCCCATCTGTGAAAGAGGAAAAATAACACTTCCCTGCCCCACAAAGTTGTTGTGAAGATACAATATTTTAATGAAACTGAGGCATTGGGGCCAGATAAGTAGGTAAACAGACATTTGTTTCACCTCGTCAATGTTTGACCAGGCAAATTTCCTGGGGTTTTCCATCCGGCTTTTCTCAGGCAAACCTTGCCCTCCCAGCTTGTCCCTCCCGCCCCCACACAGACTCTAAAGGAGGTTATTGACGGAGTAAGAATGGTAGGATTTGTCCCATAATAAATAGAAGGTTGCTCACTCCCTACACATATGGGATGCTCTCCTGGGTCCAGAGAAGTCAACTGCAAAACTCCCATTGTCTTCAAGTATTCGGGTGAAGGTTGTCAGTAGGGATGCATTAACAGGAAATAAATAAACAAATATATTTTAAAAGTTACCCTAAAGTTAGCCAGAATGGCAGAATTTAAAGAAATTAACTCAGGCAATGGGCACATACGCGCTGGAGAATGGGGTGTTTAAACCCATGTTAAAATCAGTCTCATAATGGGAGATTTGAAGAAGACGTAAAAGCTTTCCATTCATTTATATCAAAAATATTTGTGCTGACAGATTTACACAATTTAAACAACATGCCGTGGTGCCATCCCAAAGTGCCAGACGTATGGTTTTAATTTATAGGCTTTAGCAGCTTCCATTTACATCACGTTATGATAATGAAATGACTTGCAACAGAAGCTTCTTCCAAGGACCTCATAGAAGCATAGACGCTGTAAAGAGTGGAAATGCAAATGTTAAAGAACACGGTTAGCATACCCAGCGCTAGGAAAGATGACTGAAACGAACCTTTGATTTACACGTACTCACATCTGAGCTTCTGGACCAGGTTCTGTTTGCAGGGGCATCAGCAAAAGCGTTTAAGAACTTTGTAAGGAGTCAAAATATTGTTAGATGTCATCCTCAAGGAACAGAGCAGGAGTAAGCAACTGCAATACACACTTGACCACTAGAGGGAGCAGAGGATGGAAATCCAAAGAAGAAGAAGATGGCAGAACTGTATTTGTTGAGTTTGTGTAACCCCTTGGTGAGTATGTGTTATGGATCCTCCTCTGGGCCAAATCTGAGTCTCAATTACAGAGCCTTGTCTCTTTAGCTCAAGAGGAAGCACCTCATGCCTTTTGCTCTGGAGTCCCTAATTTAATCCCCAGTGTGTTGGCCATCACGCTTGTAGAAAGAACCTTAGCTCTACCAGTTTCTCCCATCCTTCAATAAATGTCTTCTAACAAACTGAGCCTTAGAAGGTTTGGAGGTTCAGGAAAGCCACCAGACATTTGGGATGGGGTTACAAAAGCTTATCCATAACTCTTAGGTCTGAAAAACTGGGCTGGAAATAAATAGCACAGAGGACGGGGCTCAAAAGTGAGATTTCTGATATTTCCTTCTTCTGGTTGTCTCTCTACTGTTGTATCTTCTATCGTGGCTGGAGCCTAGAAGTACAAAGACTCACGGAAATTAAAATAAAGAGGGTCCACCAACTTCTTGAACTTCAGCAAAGTTTTGTTGTAAACGTAATCTAAGGCGCATGAGGTCTTCTTATCTTACCTCAGTCGTATGGCCCGTCCACCCTACTGCTAATATACTGTATTTTCATTCATCCCTTTTGATTTCAGTCTTATTATGAGCTTGGCTTCTTTTCAAACCTTTTAGGCCAAGATTTTCAAAAGTGACTAATGATGTTGAATACCCTACTTGCCACATGATCAAGGGGGCTGGTTTTCAGCAGATGGGGGCTGGCTCAGCTTCCTCAAAACGAGGCCTCGTTAAAGTCTCCCGGGTTGGGTAGTCGGAAACGGAGGCACCCAAAATCACTGGTCACCTTTGAAATTCTTCTTAAATAGTGTGTGGGTGTGTGTATAATCAATCCTCATGCTGTCAAATGTCGTGTGTGTGTGTGTGTGTGTGTGTGTGTGTGTGTGTGAGAGAGAGAGAGAGAGAGAGAGAGAGAGAGAGAGAGACAGCCCTGGTTAAAGCATGCAATAAAGCCAATAGACAGGCAGGATAAATCCTACCTATTTATTAAATCTAAGCATGGATTAACCAATATTTCTCCTTCACATGGTTCATTGTCTGTGGTTGTTATAGAAAGCGAAGAGGTTAATGATGGAGGGATTGGAACCTGAAATGCATTACAGGGGAAGCCTGTTCTGCCGTCTACAGCACAGTATATCACTCTGAAGTTCCCAGCCCTGCCTTGCCAAGAGCTCTGCTGCAGACCCCAGTCCCAGCGGGAGCACGAAGTGAATTAGTGCCCTTGCTTAAGATCATTTCAGTGCAGGAACCACTGACCAGCCGGAATGATGTGGGTTGGCTTTATAATGTCAACTGCTATCCACCAGGGACTGAGGGAAGACCGTTAAAGATTTCACTGAGGGCTGGAGGTTGAACTGTACTTGAATCGAGGTTCTGAAGGTCTAAACACAACACTGTGTTTAGAGTCCTAACCTCCACAGAAATCAGTGGACGTTAGGAGCCGATGTACCTTTGTGGATCTGGGCCCATATCCCCAGTGCGACATGCATCTCCCCAGGTGCCTTTACTCCAGTGGGTGAAGCAGTGCTCCGAAGACCCTTTGCAAAATCTTGTCACCTGACCCATGCACTGTTGCAGAGTCAGGCTCTGGGAAACAGGGCTCAGGGTTGTACAGCAGAGCATGCCTGCCTCCCCCCCTTTACACAGCAGACTTATACCATTTCTGCTCCCAAGGGGCCCTCTACAGACACAGAGGATTATTAATTATTTGTATTGCAGTAGTACCCCGCAGCCCCAGTCATGGAACAGGCCCCTACCGCGCTAGGCACTGCACAAACAGAATAAAAAAACCGGTCCCTGCCCCAATGAGCATGCTGCCCAAATAAGAGGATGGACACATTTTCCCCCTTCCCGGATGTGCAGTTTTAAAAATGAGAGTTGCCTCCTGCAACAGACGGTGGCATCACTGGCCTCCAGAATAGATCAGGGATTGCCACGCAATAGCAAACGGCCCAGAGGAAAGTGGACTCTGGAGTGGTCAGAAAAAGCCTTTCAGGTCCCATTCAACAGAGCGACGCGCCGTCTAACAAGGTGGCCTGTCTCTGCAGAGCACACTGAGTTTCCACTGCACGCCACTGTTCCTCTAACATACCGCCCAGTATAGATGGATCAGTCTGATGCATTTCAATACTCAACTGCACGAACCGTTCTGTCTAGCTACGGCAAAGTCTCCCTTGATCGGGAGCACTAGTTCAGAGGGACACAGATGGGTTATTTTAGACCAGAGATTTGCCAACGGGCTAAGCACAAGAGAATGTGAGGCTCATTACGTTCCCCTCCCCGATCTGATACCAAAGAAAGAATCTATCTATAGCTTAACCTCTCTGCAGTTGCTAGCCCTGGAGTAGAAGCCATAACTGCTTCATGCCATGCTGTGTGATGTGTTAGGGCCACTGGCTCTGCATAATGGTGCCTCCAATCGCTCCTCTGGTCTCCTGTTCCCCATGCTGGCTTGGGGTAGTCAACCTTCAGGCCACACAGAAGATATAACTGGCTCCTCCCCCCCGCCATCTGTCTAGGCACTTCTGCCTCGTGCATCCTAAGCACAGTGGTTAAGTGGGTCGGAGAGGGGGAAGATTTGCATAGGCTCTGCACTATAGCTGTCTTTCACCCAGGGAAATTAGAATGCTTTCCTTTCAGGAAATTGCTTTAAATCGGTGGCATTCACCCTTTGCCATTTCAGGGAATCATGGAACCTGGTGACCAGAATCTCCCTCCAGTTTAGTAGGATGGAAGTGCAGGGTCCCTGACGCTTGTTTTGGCCTCCCCTGAGAGTCACAATTGCCAGGCTGGGAACCCTTGTTTTAAATATATGTTGAGATCGGGGGAGAAGGGGGGGGGTTGATTAAGAAAATGTAAAACCAAACAACGTCCATTTCATCATTATTCAGTGTTCCTTCAAGAGCGCCAGAATCAAATACAGATTGACCCCTTCACCCGTTTAGTCCCTTATCCCCACTGACTCTGAAGTCTAGTCATCGGTGTGTCTCTGGGACAGAGCCCTGGGAGATGTAACAGAGCACAGAAAGTTGCCCCTGGTGTTTTTAAGGGAGTGTTTCATAGATCCCGAGGCCAGAAAGGACCATCTAGTCTGACCTCCTGTATAAACACAGGCCCAGAGAACTTCCTCCAAAATAATTCCGAGAGCAGATGTTTTAGAAGAACATCCGATCGTGGTTTAAAAGTTCTCAGCAGCGGAGATTGTGTGGGATGTAGACACTCCACTGAAGGATTGCAAATTCAACCACAGCCACAGCGTGTGAATACGGGTGAGCTACAGGCAAAACTCGCCCGGATGTAAAACACCAGCCACAGACTAGGACCCCATGGTGCTAGGTGCTGTACAAACACAGAGGAAAAAAGAGAAGGGGCCTGCCTAAAAGAGCTTCATATTTCTTGATTTTGGGGGGCTAGACTCCTGGGCAATACAGTGAATGCACTCCAAAAAGGAAACAAATGGCATCAATATCAGCTGTTGTTATTGTGGTGGGAATAAAGGGGGTCTCCGCGCTGGATCTGGCCTACAGGGAGCTGAAGGTAGGATCCAGGCAGAAGAGCCTGCCTTCATAATTCTCTGCAGAAACCCCGGCTTGGAAGCAAGATGACCCTCAGCTGCATGGGGGGCCCCTGTCTAACAGGGAAAAGGGCAATACAAGTATTGCCTCAGGATTAGCGTCCTCTCACAAATGAAGCCACAAGTTCCCTAATTTGAGGCCTTACCATAAGTTAGGCTATTCAGTTACCCAATCTACTGCCAGTAAAATAGGACTCAAAACACACTATATAAGGAATCGAATAGGTAGGGTGCAGGGAAAGGTAGCCTCTCCATATTAGGAAGCAAACAGGTCAGGTCCGGGAAGGGGAAATCCTCACCATATTAGGAAACAAAAGGATGATTCGGAAGGTAGGAGATACGGCGGGTACCAAGAGAAGGGTAGGGATAAAAGATGCTGTAACCATAACTCGGGGCTCACTTTGTTGGTAGCGAGGCGGAGGGGAATGAGTGGTCTGGATGCTGTAACCGAATAAATTGCTTCTTACCACTCCACCCGGCTTCATCCATCATTTGGCCCCACAACAATGATTATTATTTAATTTCTATATTTAAATAATGCTCAAGTGCCCCCATCAGGATTAGCGCACCATTGTATTAGGTGCCTTGAAAACACCAATCCTTGACCTGAAGAGTTTGGAAACTGAGACCCTGATCTTAACCAATGGATCCACTAATCAAGACCACTCCAATATGAAGGGATCCACCCCAGGAAATGTGACTGCAGGACAGGGGCTTATGGACGAGAAGCTGGATATGAGTCAGCAGTGTGCCCTTGTTGCCAAGAAGGCCAATGGCATATTGGGCTGTATTAGTAGGAGCATTACCAGCAGATCGAGGGAAGTGATTACTCCCCTCTATTCGGCACTGATGAGGCCACAGCTGGAGTATTGCGTCCAATTTTGCCCCCCCCCACACACACCATAGGAAGGATGTGGACAAATTGGAGAGAGTCCAGCGGAGGGCAATGGAAATGATCAGGGATTGGGGCACATGACTTATGAGGAGAGACTGAGGGAACTGGGGTTCTTTAGTCTGCAGAAGAGAAGAATGAGGAGGGATTTGATAGCAGCCTTCAACTACCTGAAGGGGGGTTCCAAAGAGGATGGAGCTCGGCTGTTCTCAGGGGTGGCAGATGACAGAACAAGGAGTAATGGTCTCAAGTTGCAGTGGAGGAGATCTAGGTTGGAGATTCAGAAACACTATTTCACTAGGATGGTGGTGAAGCACTGGAATGGGTTATGTAGGGAGGTGGTGGAATCTCCATCCTTTGAGGTTTTTAAGGCCCGGCTTGACAAAGCCTTGGCTGGGATGATTTCATTGGTGTTGGTCCTGCTTTGAACAAGGGGTTGGACTAGATGACCTCCTGAGGTCTCTTCCAACCCTAACATTGTATGATTCTAACCCAAGCGATATATGAAGGTTTGTGGGGGTGAGTAAAGTGGTACAACCGAGTATATACAATTTATTATATACATTTGCAATTGAATATCAATGCTGTAGATTAACGGCCAATTGCCCCGCAGGCCATCTTTAACTGGCTGACTTTTTCTTTTATAGGCATGATGCCAGAGCTGGACGCAAAAGAAAGATCTCCAGGAGGAAAACAGAATGGCCCTTGAGACCCGTATGAGAAGTAAATTAGATTTTATAAATCTTTCAGGTTTTGATAATTTGGGGTATAACTATTAGTAGCAGCTATTAATTTTTTTTTTTTAGTACATATTTTTATCTTAAACAGTTGCCCAGCACAGGTTTTAAAGTGACACCATCTTGTGAACTTTTTGCAGCACACACACAGTACAGAATAATTTTAATTTTGCCTTGTGCCTTTTCATTATAAATTTTATAGAGCTAGCCGGAAAATTACACCTCCCCTCCCCCCGCCCACACACACCTGAGAAATTCAGATTTTCTTCAAAAAATAAAACAGACTAAAACTTATTTATTTTGGAGGGAGGAGCTTTTGGCAAAGGTAGACCAAAAATCTTCTGGTATTCCACCACCAATATCTGAAATATTTAGGGCTTTTGGCTTTATTGTTGTTGGGGGGAAAAAATTGAGAGAGAAAAATTGTTTGTCAAAATCCCACTTTCCCACCAACACAACCCTCCCCCCAAAGGAAAAAGCTTTTTCATCAATAACATTTTGTCCGGTTCTAAACATTTTAACTTTTTCATCTGTTTTTGTTTTTGTTTTTAAACTGGGCCAGGTCCTCAGTTGGTGTAAACTGGCATCGCGCCACTGAAATCAGAGCTATAGCAATTTGTACCATCTGAAGATTATGGCCCTTGCACGTGCAAAAATATTTACTCTTTTTCAAAAAGGCGCGGGAGGAATGCTGGGCACACCCAAATATTGCCCTGTCTGTATAGTAATATTTCATGTCTGTATGTTCATATTTCTGCTATTCAGGGCCCAACGTAAAGAGTGCAGATAGATGTCACCGGCCAAACATGATGGACCACCCATAGTCCTTTTATTAAACAGCACTTGTACTCTCTGTAATCCTATCAATAGCGTAATCAGAGCTTCCATGTCCCAGAGTTTGATGGAACAGCAGGACCTGGGAAATGAAGACTGACTTTGTTAACAAAGCCATTTCTCCCACTTAATTCGGACTCTTCTTGGTGGGAAGTAGGAAAACAATGTTTATTTGTGCAGCGAGTGAGGGGGGAAGAGAAATGAAAGGAAGAGACTAGCTAAGTGTGAAGTTTGATCTGGCACTATCTAGAGCTCCTTTCTTCCAGCCTGTCTCTGATCCAATCAATTACAGTTTGATATTACGTCTCTCATTTAATTTATCCCACCACATCTTGCAGTGATCTGAATCTGATGATTATCTAGATTGTGACTAAGAAGGAAAACCTCGCCATCTTGAGGATAATGAACACAGCCTTCGTTCAATCAGTGTTATTTCCCATGTATGGATAGGTTTAAAATCATCAGGACAACACTGGGTCTTTAGCAAGGCTACTTTGCAAACAGGAAGCATAGTAACGAAAGGCTTTGCCACCAGCTGAATGTGGATTAACTGTGTGGACAAAGAACTAGTGATGGGAGATGAAAAAGAGTGAAGTGGATAATATATAGGAATGAATTAGAGGGCGGGGAGTAAATACCTTCTTGGCAATCATGCTGGGTTCCATGTCTAGAGACAGAACTGAGCAGCAAAATTGCAAATCTTCCCCGGGAATCGGGGTTCAGATACAGGGGTGAAATCCTGGCTCTGTTGAAGTCAATGGCAACAGCCCCGTTGGTTTTAATGAACACCTGATTTCACCCAGGTCCCATTACAGAGTTAGGAGCTGGCTGCAAAGTTCAGATCCAAATCTGGATGTGAACTTCCCCAAATTTCAGCATGATCAGGTGTGGGGTAGGGCCCACCTCTACCCAAAATCAAACAGGTACTTTAGCTTCCTAGAAAGCTTTGTTATAACTATAGTGGAGCTTTTTGACAGTGGGGTCCCAAGAGCACCAGGAGATATTGCTCCTTCTAGAACTCTAGGAAGCATTTTCTCTCTCTAACCCCATGGAACATTTGTGGGCAAATCACTTCTGCTCCCATTGGCATTCATGTGTCTGCCTTTCCTCACCCCTTGCCATATAATGCCCTAATCTGGGGCTAGGAGCCTAAAAACTAGAGATGGGCCTGAACTGGAAATGCAGATTCCATATACCTCCACACGACATGAGTGAGTTCAAAATATGGACATGAAGCAGGACCTGAGCTTGGAGATTCAGGGCAGTGTCTGTTAATAACTCAGGCCCAGATCCTCAAAGAGATTTAGGCACCAAACCTTTGAGCTATTGCCCCAAAACTTCACTCCTAATCAAAGCTACTAAGATAGATCCATATAGTTCTGATCTGTTCTGAATCATATTCCAGCATTGGGAACGTTTGGAGTCTGAGGTTCTGACCCACCTTTACTTATCACACTTGGATTTAGACACCTTCACCACCAGGTGTGTTGTTTGCTAGTGCTGGTGCCCGATCCTGCATTTCATGGGTAACCAAAACTCTCACTGAAGTCACTAGGAGTTGGGGGTGTTTGTAAATACTGGATTGGGCCCCTCTCAAGCTCAAGGACACTTAGAAGGCAATTAAATCAAGGGTAAAGCTGCAGTATATTAGCCACATGGTTTCCATATATCAGCAGGGAATACTCTGCAGAAGTCCCAGGCGGAATGGAGGCTCAGACTACGAATGTTATATTGCCAAGGTGCACAATGGGAAAATGATATACCACCTATGTTCTCAAAGAAGCAATCAATGACATTGTACATCTTAATTTTCTCATGTGGATAAAACGATTCACAAATCGAAGGAACTCTAGGCATGGAACATTCCTGGTTAAAAATGCAAAAACCTCCCATTTCTTTCGTAAACAATCGAAACCAAGTACAACGGGGTGATCACTTCTTGATTTCCCCTTCCTCATGATATCAGATTAACGGATTTGGTGTACAAAGTCCTATTCAAAATTTTCAGTAACACAAAGCTGCCTTTCAGATTGGGCGGGGCGAGGGGGACAGGGAGGAAACCAATGACTATTTTTTTTAAACTTACTAAGGCAAACATGCTGGATTTTTCCCTGGAAAACAAAAGCACGGAGATGTTTAAATGAGGCACAATTACAAGACTTGGTTTCAAATTTTCTTATATATTATACGCAATATTGCAGTAATGCTGAAAGCAGGTAAGAAGTGCTGATGCCCTTAGCAGATTTGGGAGTGTAATTTAGTGCAGATGTTCTCAAACCACACACACAGAGCGGAATACAAGAACTGGTCAATTCCTGATTTCCATTTTTAGTATGTTTAATTATGTGTGTCTTACCGAAGACTCCAAGATTTAGAATTAAGAGGAGAAACCTAGTTATAGGAACCCACTCCTCTCAATTAGCACAGCAGTGGGACTGCTAGACAGAGTGATAACATTACAAAATGACTACCGCCAAACAATTTGCCAGGTGCCAGAATGTATTCACCTTAAAGGAAGCAAGTAAAGAGCTTTCTGGTTAATTTTGTCTCATGTTGTTTTGATGGCCACCTTTCCAGAAGTGGCGTCAAGCCAAGCAAAATAATATTTTTAAAGTAACTCTTGAATGGTGACCTGTTTTCGTAGTAACATCAACAATCCATAATAATCAAAACCTAACATTTTGTTAATAAAAATCCGAATTTTCCACAAAACTCCCCATTACTGTCTATAAAGCAACTCCTTTACTAAATAGGTAATAGTCCTAATTCTTTTTAAAGGAAGGGGGATTCTATGTACATGTTAAAAATTAGTGACTAAAAGGAAAATAAGTTGAATTATCATCCCCTGAGTACTATGGTAAGAACATTTCTTTGCAATTCTCTTTCCCTCACACACAAAAATGTGTAATATGATTCACATTTAAAAGGCTTCCAAGTGTAGATTTTTAACTAAGGTCTTTCATGTGTTTTATTTTAAGTACTATTTGACCTACTACAGCCAACTAGGATTGGATCAATATTGGGAGGGTACCGTGGTTAATTATTTAGACTTCGGTTTTAAAGAAGTATGTGGTCAACAACAAAAATAGGCGGTTAACTCTTTGAAGGAAAGGGAGAAGCAAATTCCTTGTCAAAAAACACAGATGTCTGTAGTTTTTGGTTTAGAAATAAGAATTTTTTAACAACTCAAACTATACTTTCCATGCTCTCAGAGCCTAGGCTCTCACTGATTTGCTGTGGGAACTCTATATACTCGGTGTACACTCTTACAACTGGGAACATTAAAGGAATTTATTTTTGCTAAAAGAAAAACAATGTGATTTTTCGCTGTAAATCAAAACCCCCCGTTAGATCTTTGAAAAATGCATCACTTGGTGACAATCTCTCCACTTAAAGAGTCACTGTGGATTTTTTGTTTAAATAAGGACAGCACGGTAGGACAGGAAATAGTTGCACTAACAGTAATGACGAAAGCCGGTTTAAAAAAAAATACATTGTAATTATAAGTCATGGTTTTCTCTGGAATATTTCCCTCTCCCACTCTTTTTGCTTAATTTCAGAATTTCACAGTTTCACAAAGCAACGTCAAGAGCTGTGAATGTATTTCTGCCGGTCCACTCAAATGAAATCAATCCTGCCTTGAAATGTGGTTTAGAAAGCTGAATTACCAACAGAAAGAGACATTCTGGATTCAAACTACACCAACACTTGCTCCTTAATCTGTCCTTCACTTTCCAAGCTTCACCTCCTCTTCACAACCCCCACCCTTGCAGATTCAAGAAATGAAAATTCAACTTATCTCAGTACACAACAGCTTATATGAAAGTCCATTTCTTTAGACGTGGGATAATAAAGTAAGAACACCCAAGCAGTTTGCGTAACATTAAACACACTGAAAACAACATTAAAACTCCCTCCGCCCCCCCCTCCCCCCCCCCTCCCTTCCGTTCCCATTTTTACTTCTGAGTTGCAGGGAATGAGAGGATGGCGTTAAAAACTTTTTACCAAGTTGCTGCAGAAATTAGATACTAGGTTTGACACCTTCCCTTGCATATTACAAACTTGGGGACACCGCATCTCGGTGCCTCTGGCTCCCTAATATCACCTGCAGTAGAGAGAAAGAGAGAGAGAGCGCGTGTGTGTGGGTACACAATTGTGTCGTGGTGGCTATCCCATGCACACACAGAGTCACCTCTGCAGATACACAGCACCATCAGTGTTACGTCACTTGATCGCTGCATTGGGTTGCTGAGGGCCCGCTCTAAAGGCCATTGCAGCTTCAGTGGGCTTTGGCGCATGCCCTGTCTTCCTGAGCTCTCTTACCCTGGTGCTGGTCAGTTTCCCTTCCCCCCTGCTGGGATGGACAGAGAAGCCCAGGGGCCCAAGCCCCCCTTACCTGGGAAAAGTTGAGCCCATTCAGTGGGTGGCACTGCTCTTCCACCCTCTCCACAGCCCCTGTCCTCTTCTTCATCCGCTCAGCCTCCTGGGCCAGGTAGAGGTCTAGCACAGGCACCCCTCGGGAGCGGATGTCCGTCTCAGTCAGGGAGTTGACCATCAGCATCACCCAGACGGGCCTCTTGCGCTCCCAGTTGCCGGCGATGGCATTGAAGAGGTAGTCAGCGTACAGCCCCTTGCCCCGCTGGTCTGGGGTCATCCAGTGTGGCAGCATCAGCTTGACGTACTCCAAGTGCCGCTTGAGGCGGCGGTAGAGCTCCCGGGGCAGCACGTCCTGCAGGTTCTCGCCGTGGGGCAGCATCTGGCAGCTGGCCAGGCCTGAGATGGTGTAGGGATCAGTGAGGTCCAGTTCAAAGTACACGCTGGAGCTGGCCTGGAACGCTGCCTTGGAGTTCTCAGGGATGAAGTCCCACACCCGCGTGTAGGGCACGTGGATGGTGCCAAACAGGTAGGCCGGAGGGTCCCGTTGAATGGTCCACAAGAAGGAATTTAGCTCTCCCTGCTGGGGATGGGGGAGAGACAGAGTCAGAGCCAGTCCGCTTGGGGGACGAGGCTCAGGGCCAGCAAAACCACAGGACAGCATGTGAGAGAGAGAGAGAGAATTTTATATACAGCAACTCTGCTGCACACACTATACTACAACAACACACAGCCTCAGTAGAGAGGTCTATGAGATATACACCAAAACGGTCTAGCTGCATAGATCCATACGCAACACAGATAAACCATACATAAACTGTCTCCGTCTGTAGGTGCACACAAACACACACTCCAGGCATATACACACTGAACGGCTATAATATACAGGGACAGATCACATACAGTTTCTGTGCGAGTACCTATCTGAATAAGAAATCTCGTCATCTGCATTGTTCCTTGGTATAACTGCGACCGTTGCTTGCAAGACGGTACTGTGTGTGCAGTGCGCACCCAAAACATTGGTTCTATCTCCACCTGAGTGATGAACGGTTGGTTGTGTACTAATGTGGTTCTAGGCAAATTAATCAATTGTTGGTGAGTTGTGAATAAGCAAGTAAATTTGAGAACTACAGTTCAAGTTCAAAGTGGCCCTGGAAGGAATCCAGCCTTAAAATTAGTAAGTGAACGCTCCCTGCATTCAATAAAATAGAGTCCATTCTATGTTGGCTAGAACACTTATCCAATTAGCAAACCTAGCTTGTTAGATTTCGGCTTTAAAATCTAACCGGCACCTTGGCACCTTGGCAAATTCATAAAAATGGATCCCTTTTCAATAACTGTATTTATCTATATTTCTATAGCTATGTATACACACGTGTCTCTGCATAATTAGCATGTAACCATACAGCTAAATGTGGTGATGGCTAGATCCACATAGATGTCTAGCTAGATGAAATACATATACAGAAGCTATATGTGCACCTATAGACACACACTGCTAAAGGGAGGCAGTGTGTAGATATGGAAAGACATACAGAGAAACTGTATTTAATCTGCGCTATCTACACCCATGTATAAACTCGACACACGGAACTTGCATGTTTACACCTGTGTGCACTCACCCATACGCCCAGCCGTGTGGACGTGGTGCCTGTCTAGGGGCACTGCCCGGTGTGTGTAGAGATGCAGCTGGATGGGCTCTCTGCACAGGAGCCCTGGCTGTGTGGATCCAGCCAGGCAGACGGAGGGACAGTGACCCCCTTGGGCTGTAGTGATCAGACCCACCCCTGAGCAGAAAGTGCCTGGGAGCTGGCGTGCCCTGACCCAACTGGGCAACCATCCTGTCCCCCCGCAGCCGAGCCCTGGTCCATCAGAGGAGAGCAGAGCTGGGATGGGGCTGTCTCCATGCCCTGGGAGGGGGGACTGATTTGGGCGGGGAGAATAAAAAAGCAGCGATTATCCCCCCCACCCTGGCACCTGGAGAGG
The DNA here is from genome assembly GCF_013100865.1 of Trachemys scripta elegans. Taxonomy (NCBI): domain Eukaryota; kingdom Metazoa; phylum Chordata; order Testudines; family Emydidae; genus Trachemys; species Trachemys scripta. The sequence continues at coordinate 101,852,800 of NC_048305.1, read as the reverse complement.
AGACTGCCAGACAGAGGGCCAGTCCCCGCTGCGGATCGCCTGATGCTTTCCTGGGGCTTGGGCGTGAAGCCGGAGCGCGGGGCGCAGGCGGGGGCAAGGGGAAGCAGCCCCGGGGAACGCAGCTCACCGATCGGGGCAGCTCACATGGCCCGGGCTCCATCTGCTTCCTCCTAGATGTGGCGCCGGGCAGGATCCCCCCGAAGATGAAGTAGATCAGCGCCAGGTTGGGTTGCATCCTGCCTCGTCCCAGCTGAGCCTTCCCTGGTGGCTTTTCTGGATCTTAACCCCCCCCACACACACACCCCTGCCCTTGTTATTCAAACAAACTTTGCCCGTCCCGTCCGCAGGTGACAAGTGCAAAGCCGGCGCCTGGAGCCCCCCCTGTCTCTGCTCAGGGCTTGTCAGACGGTGAACGGCTCCGCAGAGGACGAGCCCGGCTTTGTGCCTGATCCCCAGCCTCCGCCATGCTCCTTTTGCAAATCGGAGGAGCCACTTCTGAGCTGGCCGGAGCAGTTTTTCGGCGTTGGGAAGGAGGTGGGAGAGCAAAGGCGCTTGTCAGGCGGGGGGGGGGGGGTTGGAGCCTCGCTGGTGAGGATGGATTTGGTGATTGCTATTTGAACAGGCACAGGAAGGCGGGTACTGATCAGCATGTCAATATCACACACACACGCGCAGCGAGGAGGCAAAAACTCACAGCAACTTCCAACTTTCCCAAACTTCCCATCCTCCTAAACTTTTTTTTTTTTTTCGCGCTGCAGGGAGGAGCGGCCGCCACTAGAGGGCGCCTGTTTCTCAGTCATCTAACCAGCGGGCGCTGAAGGCTCCGTTAATAGGCATCTTTACCCTGCTGCAAAGGGACCAGTTTGATCAGTCCGCGGGTTTCCTAGGTTCAGTGCGTCAATCAATTGCCCCCAATGTGAGCCACCTGTAGCAGCCTGGTTTTCTCCTGCAGCTGGAGAGGGACGGGGGGAATCAAACCCTCTGAACATGCAGCTCCAAGATCCCCCCTCAATTAGGGATTCTTTTTGAAAGGTGAGTTTCTTCTTAAATCATTGCCAAACTGCCAACCTTTCCCCTGTCTCTCCTCATTGCTACAGAAGAAGAAATGTGTTCCCCCCCCTTCAGTTTTATTTCTTAATCTAGGCAGGGTCCCATGCAGGTGTTTGTATAATTCACTATCCCCGAGTGCATTTGCCTTCAGTCCTTCTCCCTAAACAACTGTAAAAAATGACCACACGCCCCTCCTCCCCACCCCTGCATCCTCCAGTATAGAATCAAACCACAACTTTGGTTTTAAGCTTTTGAAACAGTTGAATGTGCATTTTCCCACATCCACCCCCCTTCGCAGTTGCCTTTGCACCCCTGGGTTAAAATCCGGATGTAGAGCCTCATGAGAAAGTATGTTCCTCTAAAGAGAGCTCTGGTCCAATTTTGCAAACATCAGAGGGTCAGATAAGACACTGCACAAGAATCTCAAAGCATATGTGGCTTGTCACCCCTTGGAAGTGGCGATGTGAGGCTAAAGGCTTCAGGCAACATCCAAGCCCAGTTAAAGTCCATGAAAGTGTTGCCATTGATTTCAGCATGGCCAGGATTTCACCCTTAGATTCTATGGCCAGCTCTTCCATTTACTTACTGCATGTGCTTGGGCAAACTGAACATAACCCCTCTGCACATGGGTGTCCCCATATCTAAAACGAGGGGACAATGTATGTACAGTGGCTTGAAACCACCCACATCCATACAACAGAACAGAAGAGTTCTGGGTCGGAACTGCACAGCCAGTCCCTATCTGCAGTAATCCAAATCCTGGATCCAAACGCTCCCCAAACTTTGGGGAAGTTTATATCTGAGCGTCGATACTCAGGTCAGTTTTTAACATATTTGATCATAAAATCGACCTGGGGTATGTATTGAGTGCTCTGTGTGTACATTACATACACACTGTGCTGTAAAGAGTTGAAGGTAACTGGGTGTTTAACAACAAAAAAAGTTAGTTCCTTACTCATATGCAAACCGCACTCTACTTACTGAGTCTTTAATCAAATTCAAAACTCCCATATTTGGTAATGGGCATTTGCCAGGATAAAGCTGGCAGGATCAGGTCCCTCTGACTAATTATAAATAAGATTCTTCTAAAACCCGGGCAAAGCCTGAAATGACGTCACATGCATCAGTCACTGTGGTTACTGTTAAACAAATGTAACTACACAAGACGATTGAAGGGGCTTTGACGTTGAAAGCAAATCAAATTTGTTTTGCTTGGATTCCGTTTCTGGCCTCCAGACATGAAAACAGTGTGTTCTCCTAACAATAGCTTTGATATCAGTGGCACATTTTTATAGAGGAAAATTAGACCCATGGATTTATCAGACAGATCCTGGAGATAGGAACCGCGTAAAGGAGAGAGATTTTTTCCAACTAAGGCCATGATCTGGCAAAGAATTACATTGACTTCAGTGGGGCTACCCATGTGTGTAAAGTTACTTACGCGTGTAAGTCTGTACAGGACCATGGTTACAAGCTCTCTGGAAACCTTGCCAATCGTTCCATGTGGCTGTAGGGGTTTGCCCATGCAGAGCTCTTTGCAGGTGCGGGGTTGGAATTGTAAACATGCATATCTACTCTACGCATGGGCAGCAAGATGACTGCATTTCTCCTTGGTGCGTGCTGTCACAGCTTCACCCACCAGAGGCTCTAAACTGGAGTCCCCAACCTTTTTCTATAGTTCTTTCCACCCCTGCCCATGTATCATGTCAGGTTTCAGACATGTAGGATGTAATAGCTTTTAAAACGTACCCTTATTTATAGTGAAGAAGCTGCAGCTGCTACGACCGTTACCCAGACTGGTGCAAGGGGTGGGAGGGCGTGCGAGGCGGGCCTGGATGCCTCGATGTTGCCCCTTCGTGCAAACGCACAGGGCCTGCCTTGTGGGGGAGGGATTCGGGGAGCACAGGGTGCTCGGCCCATCCCCACCCCCTGTAAATGCCTGGCAGGCTTAACTGCTGCAATCCTTCCATGGCCTCACCCAGCCATGGTTACCATAGCAATGCCCTTATGAAGTGACTCCTGGGTATGGTAAATCGGTGTGGTAACAAGGCAGCTTCTGGAGGCACCATTACCTATTCCATGATTAGAGTCTCACTTTGTGGCATTAAAAAAAAAATACAATGAGGAGTCCTTGTGGCACTTTAGAGACTAACAAATTTATTTGGGCCTAAGCTTTCGTGGGCTAAAACCCACTTCATCAGATGCATGGAGTGGACATTTACGTCCTTGTCCTTTGGCCAAGCTGGTGATATTAATCAATGACATGAACAAGACTATGCAAAATGTACTTTTGTAGCTTTGGGGAATTCTTGGTTAGGCTGTGCCTCACTTGTCTGGCCTGAGAAGCCACCCCTCAGTGAGGACTTTGGACCTTGCTTCCATCTTTGGTCTAAAATAACCCATCATTGGTGACCTTCAGGGCATGCCACAAAAGCTGTTAGGGCTGGGGAGAAAGGCGAGGGTGTGTTCCTGGGGAGACTTCCTGGCTGGCTGAGTTATCTGTATATGATTAGTTAATGCTGGTGGTTGGCTGAGTAAACATGTTACCTGTAGATAAGTATTTACTGCTGCTGGGTGGTTGCCACTATGTTAGTGTAAGTTGAATTGATAATTAGGATACGTGAAGCTTTTAATTTCAATGTCTCACTATGGTTTAAATCTAAAGAGCTGCATAAGGAATAATCACAATCTATCTCCTAGTATTTTGGTGCCACTCCTGTCGAATAGTAAGTTGTGTACGGGCCCAGCCCACAGTGCTCCTAACAAGAATCGATCTATCAGTGCACAAGGGCAATGCATGTAGCCATTGCTAGGTAAAAGGCAGGTGCACTGGGATCAATATATACCCTGTTTTATGGCAAATCCCCGAACCATCCCTTAATGCAAGCGCCGTCTAGCTGGGAAAGCACAGCCTCTTGTTGATTTATGCTGCTTGAGGGTGAGATGACTAAAGTAACCATAAAAAAAACAGGAACGTACATCCCAGCAGGAGACAGAAGCCAAACTGTCTTATTAAAGTGGCGGAGGCGGGTTGTGGAACTTTCAGTAAATGGTCCAGGGAGCAGAAACGGCAGACCACAAGTCGCATGCCATCCATCATGACGTCTCACCTAGGACTTAAATGCACGCCTCAGACCGATGACTTTTACAAGGCCATCGCTTCTGCAGCAGCACGGGAAATTAATTCTTTTGTGTACTTGTAATTTTTCTTTTAAGATCACTTCCATATGTCCCTGCACTTCTCATTTAAACACAGCCGTTTAGGGCAAATCTGAAGTAATGTTAACCCCCTTCTAATGTAAATATTTACCAAAATCATTAAATAATTGCCCTGATCTTTGGACACGTATAGCACTCTACCTGCTACTGTAGGTTTTCGAGCTGGAGCAGTTCAGGGCCTCTGTGATAAACCCCAAAGCCTGTTAAAGAAGCTTAATGGTTTGATTAGCAGTTAGCTGGTAGAAAAGGCTAGCTATAAAAATTGCCCAGAGGAACAAAATGCAAAAGTAAATGAATTATTTTGGAACAGGGCCTTTCTTTTTGAATTTCCAGAATTCCAGTTAAAATAATCATTCTTTTGAAAAAAAAAATCTAGAATCTTTCGTTTTTAAGGTGGCGTGTTACTTTTTTGGGTATAATATTGAATAGTATCAGTGTATATTTATATCATGTATGTCATCCTGAAATGCTCCCAAATTGTTTTGCTATTTATTAGCAATCACTTGAAACACCACTGAAATGCAACCACTTCTGGGGTGGGGCGAGGAAGCTGGTTAACAGCGTACAGTACTCAGTAGTTTAAGACAGGAAATGAAAAGTGCCACATCCAATGAAAAGGTAAGGTAGATAGGCAGAGTATAATACCCATCATGGAATTTGGCTATGACTCAGGGTTTTAAAAACATCTCTATTCTTGTGAGAATCATCACTGGACTTTTAGTGCTACCTTTTTATATACAAAACCATACACATATGAAATTCACCTATTTAGCAGATCTGCTTAAAAAAACCCCCACGGCTTATTTTATTGTACAGCCTGTGAAATATGGCTCGTTGCATTTGTATTTCCATGTGTGGGCCGGTTCATTTTTAGACTGGTGGGACTTTTGATTCCAAGATGAATTTCCTTTTCCAGCAGCCACTTCAGTGCTGTGATGCGAAATAGCTGTGAGATTAGAAAAACACCATCTGTTGATCAAATAAACAAAAGCCTAGTTAGTTATAAGTTTAGTAGGCCATTATGTCTCGCAAGGTCCTTGTATGTTAATAAATTCCACCATGAAATGTTTTCTAACATCACATGACTAAACTCTGTCCTCTCAGCATTTATCTTGATGCTGTTTCTTTAACAATGAATCTGGGCCTAAGATCTGAACTTTCCCAAAGATCAAAGAGGTGTTTGGATTGGGGGGGATTTAGTTTCCTTGTTAATTAATAATTCAGGATACAGCACATATAACATTGTCACGGGCTCATATTATTTATTTGTGGTACAGGCCTCAGTTGATTGTGTGTGTGGGGGAGGAGGGAGAGGCGGGGAGGGAGATGTGCTTGTGCTAGGTACTCTACAAATACAGTATTACAAATGCAAACTGTGCCGTACTGAAATGTAAAGCCACTCTGGATACATGGAGTACTTGTGGCACCTTAGAGACTAACAAATTTATTTGGGCCTAATCTTTCGTGGGCTAGAACCCACTTCATCGGATGCATGCAGTGGAAAATANTATCCAGATTTCAGAGTGGTAGCCATGTTAGTCTGTATCAGCAAAAAGAACGAGGAGTACTTGTGGCACCTTAGAGACTAACAAATTTATTTGGGCCTAATCTTTCGTGGGCTAGAACCCACTTCATCGGATGCATGCAGTGGAAAATAAAGTAGGAAGATATCTTCCTACTGTATATCTTCCTACTGTATTTTCCACTGCATGCATCCGATGAAGTGGGTTCTAGCCCACGAAAGATTAGGCCCAAATAAATTTGTTAGTCTCTAAGGTGCCACAAGTACTCCTCGTTCTTTTTGCTGATACAGACTAACATGGCTACCACTCTGAAATCTGGATACATGGGAAACTTTGGTAAAGCTAGCTGGCTGCTCCCCTGATAACATGGGGAATCTCTTCTGGGAGTGGATTTGCATGCTCTAGAGCAGGGATCGGCAACCTTTGACACACGGCCCGCCACGGTAAGCCCCTTAGCTTTGTTTACCTGCCGCGTCCGCACGTTCGACCGATCGCGGCTCCCACTGGCTGCAGTCTGTCGCTCCAGGCCAATGGGGGCTGCGGGAAGTGGCGCGGGCTATCTGATTGATGAAATGCCCCTCACTGCATGCCAAAGTGCTCGGGGTGCTGTTGAATGAATAGTTGACCCCAATGGGGCTACTCGTGCTTAACATGAAGCACACTTGTAAGTCTTTGGCGGCTGGGTGGTATAGGTCGTAAGTTCGCAAAGAGTACAGAATTGTTGACGTATAGAATGCACTGCAAGACTCACCCAGGCTCCCAATTTTTTTCCTGGGGAAATGGAATAAGAGGTGGAAGGGAAGATAATGTGGTGGAGGTGACGATGGAAGCTGTAATGAAGACTCCATTGATGACTGGGAAGATTGCTTTTTTTAAGGCCTGATTCATTGCCTGGTAAATCAGTGGGAGGACACGCGTTGATTTCAGTAGGCATTAGCTCACACTCTTCTGGAGGAAGTCTCTTTTGCAAGGTTCCAGAGTGGTCTATTTTAGAAAAATAGTGATTTAAAATGTATGGAATGTGGGTAGAGTTGAGACAGGCACAACTGAAAATAAAGCCAAATACATATGTGCACATTTGAAGTGTCATAGATTCATAGATTCTAGGACCGGAAGGGACCTCGAGAGGTCATCGAGTCCAGTCCCCTGCCTGCATGGCAGGACCAAATACTGTCTAGACCATCCCTGATAGACATTTATCTAACCTACTTTTAAATATCTCCAGAGATGGAGATTCCACAACCTCCCTAAGCAGTTTATTCCAGTGTTTAACCACCCTGACAGTTAGGAACTGTTTCCTAATGTCCAACCTAACCTGCCCTTGCTGCAGTTTAAGCCCATTGCTTCTTGTTCTATCCTTAGAGGCTAAGATGAACAAGTTTTCTCCCTCCTCCTTATGACACCCTTTAAGATACCTGAAAATTGCTATCATGTCCCCTCTCAGTCTTCTCTTTTCCAAACTAAACAAACCCAATTCTTTCATCCTTCCTTCAAGTTACTGGGGAAATTCTTCCACCACTCAGATTTGCATGATAACATTTTAGTTTTTTTCTCCATTCAGACTCTCAAACATAATAATTTGGAGATTCCTAGACTCTTCCCCCACTCCCCCCCACGGGTTGTAAAAATACAGTCCAGTTTCCTCTAGCTACTTGTTTATTTCTTCTGGAGTTAACACCTCTTCTGTTTTCGGAGTGTAATGTGTAGAATGCTCAGTTCTTAATCATCGGAATGAAGATGTGGCATTTCAGCCATAGTAATCTTTACCTTTCACTCCTTTCAGGTCGGATCTTTCCAAAGGGCTTTCATACATTTATAACCTTAATTAAAAGGGTACAAAGTGTCAAACATCATTTGACTAAAGTGATTTAAGATGGCTCAGGACAGAGTGGCAACTCTGTTGATACATCCTGAAAGTTAATGGGAAAAGATGTCAAAAAGGTAGGTGATAATGAAATGCATAATGCAGTGCTTATGGTATGTATGACTTCTATCTTTTCTCGCATGCCCTTCAGTTGTCCGTTTTCTGTTTATTATAGAACCATAAAACTCCCATTTGAATTGTCTTAGCAAGGCTAATTAATATTAAAGCCAGAAAGAAAGAACAGCTGAGTTTCCGAAAGCAAACAGCACCCACCATTACAAAGCTCTCAAACTGTTCTTCTGCCCAGCTCTGTCCGCTGATTATTAAGACACGGGAACAATGTGTTTTCTTTGATTAATTCTCTGGTGATAGGAACCCAACTTATCCTCGGAGTCAAGCTTAAAAATAACATGTTTCTGTTTACTATTTTTAACCTACAACTTTTTAAAGTAGCTTAAATTTCTATAACAGAGATTAGAGAGAATATATTTTTATCAGTGTTTACTCTGTGCATTTGACAGCATTTTGTTCTTAGTCACTTTCAATATGTCCCCTATATAGTAAGTGTGTTTCTCCTGACATTTGTGTGGGTCTTTCACACAGAAACAGAGAAGAGAAAAATGCTTACAAATGAGAAAACTACATATAATGGCTTGAGCATTCAGTACTGGGAATGGCTTTTCACATATTTTTAAAAACCTAATTAGATTCAAGTGGAGAGTGAGCTTTGCAGAGCTGTGTTATAAACTTTTATTGTATTTGTTGGAGCCCCAGTCAGGGACCAGGGCCCTGCTGTGCTAGGAGCTGTACAAACACAAAACAAAGAGACTGATAGTTTTGTGAAATTCAGAGAAATATGATCATTTTTGACAGTAAATACAGATTTGTGAGGGCGTGTAATGAAATCAACCAAACCCTTCTTTGCAGAGGTTGTGAATTTCGCTGAGGAAAGCTTTGTCTGGAAGAATTGTTTTTCATTGCAAATTGGCGTGCATGCATAGAAACTGTCTTTCCTGGATGAAAAATATTTTGTTTATTTGCAAACCCTCTGGAAATAAATGTTATTATTATTATGTAGTATTTGCTGACTGTGATATTTTATTTATTATGTCTAGTGCCAAGCTCTTTCATAAGTCAAAGTTTGAATAATCAAATTCGATATTCTTAGACATTTTGTAATGAATACGTTTAAAACTGGCAATATTCCTTCAGTGACTTTTCAGTCGTTGGTCTTGCGGGTAAGGCATTGGGCTGGGATTCAGGTGATGTGGGTTGAATTCCGAGCTCTGCTAGAGAGTCCCTGGGTCACCTAGGACAAATCACTTTATCTCTCTGTGCCTCAGTAGCCCATTCCTAATGATACTCTCTTGCCTCACGGGGTTATTGGGAGGAATAAATTAATGCATGTTTATGAAGTGCTGTTCTCCTACAACACTATGGGCCATCTAACCACCTAGACAGCATCAGATATAGGGTTACAAGTCTTGTGTTCTAGTCGCAGCTCTCCCACAGAATTAATTGCTCTGTGCCTCAGTTTCCACATCTGTAAAATAAGGACAATATCACTTCTCCACCTCACTGGGATGTTGAGGGTCAATTCATGCACCGGAAAGCTCTTTGCAGACTTAGGGGAGAAGTGCAATTTAAGTGCATAGTTTTATAATAACTCCATTTTAACTAGAGTTTACTTTCCTCTTCAGAAACTGCTTTGCCAAATTGTCAAACTGTCCTACAGTACAAATATATTGGCATTTAATTCTCACTTCATTGTGTAAATACTTGATTTGATCAATTGAATTGTAACATGCTATATTGTGAGTTATCTTTATTGCCTTTCCGTGCGCTCATGGAGATGACCTGTGGACAGCTTCAATATATTTTCACCCTTTTGTAAGGCACCAACCATAAAGCAAATGAAATATTATTCCTCAAGCAGTAAATCTACAGGGGACAGTAACAGATCCCTGAAAACTCAAATGGCATTTTGCCAGATAAACCAAGCACTTGAATCCACTCTATAAAAAAATAAATGCATATCTATTCCAGTGTTTAGGGACCTTTGAAGCGTGCACTTTTAATTAAAAGGAGGGAAACACACACACACCCCTACCATAATGGTACATTCTATCTGAATCACATGAAACTAAGTGTTCTCTTTTCATAAGAGTGTTTGAAAGATATAGACCAAAAAAAGGTGTCTCTGTAGTTCACTAATGTACATATGTAGAAGAGGTTGCATGGGCTAGTGGAGAATAGATTATGCCCTGAATAAATGATCCAGATCTCCCGCTGGTGTAAATTGGCACAGGAGTGAAGTCCTTTGACATCATAGGAGCGATAAGGATTTATATTAGCTCAGGATCTGGCCCTATGCTGGGGAAACCAGAGACAAGTATTCCCATTATCTGCCCTAGCGGAACTGGAAAGCCAGAAGGTGAATGAGCCCTTTTTCCTACTGGATCCCGTTAGTGCCAAAGACCAAAGCGATCTGTTTCCCCATCTGTAAATGGGGATAATCATAGTGACCTCCTTTGAAAAATGCGTTGACGTCTACTGCTGAGAAGTGCTAGATAAGAGCTAGGTATAATTATTTATAGTCCAGCTTCTCCTCAGTGGGTTCCTGGGCTCACACCGGTCTGGTCTTGCCAGCAGGCAAGGATCTCGTTATCTTTTAATTTTACATATCAAGACTCATCAGCTCACTTGCCCTTTGCTACGGTTACTCTCCAAAAAGGAAGCCCGTTCTACTCCCAGCAGGCTATGAGTTTATTGGTTAGTCTTAACACGTTGACCCATCAATCCAGTTGGTTTCTTTTGGATGATCTTTCACTCTTCCATTTTCCTTGGCTTCTACCATTGTGTCTTGGCCTCTGTACAGAGGGGTAAATGAGATACCGGCTGAGGACCCAATCCAAAGCCCAATGAAGATCCTGCCCTCACAAGAAGCCTGAAGATGCTGTTTCGCTGGCTTTACTACACCAGTGCAGTTCAAAGTGTTATTCCCTCTTGCTTCTCAGGCAAGCCAAATCTCCATAGGTCAGTGGCTGGAGGAAACCCAGTGTATTTCTGTACTCTCTTTTCCCAGGACACTTTTTATGCAAGTGCCTAGCTATAGCTCATCTTCCACTGAACTAGGTTAACATTTTTGGCAAGTATCCCCATGTTCTCACCAGTCCTTGTCTGGCTAGACACGTGCAAGTCTTCAGACATGTCTCCAGCAGGATGCTAACCATGTTTTCAATCAACACAATTAAATTACAGCTGTGAGAGGTTTTCAGGGTTTGCTGACAAGTCTTACCCTGAAAAGTGTTGTGAAAAGCCTGCGATCTGCCCTAGGAAGGAATGCAAGAACGTTAGAGTTTTTCTGGGGCTATTCCCCAATGGTGACTCTTCACATGATGCCTCAAGTGATGATGCTCCCACCTCAGCGTCTCAGATCTTCGGACAAGGACACATTGCCCAAAGTGAGCACCCAGGACGCCTTTCATACTCTGGGTTTGTTTGTGCCAAGTGACCAGAGTGGCTGTAGTGTGTTTGAGTTGTTCTAAGCTGTCACAGCTTTAGGTTATAAATACACAGAATGGATTGATATTCTAAATATGTCCAGTTGGACAAACCTCACATGCTGGCAAGAGCGGGATCTTGGCTTGCCGTAATGAGTTTTGTTTTGTTTTTCTATTTGGTATAAATCAAAGATAATGTAAATAAACGGAACATTTTTCTAACACCACCCATCAGTAGATGGGGTTTTTGACCAGGCGCGTAGGTGATTTGGCTGCTTTGTATTTGCAACATTATTATTTATAGCCTCATATTTAAAGGGACACTGTCAAGATAAAAATCATGTGCAGCGTGTTTTTATTTAAACTACCTCCGATTATTAATACAGAAATAGATGAAAGGCAAAACTCGACCCTTTCCTATAGAAGGCTTGTGAGGCAGAAGGGGAATATAATGAAAGGAGTAGTTAGAGATGGGGGAATGACTATTTATTACTGGACTAGGACTCCATTGTGCAAGGTGCTGTACAAACACAGAACGGAAAGATGCTTCCTATCACTGAAGAGTTTATGCTGCTGAGCAGGGTGACCGAAGTCCAGTGGGACCATGGAGCGAGGCTGGATGAGTTAGCCAAGCCCTCTGCCTACTGCTCAAGGGTAAGTTAAACCTAGAGTTGTTTGGATTTTTTTCACTGAAAAGTAGTTTTGATGAAAAATAGCATATTGTCTAAACAAGTGTCCCCCCACCCCGGTGGAAAAACTTTAATTTTCAATCAAATGTAGTTTTTTTTTAACATTAAATATTTTCAGCATTTTTTGTTTTCCCCCAAAACTGATTTTTAATCAATAATGAGTTTTCAAGAGCAGAATTTTTTTTTACCAACCTGAAAAGTTGTCTTTTGTTTTATTTTAAACGAAAAGAAAATTTCACGAGAAACTTCATCGAGAACAATTTTCTTTTCAAAATTTCCCTGTGGACAAATAATTGGTATTTTTCACCCAGCTCGAGTTCAACGCCAAATCCTGCTTTTGTCCCACATGGGGCATAAAAGAAGATTCTTGTGTGCTTTTATCCACCCAATGCACCTGTCCAAGCCAAGCTAGACAGTTACCGTCTTTGTCAAATGGTTATTATTATTCGTATAATAAAACAGGTGTTTTAAATGGTAGATCCCTGCCCCAAAGCTCTCACAACCTAAGGGACCAGGCCTGGAAACATTTATTGCTGGCTGCAATACAGCACATTTGATATCCTTCAATGCGATTGTGTTTCTGGCTGCAAGCATGGTTATAGTATTCAGCCCTAAATTAGATTTAACACAGCAAAGGATGACAATAAACAAAGGATAGGCCAGGGGTATGGAAGAGAAAGATCATGAGATGTGTTGCTTATCATGCACATGTTTTGTTCGCATCTTTGAGTTTTTGCTTTGAAATATGGATCTAATATTGGGGGAAATGTCCAAAATCAGCCCTGACAAAGCAGACCTTTGCTTTTTGGTTCTTGTACACTAAGAAAGTGCCGTGTTTGGGTTGACTTCCCAGATGTGTATACAGCCATTAAAGAATAATGGATGCATTGCCCTGAATCTTAGGTTTTGGAATCCAGAAGCCCTTGTAAAAAAATAAATACATGTGGGGATGAGCCTTTATATGAGCATGGACCTTGCATTCATTTATTTGTGTGTGTCATCAGTCCTCACACTGTTAAATGGTGTGGGTGTGACAGTGAGAAAGAGAGTATAATATAAATTGAAGCCCATTTTTTTTTCTTTGAAGCTATTAACACCACCCACAAGCAACAGGAAAGAGACTTCACTTTTAATTAGTACTAACACATTCAAAATTCACCCTGTATTTGCCTTCAAGTGCAGCAAAGCCGCTTCAAAGCTAAAAGCTTCTTCACTTGCTAAGTAATAATGAGGTATTAATGAAGCAATTAGGGACTTGTAAACATGGCTGTCAGATATGAACTAATCACCAGCCAAAGGAAAAAGGCAGAGACTTCTGCCTTCAATGCTCTGCTCTCTCCACAGCCCCTGGGGTGTTCTGTGCTTGTAAACTAATCTGCAAAAATGTTCTAGATTAATTCAAAACACTATTCTCCTTTTAATTCCTTGACTTCGGGCTTGTGTCTGAATGGATGCCCTGTGCGGCAGCTTTTAAATATGTACTTTTGTTACGGCAATAAAACCCAGATTGAAGATCTATTGCACCAGCCTCTCGTTTACATCTGTCTCCGTTCAGGCCTTTTTATTAAGTGTTCCTAAATCATTCCTTCAGACGTATTTCAGTTCATTTCCTTTCAGGCTATTAAAAAAAAATTGCATGTGATTTCATTAGAACTGACAAAAACTGCCTGATTTTTATTTTCTTTAATTTAAAATGAAATATGGCGCTGCTGAAAGTGAGGCATTAAATGCACCAGCTAGAGCCAAGGTGGGTGAGACCACGCTGGGACCAACAGGGCTACAACGGGACTGCATACAGCTAGATCCAGGCACACTGAAGACAGGCATTGTACAAGCACTTCTCAGGGGGAGGTGGTGCGGTCGACTGGCTAGAATGCTGGACTGGGAATCGGAAGATCTGCGTTCTGGTCCCCAAGTTGCCATGAGCCTGTTGTGTGATTTTTAGGCCAGTCTTCTCAGGCCTGACCGCCCACCCTCGCTCTTGGTCTAATTTGGTCTACACAGCCTGTTGATGCACCTCCAGTATTGCCAACCCCAAAGGTTAAAAAACCATGAGTTAGGGGGCCCAAAATCATTAGATTTTAAATATATTCTGAGTTCGTGTGGTGTTTGAACCATCACATTTTCAAGCTTCTCTCTGACACCATAAGGGCTAGAAAGTTACCCTCCACCCCACCCCACTAAAAAAAAAAGAGAGAAAAGAAAGAAAGCTGAGTCACATGACTCCAAGAGCTGGGGCTTTAGAAATACCAAACATCATGACACTTGCTATTTTGAACGTTGGCAATACTGCATAGTGCCCTCGGCTATTCCGATTTCAGTCCCTGATCTTCCCAACAGCTCTGCTGATGCACTGAAATTTTAATCCCACCTCCTGCCCTCTTTTTCTGGGTCTCTCCTACATAGTTGGAGCTGATCCATATTCCAACATATTCCAGATTTGGGGGTGATTCTGGGATATGGACAAAAACCCAACAGACTCAGGGGAAACCTCAACTTCCTTTCCCCTTATGATTTGATTGGGATTTGCACATAGGAGGTCTCCAGAGGTGAAAGGGGAATGCACTGACCAACCGTGAACTAATAGGGTTAAGACCTACGTGTTGCTCTTGCTTCTGCACTCACACTGGTGTCAATCAGCTGAAGCCAATGACATGTGTTTAAAGACTGTGTGAGTCTGCAGGTCTTAACGAGGGGTCCGCAGCCCCCTGGGGCGGGGGCGCGTGCAGGTTTCGGGGGGTTCACCAAAATAAACCAAAGAGCATGCAAAAAGAAAAGGCGTCTCACCTTGTGCTGTATGGACACAGGGCACTTTTAGTTATTTGTTTGTTGATTTATTTATTTTTAGGAGAGTGGGTGTTACTTTTCCTGCATGATCTGCTGAAACCTATTGGCTTTAGCAGGGCCAGCGTTAGGGGGTATCTAGGTAGAAAGCAGGGTAAATCCCTGGGGCCCTACACTACAGGGCCCTGCATGCCTCTCTCTTCAGCCCCAGGAGGTGGGGCTTGGGCCTATTAATATTTGAACATAATATTCAGGTTTTTTTAGTTTTGTACCTATATTATCCTTTTCTTTCTTTATATATATATATATACACACACACACACACACACACACACACACACACACACAGGGCTGTCAAGCGATTTAAAAAAATTAATCACGCTGTTAAGCAACAATAGAATACCATCTATTTTAAATATTTTTGGATGTTTACTACATTTTCAAATACATTAATTTCAATTACAACACAGAATACAAAGTGGACAGCGCTCACTTTATATTTATTTTTGGTTACAAATATTTGCAGTGTAAAAAACAAACAAAAAATTATTTTTCAATTTACCTCATACAAATACTGTAGTGCAATCTCTTTATCATGAAAGTTGAACTTACAAATGTAGAATTATGTACAAAAAAACTGCGCTCAGAAACAAAACAATGTAAAACTTTAGAGCCTACAAGTCGACTCAGTCCTGCTTCTTGTTCAGCCAATCGCTCAGACAAACAAGGTTGGTTACAATTTGCAGGAGATAATGCTGCCTGCTTCTTGTTTATAATGTCACCTGAAAGTGATAACTGGCATTCGCATGGCACTGTTGTAGCTGGCATTGCAAGAAATTTAAGTGCCAGATGTGCTAAAGATTCATATGTCCCTTCATCTTCAACCACCATTCCAGAGGACATGCTGATGATGGGGTCTGCTTGATAACAATCCAAAGCAGAGCAGACTGACACATGTTCATTTTCATCATCTGAGTCAGATGCCAACAGCAGAAGGTTGATTGATTTTCTTTTGGTGATTTGGGTTCTGTAGTTTCCGTATCAGAGTATTGCTCTTTTAAGACTTCTAAAAGCGTGCTCCGCACCTCGTCCCTCTTGGATTTTGGACAGCACTTCAGATTCTTAAACCTTGTGTCAAGTGCTGTAGCTATTTTTAGAAATCTCACATCGGTACCTTCTTTGCGTTTTGTCAAATCTGCTGTGAAAGTGTTCTTAAAATGAACATGTGCTGGGTCATCATCCGAGACTGCTATAACATGAAATATATGCAGAATGCAGGTAAAACAGAGCAGGAGACATACAATTCTCCCCCCAAGGAGTACAGTCACAAATTTAATTGATGCATTATTTTTATTAATGAGCATCATCAGCATGGAAGCATGTCCTCTGGAATGGTGTCCGATGCCTGAAGGGGCATACGAATGTTTAGCATATCTGGCATGTAAATACCTTGTAGCGCTGGCTCCAAAAGTGCCATGTGAACACTTGTTCTCACTTTCAGGTGACATTGTAAATAAGAAGCAGGCAGCAATATCTCCCGTCAATGTAAACAAATTTGTTTGTCTTAGTGATTGGCAGAATAAGAAGTAGGACTGGGTGGACTTGTCGGCTCTAAAGTTTTACACTGGTTTGTTTTTGAATGAAGTTATGTAACCCCCAAAAAATCTTCATTTGTAAGTTCAACTTTCATGATAAAGAGATTGCACTTCAGTACTTGCATGAGGTGAATTGAAAAATACTATTTCTTTTGTTTAGCATTTTTACAATGCATGTATTTGTAATAAAAAAATAATAATATAAAGTGAGCACTGTGCATTTTGAATTCTGTGTTTTAATTGAAATCAATATTGAAAATGTAAACAAACATCCAAAAATATTTAATACATTTCAATATATGAGTGCATGTGTGTGTATGTTCAACTATAAAACTATAAATTTAAACACAGCTTATCTACTGGATATGCAGAAAAAACAGTTGTGGCACAGATGGGCCGTGGAGTTTTTATACTGTGTTTGGGGATTGGAGGGTGCGGTGTTCAGAAAGAAAAAGGTTGATAACCCCTGGTGTAAGTGACAGGAGGATCCAAGGCCATCCCTAGCCATTCTGGGGTGCTACACAGCCCTCCCACGGGGTGTGTGTGGGGGGCCGCAGGCCTCCATGGGGGGGCAGGAGCAGGCTTGAGGGGCCAGGGGGGAACCACCTCCAGCACTCACCGGTGGTGCAGCTGGGGCCGGGTTGCTGCACTTCCCACTGCCAGTGAGTGCAGGCCCGACCCCTGCTGCAGTCCTCAGGGGAGTGGAGGCGGGGCTGGAGCAGAGCGAGGCGGGGGTTTGGGGAAGGGGTGGAGTGGGGGCAGAGCAGGGGCGGGGGGGTTGGGGAAGGGGTGGAGTGGAGTGGGGCGGGGTTGGGGCAGAGCGGGGGAAGGGGCTTCAGGGAAGGGGTGAAGTGGGGGCGGGCTGGGGCAGAGCAGGGGTGGGAAGAGGCGGAGCAGGGGCTAGAGCAGCACGGAGCTGTGCAGGACACCAGGAAATGTGGCGCCCCAAATTTCCTGGTGCCCTACGCAGCTGCGTACTTTGCGTGTGGGTAGGGACGGCCCTGGCAGGATCAGGTGCATGGTAGTATTCCTTACATTGAGATTTTGACTGAGCAGAGTAAAAACTCCGTAAGGGTTCAACAGCGCTAATTTCATAGTCACTGGCAGGTCATTAATACTGTGTGAGTTGGTACTTAAGGTGGAAATGTGGATATTCACACATGCACCTGATATTTCAAAATGGCTTCCAAACTTTGGCACAGTTTCTTGTGCCTACAAACCAGGTAGTGAAACGAGTGATGATATTTGTTCCCCCGATGACTCATGCCTGTAAAACTGGAAGTCTCTTTTTAGAAAGTTAGCCCATTATTTATGCTTCCATAGCAGCGTTAATTAATTCTGAATTAATTAATATAGGAACCACTCATGCAACGCCTTTACATTAGGGCTGTCAAGCGATTAAAAAAATTAATCATGATTAATCGCGTGATTAAAAAAAAATGGACAGGAAAGTTAAAAGGAGAAGGCTCAGTTCAGTGCTGGGCTGACCAAGAAGGGTTGCCTGGTTTCACCCAAGAGTCAGAGACAACTTGCTGCCTGGATAAACCTGCTGGTGGTTGGGCCCAGCAAGATGGACTAACAGGGCCGGTTGCATGAAGACAACCCCCGAGAAGAAGGCTGGGTTCTGCTGAAAACTGATAGGATGGTTCTGTTCTTGACTTCATAACATTGCTTTATGTTTAGACATTCATGCATGCAAGAGGTGGGACTCAAGTGTGCCTTAGCCAGAGGACTAAAAGACCACAACAACATACTATGAAGGTATGTCTACATAACAGTGTAAGCCCAGGGTTTGAATCAGGCTCAACCCTAACCTCCCGTGATGGAGTGTATTCCCCACATTGGTTCTGAGAGGGCTGAATTAGGTCAGGTGGGCCCAATCAGCCAATTGGGAGGAAGCTCACCTGTGAAGGAAGAGGAAGGGCCTATATAAAGCCCAGGAGCTAAGAGCAGAAAGGGGCAGCTGAAAAAGTCTGCAGTCACTCCTTGGGAGACCATCAGAGACCCTGGGACTGGGTGAGCAGTGCCCTATTGGGCTACAAGGCAGGCCTTGTCACAGAGTGTTATGAGCCACTCCTGTAGGCTTGGAAGAATTAGACTAATATTGGTAATTGCTGGTAAATGTCAACTTCACTGTATCCATGAAAGCCAATGAAAAATGTGTTTCCATTGATAATAATCAACATTTACAGATAGGCAAAGTAAGAAAAATGCTGCTTGAGAACTTTAGAGTTTGATTTAAGAATATTTGCTTTGTATATTTTGACGCGTGATGCGTTTTAACAGTTATAAAGCTTTAATTGTTCAAATCTCCACATATACTGTCATTGAATAATTATCATCTGACCCTCCCTAGAGCATCCCACAACTGAAAAAAATTAACTTTTAAAAATTTAAAAAATGCTTAAAAATAAACATCAATATTATCCATCAAAATTATTTAAAAAATTGAATTCTGCCAAGTTACTGGGATCAAGAGGAAAGTTAATGTTCTTTCACCCTCATCTTCCACTTCCTAGTGATAATCCTACATAACTCTACAGTCTTTCCATCTTGGTCAGCATGCTGGGAATTCCTGCTGTTCTGCTCTGCCTCCTCTGTTTATGTGAAATAATATAGGATCGTCGAGCCGTTAACACCTCCTAGGAGGGCAGTACATTGAAGTTAGAAAACGCTCTGCCCCAGTCTCCTTTGCCAAACTGTATCACAATGTGCATTCAATTCCCTTTGTTTAAAATACAAGCAGTAGTTTTGTCACTCTTACTTTGCATGTCCCCTTCTCCTAGTTGTACCCCGGTGTGTTTTCCTCTTTTAGCTCCATATGAAGTAAAGAAACTTGTGAGATTTTTTTCCCTCTTGTAGGTTTCTCCTGGGAGGTTAGACAATGAGAGGGGGAAATTGAGTGACTCAGTGAATTGTTCATAGGGTGTGAAGCCATTTACTTCAAAATCAGTCTATTTTAACTCAAGCTGAGGTCAGTAGTGACACACAGTCTCTTCCTCCTGAGAGCTAGTCATACACAGAGGAAACCTATCCCTAACCGAAAGGGACCTGCCCAAGGGAACCGTAACTGTAGAGCAGGGACCCTAACGATAGGAAAACATATCCAAGCCAGAAGCATGCGCCACATAAGAACCCTAACCCTAGGAAGGGGAGCCCTACCCAGAAGAGCGTTAACCCTAGGGCAGGGAGCTCTACCCAGAGGAACCCTAACCCTAGCTTCAAGTACCTTACCTGTAGGAACCTTAACCTAGGGAGGAGAGCCATACCCATAGGAACCCTAAACCTAGCTCCAAGTACACTACCCATGGGGACCCCTGCCCATGGGAACCCTAACCGTAGCTCTGGGGAGAGAACTGGATTTGACATAACCCACAGGTATCTTGTTCACTTAGCTCCCATAAACTGGAAGCGAGGCCAACACAGAGTCAGGAAAATCTGGCCTTGGCTTAGGCAAACAGAACAAAAACATCTGCACAATTGCAGTGTTAATAATTCAAACAAATAAAGTGAAAGGACAGATTCATGATGCGAGGGGGAGTGTAAATAGATGACCTTGATGTGAGTGCCTGTGTTTGTAAGTTTCTTGCGGAAGTTGCTTTGCTAATAAGTAGAAGAATAAATTATTATTTGCTGTTGCTAGACTGTTTTTTAGAAAGATTGTTAGCGTATGAGGGGCCATTATAAGTTATGTGGTTGGTCCAAAAAAAGCCTATAAAAAGCTTAGTGTACTTTGAAAAGGCTTGGGAAAGAAGTCTGAGAGGATTTCTACAAGCTAAAAGGCTGCCATCAAACTCCCTAGTGGCTTGGAGACAGGCTGGCCACTGGAACCCTGCTGCTGAATCACTCAACACCACCTCAGACTTTGGGTGATTATATCTATCTGGGTGCTCTAGACCAGGGATCGGCAACCTTTCAGAAGTGGTGTGCCGAGTCTTCATTTATTCACTCTAATTTAAGGTTTCGCATGCCGGTTATACATTTTAAACTTTTTTAGAAGGTCTCTTTCTGTAAGTCTATAATATATAAGTAAATTATTGTTGTATGTAAAGTAAATAAGGGTTTTAAAATGTTTAAGAAGCTTCATTTAAAATTAAATTAAAATGCAAAGCCCCCCGGACCGGTGGCCAGGACCTGGGCAGTGTGAGTGCCACTGAAAATCAGCTCGCGGGCCACCTTTGGCACACATGCCATAGGTTGCCTACCCCTGCTCTAGACTATTGCTAATTTTGATGTGCGCTTTGTATTCAATAACCCAAGGTTTTTGGTGTGGAAGCACTCTTGTGTGTACCAATCATTTTATCATCTGGGTGTGCTATATTTCCTAACACTGCCTGGAAAACAGAGACTAGTTACCATGACTTTGGGTTCAAATAACCTTGGGTAACAGATTTGGTGAGCCAGACACAAGTTTTTGGAGAGGAAGGAGATGATTGGTACACATACTTGTAATAGGGACTAGCGGATGGGAGGGCAGGGGTGCAACCAGTAATTCCTTTGTTGTTGTCTGCGAGTCAATTTATGGATACATTCTGTTACTGGGACTCAGGCTAGTAGCCTGGTCAAGTAAACACAAATATTTAAAAAAAAAATCTTAACATGGTTTTAAATAACAGCTTGACAGATTTTGTATGGAAATATGGTAATAAACCCTGAAAGCCTGGAGCCTTCACTGGCCCCAGGGTGATTCTGCAATTCTGTAAGCAAATAATAATAAATAAAAAAATAAATCAGTTGAAAGCAAAAGTAAAAAAAAAACAAGATTTAAAAAAAAAGAGCAACTAGCCTAAAGGAAATATCAACTCCTTGAAGGGCTACAACTCTAACGCAGGCAGCACAAATAGTGGCATTGCAAAAGCAAGGGTGTAACAGTAACAAAGTAAATAAAAAAGCTAAACAAAAGGTCTATACATTTAAAAAAAAAAAAAAAAAACCCAAGGCTCACAAAATACTTCCCAAAATAAGACTTAGGCAGACCATGAGGAATATCAGATCTTTGCTCTCCCAATGGAGTTGGGAGAGAAAAGGGAAATCGTGGCTGTGATCAAAGGACTTGTGCTGGGGAGGGGGGTGGCTAAAGGGGAGCACTAAAGGGGGGGCCTGATTTGTATCCTCCTTATTAAAGCTATAAGAGGGGTTACTAAATTTAAAAGGTAAAATCCTATAAATTAATGCTTAAAAAAAACACCAAGAGGTGTAGGCTAAATTTTCGCCCTGGTAATTGGGTGACCCCACTGATGGCCCCTGTAGTGGTTAAGTATCAGAAAGTAGTGGCCTCCATTGTAAAAAGGTTTAAATCGGACCAATGCTTTCTTTGCTATCCCTTTACATTGGGCCAGTTGTTATAAGTTTGCTTTTACCTTTTAAGGGTAGCATCCCAGCCATCCATATTAAATCAGGGCTAATAAATTTGTTGAGCTCCAGTTGGATGCTTGAAAGCACAGTTGGAAGCACAAAAGCCCTCAGCCTTGCAAAAACTGACTTGGACCCAAATAAGTCTAAGTAAATGCTATTAAATGTAATGTAAATATAGAATAGTGCCTCCCACTATATTAAAAAAAGTTTGCTTTGTATTTCAAATTATGAATAATGTAAACATTAAATATAATGCAGTCAGGTGTGCTGCTTTTGCGAGTATGTGAATTGCAGGGCTACTCCTCTAATAATGGTAAATATGGAACCTGTTGTGTTTGAGGCTTGAAAAAACTTCCCGTAAATAACAGTAAATATGTAAAATAAATGGCTTCACATAAACATCCCTGTGACACTTCAAAAAATCCCTGAAAAAACTAAGTGGCACCTTAAAGACTAACAGATTTATTTGGGCATAAACTTTCGTGGGTAAAAACCTCACTTCTTCAGATGCATCTCAAGAAGTGAGGTTTTTACCCATGAAAGCTTACGCCCAAATAAATCTGTTAGTCTTTAAGGTGCCACCAGACTCCTTGTTGTTTTTGTAGATACAGACTAACACAGCTACCCCCTGATACTTGAAAAAACTAAGTGTGTCATACAGTGAGCCAATAGGAAAATAAAATAAAATTACCAATTTGAACGCCTGCCACACAACAATACCGCCTCCAGCCAGCCACTTCCACCCCCAGCACAAAACCATAATACAAACGTAAAAATCATCATTAGAAAAAATTCCACTCAAACTAAGAAAACCCTGCACAATAATAAAACCCATAAAATATAAATAACAAAAAATACCCCAAAATAAAAAAATACAATTAAAAGCCTGCTTAAAATAACCTAAAATTGAATATAAATGCAATAAAAATGCCTTACAGCCACAAAATATATATTTAAAAATAACAAAAAATGCCATTATACTATTAACACATTTGCAAATACATTTATAATTATATATGTAAATAAAAATCGTGTATGTTTTAAGAGCTGGAGCCAAGTGCTCATAATTAATTATGTGCATAATATAACCCACAATCCATATAAAAACAAATATTTTTGTCACATTGTAGCTATTAAAAAGGTAATTTAAATACCAAAGTTAAAATATAGTTAATTAAAAATAAAATACACTTTATATTCAAATATAATACCTGTATCCATTAAAATAAATTTAATCTAAAAAAATGCTTAGGTACCCCCATTTAAATCTTATTTACATGTTGCTAAAGAAAAGGTACACAAAATCTTGGTCACTGTCCATTACTCCACCCACAAAATTAAACAAATTTAAAAAATTAGCAAAAATGTACAATGCAAATGATCAAAGTCTTTGTTAAACTGGTCCCCCATGGCAACTGAAATCTTAAATTTGGCCTTGCAGCCAATTATGGTAATTCTAATGTTCCAGGTGGTGGTGGTAGTTTTATTCCTGGATAGTAACAAAAATCAACCTGCTACAAAGCTGTTGCTTTTACAGACTCTGGACCTTTCCCCAAAAGACTATAAAGTCACTAATGAGGCACAATCAGGGGCAAAAATTAAGGGTGCCGACGAAAAGATCTTTGCTTAGGCTCAAGGATCTTAACCGAGACCATGCTGGATTGCCTTGCTAGTAACCTATTGAACTCATTAGAAGTGAAGGTCTTCATATTCTAAAACCTTCAAGGAGGGGAGTGCTCTGAAACAACTGGATTGACATAGCCCGCAGCCATCTTGTACACTGAGGCCACATTCGCTGGAAGTGAAGACATCACAGAGTCAGGAAAATCTGGCCTTAGGCAAACAGAACAAAAATATCTGCACAGTTGCAGTGCTACTAACTAAAATAAAGAAAGTGAAAGGACAGATTCATAGATTAAGGTTACCGCTATATGTATAAAGTGCCTGTGTCTGTAAGTCATTTGCTAAAATTGCTTTGCTAATAAATAAAATAATAAATTATTCACTGTTGCTAGACTGTTATTAGAAATTGTTAGCCTATTAAAAGCCATTATAAATTATATGCTTCATAAAAAAACTATACAAATTATTTAAAATACATTTTTAAAAAGCTTTAAAAATTAAAAAAAAACCCAATTCTACAAGCTAAAAAGCTAGTATCAAATTCCACAGCGGCTTTAAAAAAAAAAAGAAAAAGAGGGATTTGATAGCAGCCTTTAACTACCTGAAGCGAAGTTCCAAAGAGGATGGAGCTCGGCTGTTCTCAGTGGTGGCAGATGACAGAACAAGAAGCAATGGCCTCAAGTTGCAGTGGGGGAGGTCTAGGTTGGATATTAGGAAACACTATTTCACTAGGAGGGTGGTGAAGCACTGGAATGGGTTACATAGGGAGGTGGTGGAATCTCCATCCTTCAAGGTTTTTAAGGCCTGGCTTGACAAAGCCCTGGCTGGGATGATTTAGCTGATGTTGATCCTGCTTTGAGCATGGGGTTGGACTAGATGATCTCCTGAGGTCTCTTCCAACCCTAATCTTCTCTGATTCTATGATCTCCAAGCACCAGTAGCAGAGCTAATGTGCGGGGAGACGGGCGGAAGAGGTGTGACCGCTACCCTGGCAGGCTTTAGGTGTACGCGTGATGCTTTTTCAGATGGAGCTGGAGAGCAAGCACGTCCCTCACTCACCTAGCAGTGATGTCTCCTACACTGTGGGGATGGGCCTGGCTCCCTGCTCTGAGCATTGGCAACCTGGGGGATGGGGTCACGTGGTACTAAGACTTCATGTGCCATGTCACAAAGCCACTCACGCAGCTATTGTCCGGCCACCCGTCAATCATGACAGTGTGATGGCCAAGCCAAACTGAGTGGCACTGAGACCCCGTGCACCAGGTCGCAATGCCTGGAGGGTGCAGCTGGGCCTAGCCTAGCAGGACAGAAGCCCCATCTATCGGGTGGGTACAAGGTGGGCTTGCTCTCCAGCTTCCCCCCACCAAGCTTCCTCTCTGCACCAGGAGGTGATTAGGGGTACCAGCATGGAGGCTGCTGCAGAGGGTAGTCTGTGCTCCGTTGGTGGGAACAAGGAGAAGGTGGTGGTGGAGGAAGAGGTGTGCACCCACTGAATATGGAGGCACCACCAATGATTCATCGCCCCCCCCTCCCCCGATTGCACAACCTGGCTCTCCCACTGCTAAGCACCATGCAGATAAAAGTAAATATCATTATCCCCATTTTACAGATGGGAAAACAAGTGAAGAGACTTGCCCAAGGTCAGACAGTGATTCAGTGGCGGAGCTTGGCATAGACTTCTAACCTTAATACCCACTCAGCCCACTGGACCATGTTGCTGTCCTGCCCAATCAAATAAGAAATACTAACAGGCCCTTAAGCCATTTATGAATAGAATCCTTTCATCCATTCCCAGCTGGATCTATGACGGCAAACCCATTTTAAAGAGGTTTACGGGATTTCTCCATCAGACACTGCCTTGGGTTGCTCATGACTTGAAATCCTGCCATGCCATGCTGGGAGAGCAGGCTAATTCCTGTAGCAAAATATGAGGAGCCACTGTTCGCCATCTACAAGTCAGGAGCCCTGAGCCAAGAGGCTGTCAGCACTGCCGAAGCAAAATCAGCCTGTATAGGCATGATCACAGGATGGCTCTTTTCTGTCTGCTCGAGAACACCCACTGTGGTGCTTTCCACCAGCCTCTCTGCTCCAGTGTTCTGTGCCACTGCCAGCCAATCAGTCCAGAGCATTAATAAATGGTTGTAAAGATAAACTATACCTCATACTGAAGGTCCACATGTGGTGAAGCAGTTCCCGGAAGGAAAGTGCTGTACCCTGGGGCTTTGGTAGTACAGAAAGGAAGGTGAGATTTCAGGGAGGGGCCGCATGAGGGCTCTAGAGTGGGATTCGGGAGACATGGGTTCTGTTCCCACCTTCATCCATCACCTGCCATGCAACTTTAAGCAGTCATTTCATCTGTTTCCTCTCCCACCCTTTGTCTGCTTTTACTATTTAGATTAGAAACTCTTTATGGCAGGGACCGTCTCCTGCTATATGTATTTACAGCATCCAGCACAGTGGGACCCCATTTTCACTTGAGATCATTGGTCTATCAGAGGAGGAATGGGCCAGGGGCTGGAGCCTGAGCCTGGGACTTAAAAACAGCTCAGTTCAATTCCCTGCTTTGCCACAGACTTGTGGGAAAGTCACTTAAACTCTCTGTGCCTCCGTTTTCCTTCTGTAAAATGGGTATAACTGCACTGACCTTGCATTAAAGACTGCAGGGGGCTCAGATACTAGGGTAATAGGGGTCATCTAAGTAGCGAGCACAAATACAAAGCAGAAATAAGTGTGTTCAGATGTAAACTGGGATCACTTTTGCCATAATGGGGATTGCAAGTTGGAAAGTGCTCTGAAAACTTGGGTCTGTCATTTATGTATTTTATTGCAAACTCTTTGGGGCTGTCCCATTTTGGGATAGAATCTGCAACTCTGACACGCTGGCCGCTGTTGGAAGACAGGATACTGGGCTACAGGGACCATTGGTCTGACCCGGTATGGCTGTTCTTATGTTCTTGTGCTCCTACGCACTCGAGTAAAACCCCATTGAAGCTCATAGGACAACTCACATGAGGAAGAGCTGCACAATCTAGCCCTTTGTGTGTTGTACAGCGAACGACAGTGTTGGGGTCTAGGCCTCATTTCAGCAAAGCCCTTCAGTGCAGGCCTTGGTCCCAGTGAAGTCTATGGGCAAAGCTGGAAGCTGCCCCAGAGCTTACAGTGGCTACAGGAGACAAGACATCCCTCTTTCCCCAGCTGGGTTTCACTGAGCACATAAAGCCCACTTACAATAATAATATATGGAGATATACCTATCTCATAGAGCTGGAAGGGACCCTAAAAGGTCATTGAGTCCAGCCCCTGCCTTCACTAGCAAGACCAATTTTGCCCCAGATCCCTAAGTGGCCCTCTCAAGGATTGAGCTCATAAAACTGGGTTTAGCAGGCCAATGCTCAAACCACTGAGCTAGCCCTCCCACCCCACCGAGCTGGCTTGCATCATCAAGAGTAGTGCCCTGGCAATCCTGTCACAATGTCATGAATAAATGTATTAGGCTCAGTCTGTGGCCAAACAGGGCCTCAAACTCAGGAGTCCCAAGCGAATGCCTTAACCACTGGGCTATGCTTCGACGCATACCAACTCCCCTCTGCTCCCAGAGTGGAGAATAAGGCCACAAGATGGTCCCTATAATCTTTCCATTCTGGGGTGGTTGACAGTAGAGGAAATAGTTCCTAGTTCATTTGTAGGATCGTAGGAATTTGAGAGGGAAATGACCTGTTAAGCCAACTGCCCCCCGCCCCCTGCAATCAGCCAGGATTATTCCTTTGCATAGATCCACTAATGCTTTGAGAAAGCCCAAAATGAAACGTCGACATAGAAAGCTGCTGCTTACAATCAACGTAAAGCTTACATTAGGTTGAGCCACAGGAGTCCTCTCCTAGCATAAACAGCATCTATCAACACCAATTAAACCATTAACGTTGACAACTGAGGTTCTCCAGAGAAAATCCTTCGCAAAACGGAACCGAAAAGGAAACCTGAAGGAAAAATCCACAGCATTCTGTAATGCACTTTAGTAACTTTCTTAAGAAGACGTGGATGAGTCTTGTTAGGCTCAGTTTAATCCTTTGTCAATCCAGGGATTGCTGCAAGTTGAGCTATAAATTCTTCAAGGATTTGGGTCCTCATCTTCTGTTGCTCTTTAGTTTAATGGTTATTCTAATGGTGTTTCTTTCAAAAAAAAAATCTACATGCTCGATCAGTAACTGGTCAACGCACGATAGTAATGTTTTAGAGTCCAATCCCTGATCTGTTAATATCTCTGTGCCCAGTTGTACCCTTGGTATCCATCCATAGATGGGAATTCTTAAAGCACAGGTCTCCCCTGTTGTATCAGCATTCCAACACGCCCTGGACATTGCAGAAGGCTCGCCCCAGCAGCGGATATGGGCAATGGGGGATGGATCACTCGATGATTGCCTGTTCTGTTCATTCCCTCCGAAGCATCTGGCATTGGCCACTGTTGGAAGACAGGCAACTGGGCTAGATGGACCTTTGGTCTGACCCAGTGTGGCTGTTCTTACGTTCCCCAGATTTTGGCATCAGTGCATGGTGGAGGAAGCAGCCAGTTCATGGGCCAGGGAAGAATAAGGGGGCTGAGGGAAGGGCCTCAAATCTTTACATTGCTTCCTCCCACCAGCTCTTCAGAGATCAGCGTGGAAAAGTTATATAGCCTGAGGGTCTATTATTTTTCTACAGCCTCATGCTAAGAATCCCCTTTTACTGGGCTCCCAGGGCAGCCACCAGCCAGGAGAAAACTTAGTAGTGGGGCTCCAAAGGTCCTGCATTGCTAGGGAATGGGGAAGGGACTCAGGTTGGGACCAAAGCACATGGTCTCTGTGCCGATGGCCTTGGATTTTGTCTTGGATCTGTAAGGTCTGTGACCTCTCTTCTGCAGGGTGTCAAACCCTGAACACCAGCTCTACCAATGGGACAGCTCAGGAGGACGCTTTCTGGGGGAAACCTCGATGGAGACTTCCTCTGTGGATTTCTCCACAGTAGCAAGTCAACCAGGGTGGAGAGCTTAGGAGAACGGATGAGCTGGTGTGAGATACTGTATAAGAAAACAGCTCCCTAAAGTATTTGCTGATAGTGGTGGAAGAAGCTCAGAAGGTTTGAATATTTTGGAACAGTTTGGATAGGCACCTAAAGGCATATTTAGAGCTGGAGCCATACCGTAAACTGTCATTGTTATGTTGATTGACATTTTGGCCCCCACTCTGAGCAGGAAGTCTTCTGGAGAACAGCCCTTCCAGTGGTAATTTTGAGCTCCTACTTTGAAATGGAGGCAGTGGAGAGGAGTGTGAAAATGAAAAAACAAAACAAAAAACAATGAGAAGTTATAGGACCTTCTGGTCACTTCTTATCTTGATTCCCATGGGTCCGTCTAGGTGGGTTTAGGATATCATAAACCTCAAAAACAAAGCTGTAAATGGCTTGTCTCACCAGGATCCTTGGAAAATTTCTCTCCTCCTTCCTCCTGCATGCTCCATGTGTGTGAGAAAAGTGGGTGGTAAATGGAGCAAAACACAAAAGGTCCTATTGAAAATATTGCAGATATGTCATTTAGATGCCTATGGGATTATGAGTAACATCACTCATTTGTATTCCCTGAGGAAATCCAACACACATCTATCTCCACCTACTGGAGGAAGATTAAAAATGTTGAAGGATTGTTATTTTAAAATTCAGACCTGAAGATTTTAAACAGATCCATCTTTTGTGAGGCTTGAATGAAGAAGGATCTCTATTTTTAAATGAAGATGAACAATCCTAAACCCACATTTTGGGGATGGTGCCAATGTTTTTGCAGACGTACATGGTAACAGCTAAATTATTTAGTGTTCAAACAGGGTGGCATTTGGCTGTCGGTCTTGTTCTGAATTCAGAACATTCAACTGATCCTTTTCCAAGTGAGACATTGGGGTGCAGTTCTGGCTTCCCTCAGAATGTGTGCAACTCCTATGGAATTTAGCTCAGGGCAGAACTGGGGCATTGGTATGTGAATTGTGAAATGCACTTAGCCCTGCCTTTCTGAAGATGAAGAATTCACAAAGATTCAGGGACTTCAGTGTTCTCACTTTAAATAATGTAACCATTAATTACTTAAATGCAATACAAATAAATCACAGACAAATAAGGTGATCTTCTTTGCTTCTTCATGAGAAGGCCTCAGAGTTGAGTCTGTGTGTTGTTGTTTTTTTTAATTTTTAAAAATGTTTTGGGGTGGGGGTGTCTACCTTTAGAAATAAAAGAAATACCAAATCTGGTCTGAGAAGGATGGCTGAGGGCTAGGCACGCTGGCTGAGTCTAAACAGATCTTCCCTGTCTTCACTGAAGTACTTTTTGGAAGGCTCAGAATGGGAACTGTGAGTATTCTCTGAGATTGATGGCCCTTTATCAGAGACGTCTTTTATCCCAAACCTTCCTTAGCTCAAATGACCAAAGAGTCAGCAAACCAAACAAATTTGAAACAGTCTGAATAAAAATCACTTCCCTTCCCAATTAAGCAGGAGTCTACAAAGCACCAAACATGTTATATAGAGATAATCACTGTCATCCAACCTAATGTGTTAGCAATCACAGAGGCAAGGAAATGCTTTAAGTGCACTGGCTGGGTTTTCGAAAGAGGCCTAAGGGCATTAGGGTGAACTTCAGTGGGAACTGCTTGCCTAACTCCAGCCATGTTTGTTTTTTGTCTTGAAAGTTAACAAGCCCGACAAAGGCAAAATAGGCGAGCCGTTCGTTTATGAAATGGACCCTTTAAAATCGGGCTTTAGTCAGACCTATTTTGTTGCCCAATATCGCTTGTATCTTTATATCAAACTGTGAGCAGCTAGATTTTTTTTTCCATGCATATATTCCCAGTGGGACGTTCCATTTTTACACAAAGTATTTGTGGGTCATTGACATCTTCTGTCCTCAGGAGGATGAATTAAGGAAGCCCAGAGCTATGGGCCTTCTAAATCTAAGGACTCTCCAGCCAGCTGCCTGTACTGTAAAGACCTACATCCTTTCACACACAGAGCATTTGACACATTGGAGGACGTGCCAATGAAACACTGATATTTTATTGCTGCAACCTACATTATTTGTTTGTTCATGTCCGTAAATGACAAGTCTGCTGAAATTGCCTTAAGATCTTAGGGGACCTTAAGTTGCAATTTGAAACCTATAATTAAGAAGAGTGAAGGGAAAGTTTCTCACAAGTCTCCAGAGAATATTCCACAAACCAAAGCATGTTTTCCATTATGGTTTACATCAACATTTGGTCTACAGTGCGTGTGTGTGTGTGAGTGAGTTGTCTATCGTTGTACGTGTTTCCTCTGGAAGGAGACAGTAAAACTTACTTGAAAATTCACACACCCAATGTCAGGATCCCAATTCAGGCGCTCATGCTGTGTTGGGTGAAATTGCTCGGGAAAAATAGGAGTTGTGTAAACCATAATAGAAAATCCGACTCTGCTCGAGCATTGTGTCTGTTACCGTATTTGGAAGCTCCGTATTTCCTTTGCTCCATTCAGCTATTCACACTCTTGATAGTCACGTCACTTTCTTGTTGCTTTTTGTGGAATCAGAGGCAGGACAGTTAGTGAACCCAGCTGACTGGTTTTGTGTGTTGCCCAGTGGATGTCATGATCCTGTTTATGGTGGCACAGACTGTATAATACATTTGAACTCGGCAGAACCATGACCCATTAGTGAGGGGTGTGACTGGGTTTTTTGATGGCATTTCTATACTGGCAAAACCATAGTGTAGATGCAGTTATGCCAGCAACAAGATGCTTTTGTTGATGCAGCTTATTTTGTTCACAGAATCGATCTAAGCTATACTGCTAAAAGCTGCATCTAGCCTAGGAGATTTTTCCAGTATAGTTATACTGGGACTGGTATGTCAGCAAACCATTTCTAGTGCAAAGGCCTGTGACAGATGAAAGCTGCTGCCGGAGTTGCCACTGAAAAGTCAGCAGATGCCAACAGTTACCATTTGCTTATTTCCAGTCTGTCTGTCCTTGGCAATCTATCATCTCAGTGTCTAAGCCAAGGGTAGGCAACCTTCGGCACGCGAGCTGATTTTCGGTGGCACTCACGCTGCCCGGGTCCTGGCCACTGGTCTGGGGAGCTCTGCATTTTAATTTAATTTTAAATGAAGCTTCTTAAACATTTTAAAAACCTTATTTACTTTCCATACAACAATAGTTTAGTTATATATTATAGACTTAGAGAAAGAGACCATCTAAAAATGTTAAAATGTATTACCGGCACACGAAACCTTAAATCTGAGTGAATAAATGAAGACTCGGCACACCACTTCTGAAAGGTTGCCGACCCCTGAAGCATTGACATTAAATAAAAGGAATACCATGCATTTTTCTTACACTTAGCTTGGGCCAGTACAAAGTTCCCTCTTTTTCACCTCCCCAAGCTAGGCTCGGAACTGGCTAAACATTGTTGAAAGTAAAGCACATGCTTAAATGTGTTGCTGTTCGGGGGCTATAATTGCAATGGGGGTCACAGGGCTTAGGGTTGAAAGGATGGAGGGTGACCAGGGGGGTCTGGAGCAGCATGTGGTGGTAAATGGATTTACTTGGCGGTGAGGGTTAGCTCTGCTTTGTATCACGTAGCGAATGTCCCTTTCTCGGTGCCTTGCGTGTCAGATTTCAGAGCAGTCACGAAAGAAGCTACAAGATGTGGCTGTGGAATAGCAATTTCAATCTCTTCTCAGGTGGATCTCCATGGGACACGGCCTTTTCTCTACTAAAAAAAAAAAAAACTGTGTGTGCAAATGAAGTTGTTTTCTCTAAGAATCTTTGCCGCTCTGGGGGCTTGGCTGGAGATCAGGGGCCAGAGATCTACCTCGACTGCTCTGGGACCTGCTCTGAATGGCAGCAGGGAGGGGAAATCTGGGCAGAAGCCAGGCCAGCAGAATAACGTCTCCGCTCGTGTCAGGCCTGCATGCAGTCGGTAGATGAGTGAGCTCTCGAGGACCCAGGGGAATCTCCTTAGAAGCAGCTCTTCCACTTCCTTTTGGGTGACGTATCATGCTTTCCCCCAGCGCCAGCCTCAGCCGTTCAGTCAGTGCATGGGGAAGAATGGGCCGGGGCCAGGCCCCTAGCCTGCCCAGCCATGCCCGTTATGGTGTGCTTAGTGCAGCAGGTATCGCTATCACTTCAGTCAAAGAGCCCAAGCACGGGGATTCGGGTTGCTCCTGTATAACTGGGGAAAAGGGGGATGGTTGCAACGGCTTCCTGAGTCCCCCTCGCCGCTCTCACTCACTCGTTCAAGGGGCAGCCAGGATCTGGCCCTGGGTCTAGCGCTCCCTAGAAGAGCCTGGCTAGATGGAAAGTCAAAGGGAGTTAGGTGCCGGAATGCCACTTGCCTTTGAAAATCTACCCCTCTGTCCTCAGCACGATCAGCACAGCTCTCTTCTGGCCTTGGAATTGATGAGCTCAATGGAACCAGGCCTCTATACCAGCTGATGATCTAACCCATACTGTCCCTGGGTAAAGCGGTCTCTCTCTTTTCCCCGCCTCCAATCTCCTGTACCATATTTGCTGCAGTGATGTCTCTTCTGGGACTTACTCCAAGTGGGCTGAACGGGCGCGGGCAAGGGGTATAGATGAGTAGCAGCGCCTGCCTTAAAGATACCCCATTAGCACTGACTTCCTAAGTGACCATCCCAAACGGATGGGAGAAAGGCAAGGTGAGTAAATGGGCTGCCAAGTTCCCGTGAGCAGAGCGCAGGGACAATCGTCTCTGACTTCACGGCTCTGCCTGCCAGCGTGACTCCGCAGAGACATCTGTTGTCCCAGGAGCCGCTCACATATTTAATAAGCAGCAACCACTGCTCTAGTGGGCTGGAACCTCCTTCCTTAGGTGACGTCCTGGCAAGTCTCCCACTGCAGGTCAGTAGCTTGGATGGATGGAGCCTCTCTTTAAAATATAACAAGCAATCTCCTTAGTTCCATAGTGGGGTCATTCCGCTGCCCTGGTTGCCTCATATTCCTGGGTACTAACTTCTCCCTTGCTTTCTGCCACCCAATCCCTAAGAGCATATGTAACCCACACACCGTCTGGGTGGGGTGTTCCGTCCCATCTAGTGGCACCGAGACCACTTAGAGAGAGAGATTGAGTCTGCTCTACTGCCTTAACTAAGAGCCAGT
Organism: Trachemys scripta elegans; assembly: GCF_013100865.1. Taxonomy (NCBI): domain Eukaryota; kingdom Metazoa; phylum Chordata; order Testudines; family Emydidae; genus Trachemys; species Trachemys scripta. The sequence continues at coordinate 101,819,432 of NC_048305.1, read as the reverse complement.
TGGCTTTTAGCTCATGCGGTAGAGGCTCGTGCACTAAGCTCCAGAGAGCCCCAGTTTGATCCCGCCCGTCGACGACCGGGGTCTGTCGCTATTACATATATGCAAAAGAGGATGACAGGTCCTGCCGTACATGGGCTGTCCAATGGTGGGTTTGATGTATTGTGCCTTAATAGGGCAGAAGTGGATGGAACAGCAGCAGGGAAGGGGAGAGTGCTTGGGCAGACATGCCTTATGTTCATCAGGCTACACACGTAACTAATCTGTGTTCTATTTACTCTCACCCTTGGTTTTCCTGCTCTCCAAATTGCTATGCCACTCCTTGCCTCAGTTTCCCCATCGGTAAAATAGGATTAATAATCCCTACCTACCAGAACCTAAGGGTTGAATTAATTCATCTGTAAAAGAAGTGACTTGAAATCCTCAGCGGAAAGTGTCATTCTAAAGGTAAAGTATTATCATTAAAGCCATGGGGATGGGAGGACAGTGGTCTGCCTTCCCTGGAGTGTGGCAGAAGGCTCCAAAATTGGTGATGTGTCGGCTGTTCAATTTACTACAAGTAGAAGCAGTGTGGACAGGGAGAAATCCACATGAGCTTTGGGGAGGTGTCTTGTCTAGGGATATTAGAGAGAGACAAGTGGGGTGAGGTAATATATTTTATTGGACCAACATCTTGTCTCTTCCAACAACAGAAGTTGGTCCAACAGAAGATATTACCTCACCCACCTTGTCTCTCTAATATCCTGGGACCAATAAGGCTACAACATCACTGTAAACAACCATGGAAGTTGTCCAGAGATACACAGTTTCCTGCTGTGAAAAGCTCAACACAACTTGTGTGCGTTCATGTCTCGCTCGCCGTTCAGCTGAATTAAATAAAAACATCTGAGAATGATCAGTGCCCTGTAAATGTCACCATTTTACAAAAGACGACGTTGACTTACCAGGGATTACAATATACACACATGTTTTATCTCCACAAGATGTTTTCAGGAAGTTGAATAAGCCAGTCTATGTGCTGACATGCATTGTAAGCAGAAGCTCGGCTTGAAATATTAGGCCAATAATATGGATAATATACACCCAGTTGCACTGCAATCCATCTAACAGGATGACTCAGGTCGTAGTTTTGCCAGCTCCATTTAAAGTGGACCGTCTGGGATAATTCCACATTTCACAAGTTCTTGTTTTGTTTTCCTAATGTTCTGGAGTTCTCAAGGTTTGACAAGAAAGTGCCACTTTAATTAAGAGGAAGACATTAGTCTTTACACCAGCTTAGTCTTTACAAGGTTTTCTAAGCAGAAGACTGTGACCTCAAAGTGGGTGTAGGAAAAAAAATCATTTTATTTAAGGTTCTCTAGAGGTGTGGCACAAGTCCCTCATTATGCAAATCAGTTGGCCAGCAAAGTTTAGAGTTAAGACATGCTCACTCATTGCTTAAAAGAAGACAACACATTTCAATGTTACATTTCAACCAGGAAAAAGCTCAGAAGCTAGCAAATGAATAATGAAATATTTGAAGTATCCGAGAATCAACTTCACAGAAACTATTGTCTCCAGAGCAATCCATCACCCTGCACTCTTTCTGTGCTAGTCATGTGACTATCTGACCACAAGTTGTCCAAGTGTTGGCTTACCAAAAAGATCAGATAAGTCAGTGTGGTGTAGAACTCAACCTCAGGAACCATGGAAGCTAATTGGGAATAACTTTTTTTAGCATGATTTCATGACGGCAGGCCTGTGAAATGGCTTATGAGCTGGCATTCCTGTTCAGTGTATTTGCAGCATGGAGAAAAATGAAGTGTTATGCCCGTGACCTCTAACTTGGTAGATAATTCAGATAAAAGTTCCAGCGAGCAGAATAAATGTCATTTGTCAGATTTCTGGCACTGAATCCATAGTGCACAGAGCCTGATGGGTAGGAAATGGACTCGTTTAACATCTAATTAATTCTGAGATGGAATTATTTGAGGCTCACATTCCCTCCCCCCACCATTAACCGTCAAGAACATTCTTTATTTCTTTGGTATTTCTCATTAATGTTGAATTCTCCAAACCCTTGTAGCAGGGCCTCTTAGCTGGATGAAAAAAGCTCAAGAGAAAGTTGTGGATTTCCTACCATCTTCCTTATGTTTTATCCTTGCTTAAGCTTTCAGAGCAAAGTCCTTCTAGTTTTCTAGGAATATTTGCTGCCCTGATGGGTAAGATTGTCTTATCAAAACCAGGTAACCAATTTGCAGCTACTTAAGTGCCGTGAATCTGTGGGCTGGTCTACACGCAATGGTGCACTGATTGAACTAAAGGTGTGACTTAAAATGGATTTCCTTAAAAGGCTGTGTGGACTCTCTTAAAATCAATAGAAACCTGGTGTATGTCAATTTAGCTCAAGTCCTGCTTCTTATTTAGGGCAGGTCTACACTAGGCTCTTTTGCCAGTGTAGCAATGTGAGTTAGGGGGGATGATTTTTTTTTTTTTTAATTACAAATTTATGTTGGCAAAAGCCTTAGTCTAGATGCAGATATATTTGGGGGGAGGGAAGGGAAGGGAAGTACATTTACGGTACAGCTTGTTTTGTTCAGGGAAAAAGTACAAACTATAATGGCAAAAACACTCCTTTCCCTATGTAAGTTCTGTCATCTACACTGGGAGGATTTGCTAATATAGATATACAGAACTGGCAAACTTTTTCCTGGGTTGTCTGCCTGTGTGTGTGTGTTTGTTTGTTTGAAACCCAAGTGGAGACTATGGATCTACTCAGCTGAGATGCTTGTTCCACATCTCCACTTCACTGACTAGTGAACTTCACAGTTGAGGTCAGGTCCCCCTCCCCTCTCTGACACCACTGAGGCCAATGCATTTACACCGAAATTACTCCTGGATTACACTAGTGGAAGTGAGAAGAGATTCTGTCACTGTGGAACTCCATGGTAACAGCCCGTATAGCATCCAAACTCTGCTGCTTCAAAACCTCAGAGTCTTATGACAGGAGCTAAAGAAAAATCCCATTAGCTGTTAGCAACTAGGGCCAATGACACACAGCTGAATAGTTTGAATTCTGCCCACTAGAGGGCACTGGTGCAGTCACACTTTTTACAATTCGAACAAGGGTTCTCAAACTTCATGGCAACCATCTCCTGATAACAAACATTACTACACGACCCCAGGAGGGGGGACCGAAGCCTGAGCCCCACCACCCCAGGTAGGGGGGGCGGAGCCAAAGTCTGAGCCCTGCCGCTCTGGGTGGGGGCCAATGCTAAAGCCCAAGGGCTTCAGCCTCAGGGCAGGGGGCCTGTAACCTGAGCTCTGCCGCCCAGGGACGAAGCCTGAGACCTTCAGCTTTAACCTGAGACCCCAGCAAGTCTAATGCCATCCAGGGTGACCCCATTAAAATGGGGTCCTGACCCACTTTGGGGTTCCGACCCACAGTTTGAGAACCGCTGAATTAGAAGATCACAACACAAATTAAAAAAAACAAAAAAACATGCACATTTGGTCTAAAGTTTCAAACGCTTTTGTTCACTGTTGATCACGATTTTCAATTTGCATCCCCAGTCCCCCGGGTTCTGGCTGGGATTGGATTCACCCATGTGAGATTGCTGGTACTGTATTCCCAGCCCAGCGAGGAGCAGGAAGGACTGGAAATATCACAAGAAAGAGTCCAGGCCAGTTTTGCAAACCCAGCTGAAGTGAACTTGTGCTGTTCATCTAGTTTCCACATAACTAGTATATATATAAATAACTATATTAACTGCAGGACCTAGAAGCCCAAGTCAACATTAGGGTTCTATTGTGCTAGGCACTGTACAAACACATAGTGAGAAACAGCTCCTAAACATCTTACAATAGGAGCACAGATATTACAGTGGGTAGATGTACCTGGGTAGATCAGACAGACAAAGGATGGGAGGGGATAAAGGGCGGGGAACTGATTTGTCCAACATTCTTGCCTATACAGCCCAATTGTATAGGCAAGAATAGAGCCTATGTCTTTTAATGCCCAGTTCAGGGCCCTAAACCCTAGAACAGGCTGCCCTCATTTCCAGCTGGCATTAATTAATGCACACCCTTATGGGCAGTAAGGAATGAACACGAGACTCCATGTAGTCAGGTTTGAGGCTTGTTAAAATTAAGATAGGCTAAAAATGTGTAAGGGATATAAACCATCATGCTTCAGGACATAAGGCAACCAAAGACGGATAGTGGTCAGGAAGGATTTTTTACCCTATGGACAAATTAGTACATAGTTGTCCATTATGGGTGTTTAAATGACTTTATCTGAAGTATCCACTACTGGCCACTGTTGGAGACAGGATACTAAATTGATGGACCACAGTTGTGATCCAATTTGGCTATTCCTATGTGGCAAGTGGTGCTTAGTAGGGCTGTGCAAATAGCTGAATTTTCAGTTCAGGCCTGAAAAACTGGGACAGAAATCATTTTGGGTCAACCCGAAATGAAAATGTTTTGAAATTTTCAGTAAAACAAAATGAAAAAATTGACTGTCATGTCAACTGGAACATTTCAGTCAACTCAATCTGAAATGTTTTGTTTTGACGTTGAGGGGTTTTAAAAAAAATAAAAATAAAAAAAATACAACTAAGGGGAATTCCAAAAGGAAAAACTTTCCAAAACAAAAAATCAACACAGTTTGTTTTTGAAATGCCAAAACGAACCGTGATGAGGTTTGCAAAAAAATTTTTTTTGCTGAAACAATTTGAAATCAACCCCAATTTGCAAATTGGTTTGTTGCAAGCAAATATGCATTTTTTTATCCTCCCCCGCCCCGAAAATAAAACCCTGTACAAAAAAATATTGCCCCACTCTGGTGCTGAGAAACTTGCATGGCTACTGTCCATGCTTTAGCTGGTCTGTGGACAAACAGAAAACTTCAATTTCCAGAGCTGTCAAGCCAGCACTTAAAAACAAACAAACAAAAAACCCTTCTGAGATTAAAGTAAACTGAAGGAAAAGCAGGGATCTGATTTAGCAATTTGCAGCTTTTTTGTATTTGTTTTCCCAAGGATTTAGGATAAAGTCTAAATCACGCGGTGCAAGTGACCGAGTGCATCATTTTGTCTCTAAAATCAATTTGGAGAAGGGAGTTAGTTGGCTTTTGTCATGCCAGACAATGGGTTATAGTGGAATTGGAGATACAGTGCTGGAGATATTCAACATTTTTCTTTCATCTTTTCTTGGGTCACATCACATGGCAAACACATCTATTCTCTCTGCGCCTCCCCCCTCCCCATACCTCGTGTCCAACACCTGTCCAAACAAATGTCATCTGTTTCAATGCAGGAGAGTTATATTCTGGCAGTTGCAGAGACCCAAAGGCAATTCTAACAGGATTTCACCTCACAGATTAGCCTTAATCCAATTCATCTCCGAATGATACAGCGCTGGGCGCATGTGGCTAAACCGCCAGGCTTGCTGGATGTGAAGTGCTGTCAGCTGCACTGAAGTCTATTCATTCACTGGGCAATAAAACCAAGAAAATCCCATAATCTCTCCCATCAAATGTCTTCCTTGTTGATTTGAACGCCCTACAGTGGGCAGCAAGCATATTAAAATGGATATGATTTGTGGGGTTTATCTGCTATCGGTCATCCCATCACATCTCAGAAATTCAGCAGCGCTGTGCCAGGTCAGTACTTGGATGGGAGAACTCCAGAAAAAGGAAGATGTTTGTGATGGGGTGAGATCCCCACACTAGCCCTGCAAGAGCTGAATTGGGCAAGGTGGGCCTAATCGGCTAATTAGGCTGCAAACAGAGGAGCTTTTGGCTGGAGGCAGATAATTAGGGAACAGGCTCACCTGTGCAGGAAGAGGCAGGGCCTATAAAGCTAGGTAGCTGGCTACAGCTGGGGGCATGCTGGAAAAAGATGGTTACTCCCTGGGAAGATGGAGGTGGTGGTGATGGTGGTGGTGATGGTGTTTGGAGTTTGTACACCCAGACAGATAAGGGAACCAGAGAGTAGGAAGAAGCAGGGAGGCTGAGAGAGGAAAGCCCAGAGCTGCTGAGCTGAGGGTCCCTGGACTGGAACCCGGAGTAGAGGGCGGGCTCAGATTCCCTTACCAGCCACTGAGGGAGTGGTCCTGGGGCAGTGAATGGGAAGACTGCCTAGGACTGTTGATGGACTGAACCCTAGAAGGGGGAACCCTGAGTGACCTAGCTAGCGGGCTAAGTCACAAAAGAGATGCTGAGCGAAAGGAGCAGCAGGTCAGAGTCAGAGTGACGGCGTGCAAACGGCAGATGGGGGTGTTGGCCTTGTGAGCTAATCCTCTGAGTGACCAGGAGGTGGCACCAGCGAGGCGGTGAGCGGCGCACCCCTTGACAGGGTTATGAGAAGTAGTGCTGTTATTGGTGGCTCTCTTTTCCAAGAGTAGTGAGCCAATAACACCGGATTGGTGTTTAAGGGATCGGTCTGTTTTTGCTGAAGGTGCCATCTAAGGCATTACACTGAGTTCTTGATCGTTTGTCATTTATTATGTGTTTGTATATTTAAAAAAAAAAAGACCTTGAACTTGAGTTCCTTCCTCAGGGTTGAGGAACTGGGGTGGAAGTAATAATGCCACAGAGGACGACTCCCCACAGGACAATCAAACCTGTTGCCCTTTGCGCCTGGAATGGTTTTGATGACAATTCCACCCCCTCAGGAGAGGGATGCTGGCAGGGTGTTCTCTGTGAGGTGCCTTCATTTTGGAAACCCTACACTCCTCCCCCAGGTCTGAAACAATCCCAAATCTGCTGACCTCCAAGAGATGCTGTGATTTGGATTTCCTCAGCATTTGGAGGAGGTGGGAGATAGCTCAGGGCTGGTATTTTGAGGTTTTTAAAATCTTTTGGGGGAGTTTAATCTTGTCTACATGTATGAAGTTATGCCACTGGATTTATGATGATTTAATTGGTTTGTTTTAGGGCAGTGCCTAGAAACCCCAACTGAGATCTGGGCCCCATTGTGCTAGGCCCTGTACAAACACTTTGTGAGCGATAGTCCCTGCCCTGAAGGGCTTACACTCTAAATAAGCAAAACTGACAAAGTGCAGGAGGGGAAAGAGTTGAAGGTCATATGGTATCAAATGTGGCTTTAAAGGTTTGTCTAAAGTGCCTACCGCATAGTGACCGGTACATGTTATTTTTTTCTCTCTCTTTCTGTCTCTAAGCAGTGGCACAAAAAATCTCCAGTAGTTGTAAGGGAAAGTTACGTTGTAGTAATGACATTAGAATGGTGCAAGAACCTAACTGCCACTCATTCTCTCTGTGTGGGATCATGTCTCCCTTCAGTGGTGAGGGTTAGACAGGGTTCTCCTTTGGAGCCCAGTGGCCAGCGGTGGGCGTTACTAGTTCGGTCTCAGCTGACACCCATGATGTCTTTATCATTTGTAGCACCGCAGAGCCCTAACCAAGACTGGGACACCATTGCCCTAGGCAGAGAACAAGAGACCGTGCCTGACGATCTTACAATTTAAATAGAGAAACAGTCAGGGGGACCAACGTTATCCCCTTTCAGAGGAGAAGGTACAGGAACTTAGAGACACTGAAGGTGCAGTTCTCTACAGCACACAGTGTTGGCCTAGGACTGCTCCCAATTGAAGTCTGTTATTGTCTCGTCATTCCCTTGTAGTCCCTTATGCCTCTGTCTTCTCCTGAGAAAGTAAGCTCCTAGGGGCACAGGCTGTCTTTTGTTCTGTTCGCTACAGAGCGTAGCACAATGGGCTCTTGGACCATGACTGTGAATGCTATGGTAAAGCAAACAGTAATAAGTCAGTTGTGAAACTCTCACCATAAGCAATGTACCCAAGATCACAAAAGAGGTCTATAACAGAGCCAGGAGTTGAATCTATTTTACCCAAGGTCTACTCCAGTGCCTTCACCACAATACCAACCATTTCCATTCCGGTAGTGTCAACAACAAAAGGCCACTTCTCCTACACAGAAGGAGGCACATTCATTACCCCAACAGTTTCCCTTCCACATGCAATCACTGCTTGTGAAATAGTGAGTCCAGAAAGGAAATACCCTCAGTATTTTCCTAGAGAGCTGTAAAATTCTGGTAGCAGGGATATTCTATGTCTGCATGAGCCAAAATAGTAGCTGTCCGACTAGCCCGGCTCGTAAGGTATCCGAAATGTTCTTCAATCTGTTTCTTATAATCCATATATGTATCATTGAATAAGTGAAATCCCAGTGTGCTCCAGGAGACCCTTCTCCCTGTGTCCAAGAGAGGAGAATCCAGTGTGAAGGCTGAAGCTTTACAGGCCACGGCCGCTGATGGCAGCTGCCAGCTGGCATCCGTTCAGAGCCAACATTGCTGTCCTTCTCCTAATTACGCTTCATTCCAGAGATATCTCCTGAGCTGGAATTGCAGCAAAACTTTACCCCATTCCGTCACTTTTTTTAAAGCGCTTTTCTGTGTGTGTTCACGTAGATCTGTTCGGAGGGGAACTTTCTGTCGAGTCAAAATGCAACTGAAATAGGTTTCTATCCAAGATCACATCTGTTTTTCTTCAGAGAAGACATTAGAGGGATAATATCACTCCTCACCAGGGGATTTTTCTGCTTGCCAAAGTGAACTTTTATGTTTTTGGGGTTGTTTTTTTTTTGTCCCACCATTGATAGATGCAACACTAAGGGCAATCTGATACCCTTTCCACGGCTAAAAGGAAAGCCTTCTTGCGGTCTGCATGCGGAGACTCATGGTGGGGAGTTTTGTTCTTTAAGCCCTGGGACATGACTTGCTGATGGGAAAAGCTGGGGCGGCTGGAGGTAGAGGTGCGGGTTGGGTACCTTGATACATTGCTATCTCAGGCCCGAGAGATGCATTCTTCTGAATTATTTCACCACGATCCTGACGCCATCCAGGCTGTTGCTCACTGGTGTCTGAGGAAGGGTTTATATTCTATTCATACCCTCTTGCTGTCTGTGATGGGGTGTCCACCCCACACAGGATTGGAAGGGGTTAAGATGGTTCGGCTGTCCAATTAACTCCCCAGGCAGCAGCTGGAGGAGGAGCCAGGGAGCAGGGAACTATAATTGATTGCAGGCAGGCTCATCTGTGCAGGTACAAGTGAGACCTATAAAACCAGGAAGCTGGCTACAGATGCGGGGGTTGGGGAAGGCAGGGAAGTAGGCTGTAGCCACTCCCTGAGTGGAGCGATTTGGGAGGCTGGGGAAGCCAGATAAGTGGGAAGAAAGTAGGAAGAAGCTGAGGGAAACAGCAGCAAGGGGTAAGACAGTGCAGAGACCTTGGCTGCTTGTTATAGGGTCACTGGGCTGGAACCCAGTGCAGAGGATGGGCCTGGCTTCCCGTACCAGCCACTGGGAAGCGGCAAGGCCCTTGGAGATGCCAGCTAGACAACGGGTCTAGAAGGACTTTGAATTCCCGGGAAACAGGAGGACCTTAGTGACCTGGCCAGAGGTCCAAACTATGAAGAGGAGAGTGCAATCCCTGTAGTGAGCGGGGCTGCAGGGCAAGACCGCATGGGGGAAGACACAGCCAATGGGAGAGCATGATGTTTGGCAGAGCTAATTCACAGGATGGCCAACCGGAGATGCTGCTAGAGGTGAGGGAATCCTGTGACCCTGTCCTTATAATATAAACCTGTCTTCATCTCCACCTATGCCCAGTGAAATATTTCAACAATGGAATGCTTCCCTGTGGTGAGAGGGGCTCCTCAAGCAAACCTGCATCTCCCTCCTCCACTCAGGCTGCCACTGTATATATAAACTTGGTGTCATGCGGAGCTTTCCACCTACTCCCACATCTTTTATGTCTGAAAAATGCATCACCGCCTCTCCAACTTCGTTTGTATATTCCACGGCCTTGGTTCTACCTGTAGCTGAACACCCCATCAATTACTCCATTGACTATTTCAGTTCTGGTGGCCTGTCCACTCCAGACTCTGACATGTGTATCATGGTGCCGCTCACCTTCTGACAATTAAAAGGAAAATGTATCGCATCATCTTCACCCTCAAATGACCTTACTGGTTTTGCAGTCTTTTGGGATCCAGTGTAACATTGCTTTCTTTGAAGGAGAAGTACCTGTCACCTATGGGCGACCCTGCATGGACTTCCCCAAGTTCATCTTTCTTCATTTAAACCTCCACGCTTCTTTCTCATAATCAGATCACTGGTGTTTTTGCAAGAACCTTCCCGTCTGCAGTGTCTGTCATCTGGAACAGCCTCCCAGCTGCTCTCTATCTCATTGGCTCCATCTCTTTCCAGCTTCATCTGAAGTCTTCGTCTTTTCTCCTTTGCCTATGCCTCTGAATAGCTCTCTCCCCCAGCTGTTATTTATCACGTAACTCTGCAAAGGGGTCAGACAGTTTGCATGACAGACACCGCACATCATAACGTTGTATCATCCTCTCCAGGGAATTCACCATGGAAGTTATTCATTTCATGGTTTAGCTATTTTGTCCAGTGACTTCACATTTCAGCCCACAAGTTGCTCGCCTCCTGCACTCTTCCCAAAGGCTTTGGAAATGCTGATGAAAATCTTCTTGGATTTGGGTTTAAGGCCTTTGGATTGAACTCCCTGATTCTTTCTTTTCCACTGTTTTTTTTTCCTTCTCCCCCCAGAATTTTACTCCTGACTTCCAGTCAATGAGTTTGTGCAACGCATAGAGACGTTATTTACAGTCTCTCTTGGAGAACTGAGTCATTCTGTGGTTGGATTCAAACCTGAGGTGCATGACACTCATCCCGGCTCGCCATGAGTAATCTCTCCATTACAGCAGTTTGTGCAATGCAACCGAGATTAGGGTTGACTAGATCTCACATCAGCACTTCAAATTCACTCCTAACTATAACATTTGGTGGGGAGGTTTTTAGAAGGTGTATTCTAGGAATCAGCAAACCAATTTAATTAAAATTAAAAGCCAGCCACACCTCTGTCTAAAACTCAGATCCAATCAAATTCAACCTTTTTTTTTTTTTTTTTTTTCGTGGCAAGCTGGAAAACACTCCTGATTATTTGTCTGCTCAGATTGCGCTGGTTAGGTGAGGAATTGAGAAGTTAAAATACCCCCCATAAAAGCTTTTACTTTCTTTTCTGGACCACCAACGGCAGACATTTTCGGAAAGCCCTGTCCCGAGGAGATGTTCAGTCCACTATTACAGACCCCCAGATTGTAAACTCTTTGAGGTAGAGATTTTTTGTTATGTCTGTAGAGCATGTAGTACAATGGGACCCTGATGCATGACTGGGGCTGTTAAGTTATTCTTCAATAGAAATAATAAATGTCAGCATCTCAATGTTTGGCTGGTGATCTGAGCTTCAGCCTCCATTCTTGTCAAAGTTCACCCAGTGCTAGTGTGCCTGTTCATTGATTATTCTTACTGTTTTGAAAATCGTTCACCTTCCTCTGAATGAAACTTTTTTGCATGCCCTTATTTCTGTATTCAGTCTAACACAAAAAAGATTAGAATAATTCTACTAATAGAGCACCTTCCCTTTGAGAATTTCACAACACTTCATTAAGGCTTTCTGTCACCAAGGTACTTAAGCATATGCCTAATTTTAAGCACATGGGTAGTATCAGAAAAAGTATCATGAAGTCAGAAAAAATGTTCTTAGTAAGTCTGTTAAATAGACTCTGAGTCACTCAGCTACTACAATAATGAGGACTTTAGTAAGATGGTGAACGTAATGTTAGGCTTATGCTGAAGTACCTTGCTGACTCATGGCCAAGGCAAGTCTCACAAGATACTTACATGTTTATTAGACCCATTTTACAGACAGGAAACCTGTATTCCTTACCCAGGTTCACATTGTGACTTATATAAGCGTCTTCCTTCTGCTCTTTCAAAGAAACCAACTTTGTTCCTGGTGAAAAATGGGATCATGGCTGACACCAGTTCAAACATAGCTGAATGTATTTGATCGTTTTGAGGCAGACCTCATACCGTGTTTGTCCAGTGCTGGCTGCTGATTTAAAGGGCCATTATCCTGAACACATTAATATGTGATATGCTCCACAGGCTACTTTGGCTTAGAATGGGAACCTCATTAAGGGCAGGAAAAGCCTATATGCTTCAAAGGAGACCTGTTCACAAGAGATGTTTGCATAAAACTTATCAGCTTAATGTCTTTTTGGTCTGTTAGTCTCCTAGGTTTGGGAACATACCCCTGGATGTAGGTCTTTATTTAGCCCTTTGATGACAACCTACCTCTCACAAACTCTGCACTTCCCCCCACACACTAGATCTGTGATGAAGCTAGTCAAAGGAAAATCATCAGACCCTCCAAAACATGCCTTTGAATGCGGCTGTGCCTAGGTTGTAGAAGTTGTATAGCCCTAGCCCACAAAATAGGTGGCAGAGGCTCCAGAGCAAAGCTGGCAGAGGGGAGGTATGTTCTGCTTTGTGCAAGGCAAATATTACCGAGGGTGTGATGGGTTGGATCACAGAAACCCCCTTGGGAACTGCCAACTGATGTGCCAAGATGACTTCTGCCCGTCTTCCCTGCCCTGGCAGCTTGGGACTCCAGCACCCTGTCTTGTTGAGCCAGACGCGCCCATCTGCTCCAACACAGACCCAGGGTCTGAACCACGTGCCCCAAAGCTGCAGACTTAACTGAAAACAGCCTACAGAAGTGTTCCTGTCTATAACACTCAGATGTCCAACTCCCAATGGGGTCGAAACCCCAAATAAATCGGTTTTAACCTGTATAAAGTTTATACAGGGTAAACTCATAAATTGTTTACCCTCTATAACACTGATAGAGAGATATGCACAGTGTTTGCCGCCCCCCTCCAGGTATTAATACATACTCTGGGTTAATAAGTAAAAAGTGATTTTATTAAATACAGAAAGTAGGATTTAAGTGGTTCCAAGTAATAGCAGACAGAACAAAGTGAATTACCAAGCAAAATAAAATAAAACACACAAGTCTATGTCTAAGAGAACTGAATACAGATAAAAACCGTACCCAGTAAGCTTCCGTTTACAGACTAGTGTCCGTCTAGTCTGGGTCCAGCAATCACTCACACCCCCTATAGTTACTGTCCTTTGTTCCAGTTTCTTGCAGGTATCCTTGGGGGTGGAGAGGCTCTCTCTTTAACCAGCTGAAGACAAAATGGAGGAGTGTCTCTGGAGTTTAAGTAGACTTTCTCTTGTGAGTGGAGCCCCCCTCCTCTCTCCTATGCAAAGTCCAGCTCCAAGATGGAGTTTTGGAGTCACATGGGCAAGTTACATGTCCATGCATGACTCCGTTTTTATAGGCAGCAGCCATTGCTCACATGCTACCTTGAACGTCCTCATGTAGACTTCTTACGTGGATTGGAGCCTCCCAAGATCCATTGTCCCTTAAGCGCTTCTTGATTGACTAAATTTGCACATTCTTTTCTCAAGAGGCTGACCAAATACTTTATAAAGACTGCTTAGAAATCAAGCAAGTACGCAGCCAATATTCCTAACTTCAAGTACAAAAATGATACATGCATACAATATGATTAATGGATTCAGTAGATCATAACCTTTACAGAGATATGTTACATGGCATATGTAGCATAAAACATATTCTAGTTATGTCATATATATACATTCATAAGCATATTCCATAAAGCCTTATGGGGGGCACCATCAGAGGGTTTGCTGCAGCAGGGTGCTGCAGTTTCAAAAGAGTCAGAAAAATCATACGGGGGGGGGGTGTTATCACATTACAAAGTGACAGATCAAACATGGTCATTATCCAATGAAATGTCACAATAATGACTGTTACAGTACCATCTATGGACCCTGAGATGGGGTCCATCAGGCCTTTTCTGCCACCTGTTAGCAGTGTCAGTGCCCTGACCTCCCCACATAAGGAAAAATCTGCTCAGGTCAGACTACCAACAAAACTTAGTCCTCCAGAGACCTAGAAGGGCTAGGAGAAGACACTGACCAATAGGGAGCTAGCAGGCCTGTTAAGAAGGCTTGTCTGTTTCTTCTGAAGGGCACTGTACTGCTGAGGAAGGCTGGGAGAGGAGCTCCTCAGTTCTTGTCCAGAACTCCAGGGCCAGTCAAGACCCTGGCTTAATCATTGCAACTAAGCAGTCACCTCTTGTGCATTTGTTAGTGCAAAGATGCAGACAGCAAAATCTTGGCTTTGTTTATTGTTACCCATTTCAGATTGACACTGAGCTCACAGCACTGACTGTTCTGCTCCATCCCAGCTGCCACAGACCCCAAAGAGGGATTAGGGCAGAAATGTGCTAGGAACTGTGCAAATGCATCTCAGGACAATGTCTGACCCACAGTGTTTGCAGTCTAGGGTCTAGGTGTCTGGATCTAGTTCAGGGGTGGCCAACCTGAGCCTGAGAAGGAGCCAGAATTTACCAATGTGCATTGCCAAAGAGCCACAGTAATACGTCAGCAGCCCCCCAGCAGTGCCCCCCCCCACTTCCAGCACCTCCTGCCCACCGGCAGCCCCGCTGATCAGCACCTGCACCTCCCGATCAGCTGTTTGGTGGCATGCAGGAGGCTCTGGGGCGGGGAGAGGAACAAGGGCATGGCAGGCTCAAGGGAGGGGGCGGGAAGGGGTGGAGTGGGGGCAGGGCCTGTGACAGAGCCAGGGGTTGAGCAGTGAGTACCCCCCGGCACATTGGAAAGTTGGCGCCTGTAGCTCCAGCCCCAGAGTCGGTGCCTAGACAAGGAGCCAAATATTAACTTCTTAAAAGCCGCATGTGGCTCCAGAGCCACAGGTTGGCCACCCCTGATCTAGTGGTTAACAGGGTGCTGGCCTGATGTCAGACTACTGTTTGCCCCCTACCCCAATGAACTGAATTAAACCCTCCTCAGGTAGAGCCTAGAAGCAGAGACTTGGAGGTTTATTGAAATTGAATCTTGGGACCATTTGTTCATCTTTAGTTATCATGTGCAGAGTATGAATTGCTGTAGTAACATGATCAGAAAAGGAAGCAGGTTCTTGGCTTCTGGCAAGGTGGTTCTACTGATCGTATGCTTCTCAGCAAGCGCCTTACAGGTGCATCTTTCCTGAAAGATTAAATTCCTCCCTGAATATTAGTGTGCCAGAGATGAATCGCCCCCTGAGGCTGAATAACTGATCTTTTAGGTCACGTGCACAAGATATAAACCGAACAATAAAGCAGAAAGAGGAGTGACAGGGCCACACAACAGTTGGAAAACACTAGGGAAAGATAACATAAGCTCTCCATTAAAAAAAAAAAAAAAAAGTCCAAGCAAAAACTGTCCTACTCAATGAGAAGCATATAGTCCCAGCATGATATGAGAACTCCAATAGCTGTAGGGATTGAGGCCTGATCTGAAGTCAATGGGAAGATCCTTACTGACATTAAAGGGGATGGATTGTATCCTTGGTGCTGTAAGAGATTAAAGGACATTAAAAAAAATTGGAGGGGTTTAGGGGGAGAGGGGTAAAATAAGAGATCGGCCTGGACTGCAAAAATTGAATCAGGATCCAGATTGAAACCCCCTGAGGTATGAGGGATTTGGGATTCTAGTTTAGTGAATTCTAGACGGAAGGACTGCCACAAAATGTGAGTCTGGATCCACACTTGAAGGCTGAAGACTTGCTTTCCCACAAACACACAAAAAATTGGGGTTACTCAGCTCTAGGGTTTGGGTTGGGGCCTATCTCTAGTTAAGACAGTTACATGCACATTAGCCAAAGTCAGCCTGTTCTTCTCTTTGTCCCGACAAAAAAGAAAATCAGCCTGAAAAAACAACTGCAATCACATGAGAAAATAATGCATAAACTGCGAGACAGAGCGGCGTGTTAATGATATCTGGAGTTCATTCATGGATTAAATAAACCACAGTAATATACCGGCGCTAACAGTGCCAATGGACAATGATTGTGAGTCATAGAGCTGTTCCTTATCTTCCTCCTTACCGCTCATCACAGGGGGCTATTTGCTGCTGGTGGGTGGATGCGTGGTGTGAGAAGTTTTACAGAGTGTTCTCTAGACACACTGTAAAAGTCAGAGCTGGGGCTAGACTCCCATGTGTCTGAATGCTGAGTTCAGTGGCCCGTCTACTAGAGCAGAGGTGCTCAACTTCTTTCATATCACAACCTCATTCCCATCTAGAGTAAATCTGCTAGATAAGTGAAGAGCAGGGCAGTGATGAGTTGCCAAAATCTTAAGAACCGGTTCCCTACCGGTTCTTTGGGGGCTGGTGATTTTGCTCCCAGTGGGAGTGAGGGACCGTCCGCCGAATTGCCGCCGAATACCTGGACGTGCCGCCCCTCTCCGGAGCGGCCGCTCCAAGCACCTGCTTGCCAGGCTGGTGCCTGGACCCGGCCCTGCTTCCAGCACAGAGCCAGATGTCTAATAATGCTTGGCCTCTGAGCTAACTATGTGGGATCTGTAGTGTAGAAGTAACCCATTGATGAGGGTGGGTTACAGGTTCTCCTCTGTGCTGATCCACAGAGGATATGTGGTGTTAGGAAGGATTCATACTCCACTAGTAACCAGCACTCTCAGCCAAACCACCCTTCATCATTGCCGGTTAGATCAGCTCTCATCCTGTGAGTTGCAACCTCTTAAGGGGAATCTTGCTGCTTTTATTCTGGCTGGGGCCAGGAGCCCTGCCCTGCCTCTGATCTTTGGCTGGAGCAGACCTGCTGAACTCTTTGCAACTCTACCTTCAATGCAATGCACAAGTTCCTGCAGTGGCTGCTTTGAAACCCCAGGGTCCCTTGAGACTTCTCTGGAATGCCATGTGAGAATTGATGCAGTGGATTCTGAGATGCAGTCAAGCTTGTGGGTGACTAAAAATAAGGTTCATGGCATGAAAGCAGTTCTGACACGCCTGCTTCTTACTAGAGATGGTCCAAAACAAAACAGTGGATCCCAATACCCTCTTTCTTTTGTGCAGTTCAAACTCCAAAACTGAATCCAATCCTCAATCTTGCAAATTGGGTTCCACCTGCTATGAATGGCAGGGCCTAACCCTGATAATTGAAGCTATCTAGAATTTGAGGGCATCTGGAAATCACATCCACAGAGCCTCTTCAGTCTGTTGCCAACAGTGACATCCAACATTGTGCAGCCTGCCAATGCCAGTCCTCCATGGAAAAGAGTGTGTTCACCTTGAATTTTTCTCTGACAGAAAGTGAAAGAGGAGCACATACGATCAAACCTTAAAAGGGTCTGATTGATTTGAAAAGGTGGGGGGGAATCCAAGGTGTGGTTTGCCTTGTAAGCTATGTCTCCCCCTGCTGGTAAGGTATGCACATGCATTGCCCCCCTCACTCCCAATTCAAAGTGTGCTGTTCATCTCTTACCTGGGTTACCAGCTTGGGCACTTTAAGAGAGACCCAACCTCGCTACAATTAAGATAGAGGAAGAGGATGTCTGCAGTGCACAGCCGACCAGTGGAATTTGCTGCCTCAGGCCATTGATCACAATCTGTGGCTGTGGTTGCATTTCATACATTCATAGAGTTTAAGGCCAGAAGGGACCAACAGATCATCCAGTCTGACCATCTGCATATCCCAGGCATTATATTTCACCCAGTTACCCTTGTACTGATCCGAATAACTTGTGTGTGACTAAACCACAACTTGTGTTTTGGCTAAAGCAGATCTTCTAGAAAGGCCTCTGGAACTGAAGACCTCAAGACTGGGGATCCACCACTTCGCATGGTAGTTTGTCCAAATGGTTCATCACTCTCACTGCTTCACCTTTATGCTTAATTTGAATGTCTCACTTCAGCTTCCAGCCACTGATTCTTGTTATGCCTTTCTCCTAGGTTAATGAGTCTTTTAGTGCCCACTGTTTTCTCCTCTTCCCCCCACCCATGAAAGTGCTTAGTCACTGTAATCAAGTCACCTCTCAGTCTTCTTGTTGATAAGCTAAACAGGTTGAGCTCGTTAAATCTCACTGTAGGGCTTTTTTTCCAGCCCTCGGATTATTCTTCTGGCTCTTTTCTGCCCCCTCTCCAATTTTCAACATCCTTTAAAATGCGGACACTAGAACGGAACACAGTATTCCAGTATCCGTCTCACCAATGCCATTTACAGAGGTAAAATAACCTTCTTACACCTCCTCAGTACTCCCCTGTTTACACATCCAAGGATCGCATTAGCCCAAGTTGCCACAGCATTGCACCAGAAGCTCATGTTCACTTGTTTCTCCACTGTGACCCCTAAATGCTTTTCAGAATCCCTGCATTTCAGTCCCCCATTCTGTAGGTGTGGCCTGCATTCCTCCTTCCCAGACGTAGAACTTCACATTGGGCGGTATTAAAATACATTTTGTTTAAACGGCCCCACTTATCAAGCCATCCAGATCATTCTGTAAGACCATCCTGCCCTCATTATTTATCACTCTGCCAATCTGTGTCATCCACAGATCTGATTATCAGCGATTTTTCCAATCATTGATGAAAATGTTGTATAACTTCGGGCCTGTACCGATCCCTGTGGAACCCCTCTAGAAACATCCCCATTTGACAGTGATTCCCCATTGTTGACTACATTTTGAGATCTGTTAGTTAGCTACTTCTTAATCCCTGTAATTGGTGCTTTATTGATATTGCAGAGTGCTAACTTTTTAATCAGAATGTCATGGGCTAAATCAAATGCCTTACAAAAGTCTAAGAAGTTACCTTTATCAGTGAAACTTGTGATCCCCTCAAAGAATGAAATCAGGTTTGTTTGACAAGTCCTGTTTTCCATTATATCATGTTGACTGGCATTAATTATATTAGTAACCTTTAATTCTTTATCAATTGAATCTCATATCAGCACCTTCATTATTTCACTCAGGACTGATGTCAGGCTAGCCAGCCTATAGTTATCCAGGTTATGCCCCCTGCCCTTTTTTTGAATACTAGAACAACATTAGCATTCTTCCATCTTACAGATTTTCTCTGGTATTCCAAGATTTATTAGTAATATCTTTCCCGCTGATGTTGATCTCCTTATCCAACTCTTTTAGAACTCTTGGGTGCAAGCTATTCTGGCCTGATTTTGAAATGTTTATCCCTAGTAGATGTTTAGTAGTTAATTAGTATGCATGCAATTAATAGTATGCATGTCTTTGCCCCCATGATGTTGATCAAAATCTTGTCGCTTTAGAAAATGAACAACAGAGAGTGAAGGGATTTGGGAGCGGGGAAGATGGGAGGAAAGGGCAGCAGGGACAGAGTTATGGAGGTGGAGGAGGAGAACATGTTCAGGACTCTTTTTCTCTCTGAGTCCCTCTTATCTCAGGGACTCCTGTGACCACAAGTTCTGAAGCCTGTCAGACCACTGCTCTTACAATGAGGTGTAGTGCGGTCCAGTAGATAGGGCCATGCACAGGAATCTTGGTGATATTCCCAGCTCTATTGCCAGCCTGCTGTGTGACCTTGAGGAAGCCATTTCATCTTTCTGTTCTCCTGCTTCCCCTCCTGTGTATTGTGTCTTTAGATTGTAATCTGCGAAAAAGGGTAATGCTGGGGATTAATGGAAATATGTGGGTTTCTTTAAAATATCAGTTGGAGCAGAAATACTAAGGAGGAAGCAGTTGCATTTTTAAAAAATCGAGAAGGTGGGTGACGTTAATGGAAATCCAAAAACTGGCTGAGATAATGAACTTCTTTCATAAATATTATTTTCTTCAAGAATAATATACAATTTAAGGTAGGAAAGACCCTATCACAACAGCTAACATTTAAGGGTAGGTAAGAGAATATGTGGAAAAAGTGAACATACACAAATCTATTCCAGAATATATACATCCCAGGGGTAGTTAGGGAATGTCTTAATACATTTACTGTATCACTGGCTAGAATTTTTGAGAAGTAATGGACAGCTGTGATGGTACCAAAAGAAGACCGGTACTATATTGTTTTCTGTTCAAAAAAGGAAATATGCATGATCCTGACAATTACTATCCCATAAATCTAGTTTCTATTAAAAAAATAGAACGAGTATTGAGAGAAAGCTAATAATACATTGAATGATAATAGAAATGGGATCAAAAGACACCATGGCTTTATAAAGAATTAATCCTGCCTGACACACTTGATTGCTTTTTGTGATATAATTTGGATTTTAGGAAAATAAATAATTATACTTGTTCTCACCAAATCTGACTTAATAAATTAATTCAAAGTTGAATCAGAGAGGAACTCTGTCATTGAGCTGAAAACTGTCTCCAAGAACTATAAATAAGAAGAGTAATGATAAAAGGCAGTGTGTTGAATTGTGGATAGACATCTAGTGGGTTAAGGCAGGGGTCTGTATAAATCCAGGTCTGATTTAACCTCTTCAGAAAGATCTGCAAAAGGAAATAACATTTCAAGAGTATTGCATTTCATCCAGTGAAATCTGCAGATGACATTAAATGTGGAGGTATTACAAACATCAGTCAGGACAGAGAAATAATACAAAGGCACCAAAGGAGATAAAGAACATGAACAGATAATAATGTGAGATTGGACAAAAGCAAGCTAATATAGGCAGAGAAAAATAATTCGAAGCAAAGGTAATCAACAAGGAGAAGAAAACTGGGTGATGTTGAAAATGACGTAGGAGTGGTAATGGACAGTAAATTATGGCATTCAGGAGATTGCAATGTGATATGGGTAAAAATAAAGGGGCACTGAAGTTTTGGACTGTGCAGGCAAAAGGTATCTTGTTACAGAACAAGGCAGTAATAGTTCCACTATTCTGCACTGGTGCGATCACACCAGGAATTCAGTGCTTGGCACTACATCACTAGAAAGATTGGAGGGAGTTCAGAGAAGAGCAAGAAAAAAATATCAGGTGGCTGGAGGTAAAGCTTAAAAGAGTTAACTACATGTAGCATGACTATGGGCCTTATTCTGAAGCCAATGGAGTTACTCCAGATATACTCTGGTGTAACTCAGATCAGAATCTGACTCGGGGGGAGGGGATGAGCGTGAGAGGGGGAGGGGAAGAGAGAAGGGGGGAAGAGTGATATCCATAGAGTGTTAACACCAAGGCCTGATTCCGCTGCTCTTACACATACTGGGCCAAAACCTCAGATGGTGTCAATTAGCATAGCTCCTTTGACATCACTGGAGCTATGATGATTTACACCAGCTGAGGATCTAGTCCACTGCATTGTACCTTACTCCATGAGCAGTCACAGTGAAATCAATTGCCCTGCTCAAGGAGTAAGGTACTCCCCAATGTGAAAAGGATGTCAGATCTGAGACCTCAGAATGGAGAGGAAATATTGATCGTAGCACTTGGGGATATGTGTAGGCCAGCATCCGGGGTGAATGTTGAGACCCATTTTGTTGGCAGTTGTCATGGATGTGATAAGTGAGAATATACAAAGGGAGCCAACTTGGAACCTGCTTTTCACTGATGACTTACTCATATGTGTGGAAGATCGTGAGACCCTGCAAGCCAACTTGCGATAGTGGTAACATACTTTTGAGTGGGCTGGATTTGGAATGAATGCTGGTAAAACTGAGGCTATGATGACTGAGGGAGGAGAACTCCCCATAAAGGATATCACAGGTACAGCACTTAGAAGAGTGAAAGAATGTAAATACTTATGATCAAAGGTTGCTGAGGATGGTGCCTTTCTGAGTGATGCCCAGCATCATACTAAATCTGCATGGTGCAAATGCCAGGAGCTGACCCCAGGCCTCTGACAAAAGGATGCCAATACAACTAAGGGGTATCAAACTAATTCAACTCATCTTAATGTATAGAACAGAGACATGGCCAGCCACAAGAAAGGAAATCAATATGGTCTTCACCACAGAAATGAAGATGTTAAGTCAAATGGTTGGACATTCTGATAGGAAATGAGGTTGTAAGGATTGTTCCGGTTGAGGGAGGCCAGGCTGTGTTTGTATGGGCATATCTCAGAGACTGTAGAGCTAAATCAGTAGGATGCCTCTTGCAATAATTGTGGATGGAAGATGACCAAGGGGGAGACCAAAGACTCGGTACCTAGACCAGATATCAGCAGACCAATCTGCATGACAGCCTGGCATACGATCATGAGTTTTGGAAGAAGTCTATAAAAGTTGCCAACTCTGAGTAGGGAAGTGGCAAGAAATAAGAAGGCAGCGAGTTGCGGATATGAGTAGGGGCAATGCAATTAATTTAATATGGAGAAATTAAAGCTGAATATCAGGAAAAGTTTCTTGACAGTGAGATGTATGAGGCTGTGGAAGTTTTCCCAAGCGACAAAAGCCCTATTGCTCAGGCCTGGAAAAACACTTAAATTGCACAGTGGGGGCTAATCCTACATTGGCAGAGAGAGAGACTGGATGGACTACCAGGCTTTTTCTATCTGTGATTCTATTAGGCAATGCTTTGTCTGATCATAGGAAATTGACGAGATCGCCCCACAGATTCCTAAAGGCTGATTGGTGGCTTTTTGTGTAGTACTAATTTTTCTCCAAATGCAGACGGGCACACTAAAGAAATAAATGAGAAGAAATTAGAAAGCATTTGTTGTTCTCTTGTTTTCCTTTTACAAGGAACTATTCAGGTCTTTTTTGCCTTATAATCTATTTAGATGTGCATATGAAACCAGCTCCTAGCAAACTCAATGTTCTCAGAATTTACTTGGTTGATTCTCTCCATAATTTGTGTGACCTGATTTTGCAGGGAATAATATGTGCCACGGTTCATGAAAGTTCTTCTGAAACAGACAGGAAAGGTGACACTTTTTTTTCCCCCCTGATCAGATTTGGATCAAATTGTAATCTGAAATAAGGGCAATTGAAGGAAGTAATTTGCATATGCTTGTTTAAATACTTCATTGGTGGTTCTATCTATGCCAAAAAACTGGGTTTGTTGATGTAATCACAGACCTCTGGGGTTTATAAAATACTGCATCATTTTAAGAGGGAGGCTTTTGCCAGAAACTTGTTGAATTAATTTCTTGATTTACCTTTAAAGAGGATCCCCACCTAGTGTAAATTGACTTCAATGGACCTTTTCCAATTTATATCAGCTGCGGATCTGGCTCCAGTTTTTTCTTTCTTATTTATTTCTGTCTTTGAATGAGTAAGTCACTCTAGAAGCCTGCATCTGTCATGAATATAACTGAAAATGAACTTTTTTTTTCATGGCCTTAAAAGAAATGATGTATTGTTCCATTCAATGAGCCTTCCTAGAGAGTTCAAAGAAATGTACAATATAAGCAATGCAAAAATCAGCTTTTGTCTTTCAGCGATCGCTTAAATGAAAAAAATGTATAAGTATTTTTATATATATACATATATATACACACACACACACACACACACACACACAGAGTGTGTATATTCCTGGATATTAATTCACTGTCACTCTATCTAATCTGTGCCTATAATTATATCTTTCTCTCTATCTGTGCATTCATCTAATTGTGAAAAAAGGAATAACTTATTCAACAAAACTCACCTCTTTTTTTCTTTCTTTTCCTTTTTTGTAGGTCCAGACGCAGATCATGATTTTCTCCAATGTAGTCCTCATTCTAAAGGATTTTGTTTATGATTTCCTTTACTCTTTGGCTTGCCTTTTGAAATTCAACACTCAAAATTTGAGCAATGGTGCAACTGCTCACATAAGCCACATGCTGTTGCTGCTTTCCTCCAATTAGATTAGTGTAATTCTTAGAAGATATGTTTCTGGAGTGTATAATGGAGTTAAAATTCACTTTCAGGGCCAAATCCTCAGCTGATGTAAATTGATGGCACTGCATTATTGTCAATATATCTTATAGGGCCAGGCTATATTGGGTAAATATAGCACTATCCCTAAAATAACCACATTTCTGCAAGCTTCAGGTTTCTGTTTGATCCAAAGTGCTAGTCCAACATTTTGCTCTGAGTTTTTAAAAGATAGGGGCCCGATTCTCCTCTCACATATACTGTCTATACACCAGTGCAATGCCATTGTTTCACTGGAATTATTTCTGATTTTAACTGGTGTAAGGACTCAGTCCAGCAAAGCACTTACGCATATGCTTAACTCGAAAGCATGGAAGTAGCTTGTATAGTACAATACCATTTTGGAGATGATTTTGACTTTAGTAGGTCTATATTGATAATATAGTGGTGGGGTCTAAATTGTCTGTCACCACACAGCAAAGAGATCTTGGAGAATAATTCTCTGAGAACATCTGCTCAATGTGCAGCGGCGGTCTAAAAAGCTAACAGCATGTTAGAAACCATTACAGAAGGGATAGATAATAAGTCAGTAAATATCATAATTCTATTCTATAAATCCATGGTACATCCACCCCTTGAGTAGTGCGTGCAGTTCTCAAAAAAGGTCAATTAGAATTGGAAAAAGTTCAGTGAAGGGCAACAACAATGATTAGGGGTACGAAACAGCTTCCATATGAGGAGAGATTAAAAAGACTGGGACTGCGCAGGTTAGAAAAGAGATGACCAAGGGGGATATGATAAAGATCTATAAAATTATGACTGGAGCGGAGAAAGTGAATAAGGGAGTGTAGCGAGAACGAGAATGAATTCTCAACATTCGTTGAGAATGTGAAAGTAGAAGGCAGCCTGGGTGAAAGTGATCATGAAATCATAGAGTTTGCAATTCTAAGGAAGGGTAGAAGGGAGAACAGCAAAATAGAGACAATGGATTTCAGGAAGGCGGATTTTGGGAAGCTCAGAGAGCTGATGGGTAAAGTCCCATGGGAATCAAGACTGAGGGGAAAAACAACTGAGGAGAGTTGGCAGTTTTTCAAAGGGACACTATTAAGGGCCCAAAAGCAAGCTATTCCGCTGGTTAGGAAAGATAGAAAATGTGGCAAAAGACCACCTTGGCTTAACCACGAGATCTTGCATGATCTTAAAAATAAAAAGGAGTCATATAAAAAATGGAAACTAGGACAGATTACAAAGGATGAATATAGGCAAACAACACAGGAATGCAGGGGCAAGATTAGAAAGGCAAAGGCACAAAATGAGCTCAAACTAGCTACGGGAATAAAAGGAAACAAGAAGACTTTTTATCAATACATTAGAAGCAAGAGGAAGACCAAAGACAGGGTAGGCCCACTGCTTAGTGAAGAGGGAGAAACAGTAACAGGAAACTTGGAAATGGCAGAGATGCTTAATGACTTCTTTGTTTCGGTCTTCACCGAGAAGTCTGAAGGAATGCCTAACATAGTGAATACTAATGGGAAGGGAGTAGGTTTAGCGGATAAAATAAAAAAAGAACAAGTTAAAAATCACGTAGAAAAGTTAGATGCCTGCAAGTCACCAGGGCCTGATGAAATGCATCCTAGAATACTCAAGGAGCTAATAGAGGAGGTATCTGAGCCTCTAGCTATTATCTTTGGAAAGTCATGGGAGACGGGAGAGATTCCAGAAGACTGGAAAAGGGCAAATATAGTGCCCATCTATAAAAAGGGAAATAAAAACAACCCAGGTAACTACAGACCAGTTAGTTTAACTTCTGTGCCAGGGAAGATAATGGAGCAAGTAATTAAGGAAATCATCTGCCAACACTTGGAAGGTGGTAAGGTGATAGGGAATAGCCAGCATGGATTTGTGAAGAACAAATCATGTCAAACCAATCTGATAGCTTTCTTTGATAGGATAACGAGCCTTGTGGATAAGGGTGAAGCTGTGGATGTGGTATACCTAGACTTTAGTAAGGCATTTGATACGGTCTCGCATGATATTCTTATCGATAAACTAGGCAAATACAAATTAGATGGGGCTACTATAAGGTGGGTGCATAACTGGCTGGATAACCGTACTCAGAGAGTTGTTATTAATGGTTCCCAATCCTGCTGGAAAGGCGTAACGAGTGGGGTACCGCAGGGGTCTGTTTTGGGACCGGCTCTGTTCAATATCTTCATCAACGACTTAGATATTGGCATAGAAAGTACGCTTATTAAGTTTGCGGATGATACCAAACTGGGAGGGATTGCAACTACTTTGGAGGACAGGGTCATAATTCAAAATGATCTGGACAAATTGGAGAAATGGTCTGAGTTAAACAGGATGAAGTTTAACAAAGACAAATGCAAAGTGCTCCACTTAGGAAGGAAAAATCAATTTCACACATACAGAATGGGAAAAGACTGTCTAGGAAGGAGTACGGCAGAAAGGGATCTAGGGGTTATAGTGGACCACAAGCTAAATATGAGTCAACAGTGTGATGCTGTTGCAAAAAAAGCAAACATGATTCTGGGATGCATTAACAGGTGTGTTGTGAGCAAGACACGAGAAGTCATTCTTCCGCTCTACTCTGCTCTGGTTAGGCCTCAGCTGGAGTATTGTGTCCAGTTCTGGGCGCCTCATTTCAAGAAAGATGTGGAGAAATTGGAAAGGGTCCAAAGAAGAGCAACAAGAATGATTAAAGGTCTTGAGAACATGACCTATGAAGGAAGGCTGAAAGAACTGGGTTTGTTTAGTTTGAAAAAGAGAAGACTGAGAGGGGACATGATAGCAGTTTTCAGGTATCTAAAAGGGTGTCATAAGGAGGAGGGAGAGAACTTGTTCACCTTAGCCTCTAAGGATAGAACCAGAAACAATGGGTTTAAACTGCAGCAAGGGAGGTCTAGGTTGGACATTAGGAAAAAGTTCCTAACTGTCAGTGTGGTTAAACACTGGAACAAATTGCCTAGGGAGGTTGTGGAATCTCCGTCTCTGGAGATATTTAAGAGTAGGTTAGATAAATGTCTATTAGGGATGGTCTAGGCGGTATTTGGTCCTGCCATGCGGGCAGGGGACTGGACTCGATGACCTCTCGAGGTCCCTTCCAGTCCTATAATCTATGAATCTATGAATCTATGACAACTCACCGCTGCGGTGCCTCCTGCTGGTCGGCCAGGAAATTAGCTCGCCAGCCTCTGGAGCGCCCTCTGCAGGCCCGAGTCTCACCTGTCGCTGGCCCCATGTCCCTCCCGGATCCCGGGGTCCCTTTGTCCTGGGGTTCTGCCTCAGCAGTACCCCCACAGTCTCTCTGGGTCTCCCCTCCCTGGGGAACCCCAACCCCCTATCCCCACCACGCCTCAGTCTTTGGCTACTGCCAGTCACCATCTAGTCCCTGCTCACTGGGGTAGACTGCAGTACAATTGTCACTCATCACCGGCAAGGGGGGTTTGGACCTGCTGCCTCTGCCTACCCTTGGACTGCTCTCTGCAACCCCAGCACCTTTTCTGGCCTTTAGCAAGGCCTGCAGCCTGGGGGTTATCCAGGCTGGAGCTCCTCCAGCCTTTCCCCAGCCCTGCTCCAGTCTAGGTACCCTGCTCAGCTCCCAGCAGCCAGGCCCATCCCTCTCC
The DNA here is from genome assembly GCF_013100865.1 of Trachemys scripta elegans. Lineage (NCBI taxonomy): Eukaryota > Metazoa > Chordata > Testudines > Emydidae > Trachemys > Trachemys scripta. The sequence goes on along the minus strand of NC_048305.1, from coordinate 101,792,240 downwards.
ATATCTCTGAGCTCCTGGTCCACAGCCCTCTTATAAGGGCCAGCTGGGCCCTGATTGGGGCATGGCCCCAGTTGTGGCTGTTTCCCCTTTCAGCCCAGGCTTGCCGTTTACCCCAGCAGCAGCCCTCTCGCAGCCCAGCCCCTTCCCCGGGCTGGTTTAACCCCTTCAGGGCAGGAGCGGGTGACCACCCTGTGACAGGAAGTGTTATTTAGCCCTTCACATAACACAAGTACCAGGGGTCACCCAATGAAATTAATAGGTGGCAGGTTTAAAACAACAACAGCAACAAAAGAAGCACTTCTTCAACCTGTGGAACCAGTTGCCAGAAATAGCGTGGAGGTCAAAAATAACTTGATGCAAAAAGGAACTAGATAAGTGCCTGGAGGACAGGTACATCAACGTCTATTAGCCAAGATGATTAGGGATAGGACCCCATGCTCTGGGTGTCCCTTAGGGTATGTCTACCCTGCAGTTAAAAACCTATGGTTGGCCCATGTCCGCTGACTTGGGTTCATGGGATTTGGGTTGTGGAGCTGTTTAACCGCAGTGTAGACTTCTGGGCTTGGGCTGCAGTCCTACCTTGCAGAGTCGTAGAGCTGGGTCTCAGCCTGAATCTGGAAGTCTGCACTGCAAAGAAACAGTCCCACAGCCCGAGCCCCGCAAGCCCTAGTCAGTTGGCATGGGTAGACATTCCCTTATTCTCTGAATGCCAGAATCTGGACTGGATGACAGGGAATAGATTACTCAATACTTTCCCTCTTATGTTCATTCCCTCTAAAGCACCTGGCATTGGCCACTGTCAGAAGACAGGCTACTGGGCTAGATGGGCCATTGATCTGACCCAGTATGGCCATTCTTCTGTTCTTAGTCATGATAGTAATGAGGCTACTCGCATGCTCAAAGTTAAGCACATATGAACCAAGTGACAGCAGAATCAGTCCCCATATTCCTTTCTGTAGTGATCCTGTAACAGGTTTTTGAAGCAAAATTAATAAAGAAAGACCAACATCAATTGAATCCACAAGTTCCAATTGAATTCCCATTAAAGTTTCAGACTTTGTGCTAGAGTTCTTAGGCATACCTTAGAGAGAATCTATTATACAGATAAAATCCATACCATCATTTTTTTCCTTTTGTCAGATGAAAGACATAAAATCAATCAGCCAGCAAAAATAAATAGTGACTTTGAAAATGGTATTTAAGGAATAAAAAAACTCAAACCTAAAATATCTCTTCAGTGTAATGAAAAATTAAGTATGATGAAAATAAAAGATTGTGGAATACGCTCTCTGGGAAAAGATGAAAGATTGTTTCATTGACTTTTATATTTTTGTTTCTTTCTCAAAGGACTTTAGTTTTAAGCACATTTGTTACCGCCTGGTGGTGGGAGGTGTGATATAATGTGATTGATTGAATTCACAATGGAAAAACTTGAGAAAGTTTTTTGTTTTAGAGGTTTGCCTCTGGGTCTTAGGAGGAGACATTATTGTGATCAATATTCTTCTTGGTGAACCTCAGGGGGACCTGTGAGTACATACAGCAGTTGCAGGGGACAATATAGAGTACATCTGTGTTTAAATAAACAGTGTTGCCAACTCTCGTGATTTTATCATGTATTAGGTGGCTGAGAATCTCAGCTTTCATTTCACAAATAAACTAAGTTTCTAGCCCTGCTGGTTGCTGACTAAGCCAGATAGCAAAGGAAAAGCACCCAACATTTATTATTTTTAAAAAACACTTGATTTTAAGGCAATCCTATGACTTTTGGAACCTGACTTGCAATCATGGGATTGGCAATACTGGTGTATATGTGGCTTAATACTTCTCTGTGCAGGTCTGCTACTCTCATTAGGATGATGGGGTTTTACAACTACATCAATAGACTAGTAGCTTCTCTTAGTTCGGGGCCTACCTTGTTTAGAGGGTTTAATAACAATGAACAACAATTTTCACAATCAAGATCAATCGAAACCTCAGAAGTCACATTTTCAACCTGCCTCTGAATTTGCACAAACAGAAGAACTGTTTGCACCCGCAAGAGTGGGTTCTGGGCATCCAAAAGGCCATTTGCGTATGCAAAATGAGTATTTCAATATCTAAACTGCATTTGAAAATCACCTATTTCTATCTGTATTCCTTTCTAGGTTATTGTACCATACTAGGTTTGGGTCCATTTTTCTTGAAGGCTGAATTCTTCTGTCCACAGGAGAGCTTTGTCACAGGTTAGCCTATACAGCCGGACCCACACAATGCCATCCTGATCAGGAGGGACCAATAGAAGGATCAGAAGTGGATTCAGTCCCCCTGGCTCATTATCAGAAGCTTTATAACACTGACCTTTCTTTCAGTCTGGAGCCTTAAATAGGAATCCATAAGGAATGGGTAATGAAGGTCCCGATCCTATGAAATGCCAAATGCCTTCCAATCCCATTGATCTCCATGGGGTTCACTCTATGAATGTTCAGTATATTGAAGTCAATAGGAGATGGAGGTCCTCAGCACATCATAGGATTGGGCCCTAAGTGAAATGTCATTACAAATGTTTGTGTGTTATTACGTTAAATCCCTCCTGCTTTATTGCTGTTGTGAGTCAAGATTCTGAGGGGACATTTTCAGAGGCAGAAGCGGCAGTTAGATGCCCATCTCCTATTGATTTTCAGTGGGGGCCTACCTGCTTTTTCTGCCTTTTGAAAAATCTATCCACTGACAAAATATTTAATCTTTTTCCCCCTCTGCCTCCTCAGACTAAAGGGCTCCCATGAAAATGGCAGCTTTCAAAGGGCCTCAAGAATCATTGTTATTTACAGGAAATGCAGTAATGCCTAGGGGACCATGAAAAGAACCCCGCTCCGTTAGGCGCTGTACAAACAGATTTGCTTGTGCCAAAGAGCTTGAAGTCTGAATTGACAAGATAAGCAAAACATGAAGGAAAGGAAGCCAGTGTTTTCAATGAGGGTTTGATGTTACGAATAGTGGGGCTTATGATTAGCTACATGTTTTAATGCAACCCTGGACTTTGTAATAAAACCTAGAACCCCACCTCATGTCACTTCCTGGTGAAACTTCACTTGTGGACTGCAGAAGGGAAGACGCAGGCCACGTGTACTTAGTATTAACTTGGGAATCTGACCTGGGGAAAACGTGTCCCATTTGTGCAGTTTGGTGTAATATAAAAATGTCTGTCATGTCACTATAGATAAGGTGATTTGTGAGTCCGCATGGAGCAGATGGGTTCAATTATGGCTTATTTTTTCCCCAGGATCCTAATGGGCAGTTTGCATAGTGTGTTGTGTAGATAGCGGAGCAGGGATTGCACAATTGACTGTTGGAAAGATACAGATTCTTGGATGCTTTTCTAAACCTTCGGAGTCCCCCTTTACTAACAATAACCAGATACCCTGCAGTATCTTAGGGAGTGGATCTCAACAGCTCTGAACTTCCCCATTGTTTAGGCAGACCAGGTCTATTGGTTTCTATTGTCTGTCTTACCTTGATTCATTGTTTTTTAGCAGCAGAAACTTTCCTTGATTTTTTTCCCAATAAGTTCCTTTTGGGGGGTAGTAGGTGGGGAGGCAAGAGCAAGTCACAGTGAAACCAATTCTCTCTCTACACCCTCCCATTGGAGCCAGGCCAGGCTCAAGCAGTGTAATAACCTGTAGACTGCTAGAGGGCAGTGTGGGGGTGAGGTTTTTCAAAAGAACTGTGCTGGCTTAATTTTGAAGTCAGTGGGAGTTTTGCCACCAACTTCCATGTCAGGAGACTTAGGCCAGGGCTGAGTGCCTGTGAAAATCCCACCCTACCTATCTTGCCCATTATCAGTCAGATGTAGCATGGTCTAGGAATTACTGCACAGGAACGGGAATCAGGAACCTTGATTTCTGATGTGTTTCTGGGCAGCATGTTACGTTAGAGCAACTGATTCTAATAGGGCCTGATCCTATTGATCAGGATAATGGAAAGATTCCCATTGACTTCAGTGGACTTTGGATCAAGCCCATTCTGTCCTGTAATACACATGAACGTTGCTCATTTTGAAGATAAAATCTTGATTCTTTCACTTAGAAAGGCAGTTTGGAAAACAGAAGTCTTTAACTCTTGGCAGTTTAATTAGCAGAAAGCCCTCTTCTAGTCAAGCTGTTTCCCACCCTAACTTACCATAATTAAGGCCACGAGAGATTATATAGTAGTTTATATTATTTTAGAAGGTTTAAAAACAGACCCACTTGTTTACACAGTCCAAGATTTTGGTTTGGTCCACCAATATGATAAACGGTAAGAGCCATGTCCTCAGTCAATGGGGTTACGTTGATTTACACCAGCTGACGATCTGGTCTTACCGTTCTGGGTCAAAGGGAAGACAGGCTTCAATGACTGTGTGAATTCTAGCTGGTACAGTATCTTAGTTACAATTCGGGAATAGGTGTCTTCCCCCAAATCTCTCCTTCGCACTTTAGCATTAGTACAACGTGGCTGGCAAGTTACCTTCTATCCCTATAGCTGTATTCTCGGCCATACCACTGACTCAGTGTGACCTTAAATTCTCTGGGAAGAGTTCATAGTTGTATAGTAGCAAAGTCAGTCCAAACGGGGACACAGGAGCCATGAGACCTTGCTGATAAAGATGACTTCTCTAACCCTGAGAGTAAAGCTAGACAAAAACTTTTTTATCAAAACATTTTTAGATGAAAAAAAGGCTTCTTTGTTTTCTTCAAACATTTTGGGGTTTATGTAGAAAAATTCAAAAATTTTCAATTGCCAGGTTTTTGTTGTTGTTGTTTTGTTTTTGTTTTGTTTTGTTTTGTTTTTTGACAAAACCCCCAAAAAAATTAAGAGGAAAATTTTCAACCAAAATTTTTGTTTTTTTTTAAGTAGCTTTTGCTGAATTTTTTCACAGGGCAAAGAAAAACAAATCATTCTCTGATTAGCAATCCATGTGAGAAAGTCCAGATCCCTGTGAGGACTATAGGATGAATGGTCAGGCCTAATTTTGTTTGATTTCACAGGGAGAAATTAAACAAAACACGGAGACTGAAGAAATTCAAGAGTGCTGAACACTGCACAGAACTCAGACTGTTAATCAGCCTGGAATATGGGGACCCTGGGAAAAACAGACCGCTCGTTAATCAGAATATTTCATTCAGCCCAAATCAAGAGATAACGGTATCTCCATCTTCCACCCACACAAAATATTGCCAAAGCCAAAATAATAATCTCTCTCTAGTAGAGGTTTAGTAACATGAAGGGAGTATAGTATATAATACAAGGAACTTACACTGCTGTTTGATCCAGGAGTTTACTGAGCACCATTTGGTTGTCATTTGAATGCATTGATTGTGCCTTAGCACATAACAGGGCAGACTATGAGAAGGTTGTCATCACCAGCCCTTCAACGCCTCTGCCACCTACAATACTGTATGGAGGAATGGCATTCCCTTGAAAGCCAGCAAAATTATCCCAGGCAATGCAATGAGAAAATTCCTCTGAGAAGTTTTGATCAACTGTGGGTTTCGTGTGTTCCTCACTGACCAAGTGAGAAGGCCATGCACTCTCAGCTATGGCCTACCACAGGGATTACTCCCATCACTGATCCTGTTTAATATCTACACCAGTGACCTTCCCAGAGCATGGATCAAGTATCAGGGGGTAGCCGTGTTAGTCTGTATCTACAAAAACAACAAAGAGTCTGGTGGCACCTTAAAGACTAACAGATTTATTTGGGCATAAGCTTTCGTGAGTAAAAACCTCACTTCTTCGGATGCACTCACGAAAGCTTATGCCCAAATAAATCTGTTAGTCTTTAAGGTGCCACCAGACTCTTTGTTGTTTTTCCAGAGCATGGATATTTGTCTATGCTAATGATATTGCATTGGCTATACGGCATGGGATCTACTTGCTATAGAACATATCCTAACCTAGGACCTTAAAAAAAATAGTGGAAGAATATTTCTTATGTTGGCAGCTAATACAAAACCCCACTAAAACTATCATGTCAGCAGTTCATCTAAACAATGGAAAGGCAAGGGTAAAACTGCACATGGACTTTTGCAGCCAGCGGATAAGACATGATCTCACTCTGAAATATCTTGGAGTGACGTTATTCTGAAACCTCATAAACCACAAACACCTGAAAAATATCCATGACAAAATAAAGATTCATGTAACTCTCATCCAGAAACTGAGAGGAATGACCCAGGGAGCAAGTGCAAAAGTTCTACGGACCTCTTCTCTGGCCCTTGTCTCCTCTACCACAGAATACTGCTCACCTGTCTAGACACATAAGCTCCCACAAATCACATGTCAATTCTCAACACCATCATGCAGATCATTACTGGCACAGGAGAATCAACACCACAGCTGTGGCTGCCTGTACTGGTGCACATGTACCCATCCCAAATTCATCCCAACATGAGAATCCTTCAGGAGTTCCATCATGTTCAATGGAACAAAGATCTTCCAATAACCAAACCCTTTGGCTTTTCACTCCCACTGAAAATACAGTCCACTTTGAACTGCATCTGCACAGCGCATGGTGGGAGATGCCTCTACCTCCCCCATAAATAGGAACTGAGACACAATCCTATTTATGACTGTGGGAATGGACTTCACGTTATGGAACACCCTTGTCAACCAACATCCCAAATGATCATATCCTGGTGCTCTTTCTTCTATCGACTCTGCACAACTTGAGTTGTCAACCTAAATGTGGACATGTAACATTGTTTTTCAGCCATATGGAAGAAGAAGAAGAAGAATACAGGCAAAAATTATATTCCTTGTAGCTTCTGTATGTTAAAGTGTAAATCAGGAATAACTTCACTGAAGTCAATGAAGTCACACTAGTTGTGAGATCAGAGTCAGGCTCAGTCTAGAAAGCCACCGCAGAGCCCTTTGTTAACTGCTGCCAAATCAAAGTGCCAACTGACATTTGTTGTGAGCATTTTATACCCGTTTTGCATAGATGCAGACGACAAAAGATGCAAGACAGTAGAATCAGGCCCTAATTCTCTCCTATGTATCTCCTACAGGACCAATGGCAGAGATCAAACACACTGACAAGGCACCTGCATCTAATGGAGCAGTTTGCAATGGCTTTATCCACTAAGCACTCTTCTTTTTAGTGCCAGGAGCCAGGGCCAGCCAAGGGGACAACACGCAGATCTGCATGGCTGCCGCGGACGTTCTGTCTAACCAAATGTTTCCCTCCCTGAAATCCTGGCAACGCCCTCTTCACGTCTCACGCGCTGAAACGTCATGAAGGGCCATTGCAGGAGTGATGGAACAGGACCACTAATTACAGAGCGCTCTCCATGAGTAAATCACCAGGCGTATTCGAATAACTGAGTGAGCCAAAGAGTCGGAAAAACAAACCCTGGAACTCACGGGCTCCATCACAGTCTCTGGAAGGCATCAGCCACCAGGGCTTTGAAGTCAAATGTCTTACAGGCGAATTCCCATAAAACTCAAACTGCTTTTTCCCCTCCTTTCTTTTACCACAGCGGACTCTGCTAAAGATACTCGTTTTGGAAGCTGGCATCTATAACCCGCAAGCTCTTCAGCCACAGCCAAGATACACCCAGCAGAGCGGCGGGGGCAGGTGTACCAATGTGGCATTAAGCTAACTTCATTCCCCACTGAGCCGAGGCTCATCGCACAAGTTGGAGCAGCCTGGAGGCTGCTGTAATCTCTCTGAGCTGCTAATGGCCTCAAAAGCTTATTGCTTGGGCATAGGGGTGCCCCATCCCCCTTTCCCTTGGTGGCATTGGAGGGTGGGCACTCCACTCCACATTGGCAGCCCTACACCATCTGAGGATTTTCCTGTGAAGAGGGCATCCGTCCTCCTGGGCACAGTATAATGGGTTTTAGAGCTACCATATGTGGGTGGAGCAGTGCAAAGGTGACCTAGTGCAGTAGAGGTTCTGGTCCCATGGGTGGATCTTGAAGGGTATCTGAACTCTTCACCCTATGATGTATTAGCTCTCCTCCCCAAATAATCCCCTCTCCTGGATATAGGTGCATATAGGCTCAATGTATCTGTCTGGGGAATAGGGGCTTGGTCTTTCCATCTTTAAATACTATGATCATCTTCACACATTGATGCTCATAAATGAGGGGAAACCAGAATGTGAGCTGGAGCAGGACAATTGGATCAAGAATGAAAGGTCTTAGGGGAGAGGCCATCTCTCCAGGTGTATGTACAGAGCCCAGCACAATGGGCCCCTTATCTGTAACTGGTGCCTCCTAGGGACTACTGAAATGATAGCATTTCTAAAGACCAAGTAACTTATTCTGACTAATTATAGTTATGTTCATGATTTCATCCCCACAAAATCATATTTGTGGTGAAATTCCTGACCAGTCTTCTGTAAATCCTTGCTGACTACTCTTAATTAAAGCAGGCTTTCCTAGAAAAACCTTCATTAAGCTGTCGATTCGTTTCTAGTGTTCTCTCCAATTCTGACGTGAAAAGGATGATTCCAGAAAGAGTCTGAGGAAGAAATCTTGGGCTATAGGCTTAGAGGCTGCAAAACCCCCTCCCCTATGGACTGTTTTGGTCCCTGTCTGCACATGATGAAATGTCACAAACAGCTGACATTTCCTTGCCAAAGAGAAGAAAACAAAACTGAAAACCAGGAACCCCTATAATCTTACAGAACTGGGCTGAGAACATGTGCTGCACTTCAAAAAGGCACAGCACAAAACTCACTGAGCAGGGAGGACTATGGTGGTTTAAACTACCTTTGTATCCTTCTGATCCTGGGCTACTCTGGGTGCTGGAGAGACACCTGCCATCACTTAGAGAGGCCCCCAGAGGTGTCTAAGGCCATGTCTACGCTATGGTGACTGTAGCTGTATAGCTACAGCACCACAGCTACTCCAGCACAACCCTGTTGCATTGATGCAGCCTACACCCACGAAAGGGTCTTTTCTATGGCTGGAGGAATACCACCTTCCTAAGCGACACCACGCTCACCGTGTGTATACCAGGGGTTATGACGCTTGCTCAAGGGGTTGTATTTTTCTCACCCTGAGTGCCATAACTATGTTGAGCTAAGTTTTAAATGTAGACCAGGCCCATGTTATGGCAGTCTCCCTAGGCTGCCCTGCAGGCTACAGAACTGCTTGCTCCAGACCTGTCTCTGACCTACACCCAATCTCGGGTTTTGTAAGGAGGAGTCCTCCGAGGGCAGCTTTGCAGCTGTCTTCTACGGTGCCTGAGCCCAGGGAATCCTCCACCAACTGTACGTGGGGGTTTTAGGGCCCCTTTAAACCAATCCAGTCCTTTCTCTTGGAGTGAAGGGGCCTGAGTGGAAATCTAACCCCAAGTTTCTCATAAACCAGAGTAGCACTTGTTCTGGTCACAATCCACAAATTCTGTTCCATTTTAATGAGACATAGTTTTAGCAACTAGAGGTCAGTCTCAATTGTCTGAGCAGGTAACTATTTGATGAATATCAAAATAAAGAAGCTATGCTAAGGAGTCAGCTAGATGTTGTGCCAACACTGATGCCTTTTAATAAAATGCTTTTTTATAAAGAAAAGGGAAAGTTATGCTTCGATCAAAAAGGACGGTAATCGTATTAATGTCTTCATCCAAGGATCTCGAACCATTTTACAAAGAGTTAATTAATCCTTTCAACTTCCCTTTCTTGTAGAGAAAATTAACTCCATGGGGAAACTTGTGTGCAGAGAGAGTAAGTCAGGAAGAGAACCCTAAACTTATAATTCTCCATCCTGTGCTATACCACTAGATTACACCCTCTCTATTAGCAACTGTTTTACTTATTACCTGGCCTACCTTAAATCTTTTATATTTTTTTTTATTGGACCAACTTCTGTGGGTGGAAAGGACAAACTTTTGAGCTTCAGAGACCTCTGAACTTGAAGAAGAGCTCTGTGAATCTCAAAAGCTTGTCCTTTCCACCAACAGAAGTTGGTCCAATAAAAGATATTATCTCACTGACCTTGTCTCTCATATCCTTGGACCAACATGGCTACAATACTACAAACAACAATGGAAGATATTGGATTTTACTTATAAAAGATATAATGAACTATCCATTCAAGGCTGATACACAGCAAGGTGCAATAAGCCAGTGAAAGTGTGATCTACGTCTGCTATAGTTTATAACTTGAACAGAATTGTTTCCTAAATCCAAATCCTTAATCACTGATTACCATGCCTTTAAGTCACATGCATGGCCATTCTCAACCAGATATTACACTCATATCTTACATTTATATGGCACCTGTAATGATCTTGGGCCTCATCCAGAGTTGTGGTGGAGCACCTATTTCTCCACCTCCAGAGTTCTCAACTGTAGAGTCCCACAGGGGTCCAGTCTCTTCCTCATCTTCAACAATTCTGTGAAGCTACTATGAGAGGTTGTGAAGCAGCATGGCCTAAAATGCCAGCAATAGGCAGATAACACCCGCTCTACATCACCTTCACATCAGCCACAAACAACACTATGTCCCACCTATCCCACCTATCCAGTGAGGGAGCTCAGTTAACTGAGACTGTCTGCAACCTTGGTGCTCTCTAATTCTGGACACCAAAATAGCCATGGCTGAGCAAATCCTGGTTCTCCATTTATAGCTGGTCAGAAGACCACGTCCCCACTTGACAGATTCAGACTTGCCCATGGTGGTACATGAATTCATGAGATCCAGTCCTGGTTATTGTAATTCTCTTTTCCTAGGTATAAAACCTCTGAGCTGAAACAAACCTGCAGCCTGTTGAGAACACAAGAAGTCCGTCTACTCAGCAGTAAGGGTCACAAAGAGCCCACAACCTCAGCTCTCTGCACTACTTCTCACTGGGTCAAAACCAAGGTTTTGGTTCTCATCTTCAAAGCCCAAGTTGCCGAGGGACCCTCTATGAGCATGACCTCCCGCAACATCTACCTTCCAGTCAAACAATGGCAGCATCAGCCTCCTGAGTGAAGTTTCCATGCAGAAGACAGCCTTCTTGGTGACTGGCCCATGGATATGTAACTCCCTTTAGGAAGGGATCAGGGTAGCCATGAACCTCAAAACCTTCCGAGCAAAATGCATAACCCGGGTCCATAACCAGGCCCCCTCACAATATCACCACAGTTAAAATGAGACCTCAAACCAAAAGAGAAGACCCAGATATGTAAAATAAACTAAGTCTGGTCTGTGGTTTTACATCTCACCAGAATGGCAGCACAGCAACTGCTGAGCGCCTCTAGCACCATGCTGAGGCAATGGTTAAACCCTGACTTACCAGGAAGAATACTGACTACTGAATCACTAGCCCTGCGTCCTGCAACACCTTGCTTTTCTTTAGAGGTGGTCCTTCCAAATACCAATCGGATCTGCTCTTCTTAGCTTATATATTAGGGTTTTCTATGTCTACTGTCCCCATAACATCTGAGCCGCGTGCTACCATAAATGAATTTATCCTCCCAATACTGCGGTGAGCTCCAATAGTGAAATGTTATTGTCCTCCCTGTTTTGCATGTGAGAAATCAGGCGAGCCTTTTCAAAAATGGCATTTGATTCTGGGTGTTCAGCTGGCCATGTCTCAAGGTGGGTGGCCAGAAAATAAGGCACCCAAACTTAGATCTGGTCCAGAAATGCCGCTTATTTTTTATGGAAAATTTGAAAAAAAAAATTGTTTTTTTGTCTAAATCTCCCACATAAAACTATCAGATAAAAAACAAAATAGCAAACATTTTTGGTGTACAAGAACATTTTTAGTTAAAAATAAAAGGTTTTCAGTAATAAAAAATTACCCAAAATGTTGGGGATTTTTGGAAAATATTTTAATAATCAAGGGAAAAAAATGCAAGCAACTCTGCCCAGAACCTAGGGGCACTCCTGACATTTTTGGTCTGAGTGAGATTTCCTAGGTTACAGAAAGAGGCCGTGGCTGAACGTGGAGGAGATGTCCGATCTCCAGAGTCCCCCTAGTCTAGTGCCTGAGCCAGAAGAGCAGCCTCACTTTTGAGAAAGGATGGGTGAATATCCTATCATGATACGATAGCACCTTTGCAGACCAGAGAGTTAATTGTTGTGCTAAATACTTGCATTGGAAATGAATGTCTTAAATGAGGAAGAGGAAGATGGGTGTGGAAACACAGCTGCATAGTCTAACAAAACTCCAAGCATTTGATTGTAGAGTAGGCTTTTTAATACATGGATGATAAGATGATTTCATGCCTCATGCAGACTAAAGTCTGGAATCTACATACAAATAACAATAACAATTCCTTTCTTGTGCACACACTGCCCACAAAACCCCACCTACAGAGACACATGTGAATGTATCTCCAGGAAGAAGCTTCTGGGAAATCCTGAGGTGTCAAACTGCCAGCCCACCTGCAGATAAGAGATTGCCAGTACTGTATTTGCTTTTTTTAAATAAGAGGGGAACAGTCCCCTGGGGTGGTTATTTCTCAATGTACTCACACATCTCTAACTAAGGAAGACTAGAGACAGGAGAGAACCCTGCAACATATCTGAAAGGAAGAGGCGTAGACCAGAGAATTGAGTCATTCCAGAACCACCCAAACATTCATCTGCCCTGAGGGGACATATTTTTGGTAGCTTTACCGTCCTTTCACTTGGTGTGTTCCACACCCATTTTGTTAACTGACAGCTTAACTTGAAAGGTTTCCTCAACAGGAAACTATTAAAGTGATGAGCATTTTTGTGGTTTATGGATTGATACAAAAAATGACCATTTTTTTTTTTAAAAAAGCTGCAGTAATTTCCACAATAACTTTTCCTTTTCTTAAATAAACTTGGGATGGATCCCAAAGAATGTGGTTGACTGGGTCGTGTAATTAACGGCTAGATCCTTTCAGCATAACAGCTTTGTGAACAGTGTATAAATATGGATTTAGGCAATTGAAGTGCTAAACCTCAGAGCCCAGTCCAACACATGCACGGCTGGTTCAAACCAGGCCTGGATCAGCCAAAATGTCTGTTAGAATTCGATGCAAAAGTCTTTGCACTGTAGCTTTGTAGTTGTCAAACACAGCTGTGGGGTTTTGTTGAAATCTCCCTGGAACAGAGGTTAGCTCACCCAATCAGAAGGTGTCGAGAGGTTTGCCTTTTCCCAAACTCCTTTTTTGAAGCACAGGAAAACTACAAGCTCAGTTCAAACAATTCGGAACCTCCACATGAGTAACATAGGCTACGTCTACACGACGGAGGGGTGGGGTCGATTTCAGATATACAAATTCAGCTACGGGAATAGCGTAGCTGAATTCGACGTATCTGATCCGACTTACCCCGCTGTGAGGATGGCGGCAAATTGACTGCCGCGGCTCCCCTATCGATGGTGCTTACTCCTACCTGGGCTGGTGGAGTACGCGCATCGATTCGGGGATCGATTATCGCGTCCCGACGAGACGCGATAAATTGATCCCCCAGAGATCAATTTTCTACTGCCGATCCGGGCGGGTAGTGAAGACAAGCCCATAGACAGGCAAACCTCTCAAAGTCTGAGACCTTATTATTAGCCTACCAATGGTATTGGTCCATTACTAGGTGGAAATGGTAGAATTATCAATAATAATGCAGAAAAGGCAGAAGAGTTCAATAACTATTTCTGTTCCCTATTTGGGAGAAAAGCAGGTGATGTAGTCATATCATATGATATAATCTTTTCATTCCACTAGTATCTCAGAGGATGTTATACAGCAGCTACTAATGTTAGACATCCTTAAATCAGCAGCTCTGGATGACTTGCATCCAAGAATTTTAAAAGAGCGATCTGAGAAGCTCACTGGACCATTAATGATTGATTTTCAATAAGTCTTAGCACACCTGGATAGTTCCAGAACACTGGAAGAAAGCTAATGTTGTGCCAATGTTTTAAAAGGGCAAACGTGCTGATCCAAATAATTATAGGCTAGCCAGTGTGACCTCGATCCCAGGCTAGATAATGGTCAGGTTGATACAGGACTTGATTAATAAAGGAAGGTATAATAATTACTGCCAATCAATATGGGTTTCTGGAAAATAGATCCTGTCAAACTAATTTAATCTCTTTTTTTTCATGAGGCTACAATTTGGTTGATAAAGGTAAGGCATTTGGCTTGGTACCGCATGACCTTTTGAATAAAAAAACTAAAAAGATATAAAACTAACATGACAGACATTAAATTGATTAAAATCTGGCTAATTGATGGATCTTAAAATGTAATTCTAAATGGACAATCATTGTCGAATGGGTGAGTTTCTAGTGGGGTCACTCACCAGCCCCTTTTGACTCTATGCTATTTAACATTTTTATTAATAACCTGGAAGAAAACAAAATAATCACTAATAAAGTTTGCAGATGACACAAAGATTGGGGGAATGGTAAATAATGGAGAGGACAGATCACTGATACAGCGTGATCTGTATCGCTTGGTAAGCTGTATGCAAACAAACATGTAAATGAATACAACTAGGAACAGCGAATGGAGGCCATATTTACATGATGGGGACTCTATCCTGGGAAGCAGTGACTCTGAAAAAGATTTGGGGCTCATGGTGGATCATCAGCTGAACATGAACTCCCAGTGCGATGCTGTGGTCAAAAGGGCTAATGCAATCCTTGGATGTATAAATGGGAATCTCTAGTAGGACTAGAGAGGTTATTTTACCTCTGTATTTGGCACTGGTGTGACCACTGTTGAAATACTGTCTCCAGTTCTGGTGTCTACAATTCAAGAAGAATCTTGATAAACTGGAGAGGGTTCAAAGAGCCACGCGAATGATTAAAGGATTAGACAAGCTGCCCTGTAGCGATAGACTCAAGAAGCTGAATTTATTTAGTTTAATAAAGAGCAGGTTAAGGGTTGATTTGATCATAGTCGATATGTACTTGCATGAGGAAAAAATATTTGCAAATGGGTTCTTCAATCTGGCAGAGGAAGGTACAACCCAATCCAATGGCTGGTAGTTGAAGTCAGATTGGAAATAAGGCATATATTTGTAATGGTGAGAGGTAATTAACTTTTGGAACAATTTATCTGGGGTTGTGGTGGAGTTTCCATTACTGACAATTTTTACACCAAGATTGGATGGTTTCCTAAATGATATGTCCTAGGAATTATTGTGGGGAAGTTCTCCAACCTGTGTTATACAGGAGGTCTGACTAAATGATCACAGTGGTCCTTTTCAGGCCTTGATGTCCACAAGTCTATAAATTACTTATTGTTTGTATTATTGTAGCCCCTAGGAGCCTCGATCATGGGCCAAGACCCCACTGTATTAGGCACCATCTAAACATAGAACAAAAAGACTATCCCTGTCCCAAAGAGGGAGTTTGATTTGAGATAAATGTATTCCAAACCAGACCTCTGGGGTCAAAAATTAGCAGGAAAGCTCATAAGAATTTTCATGGGAAGTTTTCCTGTAGGTGTCAAGTTTTGGCCAATTATGAGATACTGAGACAATATCTTTTCTTATCAGAGGAAAATATCACACATTTTTTTCATGATTTTTTTATTAACTTTTCTTTGGACAAAATTCAAAATTTGGACGGACATTTTTATCAGTACTTTGAAATTTAGAATTTTTCTACCAGCTGTTGTTTGGCAACAAGATTCTCACATGGATGTTAATCAAAGAGACACTGATGGTATGGTCACAGCATCAAAATAATGTGAGTGAAGAACAAGGCTCCGAAAGTCTCTTCCTGACTCTTGCACTTCAAGGAACAGGGGCAGATCCTCAGTGGATGTAAATCTGCATAGCACCATTGTTCTCAATGAAATCAACTTACACCAGCTGAAAATGCAGCCTACTGCTTGTATGAGAGACTCTGTGTGTATATATTGTAAGTAGCATGGGGCACAACCCCCAACCCACAATACTCTAGGAGAGCTGCAAAGTTGACCACATAGAATGCCCAACTTGAATAGGTGGTGTGGGCTTGGAGAGTTCTGGAGAACTTTTTCAGTGTGAAATGTTCTGTAAATGACGCGTGCATCTAATGGTGACAATTCAAGAATGTTCCACATCTGTCTTCACTCCTTGTATTTTTAGTAGCCTAGTAATAACATGATTAGCAGAGGTGGAGGTCTGAGATAAAAGAGAAGATATAAAACAGATGAAAAAATTACCAGAGGGAGCCTTTCATTAATCATTTCAATTCACTAATACGTTTAATTCCAGGAAGTATCTTGATGGGTAAACTTGAAATCAAATGTTGAGCCACTTATTTTTGCTCGAATCTAGTGTTGAAAAGGGGAATTATCTATTCAAAAAACTTGAGCCTCTTAGTTTAACTTTGCATTTTGAGAAGTAATTCTTCTTTTTCTTACCTCCAACAAAGAAGGCATAAATTGTTTAGTCTTTCAGGCTGGATGAAGATGACTCAAAAAAAGAAATAGAAGAGAGAAATCGGATCTTCTCCTTTTCTTCAGTGCAGGATCTTTTGAATACCTGACTTTCCATACTCAAACCCCATCCCAGAAAAATGTGGCTGCACTCTGTTCCCTTTATCAAACATCTTTTTGTTTCTCTTCTTCAGGGAAACAAATTTGTCCAATGGACACTTTTTGTATTTACTGTATGCATTAAAAATTAACTCAAATTCCAAAATTCAGAACTAGGCACATAACATAAGAACATAAGAATGGCCGTACTAGGTCAGACCAAAGGATCATCTAGCCCAATATCCTGTCTACAGACAGTGGCCAATGCCAGGTGCCCTGGAGGGAGTGAACCTAACAGGTAATGATCAAATGATCTCTCTCCTGCCATCCAACTCCACGCTCTGACAAACAGAGGCTAGGGACACCATTCCTTACCCATCCTGGCTAATAGCCATTAATGGACTTAACCTCCAAGAATTTATCCAGTTCTCTTTTAAATGCTGTTATAGTCCTAGCCTTCACAACCTCCTCAGGCAAGGAGTTCCACAAGTTGACTGTGCATTGTGTGAAAAAGAACTTCCTTTTATTTGTTTTAAACCTGCTGCCCATTAATTTCATTTGATGGCCCATAGTTCTTATATTATGGGAACAAGTAAATAACTTTTCCTTATCTACTTTCTCCACATCACTCATGATTTTATATACCTCTATCATATCCTACCTTAGTCTCCTCTTTTCCAAGATGAAAAGTCCTAGCCTCTTTAATCTCTCCTCATATGGGACCTGTTCCAAACCCCTAATCATTTTAGTTGCCCTTCTCTGAACCTTTTCTAGTGCTAGTATATCTTTTTTGAGATGAGGAGACCACATCTGTACGCAGTATTCAAGATGTGGGCGTACCATCGATTTATATAAGGGCAATAATATATTCTCCGTTTTATTCTCTATCCCTTTTTTAATGATTTCTAACATCCTGTTTGCTTTTTTGACTGCCGCTGCACACTGCGTGGACGTCTTCAGAGAACTATCCACAATGACTCCAAGATCTTTTTCCTGATTTGTTGTAGCTAAATTAGTCCCCATCATATTGTATGTATAGTTGGAGTTATTTTTTCCAATGTGCATTACTTTACATTTATCCACATTAAATTTCATTTGCCATTTTGTTGCCCAAGCATTTAGTTTTGTGAGATCTTTTTGAAGTTCTTCACAGTCTGCTTTAGTCCTAACTATCTTGAGCAGTTTAGTATCATCTGCAGACTTTGCCACCTCACTGTTTACCCCTTTCTCCAGATCATTTATGAATAAGTTGAATAGGATTGGTCCTAGGACAGACCCTTGGGGAACACCACTGGTTACCCCTCTCCATTCTGAAAATTTATCATTTATTCCTACCCTTTGTTCCCTGTCTTTTAACCAGTTCTCAATCTATGAAAGGATCTTCCCTTTTATCCCATGACAACTTAATTTATGTAAGAGCCTTTGGTGAGGGAACTTATCAAAGGCTTTCTGGAAATCTAAGTACACTATGTCCACTGGATCCCCCTTGTCCACATGTTTGTTGACCCCTTCAAAGAACTCTAATAGATTAGTAAGATACGATTTCCCTTTACAGAAACCATGTTGACTTTTGCCCAACAATTTATGTTCTTCTAGGTGTCTGACAATTTTATTCTTTACTATTGTTTCAACTAATTTGCCCGGTACTGACGTTAGACTTACCGGTCTGTAATTGCCGGAATCACCTCTAGAGCCCTTTTGAAATATTGGCATTAGATTAGCTATCTTCCAGTCATTGGGTACAGAATCCGATTTAAAGGACAGGTTACAAACCAGAGTTAATAGTTCCGCAACTTCACATTTGAGTTCTTTCAGAACTCTTGGGTGAATGCCATCTGGTCCCGGTGACTTGTTAATGTTAAGTTTATCAATTAATTCCAAAACCTCTTCTAGTGACGCTTCAATCTGTGACAGTTCCTCAGATTTGTCACCTACAAAAGCCGGCTCAGGTTTGGGAATCTCCCTAACATCCTCAGCCATGAAGACTGAAGCAAAGAATTCGTTTTGTTTCTCCGCAATGACTTTATCGTTTTTAAGCGCTCCTTTTGTATCTCAATCATCCAGGGGCCCCACTGGTTGTTTAGCAGGCTTCCTGCTTCTGATGTACTTATAAAACATTTTGTTATTACCTTTTGAGTTTTTGGCTAGCCGTTCTTCAAACTCCTCTTTGGCTTTTCTTATTACATTTTTACAATTAATTTGGCAGTGTTTATGCTCCTTTTTATTTACCTCACTACGATTTGACTTCCACTTTTTAAAAGATGCCTTTTTATCTCTCACTGCTTCTTTTACATGGTTGTTAAGCCACAGTGGCTCTTTTTTAGTTCTTTTACTGTGTTTCTTAATTTGGGGCATACATTTAAGTTGGGCCTCTATTATGGTGTCTTTAAAAAGTGTCCATGCAGCTTGCAGGGATTTCACTTTAGTCACTGAACCTTTTAATTTCCGTTTAACTAACCCCCTCATTTTTGCATAGTTCCCCTTTTTGAAACTAAATGCCACAGTGTTGGGCTGTTGAGATGTTCTTCCCACCACAGGGATGTTAAATGTTATTATATTATGGTCACTATTTCCAAGCAGTTCTGTTATAGTTACCTCTTGGACCAGCTCCTGCGCTCCACTCAGGACTAAATCTAGAGTTGCCTCTCCCCTTGTGGGTTCCCGTACCAGCTGCTCCAAGAAGCAGTCATTTAAAGTATTGAGAAATTTTGTCTCTGCATTTCGTCCTGAGGTGACATGTTCCCAGTCAATATGGGGATAATTGAAATCCCCCACTATTATTGAGTTCTTAATTTTGATAGCCTCTCTAATTTCCCCTAGCATTTCATCATCACTATCACTGTCCTGGTCAGGTGGTCGATAATAGATCCCTAATGTTATATTCTTATTAGAGTATGAAATTACTATCCATAGAGATTCTATGGAACATGTGGATTCACTTAAGATTTTTACTTCATTTGATTCTACATTTTCTTTCACATATAGTGCCACTGCCCCTCCCCCCACACACGACCTGTTCTGTCCTTCCATAGTTTACAGGTGGTAGGATCCTATCTATCTATCTTGATTCTTATATCTTATGTTGGAGGATGTTTATTCATCTCCAAAAAAACTAACAGAATATTAGTTGCCATTAGAAAAGGAATTGAGAACAAAACAGAAAATACCATAATGTCACTACATAAATCCAGTGTACACCCACATCTTGAATACTTTGTGTAGTTCTGTTTGCCCCTAGCTCAAAAGGTACAGAGAATCAGAAGGGCAACACAAATTATTGGGGTATGGAACAACTTCTGCATGAGGAGAGATAAAGAAAACAGGGACTGGTCAGCTTAGAAAAGAGATGACAAAGGGGGGATATGATAGAGATCTATCAAATCATGAATGGTGTGGAGAAAGTGAATAGGGAAGTGTTATTTATCCCTTCACATAACACAAGACCTAGGGGTCACCTAATGAAATTAATAAGCAGCAGGTTTAAAACAAACAAAAGGAAGTACTTCATCACACATGAGTCAACCTGTGGAACTTGTTGGCATGGAATGTTGTGAAGACCAAAAGTATAACTGGATTCAAAAAAGAACTAAATGAGTTCATGGAGGATAGGTCTATCAATGGCTAATAGCCAAGCTGGCCAGGGATGCATCCCCATGCACTGGGTGTCCCTAACCCTCTGACTACCAGAAGGTAGGACTGGATGACAGGGGATGGATCACTTAGAATTGTCCTGTTCTGTTCTGTTCATTCTCTCTGAAGAAACTAGCCCTGGCCACTGTCAGAGTCAGGATACTGGGCTAGATAGACCATTGGACTGACCTAGTATGGCTATTCTTCATATTGTCTCAAGGCAAAGCACAACATTCTGTAGGTTTTCACATAGCATTTACCACTAATGACTTCAGAACAGATCTCAGAAAGCCATTTCACACGACCAACCCCTGTTCCAATTCACTCTCTTCTGGTCTGTCAGCATCAGACAGGTTTTTGTGCTAGCTTGGGTTGTCTTCTGAGGAAAGCTGCTGAATTATTGGCCTGGTTTGTGAATATACAGCCTCAGGGAGTCAGAGAACCTCATGTTGTTCAGCATTTTGGTTGAATTCTGGTCCTAAAAGGAGAGCATTTGTGTCATTACCTTTTCATTGCCTATTATTTTCAAGCCTCATATAGCACTTGGGTAAATGCCCTTCCATGGCAGAGTATCCAGAACTCCAGCTAGGCATCAAGGGGAATTCATCATGCACATTCTCCTCTTATTCACAATAAGGGACTGCCATTAGTATTGGAGGCTGGGAATTTCAAACCAATTCCCAGAGGGATTCAAAACTCAATTGGAGTCTCTCCACTGATTTCAATGGAATAGAGATCAGGTTCTAGGGGCTGTGGGTTCCCCAGTTTCCACTAATTTCTATCCCTTCAGCAACTTTTAAAATCTCACCCATAAGATCTTGTATTTATAGACTGAAAACTCCTCAGGACAGTAACCATCCATCTCTCTCCTGTTCATGGTCAAGCACACTGTTGACACGTAACAAACAGAACAACAATAATCTGATGCAGTCTTTTACTGGAACATATTCCAGTTCTGTACCCTGGTGAGAGTCCTTTTATGGCCCTAATGTATTATGGACTCAATGATCATCTTAAGTTTAGTTGTTGCCTGTGATAACAAAGGATCAGACCTTCTCCCAGAGCACAGCCCAAGTCACCATGTACGAGTGAACTATGAATCTAGTTGTTCATTTCTTGTTCCATGGGGAAAAAAACAGTCAATCATCACTAACATAAATGTGAAATCTGTAAAGTTTAGGGAGATCTTGTTCTAGATGTTTACAGACAGCATAAAACTGGCAGAGGAATTTCAGCCCGTTGGGAAATCTTGTATACGGGGATGTTTGACAACTGGGATTGAAGAGTTTAGTTTAATGTCTGAATTGGTACCTGACTCAAAGATGCCATTGGGTTCCTTCTCTCTCCCATCACCATTTCTTATTCTTGGCAAATGCCTCACAGACAAGCAATGATTCTAAAGCCAAAAAATTGTTCTTGGTGGGGTCTAACAGGTTATATCCAAGGGACCTCTTCAGGGCATGCACGATGAAAGAGGTTTTCCATTGAGTCATTAGCAGCACAGACCTAGGCTGAGTTTTCTTTGGATGAGGCATGAATTTCTGTCCCCCTCCAAACCTGTAAGTCGAGGCCAAGAATTTTTTTTTTCTTCTCTTAGGGCATCCCATGACCCGTGGGAGATGTATGAGTTCTGCAAAGAAACAGGTGTCAGAACAGTCATGCTATGTTGGTTAATTCCATTCATCTAGGCACAATCCAGCTACTGGGAGTCTCGGAAGACCCAGCACTTTGAACAGAACTCAGGCAAATTTCCACTTTGAGCTGCTTCTCAAACTAATGTCTCCAGCAAAATGACCTTTTTTACCATGGTTGATCACTCTCAGGGAGAAATTTATTGCAGCTCCAGTGTCTGATCTGGATGATCCCTTAAATATAAGGTTATTTTTTTCTGAAATGATGGCATTGGAAGGAACACAGAGAACCTTTCATATTCCCCTTCTATGTCACAGCAGAAGATCTGAACTGCACAATGAATGATCAATAGATGTCTTTTATTAGGTGTTCTGCGCAGGCCAACTCTTGACCAGAGATAGATATCTTTCCCACTGCCAGTGTGAACAACCAACCCAGGCCCACTGGGAAGTTAACATAGGTGAAAAAAAGGAACTTTAAGTCCACCTATTCCAAAGATGTTCTTGCTAATTGCCCTGTGAATATAGAGAGAAGAGTAACATTATACACCTCAACAATGAAAAGTGATGCCAGAAGTTTAAAGGAGGAATTTACTGCATGAGAGCTTGAACATTAGAGTATTTTTCAAATATTGGTTTTAAGCTGTTATGGAAGCCATAGCCCTTCCTTTTGTCATGGAGGATAGCAGGAACAAAGCCCCGGCTGGGATGATGTAGTTGGGGATTGGTCCTGCTTTGAGCAGGGGACTGGACTAGATGACCTCCTGAGGTCTTTTCCAACCCTAATATTTTATGATTTTATGATTCTAACACACCACCTTCTTCCTTTATTTTTTTCTAGTCTTCACCCTGTCCTAGAGTCACATTTTCACCCTTCCCATTAGCAGCCTGTCTCTGTTTATTTCTCTCCTTGGTGTCATAAATAAGATCAAAAGGCCTAGACATCCATTTCACCTCCCTGTGGTGCCATTGGTTCAACCTCCCTAGAGTTGATTACTTCGTCTGAAAAACACTTCTTTGCCTGCTTCAGAAATGACCACCCCAGAGTTAGATTCCAATCCAAACCACCTACCCCCCTTCATGGATTTCTAGAAAGTTGGGCCAGAAAACACCACTTGCTTCAGCCAACCTTCTGGATTTAGCTCTACATCTAGTTCTCTCATACACCGTATCTACAGGAATGATGCTGCGACCGCCTCCCTTGGCTTTCCATTCCATTGGCTTCCTACTATACCAGGGAAAGAGAACCTAACAGAAGCCATTCCTTGGTGGATTATTTTTTGTACACATTGTAGCTGAAATTTGGAGAAACAACAGAGGCATGTTGCCAAAATGTCTACATTAGACAGGATCTCAGGGTGCTGAGATCCAGCTGTGAAAATGTACAATGGATTTCATCACAAAGACCTTCCCAAAGAGAATCTGGATTGTGCTATTTGCAGCTCCAAAGAGAGAGTTGGCACAAAGAGGATTTTTCCAGTATTTTCCCAGCAGGGTCCAGTGGCTTGTAGAGAGGTTTCAAAAAGCCCCATGATTGATGCATGAGTATGTGTAAGAGGGAAAAAAATCTCACTGCTTCTTCACGTCTAATTCCCACAGATTTGCAGGCTTCATAACAAAGCATGCTGGAAGTAACCACATTTCCTCTCTTGGACATCTCAGGGCTCCATTCTAGTATCTGAGCACCTTCCAGAAGCTCATTAAAAGATGTGACAAACATCTATTGCGTCTGCACTAGGGCCCTTAGATCTGGTGTAATTTTTTTTGCTCTATCTGTCTTATAAATTATGCGTACTCTGCTATGTGTGTTTATATTAGAAAAGGCAGGTCAGAGACATGTGCCTTGCACTGAGAGAGGCAGGTGGAAAGGTTTGTGGTGCTTCTTAGGTCAGATGTTCATGCCACAGCCTTGAACCAGTCTGAGAAAATGGTCTCCATGGTGGCTGGGAGTTGGAGGTATTGACCAGGGTCTTTATCCAGGATCATTATGTGTTCATTTAGAGCTGCTGGGCCCAGACTGCTGAGTGCCTCGAAGATGTTGCATGAATGAATATATTTTCCGTGTGTCTGTACAGTGCCTCGTACAATGGGGCACCAGCTTGATTGATAGCTGTAAGTACTATCAAATTCCAAATAAATAAATAACAGAAGTGCCAAGTTTTCACATAAAGAGAGCGAGGCAAAAAACGTTTTCACCATTAAGCTCGAAATAATAATTTTGCCCACAACAGAGTTGTGGAAAAGATCTCTTTTTCACCCTGCATCTGAGAAAATTCATTTCAGGGCCTTATAAGCAAGTGAAAATGGCAAAAGGTCACCCTGGGGCAAATTTAGGGTTTTGCTTGTAAAAAACAAACAAAGAAATAAACAAAACCTTTCATGTTTTGCAATGAAAATCTGTGTGTGTTGGAGCAAACTTTACCCTAAATCAAATTAGCTGAGTTCCTATGATTAGTTGTAAAGCAAAGCAAAAAAAAAAAAAATCTCTGCCCAGCTGTAATCAGTTGCTGTAATCTGTCGCCATGTTAGCTACAAAATAAGACTTCAGAGGGGATGGGCTAGGTCAGGGGAATGGTAATAGGTCCTTGAGGTCAACAGGTCAAATCCATCCCAGCTTGGTAGTGACCAAAAGTTATCAAATGTCCTTTCAGATTCTCAGAGGAAAATGGCCAAGTGTTGCTTTTATTCCCACCATCTGGAAGCTGTTCATTGTCCTATATTAAATGAATAGATGGTCTCAGTTGAGCTGCGTGTCAGAACAATGGTGTTGAGCACAATGCCCAGATAGCTAGAATAGTTTACATCACCATGGGCACTAATTTGCCTCCTTGTTGGCAGTCCCAGGAGAGAGGTCAAGGACTAAATTGGCCACAGTGATTGGCTTATCCTCTAACTCCTGATGTGGTCCCTTTGGGTCATCACCGAGACGCACAGGTAGCTTGCATTGCTGCTGCTTGTGCTGTGCACTGTCCGTGGATATTTCAATAGATGAGTGGGATTGTCCACATTCAAGGGCCCTACGCTGGCATGAATAAAAGCTACATCCAGGTCCAATGAGCAAAGTTACACAAATAAACTAAGCGCAAACCATGAGAAACAGAAAAAAAAAATCAGACTGTACTGAAAAAGTATCAGTACAAATCTGTTGAAAGATGTTCTGAGTTACACACGTGCCCTATACATGAGACGTAGCTCCAGGTGATCCGTTACGTGAATGGAAGGAGCAGTGTGCACAGTAAAAGAAAGTATAAACTTCTTTTCCTCTGACATAAATCATAGTGTGTATTTCCTCCTCCCCTCCCCCCAGGGCAAGGTGAAAGACTGATTTTGCCCAGTGTACAACTGCATATATCTTAGCTTCAGATTTTTAAGGAAACGGCACAATGTATGACTTATGTGATGTGTTACGTTGTCAGTTTTAGCAAATACAGTGATACCCTTCCTTTATCCCTTGGGCACTTCTCTCATATGCCATCCCTTCTTCCTGCCTGCTCCTTAGCAATATATGTAAGGTACGTGGATTTTCTTTCGATCTTTCTTCTCAAGTGATTTTAGGACTAGTGAAAGCGGCAGACTATTTAGGATTAGTGGGTGGAGCCAATCAAAGCAACTGAAAGCCCAGCCCATTCGGCGAGGGCATGGCCACAGAGCCCAGATAACAGCTGAGGCCAGGGGATAAAAATGAACAAACAGAAATGGGGGTGCATGTCCTAGGGACAAACTGAGGAACTAGACTGGGGTCCTGAACAGAGAACCCCAGACAATGTCCAGCTCTGGACCATAAAGTCCTCTTACCCTCCATAGAACATGTAACATCTGAGCGGTAATGGTTCAAGCCTCCTAGCCACACCACACAGTTGGCATCTTGCTTGGCAATCTGAGCGGAGAGACCAAGGATTTAGTGGGCCTGGAATATGCAATAATCTCTCATCCACAGAGGTGGTACTTTCCAGTCACTACTGGTGTAATGGTAAGGAGGAGCTTCCGCCGTTGGCATTCCCGACCTGAGCTCAGACTGGCCTCTTACACAAACACTAACGCCAAGTTCTGGTTTAATTAAAAGAATAAAACAATTCCTGAGTTGGATTTTCAACCAAGTTTTGATTGGAAAGTAAAATAACAATGACTTGCCATCCTGATCATTTCTGTCTTCTTTCTGGCATGCACACACGATGGCTTTATAGCTCCTCCCCCAAATCTCCAAGCACTTCACCTATTGAGGCCTCCCAGCACCCCTGTGAGGGAGGCAAGTCTTATTGCAGCTATTGTATAGGTCGGGAAACAGAGGTGCAAGGCAATGAAGTTACCCACAAGGAATCCTTGCCCCAAGGTCAAAGTCATCCCTAGTGGAGTTATAACAATGACTAATTGGACCCCAGTCCTGTTCCTAAACCACCTGACCCTTTAACATTTCTATTGTTGTAGTTCTAGAAGCCACCCCATTGTACTAGGTGCTGTACAATCGTATTGCAAATGGCAGTTCCCGCACAAAGATCATACATGCTTCACTTCTTTACAGACCGTAGAATCCTATTAAATTTAAATATTTATTTTGCTGTACAAAACCTCCACTTTAACCCTAGCCCATAGAGAAGCTATAGCTTGCACGGAGCAATGAACTGAAACCATCTGAGACTTCGGTATGAACTGTCTTTCTCTGCATGCAAGTTCATTGTAAGCAAACTCACTGTGCCTCTGAGATTTCATAAACAGAGTTATTCGGATACCTTATTAATACATTATTAATCGTGACTCCTACAATCTACTCTCTCACTGAGATCAATTATTCAATTACCTGTGAAAGCTTCCAGGCATAATCAACAGTGCACAAATTTATACGCAGTGTTGGCTGCCAGGCGGTGTGCTTAGCTGGGAGTTTGGTACCATAACTTTGTTTTGAAATCCCCTTCCTGCCATTTCCTTTTCCACGGAATCTCCTACTCCGCTGAATCAGCTCTGCGGAAGCTACGCACCTGTCAATCACTGAAAGCAAAGGCTCCCTCAGAAAATCTGGCACAGTTGAGCAGTAGGGGCTTGTTATATTGAGTTGATGCCTGTATCTTAGCTACCTATATTTGAGCTGCCATTTCTTACTCCCAATTTCAGTTCCCTCCCCCGAAGGTATTGCTTTCTGCTCCTGTACTGTACTTTAGTATTGAATGTGGAGTAGTTTTCAGGATTTCTTAGAACTGTTTTAAAGGAACATAGTCAAGATATAAATCAAAAATTCAAAACAACATCTTAGCTAGGTCATTTATATCGTCTTAGATTATTCCAATTGAAAGAGCCATTCAAATCAGGCTCGCTGTAATACATTTATTATTATTTAATTGGATTGCTTTTGCTCCAATGTTATAAAAACATATTAAGAGAGAGTCTCTGCCCTGAAGAGCTTACAGTCAGAAGAGACAAAAGAGACAAAGGGTGGGAGGGAAAACAGAGGGGAAGTAAATAAGCCAAGATCACACAGAGCTGAGTATAGAGGAGATCTAAGTCTAACAAATTGATTTGGGCATAAGCTTTCGTGGGCTAAAGCCCACTGCATCAGATGCATGGAGTGAAAAATACAGTAAGCAATATATATATTACAGCACATGAAAAGTTGGGAGTTGCTTAAGGCAACTCCCATCTTTTCATGTGCTGTAATATGTGTACTATAATTAATATATATAATATATCATGCATCTTATGAAGTGGGTTTTAGCCCACAAAAGCTTATGCCCAAATAAATTTGTTAGTCTCTAAGATGCCACAAGGATGCCTCGTTGTTTTTGCTGATACAGACTAACAAGCCTACCACTCTGAAACTTAATATGATAAATATCACATGAATTTAAGATGTTTGCAATTATTCCTGTTATGTATTATTATTCATTACTAGTCCTGTTCTAATTACCATTAATCTTGGGGGCAGCTGGGGGTTAGTGGAGTTACTTCTCTGTGTGCTTTCACAGGATGAACTTTGTGTTGTAGAAGACTAGGGCAGGGTGACCTAAAGATCCCATCTCCCACCAGATACACACAACTGCGTTTGCGGTGTAGCTCAAAGGCTGGTCCAGCAAGAGTTTTACCTGATTAAGAACCTCAGAATTTGATCATAGGTGCTGGAAATAAGGGTGCGGGGAGGGGGAGGGGTGCGGTAGCACCCCTTGATTCCAAGTGATTTCCATTTTATACAGGATTTACAGTTTGGTCCAATGGCTCAGAGTACCCCACTATAAAAATTGTTCAAGCACCCCTGAATTTGGTTCCCATTAGAAACCTTGAAACAGGTTTATTCTGTGTCTCTGTGGGCAACCCCTCCAACCTGCTGATTGTGCTATTTAATTTCAATTCTATTGGTAACCGCAGAGATGCAGCTCACGATTATATCCCTAAGGAGCTCCCATTCATCTCACAATCCAGTTCAAAACTTCTTGGCTTGTTTTAAAAACTTTCCTGGACTTGCTGTAGCCAACCTGACAGACCTTGCCTCTTTCTCTCCTCTGCCCTTTCTGATGCAACTTCTCACCTAATCGTGGCCTATACTACATCCCTTCTTGCAACCTTATGGTACAAGAGCCTTCTCCTACAAGTAATGCTATCTGCAAGAGCCTTTCCTATATCAGTGTCTTATCATTCTCCATCGCTCTTCATATGCCATCTGAAAACATATCTTTCGTTCCTTGCCTGTGCCTTTTAATGTATCTTCCCCTATTGATATTATATGGTAGTCACAGTACTATGTGTTTGCCCCACAGTTTTCTCTAATTTTTACCACTTAGGCCTCATCTACTAGGAAAATTACCCATTGCTGACAACCGGTGTCAACAACAGTTCCAGCTGAGCTGGTACTGAATGCAACTTAGCTACAAACATAGCCGAAGTTAAGCATGATCAACGCTGTTTCAGGAACCGCTGCTTGCTCCAAACTGGCTTTAACCATCGTTTTCTGGCATCTGTTGTCAGCAATGGTTAATTTTCTCAGGCCATGCAGTCCACCATCTTGTTATTTTTAATGCTGTGAATCATTTTGGGCTGTGTTCTGTCCAAATAAGGGCCCAGTGCTGCAAACACAAGCCAGGGTAGTGCTTTACCATCATTAGTATTGCCACTCACGTCAATGGTAGTAAACACCTTCCCAGCCAGTAAGTGATGAAAAGTGTTGAAAACTTGGAAACCATTCAGAAAAGAGCTACAAGAGTGATTCAAGGTCTGGAAAACCTGCCATAAAGCAAGAGACTTAATAAGCTCAATCTATTCTATTGAAGATAAGGTTATGGGGTGACCTGATCACCGTCTACAAGTATCTACCTGGGGAAGAGATTTTTGGATAGCTTGTTAAATGAATAGAAAAAGTCACAATGACAGCCAATGGTTGTAATCTGAAATGAATCCAACTGATATTTGAAATAAAGTGCGAAATTTTAACGTGGAGGGTAATTAACCATGGAACAACTGGCCTAGAGACGTAGTGAGTTCTCCATGACGTGCAGTCTTTAAGCCAAGATTGGATATCTTACTTAAAGAAGTGCTGTAGCTCAAACAGAAGTTATGATCTTGATGCACCAATTATTAGCTGAGGGTCTATGGCCTGTTATGCAGGAGGTCAGGGTAGAGGAGCACAGGGGTCCCTTCTAACCTCAGTATCTATATGAATCTATCAAGTGTTTGCAGCACCAGGCCTGTAAGTTGTATCACACTATGCAAGTTACTCCGTGCTTATTTTTCCTAAAGGCCTGGGAAAATGCAGTCCTGACATTTCCTTCCCTGTAATATATTTACTTGTAAGAGGCCAGCACCATGATTACATGGGAGGGGGAAAAAAAAAACAATTATAACGATAAAAGAAAGGCACCCGTGATGTATAAAATATCAGCCGTAGACCTTCTCCATTTGAGTTTAATTTAATAAAAGCAGTGAATCTATTTATTTTTACCAGTACAATTTAAAAAAAAATAGACTTAAAATATTTTTCTTTAGATTTGTGGCTCCAGCAGCTGCAACTGAAACCAGCAATCAGAGAAGCCCCTTGTTTTTATTGGAGCTGAAGTGCCTCGTTGAAAATGGATTGGATTACGGGGATCAATCAGCGGCAGGTTGAGGAGGCTGAGGGAACTCTGCCAGTATAACAGCTGCCAAGAGCAGCGAAAATCCTAGAGCTAGCAGCGAGCCCTAATGTACTGGAAAATCCATTGTTTTACAAAGAGTTTTGGAGATAGGAAGTGGATTGAATTGCAGAAGGGTGCAAAAAATAATAATTCCACCCCAAAACTTCCTTTGTTCTATTGCATGTGACTGGAAGGAAAACAAACTCCATGGCTATGTTGACTGCATGTATTTTCAGCCAGGGACAGGAGATAAAAACACCCATCATCCTGGGGCATAACTTGGAAAATGAGAGGTGCTTTGGGTTTCCATAGCGATCTGTTCAAGGTTTGAAAATGATACAAAGACCTGATCCTGTCAGGCATCAGGCTCTTCTGAAGAGGAGCTGAGAGCCATTAAGTCCAGCTGAAATTAATGGGAGTTTACAGTGCTGAGGGCTATTCGGTAGGTATGGAGCACTCTCAAAGAATCGGGCCCTAATTCATTTCAGAATGGGTTGAGACACTCAGTTCCAAACTAGACAACAGAACTGGTCAAATTATGAGTTGAGAATAATAGTAGGTCAGAATACCCGTATGTAAACAGAGATAGAAAGACAGAAAAAGGTGCTAAGTTAATCTATCTATTTTAAAACCTATCCTGATTTCCATGATTATAATAGTTATTTGTAACTATTCATCAGATAGTATGAATGAACAATTTTTAGCCGACTCATTGCTTGCAACTGTTCTTCATTTGTCAATGGAATGGAAAGTCCATTTCACGGTGGATTTCAAAATGTATTTTCATTCCAATTTGAAACACAAAACAAGTATTTCAAAATTCTTTGCAAAAGAATTGTCTGGGGGGAAAATCGTGTCAGATCAGTCAGAATGTTTTGACAACATTGAAATGCCTTGTTTAGATTTAGACTTTTAAAATTTGATATTACAAAGATAATATAATACTCCAAAAAAAACCAGTTCAAAACAAAAAGGTGTTTTGAATGGAAAAATTGTTCTGCAAATGTTAAAATGACACATTTAGATATTGTAGGAACTCCTGCCCCTTTCTTTTCCAAAATGACTTTTGGACAAAATCACCTCAAATTTGTGAGGCGTTTAAATTTCAGGGGAATTCTATTTTCTGTCCAAAACCCATTTCCTCACATTTTTCCCGCCAGCTCTATTAGATTCCCATTAGAAGGAAGTGGAGAGTGTTCTGCAGATGGAAGACCCAGGAGGGAATGCCTCATCATTCAATAGTGATTCAATCCCCTTGCACCATTTAAATCCCATAGAAGCCCCCAGAACACAGCTACGTACTCCTTATGTAATAACTTCCACCACAGGTCACCAGAAAGGTTTGAAACCAGGATCTCCAACACCGAAATACAAACCTCTACCACTTGTTATAAAGGAGTTGCTCCACAAACTGGCAGCAACAGTAAACTGTTGTCCTCTGTGTGGACTATCTGCTATAGGAGGGGATGAAACACACGTTACAAGAATATTACACACAGTCCTTGTGTAGCCCTCTGCACGAGGGTGAATTTCACCCAGTATCCATTGACCCCCCCACTGTCACTTGATGAGGGAAGGCCCCTAGTTTGGTTATAAAACAAGGCATCTGGGCCCCGGAGGGGAAGCCTGGGTGAGTCAGGCCTGAGAATCCATCAGGAAAGAAGCAGAGATGAAGCGCACAAGCACGGATTTGCACAAGCACCTACACAAGCACGGACTTGAGACCCTCTGGAGACCAGCCAATACCCTACCCCCACTTCCACCTGTTTTTCTGAAGGTTCCAAACCTTTTTGGAAAGTCAGGTTTAGTGCCCAAGTATTTCAGCAGCTCCTATTTGCTTTGCCTCTCAAGCTTAAAGTTCTGAGCAGCAGCTAGTTTCCCATCCTCTTTCTAAGCGAGAATGCAAAATATGTATCCAGGTTATTTTAATTTTGCTAACAAAGTCTACTTTATGTTGAAAGATTGAATTCATGCCGCATTGGCTTGACTGGAAACATGACTTGCTTATGTGTTGTAGGATGAATAGTGTTTTAAGTGACTCTTCAATGTCTCCCATGATAAGGTCTTAAACATTCAGAGGTACAACAAACCAGTGATTTAGATGAAGAAGTTTCTTGCTGGGGGAAATAGACCAATGGAATTTAATGGAAGGAGTCACTAATTTTTTACTCCAGAGGAAGTACTGATGAGGTGACTGGAAACTGGATAGCTAGCTAGCTTTGACTTTCAGTTATCAGATGTGTTCCTTTTGCACCATCTCATTCATCATTGTTCTGACTGGGATCTCCCATTCTCCATTTCCCTCGTCTCTCCTGAGAATTAGGTTTGGCGAGAGGACATCTAGATCGCACCTGAATGTATTCTACTGCAAAGCAGAGACCATGTCTGTTTACAATGGCTGATTGATAAAATACATAAATCCAGCCATCACCTAAGAACCGTCTTGCATCAAGCACACTGGACTGACAGTAACAGATAATCCTGATTGCAAGAGGGTGGATTCTTTATTATGTAACAGGGGGGTTACGCTGAGTAGTTTACCCCCACCTGAGAGAATAAAAACCTGTTGCTCTTCCAGACATATACTCTGTGATTTTCACTGACTAACGGCACTAGAGTATCGACACTATTTATTTGTCTAGCTCCTCTTTAAATGATACAGTGGCTGGTGTTCGACCCCCCCTCCCCCTTTTCCAGTTTGCCTTGCCAGCTCCCTGCAGAGTTTCTAATGCTTCCTTCCATTGTCTATGTTGGCTCTGAAGATTTGCAGGGATGACCTGCCAAGTCAAGTCACCTGGGGATGTTTGCACCTTCCAAATCATCCCAGCAACCCCTCTGCTCATGCCTGGACAGCAGTATTCTTTGTGCCTTCTCAGAAAAGCAAAGTATCACCCCAGGGCACGGTTAAAAAGGCATTGGTCGTCTTATAGTGCCAGGCGAGGCCTAAGCAGAAGAAAGACAAGTGCTTATGTGGAGCTTCCCTATGAGCAGAGGGGAAGGTCCCTCAAACCATAAGGCCACCACTCGCTGTTTGGGTTTGAAAAGTCACCGTTTGGGTTCACAAACAGGTCAGCCCTTCCCACAGCAAACTCCTCTGGAGAGGGCTAAGCAGGAGGCAATATCTGTGAGATATTGAAGAGCCGGCTCTGCCTCAGCTCAGGGAGTCGCTGGCCTGGCGCACCAACCTCTCAGCCCCCGAGGCATCCTCGGGAAAGCAGGGCACTCTGCCCTGACTCCGTACTTTTGACTGCCTGACCTCTCACCCCTGCCCTGTTTCGGGAAGCACAGCTTCAGTGGAGTCAAGCTACCAGGGCCCCCTGTTCCCCCATGCCCCACCTCATAATGGATTCCTGGTGCCGATGGGGCTCTGCATTGTCCAGGATGTGCTGCCTTTCTTAGAGATATTCATGAGGGCAGGTAGGGGGAAAGCTTGTGTCCTCTGGCCTCGCTCCGACCCAACACTGGGTCATCCTCTTCCCACCCCCAGCCAGCCTAGTTCTCCCCTACAAGGACCCAAGTGGGAGGAGACCATGTCAGCCCCAGGCAGGAGGCTCCTGGTCCCTTCAGAAGAATGCTTTCCCCACTGAGCTGTTTCAGACCCTGCCTGCCCAGCTCACAGACAGCGGGATTCACAGAGGCCAGGCTCTGCTCTACCATTGCTGCTGCCCCACCCCCACCCGCACAGTCTTTTCTGACTGGAGGGGAAGGGTGAAATGCTCTATCTGCCCACACACCTCGGTCCCGATGGCTTCAGCTAGCTTGCTGCAGCCATGTTGTGAGGGTGAGGCGTGTGGGTGCGGAGCAGAGGTGAAAGTAAGCCGGTACGGTACTGCATACCGTCAAGAGCCGCTATGCCATGCCAGACCGGACTGGCTTCTCCAGCAGTGATTTAAAGGGCCCAGGGCTCCAGCTGCTGTGGGGAGCCCAAGGCCCTTTAAATCGCCACCAGAGCTCCGGCAGCAGGGTACCGGCGGCAGGGCTCCTGCGGTGATTTAAAGGGCCCGGAGCTCCACGGCGACCAGAGCCCCAGGCCCTTTAATTCGCCCTTGAGCCCCGGGGCTCCCAGCCACCTCTGCAGCTGGTAGCTCTGGGGTGATTTAAAGGCCCTGGGGCTCCCAGCCACAGCCGGAGCTCCAGGGCCTTTAAATCTTGAAAGGCCCTGCCTCTTCCGGTTGAGGCCACGCCTCTTCCGGTTGAGGCCACGCCCCCTCAGGACTCCGGCGTACCGGTAAGTCCTTTAAGTTACTTTCATCCCTGGTGGGGAGAGCATACCGTGCTCACCTAGGGGAGGGGGATTCAAATGGGGGAGGGACAATGGACAGTGGGAGCCGGCTCGCTGATCAGTGGATTTGCCAAATCTGTGTCTCTGATGAAACAGGGTTTCAGGATTTCTCCGCATTATTTCCTAGGAGGGATGATATTCTCTACTGGGCTTCCCTGACAGTTTAACATCTGCTCTAACAGATCTAGTCATACTTTCATGAGCTCAGAGAAGGGGCTTGGCTGACTAATCCCCTGGAAAACATGACGGTAAGTATCCAGAATCTTCATCAACAATTCCTTGACTTTAGCAAAGCTTTTGATACAGTCTCCCACAGTATTCTTGCCGCCAAATTAAAGAAGTATGGGCTGGATGAATGGTGGATAGAAAGCTGGCTAGATTGTCGGGCTCAACGGGTAGTGATCAATGGCTCCATGTCTAGCGGAGTGCCCCAAGGGTCTGTCCTGGGGCCGGTTTTGTTCAATAGCTTCATTAATGATCTGGAGGATGGTGTGGACTGCACTCTCAGCAAGTTTGCAGATGACACTAAACTGGGAGGAGTGGTAGATACGCTGGAGGGTAGGGATAGAATACAGAGGAACCTAGACAAATTAGAGGATTGGGCCAAAAGAAACCTGATGAGGTTCAACAAGGACAAGTGCAAAGTCCTACACTTAGGACGGAAGAATCCCATGCACTGCTACAGACTAGGGACCGAATGCCTAGGCAACAGTTCTGCAGAAAAGGACCTAGAGGTTACAGTGGATGAGAAGCTGGATATGAGTCAACAGTGTGCCCTTGTTGCCAAGAAGGCTAACGGCATTTTGGGCTGTATAAGTAGGAGCATTGCCAGCAGATCGAGGGATGTGATCATTCCCCTCTATTCGGCATTGGTGAGGCCTCATCTGGAGTACTGTGTCCAGTTTTGGGCCCCACACTACAAGAAGGATGTGGAAAAATTGGAAAGAGTCCAGCAGAGGGCAACAAAAATGATTAGGGTCTGGAGCACATGACTTATGAGGAGAGGCTGAGGGAACTGGGATTGTTTAGTCTGCAGAAGAGAAGAATGAGGGGGGATTTGATAGCTGCTTTCAACTACCTGAAAGGGGGTTCCAAAGAGGATGGATCTACACTGTTCTCAGTGGTACCAGATGACAGAACAAGAAGTAATGGTCTCAAGTTGCAGTGGGGGAGGTTTCGGTTGGATATTAGGAAAAACTTTTTCACTAGGAGGGTGGTGAAGCACTGGAATGGGTTCCCTAGGGAGCTGGTGGAATCTCCTTCCTTAGAGGTTTTTAAGGTCAGGCTTGAAAAAGCCCTGGCTGGGATGATTTAGTTGGGAATTGGTCCTGCTTTGAGCAGGGGGTTGGACTAGATGACCTCTTGAGGTCCCTTCCTACCCTGATATTCTATGATTCTATCTGATGATCTCACAAACACCTGAGCTGGGCAAGACGGTAGCTCCCACATGGAGGGACAAAGGGCCTGTCCTATTGGCATTTAACATAGAAGAAGCTGATGCTCAAGCAGGGGATCCTATATCTCCTCTGCCACTTGGGGAAAGGCACTAGGGTAAGCCTTCCTCCCAATTCTAAAAATTGGTAATGATTAACCTAATGTTCAATTTCCTATGATCTAGAAAGTACAGTTTAAAATGTAGGTCTCCCCTTCCTTTCCCTCCACCCCAAATGTAGAAATTTGAGTCCACTTAGCACTGAATCTGTTAGCAAACCTGAAAAAGGAGAAGTGTTCCTCGGACAATAAATATAATGAGAGGGTACAAAATCGGCCCAAAGCTGCTTCGAAAGCAGCTATGCTGCATGCAGTATTCACAGGCCCTACAGGTTACGTTACATGGTGCTTTATACAACACAGAGCAAGCTAAGATCCCTGCCCTGCATAATCTATGACAGTACATGGGAAAGCAGTCAAGATGCATAGACATCATTGATGAGGCTGTCAGCACAGAAAGGCTTGGAGAAAGGGTCTGAAAAAGAGAATAGAGCAGGTGTTTGGGGGAAGATGGGGCAAGTATAGGGCAGCATGGAAGAAGCCATGAATGAGAAAGGAGACTAATGGAAGCATTTATATGTCCCGGTTTAAGGTGGTATCAAACTCGTCTAACATCCGGGCCTGGATACCGCAACAGATGTTGTCTGCTGTGACAGACCCAGACCAGTGGGGTACAGGAGTCTGGTAGAGGGCAAATATACTGGTTACTGGATGAGTAGTTTTCTGTTCCCTGAATGACCAGAGCAGGGGCTGCACTAGTGTAATCAGGAACCTGCTAGAACCAGTTAAGGCAGCAGGCTAATTAGGGCACCTGGAGCCAATAAAGAAGAAGCTGCTAGAATCAATTAAGGCAGGCTAATCAGGGCACCTGGGTTTTAAAAGGAGCTCACTTCAGTTTATGGTGTGAGTGTGAGGAGCTGGGAGCAAGAGGCGCAAGGAGTGAGAGGGTGTGCTGCTGGAGGACTGAGGAGCACAAGCGTTATCAGACACCAGGAGGAAGGTCCTGTGGTGAGAATAAGGAAGATGTTTGGAGGAGGCCATGGGGAAGTAGCCCAGGGAGTTGTAGCTGTCATGCAGCTGTTACAGGAGGCACTATAGACAGCTGTAGTCCACAGGGCCCTGGGCTGGAACCCGGAGTAGAGGGCGGGCCTGGGTTCCCCCCAAACCTCCCAATTGACCTGGACTGTGGGTTCTTCCAGAGGGGAAGGTCTCTGGGCTGTTCCCCAACCCACCTGGTGAATCTCTGAGGCAAGAAAATCTGCCAATAAGCGCAGGACCCACCAAGATAGAGGAGGAACTTTGTCACATTGCGTAAATGAACTTTTGTGACTCTGTTGTTGGCAGGTCGTTGATGTAAAGGTTGAACAGGGTTGGAGAAAGTACAGAGCCCAGGGGTAACCCATTGCTCTGTCGTCTCCAGGCACTTGTCTTCTCCCCCATATGGATTCTGAACTGCCTATCATGGAGGAACAGTTCAGCGACACCTGTGACCCAAGGTAGCAGGACCCATGATACCTTCATGAGCAGGCCATTTTGCCATACTGTATCGTACGCCGCTGTTAGGTCGATGAAAACAGCACCTGTTTTCAAATTTCTCTGGAAGCCATTTTCAACAAATGTGGTCAGCGCGAGTACTTGGTCGTATGCGCTATGGCCTCGGCGAAAGCTGGCTTAGTCAGGGCTCAAATTTCTCTCCATATCGGGTAATATACGCTGTAGGACCAAGTGCTCCAGTGC
Source organism: Trachemys scripta elegans (assembly GCF_013100865.1). Classification (NCBI taxonomy): domain Eukaryota; kingdom Metazoa; phylum Chordata; order Testudines; family Emydidae; genus Trachemys; species Trachemys scripta. Next base: position 101,754,976 of record NC_048305.1, on the reverse strand, counting down.
CTTGAAGCACACCAACAATAATGATATGGGACAATAGCTTGATGCTTGACTTGGTTCCTTTCCAGGCTTTAGGAGGCCAATGACTTTTGCGGTGCACCATATCTTCGGTCGCCTCCCTTCACTGATGATCCTGGTGAAGAATTTCACAAGCCAAAGCCAAGCACGGGGGCCAAGGTTTTTCAGGAATTCTGGAGATATGTTGTCAAAGCCCGCAGCTGTTCCACACTTGATACTACCCAGTGATAAAGTTAGCTGACTACTGTAAGGCTTGGTGCCTTCAACCAAGCATCATAAAAACAGTCTCCAGTTTGTCCCATCTTCATCACGCCCCCACAACCTGAGAACTGAATGTTTCTCTGAACGTTCAGACGGTGAAGCATGAAGTAGAACCACTCTATCTAGGTATGACCTTAGACCGCACACTGAGTTACCATGCCCAGCTGAAGAAGACAGCAGCTAAAGTTAAGACACGCAACTATCTTCTTAGCAAACTGACAGGTTCGTCGTGCTCGTGCTCCAACTTTGTGGACGTCAGCTCTTGCCACCTTGTATTCGGTGGCGGAGTCCTGCGCACCAGTTTGGAATCGATCGTCACACACCAAACTGGTGGATATGCAGTTACCTGCCGCCAGGCGTATCATCTCCAGCACCCTGCATCCGACTCCACTCCCATGGCTCCCAGTTCTGAGCATTACTGCTCCTCCTCCTATCAGACGAGATGTTGCCATTGGCAAGTTACTGGAGAAAGAACATCCCAACCCAAGCCTGCCGCTGCACAATGACCATTTTTTAAACCACGAGCTGCATGTTTGCCGTCACATCGCCCATTATGATCTCATCCACCACACCGGGATTTTAGGGCGGAAACACTCCGGCGAGAGGAATGGAGCTGTTATAATCCCCAACCAGTCCCCCGTTGCTGACCCCACAATTTGCCCGCCTGGTTTTACCTACCCTGTCGCCAGTGGTCTCTGTGAACAGGTTCAAGACCAGGGAAGGTCTCTGTGCAGCCAACCAATGTCGCTGGGCCTTCATGACACCCTTTTGTGCAGCTGTGGCACAACACAGATGATGACGCACATTGTCGAGGAACGCCTGCTGACCAGATTCAGCGGTGGCCTAGAAGAACTGCATCACACCACTGAAGATGCCATCAGTTGGCCAGATGGCTATGCACACGCTAAATAATAATAAAAATAATGGAACCATTAGGGTCTGGAGTCTAAGGATCAAACGGAGGGGGCTATGAAATGAGTGCAAAGACGGAGGCAATCTCTGCGTTTAGCAAAATGTGTTGATTCGCTGAAGCCCTCAGTAAAGCAGAACTTAGTCCATCTTTTCCACTCTTCATGGTGCCCTGACCCATTCCACAAGAGTTAATCTACAGGGAGAGGAGAAATGGGATTGGAGCTGGTGGAAAGTATATCATGCACCTTACCATGGATTTCCCCTGTTAAGGCTTGAATGATCTGAAATAATTAGTCAGGAAGCACGTTCGGGTTTTAGGGAAGGTCATTCAGGAGAACTGTACGATGCAAGATCCCGGTGTTGTGAGGCGCGGCATCGCCCGGGGAACTTGAAAGCTTCAGTTCCCTGTAAATGTTTTTAACTGGTTCTTTCTCACTTGGCAGCTCAGGGACCTTTGAGGTTCCAGAGCTTTAGTTTTAAGATGCATGGCTTAACCATTCACCAATATAAAGGGTGAGCTTTGCTGGAAAGAAAAACACTGCAATCTATAATATAGCTTGTTAATTGTTTCTGACAGCCTGGCAGAAAGCAGGTACACAGAGACCCAATCTAAATCACTTTATGAGCAGAGATCGTCAGTTGGGGGATTTTCTTTTTACTACACTGCAGTCCAATATAATATCAAGCTTCCTAAATTGACATAATCTCAAGATTATAGTTCTCTGTGGAGACATTTGGGTCGGTTTGTTAATTATCCTGGCTTTCCACACACCAGGCGAAGAAAAGGAAGTGAGCAGGCAAGCCAGTCACTTAATTGTTTGAGTGCTACGTGTTAACTGTGGGCGAGACCTTTCAAGAAATAGAGAGAGGTGTGAGAATGGCAAGGGATGGGGTGAGGGAGAGAAATAGAGAGACACGCGCACACAGCATGAAGTAGCAGTAGAAAACTAGGGCTAAGACTAGTACGGGGGAGTGAGAATTCAGTCAGGCTATAGGCAACCCATTGTTAGAAGCTGCCATAGTTCAGGACAAAACCAGTATTTGGCACTTGATTAACGCCTGTCGTTTGGGTGCAGTGAGCACAGCAGACTGTATAAAAATTGGAAAAACTATTGATTTGGCAAGTAGTGGGCATTGCCTTCTTTTTTGCACATTTATTAGTCCTTATAAATGGTGGTACAAAGCCTCTCCACCTTTGCTACGTTTGCTGGTGGGCCTTGATTGGATCTGAAGCTGTCATTTATTTCATCCCTATATTTAACTTTAAATGAAGTCAGAATTGTTATTAATATTTAGTATTTCATAGATTCATAGATTCCAAGGCCAGACGGAACCATTGTGATCATCTAGTCTGATCCCTTGTGTGACGTTATCTGATTAAAATATGACCATATAGATCATTGTTGCAACCACTGTTATATATTTGCAACAAATCTTGTGCAAAATGTAGCATGTAAGATGTCTACAAAAAGGTTATGATTTGCTGGTTATGATTATGCTATCTGTATGCATTTATCATTTTGGTATTTGAAGTTACGAATATTGGCTCTATACCTGGATTTCAGATGTTTGTTCCTGGGGTAACGCCCAAAACGTAGTTACCCAGCACCTCTTGGAGGGACTATTCAAATTGAGTGGCCCATTGAAAGAATATCTAACTGACAATGGACCATGGGAGATGCCCATCTACACTTAATGGAATTTCCTACTGTGACTAGGCGAAATGCATGGACATGTGACTCCAAACTCCATCTTGCTGCTGTAATTTTCCACAGTAAGAACAATGGGTTTCCCTCCACATGGCAGAAGCTATAAAAGGCCTTGGAAACATTCCCATTTGGCCTCTTTCCTGCTTAAACCTTTGGACTATGGACTTATATTAATGGGAGCATTCTAACCAAGGGAATGAGATCCTTCCAATGATTTGGAAGCAACCAGAGACTTATCAAACCAGCACTTTGTTCCATCACTGCTACATGCCTGAACCAAGAACTTTGCAATTATTGTATGTATTTGATTCCTTTAACCAGTTTTAACTCTCACCTTTCTCTTTCTTTCTTTCTTTCTTTCTTTCTTTCTTTCTTTCTTTCTTTCTTTCTTTCTTTCTTTCTTTCTTTTTATGAATAAACCTTTAGATTTTAGATACTAAAGGATTGGCATCAGCGTGATTTTGGGGTAAGATCTGAGTTCTATATTGACCTGGGTGTGTGCCTGGTCCTCTGAGATCAGGAGAACCTTCTATTTGATGTGACTGGTTGTAAAGAACCACTCACCTTTAAATCCAGTGGTTTTGGTGGTGAGATAAGAACTGGAAACTGGTTTTATGACTTCTTGTTAGCCAGTGTGGTGAAACAGAAGTTTGTTTTTGTTGCTGGTTTGGTATGTCTTATGGAAGAATAACCACCAGTTTTGGGTTGGGTTTGCCCTGTTTCTCAGCAGTTTGTCCTGAGTTTGGCATTCTCAGTTGTGATCGATAGACTCTCCCCCAAAATAATTCCTAGGGCAGATCTTTTAGAAAAACATCCAATCTAAAAATTGTAAGTGATGGAGAATCCACCACAACCCTTGGTAAGTTGTTTCAATGGTTAATTTCTTTAATAAAAATATGCCTTATTTCCAGTCTGAATTTCTCTAACTTCAGCTTCCACCCATTGGATCGTATTGTATTTTTCTCTGCTAGATGGAAGAGCCCATTATTGAATATTTGTTCCCCATATAGGTACTTATAGACTGTGATCAAGTCACCCTTTAGCCTTCTGTTTGTTAAGCTAAATAGACTGAGCTCCTTGAGTCTGTCACTCTAAGACAGGCTTTTTAATACTTTAATCATTCTCATGGTTCTTCTCTGAACCCTCTCCAATTTCTCAAGATCCTTCTTGAATTGTGGACACCAAAACTGGAGACAGTATTTCAACAGTGGCCTCATAAGTGTGAAATACAGATGTAAAACATATATAAAATATAACCTCTCTATTCCTACTTAGAGTCCCCTCTTTATGCACACAACGATTGTGTTAGCCCTTTTGCCCACAGTGTTGCACTGGAAGATAAAACAAACATATTGTTTGATTGACCCAGTTTACCAAGTGATCCAGATCACTCTGTATCAGTGACCGGTCCTCTTCATTATTTACCACTCCCCCAATTTTTGTGTCATTTGCAAATTTTATTAGTGATGATTTTATGGTTTCTTCCAGGTGATTAATAAAAATATTAATAGAGTAGGGCCTGATTGCTGCAGGACCCCACATTCATTTGATAAAGATTCTCCATTTACAATTACATTTTGAGCCCTTTCAGTTAACCAACTTTTAATCCATTGAATGTGTGCCATGTTAATTTGATATTGTTCCAGTTTTTTAATCAAAATGTCAAGTCAAATGCCTTACAGAATTCTAAGTACATTACATCAGTACTATTACTTTTATCAACCACACTTGTAATCTCATCAAAAAAATATCCAGCTAGTTTGAAAGGATCTATTTTCCATAAATCTGTGTTGATTGGCATTAATTATATTATCCTCCTTTAATTCTTTATCAAGGCCCATATTAGTGACTCCATTATCTTGCCCAGGATCATCCCAGACTGACAGGACTGTAATTATCCAGGACATCCCATTGACCCTTTTAAAATATTGGTCCCATTAGCATTCTTCCAGTCTTTTGGAACTTCCCTGATATTCCAAGACTTATTGAAAATCAGCATTAACAACCCAGTGAGCTCCTCAGCCAGATTTGCTGATTTAAAAATATCAAACTTTAGTAGCTGCTCTTTAACCTCCTCATGAGATACTAGACTAGAAAGGGTGTTTTTTCCCCCAAATAGAGAACAGAAATATATATTGAACACACCTTTTTTGCATTATTATTGTTGAATTATAATATTTCTGTCTAGTAATGGACCAATACCGTTGTTAGGATTATTTTTGTTCCTAACACGCTTTAAAAACTCCTTATTGTTCTTAACTCTGCTAGCCATAGTTTTCTCCTTGTGTCCCTTTGCCTCCTTTATCAATTTTCTACAATTCCTAACTTCTCATTCATATTCATTACTATCAACTCCCTCTTTCTTTTTACTATTACTGAAGGGCCTAGGATCTCTAGTCATAGACCAGGACCCTGTTGTGCTAGCCACTGTACAAATGCTGAACAAAAGGACAGTCCCTAGCCCAAGGAGCTTACATGCTATCTTTTTATTGCAATTATGATACTGAGCTGCAACTGGGAGAAATATCCACCTGTAATATATTACTACTTTTAGGGCTTGATTCAAAATCCATTGAAACCAGTGGACTTGGAATGTAGCCCAATTGTGCCATCGCTGGTGAGTTACAAAGAAGAAGGTCAAGGTGAGGTCATAATGAAGGAGGTCATAATAAAGTTCTAACTGCCAGTGAAAGGCTGGTCCCCAAAGATCATCTCCTGAAAATGACATCACCAAACTGTATTGTATCAAAAAGGAATGAATACATAGCAACTTTCCAATTGGTACTGTGTTTCTGTGGCTTGGAAACCTTTCTGAATCCCAAATTATGCTTTAAAAAAACCCCAAAACCTGAAGTGGCGGAATGGAAATCAAAGCAGTGCTATTTTGCGTGGTTTCTGGTGAAACATGCAGACAGTGATTAGCAGCTCATGAAATTTCTATACCAGAGGCAGAGGTTAGCAGGAGAGAAACAATCTTTGCCCTTCACCCCTCCCCCGAAAATGAAACACATATGAAGCAAGTTTAAGGATCCAGCCTCTATGGTATCGAAACATTCAGGCTTCATTTCTTGTTCTTATGCTGAATGTGGATGTGAGAAACCGTAGGGGAGTTTTTAAGCCACACTGGCATATTTTTAAATTTACTTTCACAGGAACCAAAATAGACAATGGAAAAGAACTAAACACACTTTCAGTTTCCAATTAGGAAAAGGCGCCAGGATTTTATTTTACCACAAGCGTTCTTGTTTAGTTAGTGGTGCATGTGATCCTCCTACAAATGTACAATCTCTGTAATGGGAGCAGGAAAAGTAATTAAAGGAATCAGAGGAAATAACCATCCAAAATGGAGGGAGCGTGGCCCAATGGATAGGGGACTGGATAGGGAGTTAGGAAACCATTCTGTTCTAACTCAGACACTGACTTTGCTTTGTGACCTTGGGCAAAGCATCTCTCTGTGCCTCGGTTTCCCCATTACTAATGAAGGGGATAATGATCATTACCTTTTGAGATCTATGGATGAAAAGCACTGTATACTAGTGAAATATTTGTATTCAACAGCGCTTGGGCTAACAATGCTATAAGTCATTTTTAGAGCAAAAGATTTACACAATGTGCTCAGGCTTGCTCTGTTTTAAAGAAAACTAGTCCCAGGTCAGTTTGTGAGGTCACTTCAGCAGTCACCACTTTGATGCAGATAGCCCTCTACAACACATTGTGCAGAGCACTAAAAGAAAGTTGGCTATTTCTTCACGTTTCACACCTTCTTAATTACCCACCTGCGTTCCTTTTATTATAAAGGCTTGAATAGGATCACTCATAAACTAAAGGCCAAAAGGAAATTGCCTGTTTGTTAAAATTGCCTTATCAATGTACAATGGAATCATTTAATATCTGAACCCCTGGCCATGGCACTCTGAAGCCTACATGGCCCACAGTGAGCCTGAAACACATGCCCACTAGCCTAGGGGAGCTACAATTTTAACCAAAATCTCAAATCCTTCCATCATAGAGTATCACATTAACTCTTCCTGCACTAAAGCTTGGATTTCACCCCAATCTCTGTTAAAGCCCCAAGCATGATCCGAAAAGTAATATCACATCCTTCTAGGTATTAGTACACCCAAGTGGACGCTTACCGGTTTTCAGTCAAACTGCTGTCCGGTGAAGTGTTAAAACAATAGATCCTCTTGAAGTTGAAAGGGGCCTGGAAGAGTATCCGGTGCATTCTGGTGAAGTTGGGTAGGATGTTTTTATTACTTCTAGATCATTTCTAGAGGGTGAGGAGTGAGTGTGTGAGAAAGAGGTTCAGAGGTGATGTTGATGATGATGTAAGGTGGTGTCCATTGGGAGTGAATACTGATGATAAATGGCTCCATACTTTATAACGTCCTGTGTTATGCAGATGAGACTAGACGATCATAAAGGTTCCTTCTGGCCTTAACATCTATGTGTATCTGACCATCATCCCAGCTTGTTTTGTGGTCTAAATATGTTTTAATTAAAAAGAAAAACAAACAAAAAAATGTAGATTTTAAGGCCAGAAATGGTCCCTTATGATCATAGGTAAATAAATGAATGTGTGAATCTTTATTTCACACCTTCTTGCACCTCTCTGTGGATGATTTTTCCTGCTACAGCCTCTCTTTTGGGGTCTAAGTTGCACCAACTTACTCTCATTCTGACGTTCACTTACATATCATTTGCACATTCATCTCCAGTATCTCTGAATGCAGCCCAGTACCCAGCCTAGCCTTCAGTATCTCCAGTGATGACAATGCTGTACCATCCCCAGCTTGTTTCATGGTCTAAATCTGTTTTAGTTAAAAAGCAAAACCTAAAACAAAAATTCCTGTTATTTCAACCAGTTTTTTCCCATGTATCAGCTCCTGTTCCAGAGGATGACAGATCAGGCTAGTTTAGCTTGCATACAGCCCAGAGGATAAGACTGGTCATGATATAATTCGGCCTGAGTGTTTGACTAGAAGGTCTCCTGTTACAATGAGATCCATAGGGTGACAATACACCGAAGCCATGACCTGTCCCATCCAGGCCTTCTTTTCTCCTTGTGTCTTTGTGCCATACCCAATTTGCTGTTCAGTTTCCCGCCGGTCTTGGACTTTGGTATTCAGCTGTGTAATTCCAACCATTCAATCGCACAGTTCCCAGAGTCTGTAATAACAACAACAATTAAGGATGAAGAGGCCGCAACTAGAGCTATATATTTTTTTCAAAAATGTATGCCACTGCCAAAGGAAGTGCAGCAGAAACAGCTGCATGATCTCACCCATCCGTGTCTATGACAGGGGAGCAACAATTACCCTTAGGGTACAGTAGCTGTTCACGAGTCTGGCTCTGGCTCATAAGACAGGGTCACGGATAGTGCCAAGTGGCTGCTTCTGTGATGGCTTCTCTGACAATGAGGCTTTGGAAAAAAATTTCCCCTGGAGGGGCAAGAAATTTAGTTTAAAAAACAAAACAACTCACATTAAAAGATGAGCTCTAAACCAATCAAAGTCAGAGACTTCAGCATTCTGGTTGCGTCACTTTCTGTCCTCTGTTTCTATGGCATCCATGTTTCTGGTTGAGGGCCCTTAGTGGAACAGTATAGGAGGAATCAGAGGCCCAGGGATGGGAAATAGGATGGAGCATGAAGGCTCAGGGTGCATCTTCACTAGGAAAAATGGTGTGTTCTTACCTCAAGTTAGCTAACGCATTGCAATCGACACAAGGTAAAATCCAAGGGAAGCAGCAGGATTGCTGAAGTGCCTGATTTTGATCCTTGTGTTAGCTACCACAAAATAAGAATACGCCTTTTTTCCCTAGTGAAAACAATACCTCAGGGTCTTGGATAAAATACTTGTCTGAAGTGTATCCTTTGCATTATTTTGAATTCTCCCTTCACTACAGTAGAACCTCAGAGTTACGAACACCAGAGTTACAAACTGACTAGTCAACCACACGCCTCGTTTGGAGCCGGAGATACGCAATCAGGCAGCAGAAGATTAAAAAATAAAAGAAGCAAATACAGTACAGTCTTGTGTTAAATGTAAACTATTAAAAAAAATTAAGAAAACGTTTTAAAAAAAGATTTGACAAGGTAAGGAAACTGTTTCTATGCTTGTTTCATTTACATTAAGATGGTTAAATGCAGCATTTTTCTTCTGCATAGTAAAGTTTCAAAACTGTAGTTAAGTCAGTGTTCAGTTGTAAACTTTTTAAAGAACACCCATAACATTTTGTTCAGAGTTATGAACAACCTCCATTCCCGAGGGGTTCGTAACTCTGAGGTTCTATTGTACGATTATGAGGAAACTCAATGCCTTTCTGTCTCAGCTGAGCTCATTGTGGGAATGTTTGAACTGAGCTCTGATGTCGGAGGAGTGGCTGAGTGCCAACATGATGATGAAAGTGTCAAGTAGAACAGACCTGCTTAGAACAGGTTAATGCTGCCCTCTGGTGTTGGGGCATCTGGGGGAAAAGGCAGAGCTCACATTTGCAAAGCAACAAAGGGCCAAGATACTGGGAATCAAAGGCAGATGCAAACATCTGTTTCCACAGGGGCATCTCTGGTGTTAGTGGGTCTTGTATTATCTTTAGGGTGTATAGAAAATGATGAAAAACCTGGCACAAAGGGGCCTTGCTGCCAGCAGAGAAAAGCTCTATTTTACTCTTTTGGACTCCCCCTGTGTTATTGTCTTTGTCCAGTTTAACCTCCCCTCTTTTATGAAATTAAAATGATCAGAGCAGATAAGAAGCAAATTTAATTAAGGCCACTTTTTTTAAAAACAAGAAAAAGGAACCCAGGCAGCTCTCAGCAGCCCTGTTATTCCCTTTGAAGGTCTGACTCATCTTCCTGGTCCTATTAAAACATAAAGCACGTGTGGTGGGCTAGCAGGGCTTAACCACACAGTGGGGAATCTTGCCTAATCCTATTTGATCTCCCTTTATTTTCACAAATCACAGACCCCGGCTTCAATATTCAAAAGAGAGGGGGCCCTTGGAATGGGAGCAGAGGATTTCAGGCAGCCCGTCAGCTGCTAAGCAGGCTTCATAAGAGGAGTTTTGAATGTGACTAACCAGGTAAATAAACACTGACAAAACCATCTTTTAACCCTAAGACACCCATTGAGGCAGGAGATTAAATCAGGTGTCTGGATGTATTTGATCAGGAGGCTCAGAAGGCATGCCTTGTGCTCTATAGACCAGCTTTATCTCCATGAGGTAATGTTTTGCGCTGACTCAGGGTCATTAACAAGAGACCCAACTGCTCACAAATCAGAACAGATAAACAAATCGGGGAATAGGGAACAGTGCCGGGGAAAGAGCACACATCTGCCTTATCACTTGGGTTCTTATCTCACGGCCTTAGCCTACATGAGCTAAAGTACACAGTGTGTTAATTCAGGCCATCTCCTAGTGTTCCTGTAGGCAACCAAGTTTTAATGCTGCTAATGTGAAGTTGGGGGCGGGGGGAGATATACGTTTTCACAGATGATTAGAACTTTTTTGATAGGCACCGGGCAATTATTGCCTCCAGAGAGCTTCGTAATTTCCTAAGACATTTTCTATCGTTAATCCTGCAGGCAATTCCTCCCTCTTCTGCGTAAATTAAGGGCCTGACTCTGAGTTTTATACAAGTGCAGCTCCAATCAATTTATTTCTTCTGATTTACACCTGAGGAAGGCAAGGCAGCCTCAGGCCCTGTACAGCTGGGTTTCCACACTGCAGAATGTAGGGGTCACCCTACAGTTTTCCATGTTAGACTGGGCAAAAATTTGCAGATTAATAGTTTATTAGATGAAAAAAAAATGCTGGTTTGGTTGCCCTGAAACTCACTGCAAATTCGACACGAATAGTTTCGGCCAGAGAAGGAGGTGCTGCTGCTGCAGCAGACCCACATCGACTCCCAACCCCCATCCCCATCCCCATCCCGTGTGCTTATTACTTTTAGCTTGGTGATTAAGGCATTCACCCAGGATGCTCAGAGACTCAAGCGTCAATCCCTGCTCTGGAACAGACCCGCAATGCAATTTTTTGTTCCAATTCACCAAAAACTCCGAAAAATTTCAGCTTTGGTTTAACCATGACCATTCTTTTTTACTTTTTCAGAATTGCCATGGAACCAAAAAATCACTTATTTGCTCAGGTCTACTCCATACAACTATATCCATATCATGCATACAGTAGTGGCCTCTACCAATGAACCATTGGGCCATGCTATGGTGTGAGCATGGAAGCCCTTTCAACAAGGTGACCCATACTCCTGCCACTAAATTCAGCCATAGCATACAGTAACCAGCTGCAAAAAAATCAGTGGGACTCATGCCTGCTTATGCTAGGGCCGAATTTAGTTGCTGAAGTGCCAGGCATTATATAGCCCTTGTAGATTTAATGATCTATGCATTTTCTTCATGTTCATATGAGACATCTCTTTCTTTCTTTAACTCAGATGCATGCAGAAAGTCACAACAAGAAATCTGGGTAGCCATCATTATTTTGGACTGCAAAACCTTTTGATTGTGGTGAAGGCAGGAGTTGTCCCCTATTGTGTAGGCAGCACCAGGAGATGAACACCTCACATGAGTTCGCTGTCTTCACTTCCTCCCCTCCCCCCAATACATTTAATGCTACTGGGCCAATCCTGGCCACCTGTGAAAACCTTTCCTTACTAAACACAAAGTTAATCTAGTTGAGCTCTAGATTAACAACGGCAATCCTCCCAGTCACTAGTCCTTGCTTGTACTCAGCCAACAAACTGCATGGTGAAGGGGAAGGAGGCAGGTGTTTGCAAGGGTTCCAAATAGCTGGTCTTTTCTCCAGGTCAGGGAGGGCTTCCTCTGGGCAGAGCTTCTCTTTTTCTATACTCCTCCTTGATCTATTATCCCATTTAGCAAGAGTTTACAGTTCCTTTCAGCCAGGGTGACCTTTATTTTACATGAAGAGAACAACAGCAAACTTAAGGTCTCCAAGAAAGAGCACAGTGTGTGTGTCTCCTAAATGACTGTCTGCATTGACCTCTGCTTCTCTGAATGGTTCCCTGTAACTGCAGAGAGCAGACTCTTAGACCTTTAAATGAGTAGTGCACCCACAATCGAGCATGAACAGTTATCTATCTAAATAATACATAACTCTTAGTCAAAAGACACGCAGAAGAGGACACCCGTGAGGCTCACATAACAAAACAAGCTGCCTATACATACATTTAACTGTAATTGAAGTTTAACTAAAAGGACTTGCTTGTTTGTAAGGCTTGCCATGAGTCTGCCCGGGAGAAATAAGACACTGGAAGTGAGGTTACTAAAATACACTTCTAATACAAGCCGTGCAGGTGTAACCCACGTGTGATTGCATGTTATAAATCTTCTCTATAACCAATATATAGAAGATATGAGTCTAGAGAGCTCTATCTCAAGCTGTAGAACCTCAGGCTTTTTAGCTCTGGATTTCCCTGGTCCAGTTCCCAGTATGTCAGTCAAGATGGTGGCCCCCACATCAAGAGAGATATAGGGTGACCAGATGTCCCAATTTTATAGGGACAGTCCTGATATTTGGGGATTTTTCTTATATAGGCTCCTATTACCCCCCACCCCCGTCCCAATTTTTCACACTTGCTGTCTGGTCACCCTAGAGCAGTGGTCCCCAACCTTTTTGTGGCCAGTAGCACATTCATGTTTTCAGAAGAGTGTGGCGGGCGCCAACGATTTTTCAAGGCTTATTTTGTATTTGTACATTAAATAATACGAAAAACATCATATTTAATATTACATAATATATGAATCCATAACATAAAAAAGGTAATTTTACATGTAAAAGGTATTAATTAAATTATTCAGCAATTACTCTTTCACCTTACCTTGTGAATTTGCTCTTTTTTATCTACCTCTAAGAAAAATTAAGGCGTTTTTACAAAATAAATATCATAACCATTCGGTCCATTCTGCAGAGGCGGAGCATTTTTTGTTGTTGTTTTGTTTTGTTTTGGCGGCAGTTCTGGGCAGTGCAGAGAGAAGCCTGACAGAAGCCGTGAGAACAGAGAACACTGGCGCCCGCAGCACTCTGTCCCCAGCAGGCGCGGGGCCGTAGCCTCTCTCCCCTGCTGGGCACTAGGCGGGTGCACATAAATGCCCCGGCGGGTGCCATGGCGCCCGCAGGCACCTCGTTGGAGACCATTGCCCTAGAGAGATACGATTCCAGTCTGGAATATGAAGTCCAAAACTCCTCTATCGCTTTCTTTGCTAATACTTGGGGAAGTTTTGCTCAAGATGCCAAATTTTTCGTCTTGTAACGGCCAGAGCTGGAAAACCAGCTCCAAACATCCTTTTTGGTTAGCAGACTGGCGTGACTTCTGCAATTGTGTTCATTATTTGTATTTTGCTGATTAGTTTTGATGAAGCATTTCCAACCTATAGGGCACTGACAAACTGTTCTCTTTGGATATTCATTATTCATATTGTACAATTAGTAACCTGGTATTGTGTAGGCTTCTTAATTAGATGACTGAAAGGTTTTAAACAGGGGACTAACTAAACTTGCATAACAATTTTGTAGCCAAATCCTGATTCATGCTAAAATTTGTGAAATTTTCAGGATTCATAAATATTTTCACAAATAGCTGGTGAGGTCCAAATACCCATATGAATCATAGGGAATTGAACTCACAAATTGATTTAAATCTTTTTTTCTAGCAGCTCTAGCCAATAGGAAGATCTGGGCAATTAAAGATATATTATTACTATGTGTATTTTGCTAGTGACAAGGAGTCCCAAGAGAGCAAAGCCCCGTCATGCTAGGTGTTGTACAAATGCACAATAACAAACTGGCCTGGTCCTAACAGTCTAAAGAGACAAGATGGTATTATCCCCATTTTACAAATGGGGAACTGAAGCCAGATCCTCAAAGTCATTTAGGCACCTTACTCCCACTGAAATCAGTGGAAGTTAGGAACCTAAGTACCTTTGACGATCCAGGCCTAAGTGACTTAAAAACGTAAGAGCTGCCATATTGGGTCAGATCTAAGGTCCATCTAGCCCAGTTCCTGTCTCCAATAGTGGTCAGTACCAGAGCTTCAGGGACAGTGTACGGAACAGGGCAATTTCTGAGAGCTTCACCCTTGTCTTCCCCCTAGAACTTATATAGTTCTTTATTAAACCCAGTTCTACTTTTGGCCATCACAACATCCCCTGGCAATGAGTTCCACAGGTTAATTGTGCATTGTGTGAAAAAGTAATTCCTCTTCTTTGTATTAATCTGGTTTATGTAAGGTCACACAATGAGTCTGTAGGAGAGCTGTGAACTAAACCCCAATGCCTTAAGTCCTAGCCCAGGCACTCAACCACCAGACCATCCTTCCTCTCTGTCTACACAGTCATATGTATGTTTACATATCTCAGAACAAGATAAGAACAGCCAGACTGGGTCAGACCAATGGTCCTTCTAGCCCAGCATCCTGTCTTCTAACAGTGGTCAGTGCTAAATGGTTCAGAAGGAATGAACAGAACAGGGCAGTTTATTGAGTGATCCATCCCCTGTTGTACAGTCCCAACTTCTGGGAGCCAGAGGTTCAGGGAGACCCAGAGCATGAGGTTGCATCCCTGACCATCTTGGCTAATAGCTATTGATAGACCTAGCCTCCATGAATTTATCTAGTTCTTTTTTGAACCCTTCACAAAACCCTCTGGCAATGAATTCCATAGGTTGGCTGCGCATTATGTGAAGAAGTACTTCCCTATGTTTTAAACCTGCTGCCTATTAATTTCTTTGAGTGTTCTTGTGTTATGTGAAGGGATAAATAACACTTCTTTATTCATCATTCATGATTTTATAACCCTCTATCAGATCCCTCCTTACTCATCTCTTTTCTAAACTGAATATTCCCACTCTTTTTAATCTCTCCTCCTATGGAAGCTGTTCCAGACCCCTAGTCATTTTTTTTTTTGTCCTTTTCTGTACTTTTTCCAATTTTAATATATCATTTTTGAGACAGGGTGACCTGAACTGCACACAGTATTTAAGGTGTGGGTGTACCATAGATTTATATAGTGGCAATATGATATTTTCTGTAGTATTATCTATCCATTTCCTAATGGCTCCTAATATTCTGTTAGCTTTTTTGACTTGCTGCTGTACATTGAGCAGATATTTTCACAGAACTATTCACAATTAGAGTTGCCAATTTTGGTTGGATGTGTTCCTGGAGGTTTCGTCACATGATATATTCTTTAATTAAAGATTAATTTTTAATTCCTGGACACTCCAGGACAATCCTGTAGAATTGGCAACCCAATGACTCCACAATCTCTTTCTTGAACAGCTAATTTAGACCCCATCATTTTGTATGTATTGTTGGAATTACGTTTTCCAATGCGCATTACTTTGCATTTATTAACATTGAATTTCATCTCGGATTTTGTTGTCCCATTACCAAGTTTTCCGAGATTCCTTTGTAACTCTTCACAGTCAGCTTTGGACTTACCTACCTTGAGTCATTTTGTATTATCTGTAAACTTTTCCACCTCAGTGTTTGCCCCTTTTTCCAGATCATTTATGAATATGTTAAACAGCACTTGGTCCCAGTACAAATCCCTGGGGGACCCGCTATTTATCTTTCTCCATTGTGAAAACTGACCATCTATTCCTGCCCTTTCTTTCCTATCTTTTAATCAGTCACTGATCCATGAGAGAACCTTCCCTCTTGTCTCATGACTGCTTATTTTGCTTAAGAGCCTTTGGTGAGGGACCTTGTCAAAGGCTTTCTGAAAGTCCAAGTACACTATATCCACTGGATCACCCTGGTCCACATGTTTCTTGATACCCTCAAAGAATTCTAATAGATTGGTGAGGCATGATTTTTCTTTACAAAAGCTGTGTTGACTCTTCCCTAACATATTGTGTTCATCTCTGTGTCTTATAATTCTGTTCTTTACTACAGTTTCAACCAATTGCCTGGTACTGAAATTAAGCTTATTGCCCTGTAATTGCCAGGATCGCCACTGGAGTTTTTTTGAAAAATCAGCATTATATTAGCTATCTGCCAGTCATTTGGTACAGTAGACACATGTTTGCACAATACCTTCTTGGATCAGTCTGAAATGAGACAGAATGGTGACTCTAGGAGTCAGGGAAAAGAGAGGAGTTTGTTTTTCTTTGTGCTACTTTATCTCACTTCAATGGGAGCAGTCAAAAATGTCGAGGATAAATGAAAAACAACTGTTGGGCTTGGGTCCAAGTGGTTCACAAAGAACCCCAAATGAGTTTATATCTTTCTTTCAAGTTGTACAAATAAAAGGTGCTGGCATAAAAAGAACAGCATTTTTCTTTGTGGAAATCATTCGCTGAACTCATAGCATGAATAAGATTTCCCCCACCCAAAATGCAATATTTTGCAATCTTAGGTTTTCCTTGTGCTAAGATCTTTCCGGAGAGACATCCAGCTGACACCCTGCCCACTTACAGTCATTACAGTCTCTGTACCAGTTTTTGCAACATCAGCAATGCTACTCTGGAGCCTGGGACGCATTCCAATTCAGGTAACTACTTTCAGCCTCCCAAGTCCCACTGCAGTTTCAATTGGACAGTGTATTTCCTGCTCTCGTATTGTTGCTGTGCACAGTTAAACTGCTGTCATGCCTCAGCCCAGAGGTAGGCGCACACCAGCTTCCAATTAAACATAACAATGGGCAGCTTTATTTTGTATCTAGCTTCTTTCATAAAATCACAACCCAAAATGTTTTTAAAAGGTAAGTAATCCTTGTAGGAAGGAAATGAGAAGTTAAAAAAAACAAGAAGAAAAGATACATTTTCAGATGGGCTTTGAAAAGTTATAGAGTCAATGAAGCAGAGAGTTACAGGACTAAAGATATCATGGCGATTTGTACGCTATAAGAACCAGATTAGGATAGAACAGAAAGGCTGTCCTATAACAGTGACAATGTTATATGACAATGCAGAGAGAATACGGGTGCATAGTTAGGATGGAAGTCGAAAGACAAAAGCTCCATTTTGGAGGTTGGTATAAATTCCTGCTGGATTTTCAAAACAAAGAGGGCACACTGATCTCTTTGAGGAGGGTGGTAGTGTAGCTGTGGTTTGCAATATGCGTAAGGCCCTTCGTTTTCAGTTTTTGCTAATTTTTTACTGAAAAATCACCCGGTTTATGAAAGCTATTATTAAGTTTTTACCAATGTTCACCCAAATTTTGGACTACTCAAGTACACGAAAATGATGAATATGTTGAGAAAATCCAGTGTATGACATTAGGTCGAGGTGTTTATGTCAATAATAAATTAGTCTAAGTAAATGTGAGGCTGTCTGGCATTTAAAGTAAGGCAACGTACTAGAAAATATGCACACCCACGCATGCTTATGTGTATGTACTGTTAATGAAATAAACCATAGCATTAAACTGCTTTTACTTTCAATACTGTTACGTTTCTCTATTTCCTGCTTTTTTCTGTCCTCCCATCCCCCAGTATTAACCCCAACGCTTCTCCAGACAACTGTGAAGTTAATTTCTTGCACTGATTTTAATTTTTTTTAAATAAACACTGATAAATTCCCAAGAAATTTTAAACAAAATAAAAACGGAAAATGAAGGGCCTTGAATATGTGAGACGTTGGGCAGTAGTAGCAGCATCTTGTTCAAGTTTGTCATTACCCTTAATTCAGTCCCCTTGTGCCTGTGTATTATATACAGGCTTTAATTACATGATCACATACTACCTTCCCCTCCCACCTCCCAAAAGACCCCTGTCTCATTCAGACAGTGCACACAATGTACCTGCCTCTGTTTTTCTCCTGTGATGCCGAGCTAGTCACTGAAGCCAGACTTTCCACAGGTGGTCACTAAAAAGTGTGTTCCTCATTTTTTGGGTGTCCAATTTGAAACCCTGGGGTCTAATTTACAGAAGCATCAAACACTCCCAGCTGCAGGTGAACTCAGTGGGAGCTGGGCTTTGAAAATGTTAAGTGCTCTATAATGCTAAGTCCTCTGGAAACTCAGACCCTGGGCATCTTAAACAGGTATCCAAAATTAGTGGAAACTTTGGACCCTAAACTCTCTGTGCTTCAGCTTCCCATCTGTAAAATGGGGATAACACCCCCCCTCACCTCAGAGGGGTGCTGTGAACATACATTCATTAATACTTGTGAGGGATTCAGATACTATAGTGAAGAGGCCATAGAGAAGCCCAAGAGGACGTTAATATTTCTGTCTTCAGTGCAGGGTATGGATAGTGTGCAGTAAATCAAACAATGAGGATAAAACAAAAAAACCCTGAACAATCAGCATAAAACACACATATAAAACAAAATATTGACTAGCTGCTTATTAAGTGAGCCCTTTCCAGCCTTGCATACTGAATGAGGCAGGGGTCCTGTGGTAAAAATCGTATGTGATCATGTCCCCAGCCAGTTCCATAACCACAAAACCATCTTTCCCCAAGACTTTCAAGCCATCGACAAAGGAGTTAGAGAAGATAAGGAGTGAGAAAAAGAAGGGCGCAGATACTGATTTACTCAGAAAGTGAACCAAGGCAGTGGCATACATCCATTCAATAGCATTGCTCTGGTCCCTCTCCCTTTTTAGATCGATAATACCTCACAGTTAATTGTTTTGAGTGTTTAGTTTTACCCTGCTCTATAAAAGAATCCTTTATCAAAAAGGAAATTGAATGGCCTGATTCTCCTCTGACTTACGCTGTCACAAATCCGGAGTAAATCCACCAAAGTCAAAGGAATTAAAAACTGGCGGGGAGATCAGAATCAGGCCCTCACTGTTTGTTTAGAATTCTCCAGGGACAACGGAAGCGAAGGAGGGAACCGAATGAAACACCGCGTTGGGCACGCTCTGCAGTTATTAGGAAAATTCCACCTTCCTGCAAATTGTATTTCATCACTTAATTAAAAAGGCATTTATTCTTCCGCTTTAATTAATATCTTGTCTCTTCCTTCCAAAGTACTTAATCCTGGAGTGAAATCATACTAGAAATATTACCCTGAAGTGAACATTGGCATTTTAGATCTCAACAAATCTTTTGGAGAGAGAGAGAGAGATTTAATAGCAGTAATTATAAACTACTCTGCCAACTTATGGGCTGCTTTACATTTCTGGCTTCCTGCCACATTTTTTTTCCCCCCAGCGCCTAATGAATAGCAACTCTTGTGTACAGTAGAGCTGTGCTCCGTTTAAGCAATATCCCCAAAGAAATTGGCCTTTACCAGTAGTTAATCACAACTTTGTTAGGCATTGCCTGGGGCGATTTGACAAAACCCATTCGTTAACTAGAAACTGTAATCGGTGGTTTATATCACAGCAATGTATACTTTCAGTGAGGCCACATTATAATAGATGGAAAATCGGTTATTTCCTGAGCATCCCATCACCAACCAATTTTCCACCAGTCAGCCCAGAGATGGATGTCTCATGGGCATATAGGGAACTGGATTAATTGATGTCAGCGTCTAGTGGGGAAAGATACCTAAAACACACACTAGAAGCTAGTGGCTTTCATAACAAAATAAAAATAAGCCACTGTACCATATTTGAATTGCCTCTTGTAAGCCAGGTTAGTCTTTCAAAAAAGTAAACTTTGATATTATATTAATATTGATATTACTCCTTAGCAGGGAGGGTAATTAAGCATTGGACCAACTTACCTAGAAATGTGGTGGATTCTCTGTCACTTTGCGACAAGACTGAATGTATTCCTAAAAGATACCTCAACCAGAAGTTACGGGCTTGATGCAGAAATTACTGCGTGCAGTTGGAAGGCCAGTGTTATCCAGGAGATCAGACCTGGTGATCATAGTGGTTCCTTCAAATCTATGAACCTGAGACTATTTTAAGGATTGATCATGCAATCGTTAGTCAGATGAGTAATCAGTACACCTGTCCTTGAAGTGAATGGGCTCGCTTGCCACTATCCTGGTGTAAATAAATTAGGGGCCCGATTCTGCTGTCTTTATACACATGGAGTATCCTTATTCACTTTGGTGACGCTACTCATGCAGAATCCCCTTTTGAGGTCGCTAGATGTTTGCCAGTACAAATGAAAAAGAAAGCTGGCAGGATCTAACCTCTTGCTTAGCTTCTCGTTAAGAAATCTTCCTTTCTTTCTGTCAACTGTACAGCTGGGGTCTGTTACAAAGGGCAAAATACTAACCCAAAGCCATGAGCATAACTGGAACAATTCACTCTCTTAGTGCTCTCGGTTTGGTTTGAAGTTTTCCCTCTGATCCAAGATCACAGATGCAAGTGATTACACGTACCTTCGGCGGATGGCACAGAAATGTTGCAAGACCCAGTTTTCAATTCTTTAAGGAAGGAAAAAAAAATCCAATTGAGTTAACAATTTCCTTCTCTATTTCCCTTCTTAATGTGATAAGTTGATAGGACAGTATTGTATCAAGCCTTCCTAAAAAGTGTGACAAATTCCTAAATAAGGGAAAGAATGACTGACTAGCCAACGGAGTTGTTGTAAAGCATGTGGTTGAAAGTCCTTGTGACATTACTCTGAAAAGATGGATTAACAGGAAGGCATGTGTTGCAGTGTAAGTTACAACTTATCTCAGAAAGTTTTAACTTTAGGCCTTTGCATGCCTAAGGAATCATTTTAAAGGGAGCTTAAGCTTTACGAGTCCCTTTAGATTCCTACACAAATCTGCAGCTGCAAAGATAGTTCAAACTATTTGATGAAGGGGCTGGGAGTTTGAACAGGACACAGGGAGTCACGATTCATGGTTTCTGTCCCTGGAAATGCCACAGACCCTCTGTGTGAATTTGGCCAAGTCACTAAAATGCTCTGTGCCTTGGTTTCCCCTCTCCAAAATATGGAAAGAATATGGAGGTTTGGTCCATTTGCCTGACGTAGATCAGTAGATGAATGGTGCTCAAATGAACAAAATAATTTCAGAACAGTTTGTGCTGTGCATTCCCTGCACTATTCTCCTCCCTCCCCCAGTGCCTGGCTCCACCTCCAGCCCAAATTCTTGCCTTTCACCTTAGTTTTGCTGTTCACGGATCCTCCACAGCTGTGAAAGTGGGAGCAAGATTTTCTCATAAGCGGCTCCTCTGATATGTCTAGCGTATGTAGATAGATATTTTGATGTAACTAGACATCCACAAGTTTGAACACTTATCCAGGGCGTATGTGGCCTATCCCAACCCCATAGGTCTGCTAAAATGAGATGAACTCTAGCACGGGCAAGACTACTCATGAGATTTCTGGAGCTTCTGTTTTTTTCCCAGTGGGGACAGAAATACCACAACTTCATCAGTGCAAGCACTTCACCTTCTGGTCCTGCTTAGATCCAGAACCAGGAACACTTTAGAAATACTAAAGGTTAAGCAGACTTTTTTTGAACCTCAGAAAAGATTTGGATTGGGTCTTATATGATTCATTTCTGATTCACCCGTCTGTATGGACCAGACACATCACTGAGCTTTGGAATTTGGATGTTCATGGAAAATTTAGAAGATGGTTGGGGTGTGCTAGGAAGCGTTATTTTAAAGATGAATACAATTACCCAGAAGAAACAAGAATGCAAAGACAAGAGCCTTCAGCAACATGACTGTCGAAGAGCTGGATAGCTTGGGGGTCGGAGATGGGGAACGTTCACGTGTATACAAAATATATCTGGCCGTGATTTAATGGTAGGCTTAAACATGCTTTAAAGAGTTCTAAGCACAGGAAGAAATATGCTGCTAGTAAAGCTTCCGTGTTATCAGCACAACTAAATAATGACGTGCAATGTGTCATGTGTAAAGAATATATTAATGCTTGCATAAATATTTTCCTAATGTCTGCTTGGCCGATGTCTACTTGGCAAATAACCAGTGGATAGTAAATAATGCTCACATTTCTGTTTATTTAAGGTCTATTTTCTCCCTTGTATTTTACATTGGCAATCATTTGAGGCCGTGCAGGGGAGGGGGAGGGGGAAGAGCCGCAGCCTTGTAAAACGGTTTGTTTTCCTTACAGATTTTGGGAGAAATAAACTGTTTATATCTTGGTGTTTCGCTGCCATGGCAGTGGATTGTTTTGTATGAGTATAAATTTTGTAAAGCTTAGCCAAGCAGTAGCTTTATCAAGGATGGAGGTGGGCGGGAGATGGGGAAATTGAAAGAACATGGTGAAGAAGACACTCTCTATATTCTATATAGGTTTTTATACTGCACTCTTCACTGCGATATCTGAGCATCTTTCAGTAGTGCATTAAGCGATGTGACTCTACATCTGTCCTGTGTTGTTGTTCACTCATCCTCTCCCCAGAGGCCCAGGCCTGTGCCGTGGAGGGTATTGTTTTGGTAGGGTGTCTTTTGTTTGTTTTAATATAAATATACCTGTGGGTATGTCTAGATGTAAGAGAAGGCAAGGTCCAAGAAGTGTACCTTGCACTTGGAGTGGAAAGTGGTGAGGTTTGGGGCTGGTCCGTACTTCCTGGGAGAGCTCATTCCACACTCGGAACATGGGGAAAGTTCAGTCTCGCACAGACGAGTTTTACCCCTATTGGTGGGAGTTCCATTGTGCCGGAGGGGCAGAGTTCTCAAGCATGGTCTTTGTCCTGGAGCGTTAGACAATCTTTTAGGTATCCTGGGCCCAAGTCATGGAGCAGTTTGAAGATAAGGACAGAGACCTTGAACTTGATTTGAAATTCTATGGGCAGCCAGAATAGAGAGCAGAAGTCAGGTCTGATGTGTCCTCAGTAGCCTGTGTTGGAGAGGAGAGATGCAGCAGCGTTCTGAACTAGCTGGAGTTTCCTAAGTGCTGAAGGCTTCATGCCCAGGATTGTTGCATTGCTGTAATGCAGCCGAGAGGTGACTGAGGTGTAAATAACTCTCAGTGACTCCATTGTTAATCTGGAGAACCTCCATGTAGTCCATGCAATTGCCTGTATTGGGACAGCATGGTGCTCCAAACCTGTCCCCCTGGCACAGATCTGAATGAGGTTGTTCTGAAGGCTCCATGGGTGGGACAGGGAGAGTCAAGGGTTTATGCTTCCTCACCCAGCAACAGCTTTTACCACTCACAGAATACCCTTCATAGGAGAGCTGTGCATGAAGTCAGAGTCAGATTTTGCAATTCATATAAGGATCTGTTTGGGAGGTACCTTGGGGGAAAGGCAGAATCTGGGCCATGGAGCCTGGGGTTCAAGACCCTCTCCTTCGTAGGGCCTCAGACCCAGCTTCAGCTCTAGTCCAAATGTCTACACTGCAATTTGATAGCCCCGCAGCCCGAGCCAACTGACCGGTGGCCATGCCATGGGTCTTTGATTGCAGTGTAGACACAGAGAGCACAGTGTGTATGTCTCCTCATCACAAGCTTCAGCAACACTTGAAAACTAAATGGCTCCATGCTACACACAGCACAGAGGTAAGTAGGGTGACCAGACAGCAAATGTGAAAAATCGGGATGGGGTTGGGGGTAATAGAAGTCTATATAAGATAAAGACCCAAAAATCGGCACTGTCCCTATAAAATCAGAACATCTGGTCACCCTAGAGTTAAGTACCCATTTGCCAACCATATTCCACCCAACTTAGAGAGTACACCCCCATTTTCACCACTGATTTTCATGTAATCTGACAAAGACCGATGTATCTATTCAGCCCATAGTCAATCAGTGTTTAATGTCTTAATCCAAAACTCATTGAAGTAAAACGGAGCCTTTCAGTGGATTTTAGCATTGGCTCTGATTGGTAACTTTTTTTTTTATTTTTTTTTTGGTTTTGATTTGCTGTTGCTTAAATCTAGAATACCCCAAAATCACACCATTCCACTGACTAACCCGAGAACCTTCAAATGCAAGGTTCCACATAAATATTATATCACCTATGCCTAGGTGACATTATGGTCTCATGAGCAAAGTTTACGACTGTTTTCTGAGTTAAGTTCCTCTAATTCGATTTTTGCCATCCGTGATGTAGCTGATTTAATCTGCAGATGAGGTAGGCAGGATTCACAGTGGGCAGAATATCTAAAACTAGTGAAAGTTCTCCAGAGACCATTGCCAAATGTAATGGAAAGAAGGAAAATTAATAATAAAGTAATGACTCAACTTGAAACAGGAAAAAAACAGTTAATATCCACTTCAGAGCTCAGCTGTCCCCCTCCAGCAACATTATTTACAGCTAATTAGAAGCTATTTTTAATATTTTGCTATAATTTAAATGTTCTTACACATTGTTTTTCAACAAAAGAAAGTGCCAAAAGGAAAGCTTGTCAAACTTGTCTTGGGGTTTTGCTTTTGTTGCTTTTTCTGATTAAAATCTTTATTGATTTTTCCACAAATCAAGAGCCCAGAAACACCAACACAAACCGTAAGGCAGCAGAGAAATTGTAATAATGCTGGTACAATACCCAGCTTGAATCCTACACAGCCTGATAAAGTTATGTGGGCATCTGGAAATTGACAGATTAATAATGCATTTTAAAAAGTTGAGTACATTTTGAAAGCTAGAGGTATTCCTTTTTATTCTAGATAGATAGATAGATAGATTAGATTGATTTATGGTTAAACAAAGTAATACGTCATTTCAACACTGCAAGTCTCTTAGGGCAAACTGCTGATCATATTTAAACCAACGTAATTCAGTTGACATCAGTGTGGCTACATAGGTGTAACTGAGAGTGGAGTATTTAAATCAAGATTGGATGCATTTCTAAAAGATATAATCATTCACAAATTACTGGATCAATGCAGGAAGCAATGGGTGAAGTTCATGGGCTTTATTAAACAGGAGGTCAGACAAGATAATCATAATGATCTGGTCAGACCTTAAAATCTGAGAGCAAAATTTGACTTCATTATTATTAAAGCTGGGTGAACTTTTTTTCTCTGGATAGCAACTTTGTCCAAAAATGCCTTTTTTGTGGTGCTGAAACTACTCACAAATTTTGGTCAAATTCGCCAAGTAATTTCAGCTGAATGAAAAAATAATTCAGAAAGGTTTAAATGTTTCTGACATTTTTGAAATGAACCTTTTCGATATTTCATTTCATTTTGAATTGATATTTGAAACATATTGTTTGACCTGAAGGAAATGTTTTCAATTTGCCAAATGTAACTCCAAAACATCATTTTTTGTTCAGAATTTGCCAAATATAACTCCAAAACATCACTTTTGTTCTTTTTCAGATTTGTCAGTTCAGCCACTGGACCAATCAATCAATTATTCACTCAGCTTTAATGATCATATCCCCATTGGCCAGTAGTGCCTTAAACCAAGTCACAGAGCCTCAACAGTGAATTAGGGAACTAGAAGCGTCACAGATTATGTCTGTAGTGCATGGTCATATATACAGCCCCAGCTAAATTCCCAACAATGTGCACTGCTGTCAGTGTAAAAACCTGAGGTGGATTTGCTCTGGGCTGCCAAAGTCATGGTGAGGATTGAGGCATGTCTCCAATAGGTTACCCAGTTTCCGTCTCCATTCCACATCCTCACTGCCATGCCTGACTTCCTGAAAAGCCATTTCCGTTACTTGGTTCTGAGTGCTCTGCAATTGTTTCCATTTGATCTTAAGATCACAGAAATGTAGGGCTGGAAGAGACCTTGAGAGGTCACCTGTCCAGCCCCCTATGCTGAGGCAGGACCAACCAACCCAAACTATTCCTGACAGGTGTTTTCTAAGCTGTTCTTATAAACCTCCAAGTATGAGGACCCTTGAAAGCCTGTTCCAGAGCTTAACTATCCTTAGAGAAAGTTTTTCCTACTATCTAACCTAAATCTCCCTTGCTGCGGATTAAGTCCATTACTTCTTGTCCTCCCTTCAGTGGATATGGAGAACAATTGATCACAGTCTTCTTTATAACAACCTTTAACTTATTTGAAGACTGTTATCAGGTCCCCCCTCAGTCTTCCTTTCTCAAGACTAAACATGTTCAGGTTTTCTAACCTTTTCTCAGAGGTCAGGCTTTCTAAACCTTGTATCATTTTTGTTGCTGTCTTCTGGACTATCTCCAATTTGTCCACATATTTCTTAAACGGTGGGGCCCAGAACTGGACACAGTACTCCAGGTGAGACCTCACCAGTGCCAGGTAGAGCATGACAATTGCCTCCCATGTCTTGCATATGACACTCCAGTTAATACACTCCAGAATATTAGCCTGTTTCACAACTGCATCACATTGTTGACTCTTGTTCAGTTTGTGATCCACTATAACTTCCAGATCTTTTTCAGCAGTACTAAAGTCTATTCCCCATTTTGTAGTTGTGCATTTGATTTTTCCTTCCTGAGTGTAGTACTCTGCACTGGTCTGTATTGAATGTCATCTTGTTGGTTTCAGACCAGTTCTCCAATTTGTCAAGATCATTTTGAATTCAAGCCTGTCCCCCCAATTATTAGCAAACCCTCTCAGCTTGGTGTCATCTGCCAATTTTATAAGTATACTCTCCACTCCATTATCCAAGCCATTAATGAAAATATTGAATGGTACCAGACCCAGGACAGACCCCTGTTGGACCCCACTAGATATTCCCCCTTCCCCAACGAACCATTGATAACTACTCTTTGAATACAGTTTTGCACCCACTTTATAGTAATTTCATCCAGACCACTTTTCCCTAGTTGGTTTATGAGACACGTAGGAGTCTTACTAAAATCAAGATATGTCACATCTACAACTTCCCCCCATCCAGTAGGCCAGTAACCCTGTCAAGAACTTGATCACATTTTCAAGGGCTGACCCCTGATCCCATGCATAACGCCATTAAAATCAGGGTTCTGCACTAGCAGATCTAATTGCAGGATTGGGACATAAGGGCCGGATTGAAAGCCCATTGAAATCAATGGAAAGACGCCCATTGACTCTGATGCATTTGGGATCAGGTTCTAAACATACAACCCTCCTTGTCCATCTCCTGAAGTGGCAGGAGGGAGGGAGCAGGGAAGTTACAATTCCTGATGATGCTTCAGCTCATCCCAGTCATGGAACTCAGTAATGTGAAAATCATTTCCACAATTTTTACTGATGAAACGTTAACCATTTTAATGTTCAAAATCAAGGTTTGGCTCTGCACCTAACCCCCCCACCCCTTCCCCTGAAATTGTTTCTGCATCATTTCACCCTATTACTTAAAGCTTTATTTAAGAACAAATAAACTCTCTCTGTCCCCGATTATAGACGATAAGCTATATCTGCCCTCAGGCAGCTAGCTTATTAGTTGCAGGATTACATCCGTCATCACAAATACCAGAATAGATAGATTTCCTGCTCTGTTCACGGCAGCGCAGAAATGTATTCATGTGTTCCCAGTGGAAACATATCAAAGTCGAGACACTTATCTCCAGGACAGACACCAGGTGGCACTCTAGCGTGTTTGATGCACAACAAACACCAGAAAGAAGTCATGGCTGGTTGAACGTGCATTCAACCCAGTGAACAGTGTGTAGTGACAGAATGCATGATCAGTGAACAGCTATAAACACGATGAAAACGGGCCTGGTGTCAGCGGTAATGATAACGTCAGCACTTCGCTAAGTGCCTGTAGGAGAAAGAAGAGTTCTGGTTAAGGCAATCCACCCTGTGCGGTACAACAAAGCGACAGACTGTAATGAGCCCTTGGATTGACAGGAGAGGATTATTGGTACATAGCTGTCTATTGTACTGTATTTAAGAGTCATTCACCATTGCCTGATCTATGCTTAAACATGGAGTATTTCCAACTCCAGATGTTCACTTCCCCACCTCATGGGGTGGTAGTGAGAATAAATACTATATGAGTTTGTGGGGAGTTATGGTAAGGGGGGGGGGGCATAGACGTACCTAAAACAGACAGTCTTTGGCAGTAGCTACCACACAATGGAGAAATAAATAAAATCCTCTCTTTCCAGTGATGGATTAGCCACTGGGCCCATGATCAGGATCCCCTGCCAACTGGGGGGCCCCTGGAAAAAATCCACCGCCTGACAGTGGAAGCCCAAAGCCCTGGCTATCTGGCTGGTGGGATGGGGGAAGCCCCCGTGCCCCAACCTCGCTCCGCGGCAGCAGCGCCAGCCCCCCGCAGCAGCTCCCGACCCTGGCCCCAGCTGAAGCTGTGGGATGGGGGAAGCCCCCCCAGCACCCTCTGTGTGGATTGTCTGATAGACCCAAAGGGGGGAAGTTGCATTTTTGATTATCTCAAATTAAACTGAAAGAAACCCCATACTTGTTCTTTACCGATTTACAAATTACACCAAAGGATAAATAAACACACCCACTCCAGCTATAATCCCTCAGTTATGACTGGAAATAAGATGCACATTTTTAACATTAAGGGTAGTTAGCCATTGAAACAGCTCCCCACGAAGTGTGCTGGATTCACCCTCACTTGGAGCCTTCAAATCAACACTGGATGTCTTACTATCTAAGAGATGTTCCAGTTCAACCTCAAGTTACTGGACTCAATTCAAGAATCATTCGTTGAAATGCTCTGGCCTGGGCCATCCAGGAGTTCACAGGAGATGATCACCACCATCTCTTAGGGGTCTATGACACTGGAGTTTCCTGTATCGCACAGTCACTGACCTAGTTAACAAGGGGCTAATAATCATGATCCCATGAATCAGTTGTATTAACACGTTGCTTGCTGCCCGCACTTAGGGCTATGTTTTCAAAGAGTTCTCACGCCAGTCTTTAAACTTTCACCTAACTTGTAACTTTTTTTTCCCAGCCTATGATTCTGTGCACTGAAAATGGGGCAGTTTGATAGAAAACACACACCTAGTCTATGCAAACAATTTTTAATATTACTATTCCCACCTCTTCCCCCCTCCCTCTCTTCCAGCCACGGTTGTCTGTTATATCCACGTGTGCCTAATCTTAAACCTGATCACCTTGATGCAGGAACTGTTTGTGTCCAGCTCCCAGGCCCATAATTAATTTAAGGATGGTAGAAGGCTGGGAGCGTTTTGTAGCAAATTACATTTGCTCCTGAATGAGGTAAACCTACATTCAAACTGTAGCTCTGACTCCTGGTTCTTTAAAGCTGTCGGACCATTGCTCCATTGCCTTTTCATTCCCCTCACTGACAGAGCTGTGCATAACTAGAGCTGCAATTGCAGGACATGCTCCTGGAGCCTAGTGACAGGTGGTTAACAGCTCCAGGATGCCTGCCTGCTGGAGCAGTTTAACAAATGATCAGCACAGTAATTTTGTGGTTAACTAACCTTTTGCTGTAAACAGGCCTGCTAATGGAGCTCCCTAACGAGGCATCCTCCCTTTTACTGAGCCAGGCTGAGTGTTGGGAGACTACCTGAAAGGGGGTTCCAAAGAGGATGGAGCTCGGCTGTTCTCAGTGGTGTCAGATGACAGAATAAGAAGCAATGGTCTCAAGTTGCAGTGGGGGAGGTCTAGGTTGGATATTAGGAAACACTATTTCACTAGGAGGGTGGTGAAGCACTGGAATGGGTTACTGAGGGAGGTGGTGGAATCTCCTTCCTTAGAGGTTTTTAAGGTCAGGCTTGACAAAGCCCTGGCTGGAATGATTTAGTTGGGGTTGGTCCTGCTTTGAGCAGGGGGTTGGACTAGATGATCTCCTGAGGTCTCTTCCCACCCTACTATTGTATGATTCTATGGTGTCATTCTTACTCCTCCTTTTTAAAAACGGCACCGATGGACATAAAGACACCAAGACCGTCGAAAAGAAACAGAGCAAACTTTAAACACGAGAATGGACTTTAAGTGGCTTATTCCTGTAAACCATGTTTCCCAAAGCTGAAAAATCCAGTCTCTAATGTTGTGCTTGAAATTTGTAATGCCCATTTTTTCTGCCAGTGTT
Source organism: Trachemys scripta elegans (assembly GCF_013100865.1). Lineage (NCBI taxonomy): Eukaryota > Metazoa > Chordata > Testudines > Emydidae > Trachemys > Trachemys scripta. Next base: position 101,725,321 of record NC_048305.1, on the reverse strand, counting down.
TGTCTGGTGCTTTATTTGATGCCCAGGATTCTGCATTTGTGTTGCCATAGCCCCTAGGAAGTCTTAGTGATGGACCAGAACCCCACTGTGCTAGGTGCTGTACAGACACAGTCCTTTGCATGCGCATAGCCTTCTCTTTAAGTTTGTGTATGAACCTGACGTGATCAATCTCCTGAGATTTAACAGGACGGGAGTAGAGGGGGGGATGAGAGTTTAACAAGCTGGCCAGGATCCTAGAGCCTAGAAGCATGTGGACAGAACCTCTCACCCTCACTCCTTGTCAAAAGCCCTCATTGTGTAGTAGAGTATGGCGGGTGCCAGGGTCGCCCAGAGGATTCAGGGGGCCTGGGGCAAAGCAATTTTGGGGGCCCATTCCATTAAAAAAAAGTTGCAATACCATAGAATACTATATTCTCGTGGGGGGCCCCTGTGGGGCCTGGGGCAAATTGCCCCACTTGCCCCCCACTCTGGGCAGCCCTGGCAGGTGCCGGTGGTAGAGGGCCTCGCAATCACTGTGTGAAACAGGTTTCCATTCAACGTGCAAGCGGCTGTTGTGGTGGGAAGAGGATAGGAATGGGAGATGGCATGTATGATCCCAGCTCCCAGGGTTTGGTTCCCTCAGAGAGAGTCTTCTCCATCAGGGGCCACAAGGCTCCATCAGCCTGGGGCCTTCGTCGCCTGGGCCAATGTCAATGGTGTCATTTAAGCCCAATGTCTCCTATGCAGGGCTGGCTCCAGGCACCAGCGCAACAAGCAGATGCTTGGGGCGGCCAACAGAAAGGAGTGGCATGTCTGGCTCTTCGGCAGCAATTCAGCGGCGGGTCCCTCAGTCTCGGAGGGAAGGACCTGCCGCCGAATTGCCACTGAAGAATTATGGCTTTTTTTTTTTTTTTTTTTTTTGCCGCTTGAGGCGGCAAAAACGCTGGAGCCGGCCCTGCTTCTATGTTGCACAGAAATTTGCTGTGACCACCGCTGCACACACTTTCATCGCGGAAAACGATTGGCCTCCAAAACAAGGAATCCTTGCCCTGGGGTGACAGGCAGAGCTAGTTGTGTTACACTGAGGGAAGGAACCCCTGAGGGTCTAATGCATGAATACATTTCCCAGGGTCCTTCTCACTCATTGCATCCCACATTTGGGCCTGGGCAGGCTGAGGGGTGTGCAAGGCCCAGAAATGGCTTCTCTGATCCCAGCTCGCAGGACGATCTCAAATGGTACCTCAGAAGGAAATTGTTTGAAAGAAGCAGAAGCCTCAAGGCTCCTCCTGCCTGGGGCAGAGATGAACGCCTTCCACTATCTCCTGGGCTCATCTTTTCCTGAGGGCTTATGAGAAGCAGGATGTTGTTTGAGGGGCAACCGTTGAGTCATTCAGCACCAGTGTGGTGAATAATGCTAGATCAGTGAGGAACAAATCTACTTTTCTTCTCCTACTTTGGAGGCCTGAGGGCTTAGGTCAGCTGAAGAGGTGGAAGGTTCTGTGGCAGAGTTCAGAGAGACAAGGTGGTTTTTTGGGGGGGAGTGGGGTCTAGGAGGAATGTGGCCCTTGGCAGCAGCCGGCAGAGTGCTATCTGGAATCCAGAACATTCTAGAAGCCTTAAAGGCCTAGGAGTTTAATTTTGGACACCAGTGAAAAGCCAAAACAGAATGGTTCAAAAACTGAAACTCAACACTCATTTATTTAGCTCATTACTGATCCTACTCCATTGTGGCCAGAGTATCTGAGCGCCTCAGAGTCTGAAACATATTTCTCTTCACAACACCCCTGTGAGGTTGAAATTATTATTGTCTCAACTTTACAACTGGAAAACCAAGGCATAGGGGGGCTAAGTGACTTGCCCATGGTCTCACAGGAAGCCTGTGGCAGAGTAGAGACTTGAACACAGGAAAGTGTTAGGCTAGTTCCCTAGCCACTGAACCATCCATCCTCTCAACCAGCCATGCTCCCTTAAATGATCGGTCTTCAAAAACATCAGTTTTATTTTTTAAATGTCTATAAATACCCTCACTAACATAAGTATACCTACAGAATATCACTACAAATATCTCATATAACTCTTTGCTATCAAACATTACACAACATTAATAGAAGCCAACATGCAAACCTCTCCAAAAGACAATCTTCCATTTTTTTAATTTAACAGTTGTATTCAATCATTTCCCCCTTCATCTCTTCTTCTTCTTCCTCCTTTATTTCTTTTTGATATGGTGCTTCCTAAAAAAACAAATGTGAAATTTCTAACAGTTCTCTAAGGTGGGAATCTTCTTTTATAAATCACTTATGCACATCCTAGCCTTAAAAAAATCCAAACAAATCTTGACTTTAGCTTTCTTGGTTTCTCGTCCTTACAGATACTTTCTTCCTTTCTTAACATTGCCCAAAACTAGTTTCTTGTTCTCCCCTTCTGATCCCTTTGGAGACTCTATAAAGAGATTCTCCCATTAGTGTCCTTTAGATTGACACTGCTACGACCAAAGTTAGAATCTGGCCCCTAGTGCTTGAGCTTTGCAGAGGAAGAGACCATACTCAGATCTCTCTTGAGGTCCAGGCTTGCTGGCATCCTCAGCCCCTTGGCCTCCAGAGAGTGAACCGCTCCCCTGCCCCCAGCTGATCCAACCCCTAATTGCCTCATCTCTGCTCCATCTGGCATCCTACTCCAAAACTGCCTCTTATTCCTAACACATCCCCTCACCTCCCCCAGGACTATGACCGTCCCCTGCTGCCCTTACCTGAGATCATCTCCATATAGGAGCTTTGTTGCTCCTGACTGGAGACTTTTGCTCAGGAAAAAAAAAGGGAGTAAACAATAAACAGACACCCTTTTAGAGGTGGAAGTAGTTAGATCCTACTCGCTCGCATGAAGATGTCAGCGGTCTATCAACGATCACATCTGGAGATTTCTTTCAACCACTTTTTGGCCTGAGAAGACAACAAAGCTCTGGGTGGCTGAGAACCCTTCAACCACCCAGTGCTTTTCATATTTCTCACCCATCGCTGGAGACAGTCACTCCCACTGAACCAGTTCTAAGAACATGCCTTTGTTTCATCAAGGACTAAGGAAGATCAATGGAGTCTCTTCTATTCCGCTGCTAACCAGGAGAATAAACAGAACTCCATATTGCCCCACCTCTCTCGTCCAACTCCGCAGGGACCCTGGTGGGAGAAGCCAACATTAACGCTCACAGACCAGGGTCTTGTTCAAGCAAGAACGCTTGTAGTAAGACTTTAGTATGAATTAAAGATAACACGGCCCTCTGTTGTGGTGTGGCAGAATTCAGCAGCCACCGCACCTGGCTCACCAGAAAAGCCTGCTGCTTAGCATTTAGCAGAACTGCAGATTGAAAGAGACAGAAGGGTGGAAAGAAAGCACTGGTGCCCCACCCACTGCTGGATAAAGCACACACAGAATTTCCCCTGAGCTCCTTCCCAGATAAACCATACTTATGTGTAGCAGCTATTACAGCAGCACTTTGAAAGTCACCTTAGTTCTTTAAGGAGGCCCTCTACCCCTTCTCCGCTCTTCCTATGTTAAAGTGGGGGATGGAGGCAGGGAACCCTATTAAGAAGGGGGGAATTATTTAAAGACTCTGGAGATGAGTGATTTAGTTCTGATCCCCAGTAAAAGGGAGCTGAGGAACGTGTACCTGCAGGGCCTGACTGTGCCACAAGGGGGTGCTCTAGGACGGCCCCCTGCCACAAGACTCTATAGACTGTCCCATTAGTGCTGTTCAGATTCACACCGCTGGGACCCAGATCAGAGTCTGGCTGCCAGTGTTGGAGGTTTGCATGGGAGCCATGTGCAGGGACCACTCATTCCCTAGAATCCCCCCAACCAGCTTCTCATCTTGCGTCCCTGTGCCCCCTCTAGCTGTGGTCCAGCAGGGGGAGCTGTGAGAGCAGAGTGTGTCTGGTTAGCAGGCCCACAGGGACCAGCTGTGTGACAAGCTGGCTGGGCTGGAGGAATGACTGAGTCGGGGAGCTGCAGGATGCATGTGGTTTGGCAGCCCTGTTGTTGCATCATCCTGTAGTATCTGGGTTTATACATAGATTAGCCATAGACTGTCCCGTCCTGTGTTTGCACAGCACCTCGGGCAATGGAATCCGGAGCTCAGCTGAGACTCGGCGGTACTGCTGGAACTGACACTCCTTGCAGTGACAGCAGTAGGGACCGTGAACCTGGGACCTTCAGTAAGAAAAGCACGAGTGTCTGCTGCTGGTGTCGAAGACCTAAGGCCCAGAGCCTCTAAGGTATTCAGCCTCCTAACTGCCACTGATTCCAACCTAAATACCTTTGAGAATTTGGGCCTAAATCCCTTAGCTGGCAGCTCATAAAACTATTAGGTGAGCCAGGGGGAAAAATGCCCATCCTCGGTTGTGTGGGTTACTCTACGGTAATGTAAACAATAATGAAGTCATAAAGAATGGCTTCAAAATGTATGGATATAACAAAAGGCTTTTAATCATTTAACAGCTTTTTCGACAATTACATTTGCTCCTGCCTGAGATAAACCTACATTCAAACTACGGCTTGATTTTTTATTCTTTCTTTCTTTGCAGCTCTCTCCTCAGCTGCTGCTTTCGGAAGCTGCATGACAATCACGCCTTTTATTTCCCTCACTGTCAGGGCCTTTTTCCAGCTAGAGCTGCAAGGGCAGAAGATGCTCCACGAGGCTGGTGATTAAGAGCTCCAGGATGCCTTGTGCCTGAGCGCACTTTAACAAATTATGATCAGAGCAGTTTTGTGGTTAACGAACCCTCTTCTGGAAACAGACCCGTTAACCAAGTTTCCAAAACAACACAGCATCCCTCCTGTTCAGCGGACTATCTCACCGTGAGTGTACAACACCAGTGATTGGCAATCGGCAGTCGCTGCTTGTGGGTTTCTAAGGTCTTGGTTTTGACCCTAAACATTTACCATCTTCTTGTCCCGTATTTGACATTGCTTGCTTTCACTGAGCTTAGTGGTTGTGCTCAGGTGGGACATGGGGGGGAGAGCTGGGAGGAGGGCTAGCTCAATGGTTTGAGCAGTGGCCTGCTAAACCCAGGGTTAAGAGTTCAATCCTTGAGGGAGCCATTTAAGGATTTAGGGCAAAAATCTGTCTGGGGATTGGTCCTGCTTTGAGCAGTGGGATGGACTAGATGACCTCCTGAGGTCCCTTCCAACCCTGATATTCTATGAGGTCAAAGGGAAGCTGCTCCTGCCATGGTATTATGCTTGGGGGTGCTGGGCTTTTGAACTTGTGCCCTCAGGCACACAACTTGAATAAGCCCAAATATATTGACCTTCAGGACACACTGAGAGACTCATCTCCTTTGGGGGCATCTCAGGCAGTGATCTGGGCCCTTTCAGAGGGAACTGGTCCAGCCCTGTGCCTCATTAACCATGGGGCCTGATGGAGAGCAGCTGGTCTCTCTAACGAGCCAGAGCGGCACAGGAAGAGGAATCTGTGGCAGAGGCTGTAGAGAGCAGGAGGTCTGTGACTGGAGGGAAGTGTTTGGCCTGAGCCAGAGGTCTGAAGAAGGCTGAGGGTGAAGGCAACAGCAGAGCAGTTTGCTTGGTGGCCTCTCAAAGCCAGAGAATAGGCAGCGTGGAGTGAGTGTTGGACCATCTCCTGGGGAATAAAGGACACAAGGTAGGAAGATGGGGGTGTTCCTGTTGGAAGGAGCTGAGAAGGACTCCAGCTGGAAGGGGCTGGGGGTGGCTGCTGATAAGAAGTAGGCTGAGGAAGAGTCTGGGACTAGCAGAGCTGAATAGGTATTGGACTGATGGACAATATTTTGGGACTCTAGGATAGTTTTGAATTGTTTGTTAATAAAGCCAGACCCCAAGGAGGGGTGGTAGCAGCTGCAAGAGGTTGATTGTGGAGTTATTGATTGAGGCCCTGAGTAAAGGGAAACTGAGTCAGGGGTATTGCAGCACCACATCAGGCCACCAGGGGGTGTCTGGGAGGTGGCTATGCCCTGTGACAGGGAGACACAATCTTTAGAGAGGGTGGGTTATAGTCAGGGAATGTCCTTTGCCAGTTGTTTATGCAGTGCTTAGCACAATGGGACCCTGACCTGGTTGAGGGCTCTAAATGATAATTATATCCCTTTATTTTTCACTTGTTTGGTAAGATCTAATTACACTGCTGTGCATGGCTGAGTTTGCTGCTGGTTTTGCCTTGATGTCTGTTTGTAGTTTTAAATAACTCTTAAGGATGCTTTGAACAGGTTGTTTTTGTTTGTTTCTTTTTTTTCCCCTTTCTTTCCCTGTTTTTATAAATTTTAAGTAAAACTAACTTGGACATAACTAATTGGCGGGTGTAATTCCAAAGACTGCTTTTGACAATTTGTCCAGGTGGATTTTTTTTAGGGAATACGGATTCCTGCATTTCTGTAAGGTACGACTTTTGTAAAGGTTACCAGAGTCATTTAGTGCTGAATTTGCCAAGAAAGCTGCAAGCTTGTGTCACCTTACCACAGTCAGAGTGAGTTTTCTGACAGTGCTTGGGTTTATAGAGGGTGTTGTACTCTCAATTACTGTAAGCATCACTTTAAATAAAATTAAAGGCTACAAGGGTCATCAGAGAAAATGCATCTGTTCACTGCATAATGACGGTGTGCAAACAGTATCGCTCTGCGGTATGCTGCTTCAAATCACCAGGATAAGAAGAAGGCCATTTTCTTAGGTTAGTGAACATATCATTCAGAACTGGAATAGGCAATGAGCCCAAGCCCCACAAGGCATGCCTACATTGCAGTAAAACACCTGTGGCTGACTTGGGCTCATGGCTGAGGCACTATAAAACTGCAATGTAGACATGCAGGCTCAGGGACCATGCAAGGGGGGAGAATCCAGAGCCCAGGCTTCAGTCCAATCCCAGACATCTATTCTGCAGTTTTAAAGCCCTGTAAACCCAAGTCAGCTGACACGGGCCAGCTGTGGGTGTTTTATTGCAGTGTAGACATATTCTGAGGCAGAAATTCTTCCTCCAGTGGCAGGTTCTTGACTTCTTGTCGTGGATTTACGTACGCACTGTGCATTTGTCTTTACACTGTACTAAGATGTTAGTGAAAATCAGACTGACTTTTATAGGCCAAGCAAAGAAATTATTCCAAACCTCTGTTTGTTAGTAAGAGACTCAGCCAGGACACAGCTTCTCTCTAGTACAAGAAGTCCAGAAGGTATAAGGAGGCATCCAACGGGCATAGATACAGAGGGAAAATACATACAGTAGGCTCCTAATTCTCTTGATGGAGAGACAGCAGAGCTCAGTTGTGTCAATGTTTCCCAAACTTTTGAAAGCTGACTTACACCCCTTCAAAAAAGCAAAACCACGCCCCATCTTTTCCTTCCTCCCCAGCAAATCTGCCATGTGGTGTTAAAGGTCTACCCAAAATGAGCAGTCAGAGTGGAACATGTAGGTCTTTGCACTATATTTCCTCTCTTCGCCTGCATGCTTGGTACAGTGAAATAGTTAATCCTTACGTGTAACGGTTTCAAGTAGCAACAGTAACATCTGAGTCACACAGTGAAATTAATTTGGCAGTGCACAACTCGGGGTAATTTTCAGGTTCTCTGCAAACTTAGGTAGATACTGCTGCTGCAGCTACACTGGGGTCACATTTTCGAGGTTTTTTTCTTCAGAATGGTTAGAGCTAGAGACTCTCAGAGATTCTGGAGACATTGGAGAGGCCTTTCTGTGCCCACCTATATAAAGTGAGTCACACCACTCCACTTTGGGAAACGTGGAGTTATGCAATTAGGAATCAGAGGACATGTGTTTTAGTTCCCTCTCTGTTACTGACTCCCTGTGTTTCCTTGGGAGAGTCACACCTCTGTGCCTCAGTTTCCCCACCTGTAAATAATAATGCTTTATCATCACCCCCTCAAAGAAGAAATGTTTGTGGGGTGCTTGGAGATCCAATGATGGCTGTCGCTAGAGAAATGCAAATGGTTCTTCATGTTAACACAAATTCAGTGTTAAAAAATTAATCACTGATGTGGCTAGGCGGCCAAACTGTCTATATGCATCTAGGAGAAATAATAATAATAATAAAGGCTATATAGCCATTGCATGAAAAGCCTTCAGCCCTGCGGCCTGGCATGTCCATCTCCCCTATAAATATCTTTTTATAGTTACTCATAAAATAGTTAACATGCTTAATTGGAGGCTATTAAATATATTCACGCCGTTTTCCTGACCTCCATAAAGCAGCACCAGGGTTTTCAGATATAGCCGGACAACATTTTTAATTCAACCTTATATGAATGTTTTATGTTATGTCACATAGGGCCTGATCCTGTGCTCACTGAAATCATAGACAGGACTCCCCTGGACTCCAATCAACACAAAGATGTTTGTTCATGGCATACACAAAAAGTAGATAAAAACATAAATACTCTGGCTGGAAGGTTGCCGTGTAACATGACTATTTCTCAGAATGCAGAATAAGACACAAGAACCCAAAACCAGAGAGAGACAAAGCAGGCTGCTCCCTAAAACAGAGAGGTACAACTCCACCTTACTCTTGTTTGGCTCTTTTCAGACTGACTGCTTCCAGATAGCACTCTTCACTACAGAGCCCCCCTAGCCTGTAAGCAGAACCAAGAACACCCTTCACTTTTCTTAAATTCATACCTTGAAATTCCAACACAGTCCTCAATACACTACAAATGTCAAGCTCTTTAAGCATTTTCTAATGAACACTTATAGCGAGACTGAGATTGGATTATGTACCCATTAAAGGATGATAAAGGGAATTCTTACTCCTATGCAGACTACCCGGACCTTGGATCTGGGTACACAGGAATAATCATGGCTACTTTCAGGTAGATGCAGCTGAGGTGGCCTGTGGGGGGTTGGGTTGTATCTTACTGCTAGTATAGGCCAGCAGCATGCCACTGCTCCCAGAAGCAAGGGGGATCTGGGAGAGAAACCGGGACTCAGAGTCAAGCGCCTAGCCCAAATGAGCAGACTTCGCTGACCTCTCTTCCCCACTCTTGCTTTGTATGACTCCATCAGGAAAGGACCCTAACTGGAAGGCCATGGCATTGTGAACACAAACACCATTTAGCTGGGAACTGTGGTAATAACTGGGCCTACAAAATTACTCTAAGTATGAGCTCAGCTGCAGAAAAGAATGTGAGAGTTCATAAAATGACACAATAACCAATCATAGAATATTGGGGTTGAAAGAGACCTCAGGAGGTCATCTAGTCTAACCCCCTGCTCAAAGCAGGACCAATCCCCCGACAGATTTTTGCCTCAGATCCCTAAATGGGGGCCTCAAGGATTAAGCTCACAACCCTGGCTTTAGCAGGCCAATGCTCAAACCACTAAGCTATCCCTATCCCTACCCCCCCCCCCAATAAAATGTTGAAATGACTTGTAATGGTGTTTTTGCTATGGTATTCAGCAGGCTGAGGTCTCTGTACACCTAAACTCTAACCTTGTTTAACAATATTTAATATTGAACAGTGAGTGGCTTATGTAAACACCTTTGCCCCATATACTCCATCCAAATTAATACAACAGACCTTTATCTCCCTCTATTGCACTTTAAAAATCTCTTTTGCAACCTCACCCAAGAAGCATGAGCTTATTTGGTACATGGAGAGTAAATTGTCAGGCTAGATTCATCCCTGGCATAACCACAAAAGAATGAATTTGGCCCTTACATTGGTTTTATTCATTGTTCCCATATGCTGAGGTCTGGACAAGCAGATGCCTCACAGCTCATTCTTCCTTAGTGGCTCTGTCTTGCTGACTGTGGCACCATTTGCCAACCCCAAACATTCAGTGTAAGGCCCCCAAAATCATGAGATTTTAAAATAATAAACATTTGGTTCTTTCTTTATTTGACTTTTTTGGTTTGTTTTTTAGAGCCTACGGGGTCATGTGTTCAAGCTTTTCTCCAATGTGGTGAGAGCTAGCGACTTTAAAGGAAGCCGCAGTTCTCACACCACTTGTCTCCTGAAGCTGGGGCCTTAATTAAAACATCAAATAGCGTGAGAATGGCAGTAAAATTGTGAGAGTTGGCAACGCATCCAGGAGCAAACAAACCATTTCAGGGAACTCTGCCTAAATTCCTCCTCCTGGTCATCTCAAGCATCCTCTACTGAAAGGTCATGCAAGTGGCTTTCTGACCTCCTTCGCCCTCTTTCCTAAAGACAGGAATTACCTAGGGAGATGAAGGCACTTTCTCATGAAGCAATGCCAGACTTCCGCCTGCCTCTGTATTCTAGGAATTCCTCCCCCTGAAGCTAATGTAAAATATCCCTCCTTGGCCTTTGGCAGCATTGGTTTCAGGTTCTCCTTGCCAGCTGAAAAGCCTTTCCATTCTTCTGGGCAAGTTGACAGATATAACATCTTTCTTTTAAAAAACAGTCAGAAATCCAAAGTGATATGGGCGGCAGTCTGTGTTTGTCTCACTCAAGCTGTGGATATCCTTGCCTCCGGCTCTTTCCAAAACCGCAAACGTCATCTCCATCCATGAGATTGAAATGATTCTGCGTCTCCTGTCAGAAATAGGTTTGAGAGCCGTGGGCAGCGCATGAACCACCGGCTGGGGGAGGCTAGCCCCCAGACCCGCCCCATCTGCCCGAGGCTCCACCCCTTCTGCCCCCTGCTGGAGCACAGATCCTCCCCACTGCGGCCACCGGCCCAGTCCCAAAGGCGCACCGGGATGGCGGGCAGTGTGCAGCCGCAGCGCCCCCAGCTTTGGAGCGTGGGAGGACAGGCGGCCACAGCCTCCCCAGCCCCAGAGCACTGGGGGCTAGAAGACTGCAGCCACATGCAGGGAGTGGCGGTAAGCGGGGGGGAGAGGAAGCCTATGCGGCCCGCCGCCCATGTTGAGAGCCCTCTGGATGTGAGAGCCCTCTGGATGTGTTAGAGCCTTAACATGGACAATGGCTTATACCAGTGGTTTTCAACCTTTTCCCAATTTTAGACCCCTAAAATTTTGAATGGCGGTGCAGACTCCTTTGGAAATCCTAGACATAGTCTGCAAGCTGCAGGTTGAAAACCAGTGGTTTGTACAACATGTACTGTGTGGCAGGGGAAGAAACAGATTTCTGGGAAAGAATCTTTATACTGTGTGAAGCAATGCTAAGACCCTTGAGCATGACCTGACTGGGGTCAGGATGCTTTTTATTTTTCATCTTAATCACTGGATAGAGCTGTTAATTTTCTATGTGGTGTGACAGACCCAGACCAGTGGGGTACAGGAGTCTGGTAGAGGGCAAATATACTGGTCACTGGATGAGTAGTTTTCTGTTCCCTGAGTGACCAGAGCAGGGGCTGCACTAGAGTAATCAGGAACCTGCTAGAACCAGTTAAGGCAGGCAGGCTAATTAGGACACCTGGAGCCAATTAAGAAGAAGCTGCTAGAATCAATTAGGGCAGGCTAATCAGGGCACCTGGGTTTTAAAAGGCGCTCACTTCAGTTTGTAGTGTGAGAAGCTGGGAGCAAGAAGCTGAGAGTGAGAGGGTGTGCTGCTGGAGGACTGAGGAGCACAAGCGTTATCAGACACCAGGAGGAAGGTCCTGTGGTGAGACTAAGGAAGGTGTTTGGAGGAGGCCATGCGGAAGTAGCCCAGGGAGTTGTAGCTGTCATGTAGCTGTTACAGGAGGCCCTATAGACAGCTGCAGTCCACAGTGCCCTGGGCTGGAACCTGGAGTAGAGGGCAGGCCTGGGTTCCCCCCAAACCTCCCAATTGACCTGGACTGTGGGTTCTTCCAGAGGGGAAGGTCTCTGGGCTGTTCCCCAACCCACGTGGTGAATCTTGGAGGAAAGAAAATCTGCCAATAAGCGCAGGACCCACCAAGATAGAGGAGGAACTTTGTCACAGCGGGTCCAAGCAATTTGATAAGCCTGATCAATTTTTACATGCCATTGTAAGTGTGAATTCCTTAGTTGCCTAGGGCAGTGGTTCTCAAAGCTGGTCCGCTGCTTGTTCAGGGAAAGCCCCTGGCAGGCTGGGCCGGTTTGTTTATCTCCCGCATCTGCAGGATCGGCCGATCGAGGCTTCCACTGGCCGCGGTTTGCTGCTCCAGGCCAATGGGGGCTGCAGGAAGCAGCAGCCAGCGCATCCCTCGGCCTGCACCGCTTCCCGCAGCCCCCATTGGCTGCGGCGAACCGTGGCCAGTGGGAGCCACGATCGGCCAAACCTGCCGACGTGGCAGGTAAACAAACCGGCCCAGCCCACCAGGGGCTTTTCCTGAACAAGCAGCGGACCAGCTTTGAGAACCACTGGCCTAGGCCACTGGAGACTGTGTTGCAATAGCCAATGCCATAGCTTTCTTGGGAATAGCACCCAGGGGGTGAGAACAGTGAAGGACAGTTTTTAGTTTCATTTACTGTAAGCCATTACTCCTATTATTACTGTACTGGGGTGGCTGCTGTTCTTGGGAAAGCAACAACATTGGGGATCAGTTCCCAGGCTGATTGAGAAAACCCAAGCTTGGTGACGTGGGTACTGTGTCCAAAACGGGTCACCCATAACGTCACCCACGAGCAACCGAAGCCTCCAAATAGCTGTAGCAGTTTCTCAGTTGGGCCCGATCTCCAAAGGAGATGAGCACTCATAGCTCTAACTGAAGTCAATGGTGCGTGTGGGCCATGGTCAGCTCTGGAACTCAGAACCCCATGACTCCTTTTATAGCCCGAGCCCTGGCATCTCTAGGTGCATCCCATAAAAAGGCAGCCAACAGCCTTCCAATTCCTATGGAATCAGTCTCACAACAGAACTTCCCTTCAAGGGAAACCTCCTTTGAGTGAGCTCCAGTGTAGGAACATCTCATAAGTCACCTCCTACACTGATGAATCACAGTGACTGTCCCTTGTCTTTTTTGTATGGCCTTATGGAAAATTCCTATAGCATTGTAATGAGGTTGACACCTGTAGGTTTCCAAAGACATTTAATAGAGTTCTATATCAATTACCTATGAAACCTACACAATATAATAGAGAATGGCATTGTTACTAGGGGTTCATTGAACCATTCTGAAGAATTCTATAAAAGGGATATCATTTTCTATTCTAGGATGGTTTGAAGGTCATCGTTACCTATTCAGTTCTGTAAGACATTTCCATGATGACCTTGCCTTCTATCCCAAAGGGTCCTACAGCATTTTCTAAGTAGTGTGCCAGAACGTGTCTTTTAAAGTCCCAGCTGGTTGAAGGGCTGTAGGGGTGGGAGTCCAACATCAGCAGTAGCCAGAGGTATTCTGCCTACAATGCCTACATTCCTACAGAAGCCCTTGGAATCTCTATTAGTCACTGCTTTCCTCAATTCTCCTTGGAGCCTGTCAATCCACTGCCTTAATCAGACACGGGTCAACATCACTGGGCTTCAGATCATTAGCTGGTGGTTGACTTTAATGGAGTTTCACTGATTCACTCCAGCAGAGGATCTTCCCTTATTCCCCCTGAGCTCTGAACATGCTGCCTCTGCAGAACTGCCAGCTCCCAATGGCGTGGGAAGTGAAAGACTAGGGCAGGGACTCAAATCCTGGTCTCTCTCCTAGTAATACAAAGCCTTGCCACTGGAGTCATATAGGCCACCATTAAGGATTTATTCACACAGGGGGTTGTTTTTCCTCGGGAAATATTCCAGGATAGAAAATAAACTCTTTTAATATTGTTTTTGACCTCGAGCGCATACACAGCTTATTAGATAACTCCAGTAAGATGCTAAACTGAAGCAAAAAACATACAAAACCATACATTCCATGCATATTCTGAGTAGGGTGACCAGATGTCCTGATTTTTATAGGGACAGTCCCGATTTTTGGGTCTCTTTCTTATACAGGCTCCTATTATCCCTCACCCCCGTCCTGATTTTTCACATTGGTCACCCTAATTCTGAGCAGAGAGAGGTGTGCCCTGCTGGGATCAGATTTGGATTTAAATCTTCCAAAGTGGGGCTGTGTTTGGATACGGGGCCTTGATTCCGTCCATTGTGCAATGCTAGGAATGGATCATGGACTGCGAACATTTGGATCTGAACTTATTCTGGAGCCAGAGTTTTGGTTCAGATCCACATTTAAGTCAGAAATGCCATGACATCTACACACTGGTTTGTTTGAAATATCGAAAGCAAAGGCTCTTATAGCAACAAATGCAGAATATTTTCATGCTTTTTTTTTTTTTCCAGCTCTCTTGGCTGAGATGAATATATATATATTTTTTTTACAGCAATAAATAACAGAATAATTATTTTTGCTTCCTACACAGGAACTCCAGTGTTTGATTGATGTTGCCATTTTTGGCATGGTGAATACGCCCGAAATAGCTCTTCCTGGCACACCTGCCAGTAATGTTTTGCGTTAACCCTAAAGAGTTCTGGGATCTAGGCTTGAATTCAGGAGGGAGGCGTCTCTTCTGCTTCCAAGCTGGTTTTTCCCTTTCCCGGTGTCAGTCTCAGACACATGTCATTTCAGGAGCTCTGTTGACTCTTGGGGTAACACAGTGGCTCAGTGGTGAGATTTTTAGGACAAGGAGAGGAATGGTGGGAGGGTGGGTGTCATGGCAACCAAGACCAGTGCCATTCCACTATCCCGGCAGAAGAGCCAGTCCTCTAGGGCAGTGAAGTATTCAGGAATTGTTTGTGGGCTGGTAGGAACTAGTTTTTGCTTACAACAGCAGCTCCCCTAGAGCCATCCCTCATGATAAATATTTATCTCATGCCCAGTGAACGCTCTTAGGTTTGCATTGGAGAGAGAGAGAAATGCTTGCAGCGGCCTGTTTGGGATTTTGAAGGTTTGATCTCCATATGTAGGCTAAAATGCTGGGAAGTGGTTACAGAAGAGATCAATGGCTCCCCGTCTCTAATGTATAGGCTATTAGGTTTGTTTGCCCATTGTCCTACCAGTGAGGGGGGTGGCATCTTTGGTCAGCCTAGTTTTAAATAACTCAGACAATAGGGCTTCTGCAAGGGAGGCTATCCCACTGAATAGTGCTTCTGAATGTTACAGATTTTTCTCCTGATATTTAGCCTAATTTTGGGATTGTTCCATCGTTCATCTCACTTTCGTAACTGATCCCAACCTAAGCAGTCCCTCTCCTTCTTTGCTTTCAGTTTAGACCCTTCAAGGGGTGGAGACAATTAGGGAGGAACTGGGAGGGAAAGGCGAATGCCCTCTCCCAAGGGTTTTGCACTTGCATGACCTGTCCACTTTTAAGCACTTGAGTTGTACTGGTCCAGAGCATTGCTCCCGCGGTGTGGTCAGAATGCCACTACAATCTGGTCTGGCTTCCCCTTTGTGCAGATAGAGGGGCAGCCAGAAAACATTTAAATTAATGGAGATATTCCATCTCCTAGAACTGGAAGGGACCTTGAAAGGTCATTGAGTCCAGCCCCCTGCCTTCACTAGCAGGTCCACGTACTGATTTTGCCCCAGATCCCTAAGTGGCCCCCTCAAGGATTGAACTCACAACCCTGGGTTTAGCAGGCCAATGCTCAAACCACCTGGTGCCCAGGGTCACAGTGCCACTCAAATTTGGCCCAGCCACCCCTCCATCCAGACAGAGGGGTGGGCGGGCAAAATGGTGTTGCTATCCAGTGCACGGGGGAGTCTGCTCTTGTACAGTGGCGAATCCTCTGAGAATTCAACTTCTGCCTACTACACAGTGTGGGTAAGAGAGTGTTTAATGATGGAGCTGATTAGACGTCATTAAGAGCTAGAGCTGTTAAGCGTGAGATCTTCTGTGCAACCAGTGAAAGGCAACAGAGAAACTGCACTAGCAGTGAGGTTCCCCGGTACCTGCTGAAATCACTGAGAGCTGAGTTACGTGGCAGAACCTCAGAATGGGACATCAGAACCGCCAGCGGTGGCGGGATGGTGGCTGCAGAGAGGCAGCAAGAGCAGAGAACTGCAGCGGGGGAATGGCGGAAGCAGCAGAGAGACGGCTGAGGCATTGCCCACCCCAGGGGTGGAACCCCTCCCCCTCGCGAACGCCCCTCTGAACTCTGGGTCTTTGCTAACCAAAGACAGCCAACTGTGAGTGGGGTGACAGGGAGGGAGAGAGGAGTAGTGTGTTAAGGGACATTTGTTTGTTGGTGAGAAACTGAGGCAAAGGACACTGCCCAATGCACTGTGAGGTGGGTGTTCGCCTATGGTCACATGCTCTTGAATTGTGGTGTTTTCCCAAGTTAATGTTGGGTCCCCTTTTAATAAATTTTTCTTTGTTGTACACAGAGTCTATGCTTATGAGATGGGAAGTATTGCCTCTTAGAGGCACCCAGGTTAGTTTTCCCAAATTACTAGGTGGGAGCTTGAGCCGGTTGTATTTTCCGTTGTTAAGAGAAACCATTAGATATTGAACCTGGGCCTTGTTGCCAATGACTCTATCTGGTACAAGGGCTACATTTTTAAATTACATTCAACTGGCAGGGGCTGGATCTAGCATTTGAGAATCATTTTGCCTGAGAATCATAATTGTAAAATTTAACCAAATAAATAATGAAAGACATTATATAAAACTCCCACACAGACTCCCCTGCAACCTGAAACGTAAAGTAAATGTAGACTTGTGTAATCATAGAATCCTAAAAATATGTAGAATATACACATACAGCAGAATCCGGTCCTGCAAAAAATATACCAGGAGTATAAGAGTATCTTTTTATATAAATTGGCTTGTTTCCCATTCCAGAGCCAGAGACATGCCATCCCAATAAACATTCATGGATCACTTAGGAATCACAAGCAAGTATGAATGGACCTGTGCCCTTCTTGCTCGGCTGAATATTTAATGCCGAGTCGGTACATATCAATACCACTAAATATTCCCTGGTCAGTCTGGTCCTCTTAATTCCATCAGATAGTTCTTCTGATGAAGCCTGGCTAAGCTTCTTCGAGGTCTTGTGAAACAGCTGGCTGTAGGATTGACCCAAGATCTCTCCTGGATCTGTTCTGACAGAGCACAAATTCTCCCTCCCACTTTCTTTTTGACACTGTAGATGATGGGACCAAATAATTCCAATGCATTCCAAGTGAGCTGATTGCATGTTTGAATTTAAGTGCGTTCCCATGATGGAGTCACTTTGCTAATCTGAGATTTCAGTGCAGAAAATGCAGCGGTGACAAAATGCATTCAGAGAGCTGCAGTGAATGCTGTCTGACCTGACCTACCACAGCCAATGTGTCCCACTGAAATGGGTCCCACTTGCTGCAAACAATCACATGAACTTGTGGACTCTCTCACCTTGGGTAGCAGGGTACTTTCTCGTAGCATCCAAAAGGTGATTTTATTGTTTTCTTGGTGGGAAAATATAGCTTGAATTGCTGTTTTGCACCACCTAGTGGCTGACTGGACAGCAACATCGATCTATTGATCTGTGGTGCACCCATCACCATTGTATCTAAGACCTCAAGTCTTGAGGCAGTTGCTTGTACTCCAGACTGCAGGGTGACTCGCTCTCAGATGTCATGAGGAGAGGAACTAGAATAGTCTGAAGAGGGGAGAAAAAGGCAGAGCAGAAAACTGCAGTTACCAGCTGAACCAGCAAATAGAGCCAGAGTAGAACAAGGCCAACAGCTTCCAAAGAGATAGCAAGGCCTAAAGAACAGGCTGCTCTCATCAGGCAGAGATTGAGTATTCTGCTACCTATGGCCACCCTTGTATGGTTGCACATCACACTTGGTTAGACCATGGCAGCAGCTAGGTACATTGTGTAGCAGAGAATACAGGTGAGAGTTTGGTCAGTCGTAGGAAGGGGTATGGACTACCACAGTGATGAGAAGCTGGCTGGCCCTTCAGTGGGAGTCAGGCAGATTTCCATAAAGGGCTGGGAGAGCTCAGCTGTGGAGGGGAACTGCAGGAGGGAGGTTCTCCTGGGACTGGACCTAAAGGAAGAAGGTGGTAGGAGAGGAGGCTTCTGGTAGCAGGCCTTGCAGAGGGCCTAATCCCAGGCAGATGACCTGGAGGCAGACTGGGAATAAGGATCCAGACTAGGGGAAAGACTCCAGGGAGGAAGCCCTGAGGGTCAGCAGTTTGGGTTGGAGCTGGACCTGGAGGGTGAGCACTCTGAGAGAGCAGAGGAGTAGAGCAGCCCAGGAGGGGCAGAAGACCCTTCTACTTTGAATTTAAGTTTGTTACCAGTATCCTGTTTGGGAGCGCTGAGAGATGGGGGGGCCCACAAGGGAGAGCTGTGGAGGCTGACCCTGCCACAGCAATCATAGAAGAACCTAGATAGGTAGAGCCACAAAGGGAAGCATGGTCTATTCCAGGGTTTGTCTAAACTGGGGATTTTGTTGGCACCAGTGTAGCTACACTGATGTAGCTGCATCACTGATGCACTAGTACAAACTGCTAGTGTAGAAGTCATGCACCTGGGTAAAATGTGACTTGCACCAGTTTAGCCTCCTCTGGTTTGAAGCCAGGGTAAGCTGTGGCAGTGGGAATCACTTGTTTACTCCAGTGCTACAGGTCTGCATTAGGCATGTTTGCACTAGTATAGCTTTATTGGGGTAGCTACACTGATGCAAAAATATCCTCCGGGTAGACAAGCCCCTAGTTCTAGAGAAGACTGGGACACAAAGATGGGGATTTGGTTCCTCATGTAGCAACCTGCATGGGTCTTGGAAGGAGGAGCACAAGTTGCATGCGGGAAAAGTTTGGAGGCGGGACCAAGAAGTCAGTCTGTATGCACATGGCTGGAATGCTAACTGCACTTGCAGAATCTCTGTAAATAGTTCTCTTAATAAAGAGCCAGTTTAGTTTTATGAGCATAGAGTCCTTCCATGTTAGTCCCCAGCACATGCTGGCACTGACTTGCTGTGTAACCTTGGGCAAGTCACTTAGCCTATTTGTGCTAAAGTTTCCTTTAATAAAAAAAAAAGGGGGGGTGGGGGATGATAATATTCCCAGCCTTTGTAGACCACTTTTAGATCTGGGGATAAAAGAGGCTGTATAAATGCAATGTATTGTTGTTGTACAAGAGCAGGCACTGTTCTGAAACGTGCACAGAGAGGGGTTAGTTAGAAACAGAAATTTAACTCTGAATTTCTTGGCTTTTGTGAGGTTTGGTTAAAACCCCTTCATGTTATTTTAACATTTGGGGTCTTTATTTGTTTTTATATGTATCCACGTTTCTGAACAATCCCAGGTTCGATTCTGACTGTAATTAACATGACTATACAGAATTCTAATGCAGCCAGTTAAAAGCAAATCCGCCTAGAATCATGAGCTTTGCAGTAAACAGATTGTAGGAGTAATATGGGGAATGTTTCATTTTTCTCATTAAAGAAGCAAGCAGCTCACTGCCAGCTGGAGAAATTAAAACCAAATAGAATAGGCATATGAGTTAAAACACCATTTCCCCCCTCCCCGGCCCCTACTTTGTACTTGGTTTTGTGTTGAAATTATGTTTGGCCTGGGTGGGTAAGTATATTAATTGTTCTCCATGTGTGGCTAAAGGCAGCTAGTCCAGGTCTCCTCTGAAGAAGCCGATATAACCCACACACCTCCTAAGTGTGGTGTTCTGTCCCATCTAGTGCCACGAGACCACTTAGCGAGAGATTAATGAGTCTGCTCTCCAGTCTTAGCTAAGAGGCCTGTGGCTTTTAGCTCATGCAGTAGAGGTTCTTGGACCACGCTCCAGAGGTCTCAGGTTCGGTCCCACCTGCTGATGACCGGCGTCTGTCGGTGTTACACCTGCAAATGGTTACATCGATACTCCTGCAGTGAGCTGCCCTAGAGAACTCGTGCTTTCTGGACCCAAGTCTTAGAAAATAACCCTGCCAATCCAAAGCGTATTGGAGTCTGTGTAATTCCTTCCATGCCATTGACTTCAGTGTGCTGTGAGAGCATGCATTGAAGAAGCTTAAGGACTTTGAACACAAACCAGTTCCCGTAGTAAGAAAGGAATATTTGTATTGCTTAATTCCTAAACTCTTTGGCTCTGATTTTGAGCTCATTTAGACCAGTAGGACTCCACTGATTTCAATGTGTACTGGGGGTGCACACTCTGGGGGTGTGGTTATATCACCATCACTGCTGAGGTGACCAGGTAGCAGCAGTAACAAAGGTGCCTTTTTTCCCATCTGTGTCTGCCCAGGTAGTTGTGATGCTGTTTCTGGATGCAGCAGACCTGGCTGCTGTGATCAAGATTAGATTGCAATGTGCTCCAGTTGAAGCCGGGCAGAATGCCATGGCCTACTCATTCAGCAGGGAATCCTGTCAAACACATTGTACTAGTGCTCCAGGAGCTGCACCGGTTGCTTACTGACTTCATAGTAGAGTTCAAGGCTTTGGTTTTGACCTTTAAAGATTAAATGACTTGGGACCCACCTTCTAGTGAGACTATCGCCCTCTCCATACAGTAGAGCCTCAGTTGGGATCAACAGAGACTCAGAGGGGGTAGCTAGCAAGTCGATCTCCATCAGGGATCCTTAAGGACACTGGTACTTACGTTTTAAGTTGTGATTGATTAATATGAGGGTGAGGGTAAGACTGCAGATGCATGTACATGTGTCCAGAGATGTTAGTAAAAGCCATCTAGAGTGCATAAGAACATAAGAAAGGCCATACTGGGTCAGACCAAAGGTCCATAAAGTCCAATATCCAGTCCTCTGACAGTGGCCAATGGCAAGTGCCCCAAAGGGAATGAACAGACAGGTTATCCTCAAGTGATCCATCCCCTGTCACCCAATCCCAGCTTCTGGCAAACAGAGGCTAGGGACACCATCCCTACCCATCCTGGCTAATAGGTCCATCAATGGCTATCTTCCATGAATCTATTTAGCTCCCTTTTGAACCACGTTGTAGTATTGGCCTTCACAACACCCTCTGGCAAGGAGTTCCAGAGGTTGACAGTGCGTTGTGTGAAAAAATAGTTTCTTGTGTTTGTTTTAAACCTGCTACATGCTACATGTTAATTTCATTTGGTGGCCCCTTGTTCTTGTATTATGAAAAGGAGTAAATAACACTTCCTTATTCACTTTCTCTATACCACATGATTTTATAGACCTCTATCATATCCCCCCTTATTCATCTCTTTTTCAAGCTGAAAAGTCCCAGTTTTATTAATCTCTCCTCATACGAAAGCCGTTCTATACCCCTAATCATTTTTGGCCCTACTGCTATATTCTTATTTTTCAAGCATGGAATTACTATCCATAGAGATTCTATAGTACAATTTAGTTCATTTAAGATTTTTACTTCATTTGATTCTACGCTTTCTTTCACAGATAGTGCCACTCCCCCACCAGCACGACCTGTTCTGTCCTTCCGATATATTTTGTACACTGGTATTAGTGTCCTCATTCCACCAGGTTTCTGTGATGCCTATTATATCAATATCCTCATTTAATACTATGCACTCTAGTTCACCCATCTTATTATTTAGACTTCTAGCATTGGTATATAAGCATTTTAAAAACTTGTCATTTTTTGCCTGTCCTCTATTGCATGACGTAATTGAATGGGACTTTTTTTCATTTGACTTTCTCATCAGATCCTCCCTGCATTTTATCATTTTCCATCCTCTCCTCCTTATTAGGACATAGGGAATCTCCATTTATAGATCCTCCCCTAAGGTACGTCTGAACCACATGCTCCTTTGCACCTGTTGGCTTTCCCCCAGCCCTTAGTTTAAACTCTGTTCTATGACCTTTTTAATTTTAAGCGCCAGCAATCTGGTTCCGTTTTGGTTTAGGTGGAGCCCATCCTTCCTGTATAGGCTCCCGCTCTCCCAAAAGCTTCCCCAGTCCCTAATAAATCTAAACCCCTCCCCCCTACACCATCGTCTCATCCACGCATTGAGACCCTGCAGTTCTGCCTGTCTGTCTAACTGGCCCTGCGGGTGGAACTGGAAGCATTTCAGAGAATGCTACCATGGAGGTCCTGGACCTCAATCTCTTAACTAGCAGCCTAAATTTGGCCTCCAGGACCTCTGTCCTATCCTTCCCCATGTCGTTGGTACAGCACCTACATGTACCACGAGCATAGGCTTTGTGTAGTGCTGGGGAGGAGCCTATCTAGATGTCTCGAGAGATCTGCAACCTTCGCACCAGGCAGACAAGTCACATTGCGGTTCTCCCGACCATCGTAAACCCAGCTCTTTATGTTTCTAATGATTGACTCGCCCATTACTAATACCTGTCGCTTTCTAATAGATAGAGTTCCCTCCCCCAGAGAAGTATCCTCAGTGCGAGAGGATACCACATCATCATCTAGGAGGAGGGTCCCAACAATGGGATCATTTCCCTCTGATCCAGTTGGATGTTCTCCTTCCCTGAGGCTTTCATCCTCCTCAACAACACAGAGGCTGTCAGACTGGGGGTGGGACTGTTGTACTGTGTCCTAGAAAGTCTCCTCTATGTACCTCTCTGTCTCCCTTAGCTCAGCCACCCTGGTCTCCAGAGTCCGTACACCATCTCTGAGGGACAGGAGCTCCTTGCACCGAATGCACACATACGCCACCAGTCCATAGGGCAGGTAATCATACATGCTGCATTGGGTGCAATAAACTGGGTAGCTCCCACTCTTGCTGGACTTTTCTGCATTCTCTTTTTACTCCCGAAGCTTGTTACCTTGTTTTTATCAAGTGGTGTTTTGACCTTTAAGTGCAAAGAAAGTTAGGTGTATCTAGCCCCTGCTCACACTCCCCCTGCAAACCCCTGTTTACAAACTCCCCGGTTAGCCGCTCCTGGTCGCTAGCTCCTCTGGTCGCTTAGGAGCAGGCTTTTTAAAGCCCTGCTCTGCCTGAGTAGCCCCGCCCACTGGTTAAGGGTTGATTGGATGCCTCGTCAAAAAGCTCCTAGCTCTCAGCCTTGCCTAGTAGGCCACTAGGCTCAGCACACACACGGTCAGCACACAGTCCCCCAAACAGACCACACGGTATATTTCAGTCAAGCAGCAAGCACACCACAAACACGAAAACTACTGAAGACAAACTTACCCCAAGGGTCCCGCAATCGCTCCTCCTTCACCTGGAGAAGTCCCTTGCCAAACTCTCCTGTTAGCTGCTCTAGTTCGCTAGGAAGTACTTTGTACTCCATGACAAATCTAAATAAATAAATAGTACTTACATTTACCAGGGAGTAAAGAAACATTGGTGAGGCCAAGGTATCTGTATGTATTTCACATTTATGTTTTTAAAAAACTTCCTATTTCAGTCTCTCAGAGTGTCCTTGTGCCTGGCCTAGAAAGACAGTGTCACGAACCTTATAAGAATACTAGAAAGACAAAAACTAACCTGGTTGAATTAAGGCTTGACCTAATGCTCACTGACGGCAATGGCACCTTAGAGACTAACACATTTATTTGGGCATAAGCTTTCATGGGCTAAAACCCACTTCATTAGATGCATGGAGTGAAAACTACAGTAGGAAGGTATAAATACACAGCACATGAAGAGATGGGAGTTGCCTTACCAAGTGGGGGGGGAGAGGGTCAGTGCTAATGAACCAATTCAATTAAGGCGGAAGTGGGCTGTTCTCAACAGTTGACAAGAAGGGGTGAACCAAGGGAGGAAAAAATCACTTTTGTAGTGCTAATGAGGCCAATCTAATCAAGGTGCCTCATTTCAAACAGACAAGAAGGTGAGAGTATCAGCAGGCAGAAATTAGTTTTTGTATTGACCCATCCTCTCCCAGTCTTTATTCAGGCCTAATTTGATAGTGTCCAGTTTGCAATCTAATTCCAGTTCTGCAGTTTCTCATTGGAGTCTGTTTTTGAAGGTTTTTTTGTTGAATTGCCACTTTTAAGTCTGTTATTGAGTGTCCAGGGAGATTGAAGTCTTCTCCGACTGGTTTTTGAATGTTATCATTCTTGATGTCTGATTTGTGTCCATTTATTCTTTTGAGTAGAGGCTGTCCGGTTTGGTCAATGTACATGGCAGAGGGGCATTGCTGGCACCTGATGGCATATATCACATTGGTAGATGTGCAGGTGAACGAGCGCCTGATGGTGGGGCTGATGTGGTTGGGTCCAATGATGGTGGCCTTTGAATAGATATGCAGACAGAGCTGCCTTGATCACACTGGCCTCATTAGCACTACAAAAGTGATTTTTTCCCCCCTCCTTTGGTATTCATCCCTTCTTGTCAACTATTGAGAATAGCCCACTTCCACCTTAATTAGTGGGTTTTAGCCCACGAAAGCTTATGCCCAAATAAATGTGTTAGTCTCTAAGGTGCCAAAAAGACTCCTCGTTGTTTTTGCTGATACAGACTAACATGGCTGCCACTCTGAAACCTAAAGGCAATGGGAGTCTTTCCACTGAATTCAGTGGGCTTTGGATCAGACTCTAAATGATACAGTGTGAAGAGGTAACTGCAGGTAGGGACTATGGACGCATGGAAGTCCTTTACCTCTATATATGAGAGGTGTGAACCAAAATAAACCCTACCAGGAATGAGGAATTGTTTCACATGGGCCAAAGGGGTAGAGGTGCTGAGGTTAAATTAACTAAAGAAAAATGGAGGCAAACGTATCGTAATAGTGAGATATATCAGGGCTTTTCCAGTCTAAGGGAAGTGGTGGAAGCCTCATCTTTACAGTCTTTTGAATTGGGATGGTCAAAACACTAGAATCTACTCTAGAGAACAATTGTTCATGGGCAGAAGTGATAGTTTAAGTGGGGGCTAGCCTAGATTTCCGAAAGAGTCTGTAAATCAAGCTGATTGTGGCCGTAGTCTAGTGGGTCCTTCTCCTTTATCTAGCGATTCTACAGCCCAGGAATCAGAGAAATTTTGTATGTGAGGTATGATCCCTTCCCACAGTCACTGCTCGGCTTTATTGTACTTGTGCTACTGAGTTTGCGGTTGCTCAGGTTGGTTAGATTAGTCTATAGCTGAGAGCATGGAGCTGTTAAATCAGAAGTGACAGGCTAGGAAGCTGAGCAGTCATCTTTCTGCATGGTCAAATGTTTGGCAGGCAAGAATTTGCAAAGTAATAGTTCCATGTCTTTTTCTGGCTCAGTCCAGAGGAAAGAAGCAAACAAAAGGAGCATAACGTTGTCTATCTGCTCTACAGCTACCTAGTTACACAGGTTTACAATAGCTTTTCAAACAGGAAAGCTGCCAAGCTTTGGGGGGGAGGGAGAAGAAGCAAATTTCAGTCATCATTACAGATGTTGCATAAGGAATTCTCTCTCATACATCCATTGGCTCAGAACTGTCTACCATACAAATGACTTTCTTTCTGCAGCTCTTCAGACAAAGCATTAATATTCATAGTTACAAAAACACAGATTTCATGCCATCCTGGGTATGCTGTGAGCTTTTCAATATTTAAACTGGGCTCATCAAACTTTGCCTTTGTGCCACAGCGACCCAGTGCTGTGGGATGGGTAGAAACCCAGTATTCTGTTTCTGGCAGTGGCCTGTGTCAGATGTTCCAGAGGAAACCAACAGAACAGGGCAATTATTCAGTGGTCCTGCCCCCTGTTGTCCAGTCCCAGCTTCTGGTAGTCAGTGGCTTTGGGATACCCAGAGCATGGGGTTGCATCCCTGACCATCTTGGCTAATAGCCAGTGATGGACCTAGTCTCCATGAACTTATCTAATTATTTTTTTAACCCAATGATACTTTTGGCCTTCACAACATCCCCTGGCAATGCGTTCCACAGGTTGACTGTGCATTGTGTGAAGAAAGTTGTTCCCTAACCTCCAAAGAGTGCAGGTGTTAACTGAGTTCAGGTCTGGATATATTCCTTCAACCACTCTTGCTGCCTTTGGGTCCAATCTGCACATGGTCAGAAATGACTGCTGTATCTTCACCTTGTTGGCCAACCCCTCCTTAAAACCCAGCCATAAAATCGTGCTACACTCTCAGATTGGGAAGAATCTAAATTTATGGAGAAATTATTAGAAAGCCGAATGGAACTTCGTTCTCATGAGCTCAACTTTGTTCACAAAATAACACTCAAACCATTCACTGATGCCTTCTCCCTTTAACTTGCAAACCTTTTCGTAGGCTTAGAGTGAAATCAGTAATCCACAAAAAGCACAGAAAGGAGATTTTTTTTTTCCCCTCAGAGAGGTAATATTAAAAAATATCTGGCCCCTGCAGCTGTCAGGACCTTTGATATTCAGCTCCATGTTATTTCCATATAGCATAGTGAACTTCAAGACCAAATGATCTCCATAAATAATGCAGCCTTGTGATTTCCTCAACTACCATTCCTTTGTCTTCCTTAAGGGTGGAAAGAACAGGAAACACAATGAGTATGCTAAGGCGCCATCCCTTTGGTTTTTAAGCTTAGACAACAGCGTTATCTAGAGATGAGGATGTGTCCCCACATCAGAAGCAAACCTAGAAATAAGAGGCTAATCTCATGCAAGGCTTTGAATAGCAAGAGTGAAGCCATGAACTGTTTGCTGTCCTCAATGGTAAGCCAGCGCAGAAGAGTGGAGCACTGGGGTGATGTGTTCCTGAAGAGCAGCTTTAGCAACAAGGTCTATCTGGCAGGGCCGGCTCCAGGCACCAGCGAAGGAAGCAGGTGCTTGAGGCGGTCAATGGAAAGGGGCGGCACCTCCGGGTCTTTGACGGCAAGTCCCTCAGTTCCTCTCTTCCTCTGAGTTGCCGCCAAAGAGGAAGAGAGGGAGCAAAGGACCCGCCGCCAAATTGCCGCAGAATGAAGTGGCACGATTGAGCTGCCGCCGATCTGATTTTTTTTTTTTGCTTCGCTGCTTGGGGTGGCAAAAAAGCTGGAGCCGGCCCTGCTATCCGGTATTAGTTGGAGCTGTATAGTAGCATTTCTTAGCAAATACGCTTCATCATTGGTCTGCCATCCAACTAATTTCAGGAGGGATTTAATTGAGGAGAGGGTAGAGTCACTCAGAAAGGGTGTTCCATGAGTAAGGAGCAGCATGGAAGAAAAAAATGTTTGTTGGAGAACCAGGCAAGCAGGGAATTTGGGGCAGAAGAGAGAGGACAAGATGGTGACATAAGAGACAAATCAATTATTCATTACCAACTATTTGCCCAGCTCTAGTCTGGAGTGTGACTGTTTTTGCAAGTTGCCTCCACTGTATTTCTCTCCTGTCCCCAAATATCAAAACATATCCATGGTGCAACTGTGTTGCACTTATTGTCACTACGTCACTGATGTATTTGGGCCAATGGGACAACTTACGTTAGAGAAGTTTATCCATGCAAGTAATGGGTGCCTTTATTTTCTGTGTGAGATCTTTCTGCTATTTCTTTTAACTCTGTAATTATTTTTGAGCAATATATTCCCCATGAAGTGTCCTCAGTATGAGACCAAACACTCTGAGGTGCCTGAGAATTCTACTGGCTATGGATATTGGTTCAGAATCTAACCCTGACCAGATTTATGGCTGAAGTCCCCTCACTGCCCTTGCCTCCCACCGATAAATTCTAATAAAAAGATGTGTTCGGCCTCATTCCTTCCCTTGTTGAACCCTCAATACCACTTACATGGGGGTAACTGTTAGGGGAAATCCTTTTATTTTGACGCCAGATTTCTGACATGGCAGCATATGGTACCATAAAACCGAAAAAAACAACCCCAACAATCCACAAAAGTTGGCTGCAAAAATAGCACAGGCTTGGGAAGGCCCGTACTATGAACTTTGTGGAGTTATAAACTGTACTGATGAAAAGGATGGGGAGGTCCCTTTAGAGCAAAACAAACCGCTGCAGTTACAGGGTTGCAAACAGAGACAAACCTATCTGTGTAGAAGACCAGGGTGTGCCGCATCTTGTAGGAATGGAACCTGCTGGTGCACTCTTGAAGCTTCCCATTATGTATTAGAACCTGTTTGCATGTGACAGGTTAATCTATTGCTTGGGCAGTTCTTCTCAGACTGACAATCAAGACTCCTGGGTTCTTTTCCTGGCTCTGACACTGACCTTATTCAAGCATGGTTGTCTTGAATTAATTATGCTTATACAATTATGTACATGACACTTCATTTCCACACTGATGGGTGCATTAGGAAGACAGAAAAATGTGTGCATTCCTTAAATTCTCACTTTGTGCAGTATATTAAAAATGTATGCACGTTCTACCCTACTCACCATTGGTTTGGCATCCCAAAGAAATGGGGGAATTGAATATGGTTGTGGTTGAATGTAATCAGTGGCCACAATTCCTTCTGGGCACTTGGGGCACTGTCCCTAATATCTGCTCTTGTGTTTTATCATGACAATACCACCCCCACTTTGACAACAATGCCCGCCTTGAAACCTCTCCCCTATTTGTCCTCCCCGAACCATCTTCATGTTTCCTTCCACGTCACACCTTCCACAGGACATGTCCTCCCCATCAGATCCTCCTCCTCTTGAACTGAGTAGCAGTTAGGGCTAGCAGCTATCTATTATAATTATACATTGTGTATATACAGTTTAACCACCTACATCTTCCATAGAAGTTATTTGTCCTCTTAAACTGTGAGTTCCCTGGGAGCCGGGCTTTGTCTTCCTATGTTTTGCTTATTGTGTACAAACAAAGACCTAAGAATAATTTCCCATCCCTAGATTATGATAGTCTAAAATGGATGGAATTATTTTCTTAACATGCACTTGATTGAGCATTGTCATCAGGTGACCTGAGACCCACACAGCCATTGATACAATAAAACCTCAGCTAAGCATGCCAAGAAAATCAACGTCTAGTTTACGTAGGTTATCCCAGGGGGGAAATACAGTTAATACTGAGGTTTAAAATATCTGAGCCCCTGAATCTTAAAACTTCATCAGCACTTGAGGGTTTCAAATAACCTTAGCAACAGGGAGGTTAAATACACACACACACACACACACTGTAACATAACTCAACAGATCACTTTAGAGTTTTGTCTGACATGGTCCCTGCTCTTGATCACCTAGTATTTATAGAATGTATGGATTAAAAATAATAAAACCTGCCCCTTTCTGAGATTGCCTTATAATGAAAACAAGAATATTTTGGAAGCAAAGAATAGGAAATGTTGACTGGGATGCCCTGCTGCTTTTTAAGGAGCCTGGCTAGAAAGATTTATGTCAAGAGCAACAGAAGGTTGGAAATAAAATAATGCCCTTGATGTTATGGTCTCTCGTTCAGCCAAGCGAGATGGCTTTTTCATGTACCTTGTCGAAAACCCAACATGAGAAAGGGGGCAGGAGATAAAAATCTTACACTCTTAATGGAGATTTACAAAAGACGGGACCAAATAAATACATATTCCACGCGTGAGAGAAACTGCTCCACTTGGTGATATGCCTGCTCCCATGCGCAATGAAGGTAGCATATAGTGAGACAGAGTGTTTTATATTCTCCAGAACAGTGGCTTTACTTTCAGAGGCCAGTATCCTCTTACCCTGTTCAAAGCCTGAGTAGGCCCTGTTTATGGGTGCTCCACAAGGGATGGGGCCTGTCTGAACCCACCCCACCGACCTGAAGAGAGGGATTGGAGCTGTTCTTTTGCTGCTACTGCAGCCCATGGCAATCCTGAGCTGCATGGCCTACATAATCTCTGCTTGAACTCCAGTAGCATTACCCCTGTTTTATATTTCTGCACGTGAGAGGAGAAGCAGACAGGTTTACACTGCAAGACAGATTAGCGTAGGGCTGAGAAACACAGGGAGGGTGCTATAGGGAGGATATGGGTTATAAGAGCACAATATAGTGTGCCTGGAGGGAGCAAGGTGAGTCTCGAGGCGGGAGCGATAAAGAGGAAGTGAGTAATGGGAGGTAACTAAAGGGAGTGAGCCATGTGGAAGGAGACTGAGGTGGTGGTTGAGGGGGGCAGGAGAAAACACATGGAGCTGCTTGTAACAGGAGACCTGAGAAGCATCAAGGCACTCTGGGGTGGCAGAGTGTACAGCATGAGCAGGGGAACAGCAGGGAATGAGAGCTGAGGTGAAGGTGGATCTGTTGAGAGTTTTGACGATGATAGATGTGAGCCACACCAGATTCAAGCACCCCTTGGCCCTCTGGGAAGGTGTGATGGGGCACTGCCGCCGCTCCCATTCCCCATTTGTCACAGAGTGCTCAGAGACCTTCCTTCTTGTAGAGGGATTTTATAGTGTTTCACTCTACAAACTTCACATACTAGTGCAGCCAGGGTATTTACAAGGCTATCCAGCATCCCTACCCAGTCTCTTAAAAGGGGAGGGAGATAAAGGTGCCTTGGGTCACAGAAATCCCTTTTATCAGCCCCTCTCCCCCTCCCTTGCACTTCCTAGCTGTGCTCTTTTATCCAGCCTCCTTGCTAATGGGCTAATTAGCTCATTAGCTTCCCAGACCAGATCTTATCTGGTAAATCAGGGCCTCCCTGGGGCCTAATTGGTTAAAACAGTGACAGAATGCTGGTGCAGTTGCTGATTCTCAGCACTCTGTCATGGAAGGTCCGGTCCAAAAGCAACATGTCTCTGGTGAGCTTGTTTTGTTTTTTTCCTAATTGTTTCAGAGAAATCAGCACAACTTGAAACCTTTCCTTTTGAATCCAGGCCTCCAGGAGCCTAATGCTGGCCTAACGAGCAAACAGGCTTTAGCTGTAGTAAAAGAGCCTACAGCAATGCTTGTAATAGAATGCACGTATTCTGAATGTAGGACTGCTTCTTACAAACCCCTATGTTGTTAGGTGATGAAGATCACACCATGTGTCACTGAAACGGCAATTTTCACTGTAAGAACAGAAAGGTCTAAGATTTGTTCTCTTTGATCCTGATGTCATGATAATGTGGCCATTTTTAATGTACCTGTTTCTCAGTGGATAACTATTTGTGATGATAATTCATACAATTTGAAAGCCACCAGAGTGATCATCTAGTCTGACCTGCTGCATAAAACAAGCCATAGAATCTCGTGCAATAATTTCTTCATTGAGCCTGTAACTTCTTTGAGCTATAGCATGATATATAATATAACATTTTCTAGAGTTCTTTTTAGTGCTTGGAGGCCAAAATGACATGCATTCTTAGGCGCTCTCTCTCTCTCTCTCTCTCCCCCCATGTATTTATATGGTCTTTTATCACTGTTGTACTTCCCCCATTGTACAGCCCTGTATATAGCAGCACTAGATAAATAATAGAGATGATCAAAAATGGAATGACATTTATTTTCATCCCAAATTGGGGGACACAGTCCAAATATCAAAGCTTTTTACAGAACAAAAAGTTCCATTCTGAAAAATTTCAATTGGGCAACGTCAAAATGTTGGGAGTCCCATGATGCTCTTTGCCAGCTCAGTCACATGGTGAGATCTCAGTGCATCATGGTAGATGTAGTCCGGCTGAGGAGAAGGACCCATAGCAGGAAATTGGGGGCATTAAGGACCTAAATCTACACGTCCCATGAGGCTCAGCAGCTCAAGCAAGGCAGAAATTAATGTTCACTTGAAACATTTTGTTTCAATTTCCCTGACAGAAAATTTCCCCCAAATTGATTTTTTCAGTACAGAATTCAATGAAAACCTATTGCCTGAAAAGAAAACGTTTTGTTCAAAATGTTCTGAAGTGCCTAAATAAAGAACAACAGTGATAGAAACTGCTGCGGTAATGAAGCAACTCAGGCAGCAGCTTAGCTGGAAGGAGGGCCAGAGTATTCTCAGTGACAGAATCAGGGTGCAGTGACTTGATTCTGCCCCATTGAAACTGGTTTTATACCAATTAACTCCACTGACTTATTAGAGTTGTTCCTCATTTAGTTTGCTTCAAGGAAAAGCAAAATTGGTCCTGATATTTCCATGCAAGGAATTCTCATTGTACACAAAACAGGACACAGTACAGCCCTGCTTTTGCAAAGGGTTTCAAAGCAATCCGAAACCTTCAGACAAAGGGGACTTCGGAGCTTCAAAGAAGCAAGCCGTCTATACATTGCTATCAGGGGCTACATGGCTCACGTCCAGTTAGACACGCATACCAGTAAACTGGAGGTCACACTCATGGGGTTGCAATGAGAGAGGTTAGTGATGGAAAAGTCTTATTAGCTCATCCACTGCATGCTCCTGCCAATGCTGGATTATTCCCTAGAGTCCATGATTTTGTATAATACACTACCAACTTATTGGGAATTCCATTCTGCACGACCGCCACACATCCTCACCAAACCATAAGTTCAAGAACCCTGGAGCAGCTGAAATAGAATCAGCAACGTTGGATCCATACGTCTCTGAAGGTATGTGTATGCTACCAGCGCTACAGCAGCACAACTACACCACTGTAGCACAGTGGTGTAGACACTTGCTACAGAAATAGAAGGGTTTTTTTCCATCACTGTAGTAAATCCACCCCCTCAAGAGGGGGTAGCTAGGTTAACAAAAGAATTTTCCATCAACCTACCTGCGAGGCATGTGGGAAGACAGCGGAATAATAGCCCAGCACTAGGTTATTGAGTGCTTCAACCAAGGGGATGGGAGGAAACTACTTACTGCTGCTCTATAGAGGAGTAACGTGTAGAGCACTGAGTGCTTACTGCTAGATGAGTCTTTATGCACAAACTTACACATAAAAACGATGTTAAAAGAACATTATTAAGGTTGCAAAGTCAAGCAATCAAAACTTAGGAAATGCCAGAATTAAGGTTACACAGCCCCCTGCGGCAATTGAATTATGATACGGATTATAGAATTACATGCTGGTTTTTTTTTCACATAACAATAATGTTCTTTTAATGTAGTTTTGTGTGTAATTTCCAAGGTTCTTAACAAAGCAAACTGAACAAAAGGAAATTCCATCGTGCGGCATCATAGTGACAACCACATCAGCTGGCTTGGAGCCTGTAGATTCACCAGATCTCTGCCACTATGACAATAGTTGGTTGTCATTCTCTATGTCAGTGATTGAAGTGCTACCGGCCCTGCCTAAAAATAAGATGGGGGGACTTGGCCACACCCCCAAGCTGGCTGGCCATGCCCCCTTGGGAGTGAAACTGGGCATATTAGCCAGTTCAGCTGCCTAGTTGTCAAGGGTGTGCTAGGTCTGGACCCTACCCTGCTTCTGTGCAGATGGGACAGGTGCAGGGGAGAAAAGGTGTCCTGCTTCCATTTCCCTGCCTTCCCCAAGACTCAGATCTCACCTGCACAGACAGGGCAGGAATTGGCTCTAAAGGAACATGTAATAAAAGTGCAGCTTCTCATGGGCCCCTGTAGCAGACAATGAGGCACAAGTGAGACATCTGTGAGAGCATTTGTGCCCATGCCTGAGCCCTGTCAGGACCAATGAGTAACACTGCACCCGGGTGTGTCTAGCACGTTATCAGAACGACCTTAAACACAACACAACCCCTTATCTTAATTTGGAACCGTGGCCCTGACTGCCTCTTATGAAGTGCCAGTCCAAGTCGTCTCCGGCAGCTGTGAGCATATGGGTTTTGGCAGGCAGCTCCAAGGCACAGCAGACTGGGAATCAGCAGCACACATGGTGAAAGGCAAAGGAGCTGAGGCCAGGAGGAAAAGCACAACATCTCATTAGTTATTAGAAACCGGAGGAGAACACACTGTGTCCTAGGCCGCCTCCTAATATTGGCAGAGAAGGGGTTAACCCGCTCCCTCTGGCTTAGGATCAGTTGGCAGGGTAACTGTGGAGAATTAATGACATCCCAGCACACTGGACAGAGGATGTGGGGCTGAATCTAGCAGAAGGCAGGGAGGCTCTCTAGGGAGAGGGGAAGAACTGAGGAGAACCCAGGCAGGGGGTTCTCTTCCTGTCTGGCCCTGGCCTGAAATGAGCCAAGACTCATACCTTACTCCGGACTCTGGCTGAGGAAAACCCTGTTACTCTTCTGTCTGGTGGAACATTCTTTACATTGACCTCCCTGCTTTATAATCCAACCTGCTGCAAAGGTGTTTAAACTCCCCCTCGGAGTGTGGGATCCTTTCATGACCATGCCAGCGGTGCAGGCTAAGGGATGTGCTGGCCACGGCTTCCCGCAACCCCCATTGGCCTGGAGCGGTGAACTGCGGCCAGTGGGAGCCGCGATCAGCCAAACCTGCCAATGCGGCAGGTAAACAAACTGTCCCAACCGACCAGGGTGCTTACCCTGGCGAGCCGCATGCCAGAGGTTGCCGACCCCTGTTCTATGGCCTGTGTTACATAGGGGATCAGACTAGATGCTCACAATGGTCCCTTCTGGCCTGGCAGTCTAAGATTCAACCCAGCCCTTTACACTTTTGGTTCTGAGTCACATTCAAAAATGGAAGGGGCCTGTTTTTCAGCTCAGATGCACTTAGGAACTTGTGGGAACAGGAGGTTATAATGTAGGTGCAGGGGATGAGTTGCCAGAACAGATGAACTGTTAAAGTTAGCAGGCTCATGTCTTGCTAATGATATAAAGAAGGAATAAGGAATCTGGAGAATCCAGGTGATGTAAAGCAGAACTTAACACTGAGAATTTTCATGTAGAAGTTTTTCTACGAGGGTGGAAATGCTCTTCAAATGGGATTTGCACCTAGTGAA
Organism: Trachemys scripta elegans; assembly: GCF_013100865.1. NCBI lineage: Eukaryota > Metazoa > Chordata > Testudines > Emydidae > Trachemys > Trachemys scripta. The sequence continues at coordinate 101,690,980 of NC_048305.1, read as the reverse complement.
AACAGGAAGGAATTCTGGGGAGGAAATTCATCTTGGCATTGGTGCAAAAACTGGCCCAAGGACTTAAAAGGGTAAGCTTGATCCTGGGGCTATCCTATCTCCTGCCTATCGGCCCTAGATCCCAATGGAACATGGTTTTCCCAAGGTGGGCATTTAGCTGTTTTTCAGCCATTTTGAGCTGATATAATCAGTGCAAGTACTTGCACAAGGCAACTTTGAACTGGGCCTTAAATCTTCATTCTGTTCTGTTATAGTGGTTAAGCCGTGGAATAAATTGCCCAAGGAGGTTGTGGAATCTCTGTCACTGGAGATTTTTAAGAGCAGCTTAGACAAACACCTGTTAGGGATTGTCTAGATAATACTTAGAGTCCTGCCATGAGTGAAGGGGACTGGACTAGATGACCTCTCGAGGTCCCCTCCAGACCTACAATTCTGATTCTATGATGGAGTGAGAGGGGCAAAGTCTCTACAGCTTTAAAGGTGGCCTGCAAAGGGAAAAATGCATGAGCCCTTTTGCATGCCCATATAGTGATTACAGATGGGAAGAGCAGGGAGTGTTCTGCATGGTTTTGATCTTTAAAAAATAGCAGGACTCTCACATCTGGTCTTCTCTGCTCCTGAAGAACCTTGTGAGGCTTCAGATGTGGACTGTGGTTTGTTTGGTTTTTTTCAACCCTGAACTGAAGGGGTGTGGTGTCAACTCTTGCACACAAATATCAGTTTTCCAAGCGCCTTCACGGTGTTTGAGTGAGAAAGGCGTCCACAAAACCAATTGGAAAGTGATTTAAAGAGTCTGAATAAAAATCACTTCCCTTCTCACTCTGGGCCACTTCACCTTGACTGGTCCCATTAAGTAGTTATGCTGAAGCATCTGTTCCATCTTGTATTTAGCTGTGGCCCTCTGAGTCCTTTTCCAAGACAGAAGAAGAGCTCTGATTAAGCCGGAAAACTTGGCTCTCACCAACAGAAGTTGGTCCAATAAAAGACATCATCTTACCCACCTTCTCTCTCTAACTTCCCTTCTCAGTTGATCAGCATTGGCTCATGTAATGTCCCTGATCTTCTAAACCTGCTATATCTCCAGTTCTCCATAGATCCTGCCAGGAAATACCTGGGAGACAAAACTTTAATTTTTAATTTTAAAAACAAGCAGGGAATTAATAATAATAAATTAATAATTTCAGTCCTTCTGTAGTCATCATAAATCAGCCAAAAAGAGGCACAAATCTATTTTTTCCTTTGCTGGTCATCTTTTAGTAAGGAATAAGCAACCTGGTTGATAGATTTTGGGGCCAGAAGGGGTCATTTGATCACTAGTCTGACCTCCTGTATACCACAGACTGTAGAATTTCACCCAGCTACCCATGTATTGAGCCCAATAACTTGAGTTTGACTAGCGCATATCTGCATAAATACTTACCTGGTGTGGATACTTTGCCCAAAATCTCACCTGATCCCAAACACGGGCTTTTTTTTAGCCATTATTGTTCACTTTTGCTCCTTATTGCACTTTCTGGTTTTGATCCGGGTTGGTAGGTGGAAGTGCTGGAATAACTATCTGAACAGCTGTTCTCCTAATACTGCCAGTCTCACTAAAAGCGCCACACGCACAAAAAAAAATCCCGTAAGAAAGCCTGTTCTCATGACATTTCCAATCCAGCTTTGCAGTCCCAAGACCTGCGGAGACGATTTCAGATAACCATCTGAAGCTTGTGTTGCGTAGGCAAAGCAAACCACGCTCTAACCTATCTGAGATATGCCTGTGACTTGCTTGCTAAGAGGAATTTCCAAGCCTGGAGCAATGTATGGTCATGAGAGCTTTCCAAGAAATAAATATAGAAATAAATATTTACCTTCTAACTAAGAGTTGTGCTGAAACAATTTCCTTCCCTTTTAAGCTGTATTTATTTTGAGATTTATCTGGCATGAGAAAGCAGCCCCAGATATAAGTAATGTACCCCTCTTGTCCTGTGAGTAAGGGGGACCTCATAAATGTGAACAGCAGACTCTAGGTATTTCTGCACTCCATTAGGTCCAGAACTGCACATTGGTGTTAAGAAGTGTTTGGGATCATAATAGAGGGGGTAAAGCCTGTTGCTTATGGTGCCAGATTAGAGATTTTCAATCTTGTTTGGGGTTTGTATTGTTGAAATGTTTGCTAATGACCCAGATGGAAATAACATTCATACCACAATTTAAAGACCTGGTTGCTGGTTTTTCATCCAGAGTTGGATACACTTGGCAGAGACCATTTTTCCCACCAATTTAAGTTTTTGAACAGTTGATTTTAATAAAAGAAAAATAACTTTGGGCAAACAAGAAAACTATGTCCTCCAATGTTTTCCAAAGACAACCAACTTCCTGTGAAGGCACTTAAACGCCAATTCTGTTTTGCCTATAGCCCTGGTTGCCATGTTTTATTTATTATATTCCTTCTTTTAAAAAATCATGCATGGTAATGATAAACTGGAGGTGCCTGTAACTTAATATCTATGTATTTCAAATCTACACATAGCTGGTGTAAATCAACATTATACCAGTTCCAACCAGTTGAGGATCTGGGCCATGTTTTTCTTGTTAGTTTAGTTTAGTTAGTGGTATTATAGTAGTTTTTAGAAGCCTCTAACCAAGATTGGGGCTTCATTGTACTAGGTATGTAACATTCCCTGCTACAAAGACTTTACAATGTAAAGGGACAAGACAGACAAAGGAAATATTACTATCCCCATTTTAGTGATGGGGGAACAGAAGCACAGAGAGATTTAGGGCTTGTCTATGGAATCTTAGTCTACACTAGCTGGGATATAAATTCTAATGCACACCAATGCGTTGCACACTTATTGGTCCATGTAGACCCTGTTGGCATGCACTAAAAGTACCCTAGGCAATTGATATAGTCTCTTTTCAAACCATATCATATTAAAATGCACTAGGGAACTTTTAGGGCATGCCAACAGGATCCCCATGGACCAGTTAGTGCACAACACATTGTTGTGCATTAGAATTTACATTGTCAGCTGGTGCTGACAAAGGCACAACGTAGACAAGCCCTAAGTAACTTGCTCAGGGTTATATAGGGAGTTTGTGTCAGAGCTGAGAAGTGAACCCAGATCTCCTGAGTCACAGTGCAGGGCTTCATCCACAAGACAGCCCTCAAAAGGACAATCAGAGGCCACAGCATAACAGTCAAAATCAGGGACCAGTTGACCACTGAACTTTCATTCTAATCCCGAACCAAACGTTTCCCTGTTTTAAATTTCTAAAAGTTTGGTTCATTTGTTTATTCTCAATATTTTCCACTTTTTACTTCCATCTGGAACCAAAACCAGAAAGTCTAAAGTATCAAAAGAAAGTCTGCTCTGGCTGGATGCTGGTGGTATCTGAACCCTCAAAGAGGGCCTGTTCTTGTGAGACTTTCAGCTCAGGGAGTTGAGCTAAGTATCGAGTTGTTCTGTTGTTATTTGTACTGAAGTTTCCAACACTTTGAAGTTGAACCGTCCCTGTAAAACCTGCAGGGAACTGGGTTGGTGCCCACTAGCCTTTCATTTCTAAGATAAAAACAGGCAATATATTATATAGGAACAGAATTGTGTATACGCAGCGGAATTTCTCAATGTGTTATTTTTTCAGGGTCTTATGCAGTATCCATCACCTTTGCAAACTAACACAAAATAGCTAATAGACCACAAGGATGATGTATTCTATATTTAATTTCTTTTCCTCCAGTAGGCCCACACCTTCAACTGACAAGACTATAATTAATTAAAAGCCTGATTTAATTAGTTAGATTTACATCATGCCCTAAAGATTGATAGGTGTTGGCTTTAGCGTACAGGGAGGCAGCGAGCTCCAGATTAAAAGTGAGAAGGGTCTGCTGCTAGTCCAGGAAATTTGTACTCCTGGCTAACTTGCATGTTAGCAGATACTTAATTGGATCACAAGATGACCTCTCATGATGGGCTCCACTGGTCTAAGATGTATCCGCTGGAGACTGGGAAGTGGGTCTGTTGGATTTGGAACCCCAGTGATGGCTGCCTACCCGTCTGGATCAACTCCAGCCCTAGCAAACCATTTTACAAGTCTCCCCATATGAAAGGGATCCCCATTTCCTCACTGTCCAGGGTACAAGAACCACCACACAAGGGGCTGTCTCTTCGGTACTCTCATCAGGGACTGAATAGAAGTGCTGGAGGGAGCTTTCATTGCTTTTGCTCATGCTGTAGCTGTTCTATAAATAAGTAGGACTGTCAATCCAGCACCTTTCCTGAGCCTTAAATTCCATTTAAACCCTTTAAATTAAAAGATACGTCCAGCGCATGTGGTGCAGGATGTTTAACATACAGGGTACTAAATTGACATCAGTGCTTCAAGGGTCTGACTGGCATGTTATTAAACACTTTACAATGTAACAAGATGCCAAATACCTTCCATTTAAATGAACTGCCCTTTGTGTTATTCCAAGCAATTAAACCGGGTTATATTTTTAATCTGACATTTTAGCTGGCGCAAAGGTCTGTTTTAAATATTGCAATCTTTTGATCCTCCAGTTAAAACCAAGAGCTGACTGGGGTGTTTCATCTATTCACACTTAAGGTTACAAGTGTGGTAACTTTCAGAGGATTTGCGCTTTCCATTTTGTTCCTCCCCTGGTGCGTGCGTGACAAGCTGTGTGCGAATCACTTTATTACCATATTCCTACAACTGAAGACAAGCCTGATCGCACGTCTAAGCCTAGATTTCAAATACTTTCATCGTCGAGGATATTCAGAGTTAGGATCCACTTTACGCCCATTCACCACAGTCTGGCTGCTTTATACCCATTGACAGATCCTCTGCTGAAGTAAGTCACCTTCACACAGATAATAGAATTCATTAGGGTTTCTGGAGAGCTGTCACGAAGAGAGGAAGGAGTGCACATCAAGATTTATCCTGGATTAAAGATGGAGATTATGCCTTGCAGTTGAACTGTGAATAGTGACAGCTGAAGTGATATAGTGGTCAATAAAATATGAAAGCTGTTGACACTAGGATCACAATTTATAGCAAAGTTCCTGACGGCCACTGGAGGAGCCGACGCAAGTTGCTTTTCACATCTGCGGCAAGCAGGGGTCAGGTTCACGGAGGGGAATTTATTTATTGAAACGTCTCATTGCTGTATTTATAAATCTGCAGCGTATCGTTAACCTGTGAGCTGTGAACAAAGGCTGTCTTTTCCCTAAGATAGTAATTTTGGGGGGTGCTTTAAATCAATTTGGAAGGCAAGCGGTCCAACCAAGCTGGAAAAGAAAACAATTGCTCTTAGAACAGCCGGGCAAGTTACTGGAGAGACAATGCCTCTACAATCAACCACACTGTTGGCTTGTAAACTCTATTTATGCAGGTGGAACACGATCCTTGCCATTGGAAATAGTGTGCGCTCATTGCGTTACATCCTTTCCCGCTGTTGGCATCCTGTTTAAACACGCTGAATGCAAACGGGGTGCCTGCTGTTCATTTGCAGACCCCTCATGATAATGGGAACCGTAATGGTATAATTTGTGCAGAATAAACTAAGAGGAGCCGCGAAGTGGAGTTAAGTGCATGAAATATTGAATCTAGAAGAAAAGCTAACAAAGCCTGATATTTTTTGCCGCTGGGCCTATGTAATTGCCCATGTACACAGAGAGAGAGGAATCAGCCAGCAGCAGCACGGGGCTCAAATGGATTCTGACTTTGCTGGAAGAGAGAACCAGAGGGGATATACAACTATTGGGTCAAATCAATAATTCCCCTGTAGTCAATGGAGTTATACTGGGGATGAATTTGGACCTATTCACTTTTCTGTACATGTGATGAAACTATTTAGAAAAGTGTGAAATTAACATGTAGCTGTTTATTATTATTTGTTTAGAGTCACCAATGTATTGGGCGTAACTTAAAACAGAGAAACAAAGACGGCAGCTGTAGCGAAGGGCTTCTGCTCCAAGGTCTTTGTTGTTAACATTATTTTAGTGCCAATGTGCCAGGCATGGTACAAAGCCAAAGAGCGAGACAGTCTCTGCCCCAAAGAACTTATTATCTACATAGTCAAAGGGAGGGAGGAGAAAGTGTCCCAATGTCACAGGCAGAGCTGGGATTAGAACCCAGGACTCCTGCACCAATGTCCTTGTCACCAGGCCACATTATCCCCCTTAACTAGCCCAGCCCCTTTTGCCTCAAATTTCTCACAGTTGCCAACATGACTGCATCTCCCTCATTTTACCAAGCGAGAGAGACAGTGGTGGTGGCCACTGGCATATTTACCACCAGCTTGTTTAGACCTTCTCTGAGTAAGGTTGGACAACATGATGGTAGCAGTTGCAGGAGACTGGTCTATGCTGGGGCTCTGCTGTTGCTACCCCAGATAAAGTTGAGTAGTTGTTTGCAAAAGTAGAAAAGGTGGGACAAAAAAGTCTAGCAGACAACTACACACAAGACAGAAGGTACTTAAAAATCCAGAGCAAGGAAGAATTTAGGCCCAAATTTTACCATCCTGAACTGAGCAAAACTCCCATTGAGCTCAATGGAGCTTTTGTTCAACTATGGGCCCCGGATATCATTCTTTAGAGGCTTTTTATTTTGTACAACTGTGATGGTTCTTGGGGTACCCAGAACTGTGAGTCACCTTGTTACCCCAGAGTGAGGGAGTATTGCCTGTGCCTAGCTGTGTGTTAGCACCCAACAGCACCAGTCTGTCAACCTGTCTCCTCCGTGCTATGCCAGGCTTGTCTTTGCCTTGCAGGTTAACAATAGGTGCACCACTGTCCTGAGTCCCTTTGAAGCATTCCCCTGTGGTAACCAGCCCCTGACACTGGCTGCTCACAGAAGTCCCAGATTTTCTGCACTCCAGGGAAGAGCATACCCCAGTTTGCCAGCTTCACCTTAAACCACCAGTCCTGTATAACACACAGCACTTGTAATAAAACAAAAGAAGGTTTTAGACAGAGATTCTAAGAGAAACAAGACAGTGACAGGAACAGATGGTTACAATACAAAACAAAATCATAAAACATGAACCTGGCCCAACACTTATTAACAGTTACCTTTCCCATCTAATAAAGCAGGTTTCCCCCCATCTGTTGCAGAGCTGGCTAACTTCACTGGAACCAGGATCCAGTTTTTCATGAGAACGCCCTTGCCCCTCGAGATGTCTCCTCAGTGAAGGGATACAGAGTGCCTTCCCCACCCTGTGTTATACTGAAACAGTCTTTTGTCTTTAGCCATAGGCAGGGTGATTTCCATTGTTTGCAATTGTCTCTGAGGTCTTTTCATTGAAAGGCTTGGGGTAGAGCAAGGCGAGACAACTGAACCTGGCATTACATCCTCTGCTGATCAGGGCGGGATGACATCTCCTTCTTGCTTGAATGGGCCACCACTGAGACACACTATCTCCTGGTGATGAACTTTTACTCCAAGTCCATACAGCATACTTTCAATATACTTATATTATTTCTTAATTATTACCTGTACATATATCTCACAGTAATTATAAAGCTTGACAAGTTACGAGCTTTCTGTAGATACCTGACATGCTATGCTTTATGAATAAATTTCCCGCAAGACGTGTTTGGTGTAGCGAGTTTGTCAGGTCTGAGGTGAGAGTCGTTTGCAAAGAACTAGGATTCCTTTGCCAAGGAGCCTCTGTGTCACAGCCCCCTTTTATTATTAATCATTTGCATTCCTGGACCAGGTTCCTATTATGTTAGGCACTGTACAAACACACAACAATAAGATGGCCCCTGTCCCAAAGAGCTTACAATCAAGTATAAGGAAGGGACCACAAATGGATTCAGATGGGGAAGTACAAGGAAACACTGAGACAATATGGTCAGCATGGTGGGCTCTGATCTCTGCACAGCAGTAGCCTCGTCTTTATGAAGGCTTTTGTGGGTCCAACGGTCTTATTCAGGGCTCTTGTTTAAAAGTGATTATCTAGCCCTTTGGGGTCAGCTAGTGTCTGAAGGGAGCAGACCTCCCTCCCAGGCAGATGCTGTTACGGTCTTCCTTCCTTTCCCATCCTTCACAATATGCTGTGTGTAAGAGTTAAGCCACATGTTAGATTTTAATCTGTCTGTTGGGAATGTGGAGGGGTAAGGAGTGGGAGTCAGCGGGGCTGGATATTCTGACCCTGCTGTATTTTATGTTCATTTGTTCTCCAAGTGCAATCCTTTTGTTTTTATTTAGCTGAAGGGGGAAGGTTTTCCAGGAGCTTGTTTTAATTTATAATGCTGGATCTGAGCATGTTTCAAGAGATTTTGGGGGCTTGACTCTGAAGCAGGTCTGACGAGAATAATTTGCAATAGGCCATTGCTAGGAATCCTTCCATCTAGGTACTGGCAGGGTGCTTTCAAAAAAGTCCAGGACGGCTGAAAAATGTTGAACAAAACATTTTCCCATCTGAAAATGAGGTTTTTGTCAACATCAAAGTTGTCCAGATTTTGGTGGCATTTTCTGACAGGTGAAGCCAAGTTCAATGTTTCAGGATGACCTGAGATGAAACTTTGGTTTGTCGACACCACACAAAACATTTTTGTTTCATGTTGACCTTAATTTCAAAGTGCTGCTGCGGTGCATCTGAGTTTCCAAGTCACTCCTGTTGCCATTCTCCTCTATGGGCTCTGCTCCTCAACTGATCTACCTCTCCTATGATGGTCTTTCCCTGAGCTCAGCTGCCGCTATGCATACGGAACTACCTCTGGCTTCTGGATCAAAAGTTTTGAGAACTTTCTATTTTGCAAAAAGTTTTGACATTTTAACTTTCCATCCAGATTTAGACTAAAAACAAATACTGAACAATCAGAATTTCCTTTGGGGTGGAAATTCCATTTTCCAGTCAGCTCTCTTAACAGCCCTTGTTCATTGTTTCATGATAAACTTATTCAGAAGACTAAATGTGTAGGGAAAAACTCTTTGACTCTGAGAAATATACACACTGGGGCTGAGCTAAAGCCGACATGAGCAACATCGGAATACAATCATAGAAGGGGCACTTTGGTTTTTTTGTTTGAGTATCTTGCCCCCCTAAAACATGTTGTCACAAAAGTGCTCCAGGGCATTTATGTTAAAAATATGGTCACCCTAAATGATGATATTTTACAGTTGGATCTAAAGGATCTCTAAGCATTTTACACATATACTTTTTTCATTAAGGATCAACTACCTGAAGGGGGGTTCCAAAGAGGATGGATCTAGACTGTTCTCAGTGGTGGCAGATGACAGAACAAGGAGCAATGGTCTCAAGTTGCAGTGGGGGAGGTCTAGGTTGGATATTAGGAAAAAAACTATTTCTCTAGGAGGGTGGTGAAGCACTGGAATGGGTTATCTAGGGAGGTGGTGGAATCTCCATCCTTATAAGTTTTTAAGGCCCAGCTTGACAAAGCCCTGGCTGGGATGATTTAGTTGGGGTTGGTCCTGCTTTGAGCAGGGGGTTGGACTAGATGACCTCCTGTGGTCTCTTCCAACCCCAATCTTCTATGATCACAAAAGCCCTAGAATGAAAGTAAATATTTTACCAGTGTGAAATCTGGGGCGCAACCTGATTTTAATGACTTGTTTATGGCCCCACAGTGAGTTGAGGGCAGGAATAAAACCTCAGCTTTCCTGACACCCAGTCCTATGATCTAACCATTGTGCTTCCTCACTTCTAAACTGGGAACCTATTCTGAAGGATCTGATCTTAGCATGATATCTGGTAAGCACAGTCTCTCATGAAAAATCTAGTATTAGAGGTTAGAAAAAGAGGTTTGTGTCATTCATTCTGTTCTGACTGGTGCCTTACGTTGAAGTCAGATTGTCCTAGGGTGTGCAGCTCTAAAGTGAAAGCTGGAATGACCTGTCCCCCAAAGGCAGAAGCAAAAGATGAGTGAAGGCAACACACATATCACTGCAGATGTAAGTAACTAGGGACAACTTTATCACTTCTTCTGTTGAGAGGTCTTTCAATAGTATGATCCTGCAGACATGACATGAATAAACCGTAGATCAAAGGGAGCTCAGCCTCAGTGGCGCAAACGTGAAACATGTTTTAACTTAATAGGGTTAGAATAATAGTGGATTGGATTGTGTGTGGGAGAAATCTGCATCTGTAATAAAGTGAGAGGGACAGATGTCCTGTTAAAGATACTCCCATGGCTGTGATTCTTCACTGCCAAAGCCAGGCTACTACCTACCCTCCCACAACTTCCAGAGAGAGAGAGAGAGGCTGGCCAGAGATTTGTATTACAAGCCAGCACTTGCATTATGAACAGACCCGCACAGAGCAGGAGGAGGGAGAGAGAACAAATGGGGCAGGGGAGGTAGGAGGAAAGGCAAGCTGGGTTCTCGATGGAAAGCCCGCTCTTCCCCTTTGAGGAAAATAAAAGGCTAGGTGTCCTGGAGCAAAGCAGAGACAGCCATGCCAAACAGCTGGAGAAATCTACCAGGCCTCTATTCAGTCAGCTCCTGCGAATCTCATTTTACTGCTGTGCACAAGAGGAGACATGGAAATAAAGATGCTCTTCATTTGGATAGCGGAATCCTGTTCATCAACAAGTTTGTAGCATCTTGCCTACAGAAGCTGCTTTAGTCCGAAACTGGATTGGCAGTCACCTAAGATATAGTGTTTCAGAGGAGTGCCATGACAGAGGGAACTTTCACTGCGAGATGAGGCCACCTAGTCAGTAGATTCCAACATCTGGAAGCTAATCCCCAGAGCACAGGCTGTAGGAAGAGGCTACTGGCCAGGAGACAGGGCAGGAGGACAGATGGCCCAGGCAGCAGGGAAAGGGAAAAGATTAGGCAAGTGGCCCAAGGAAAGGAAAACATGGAGGATTCTCCTTCTTGACTTGAGGACAGAGAACCCCAATGGTCATCATCTAGGGCAGAGATACCTACAGCTGTCCCTGACTCGATAACTTTTGCAAAAGGCAAATCAGTTCTGTCACTTGGGCAGATGCTAGTACTGCATTTTCACACCAAAGCTGCCACATTTACACCGGATGCGAGAAGCAAATTAAAAACTATGGGGTCAGGATCTTTCTGCGTCCTGCCTAGTAGTGGCTGCTAGTCAGTAGGGCCACTGAAGTGCTCTCATTCACTTTCTAGGTGCTTAAAGCTTCCTGATGTCTGAGAGTCAGCAAAATACAGGTGCTCTTAGGATCAAGTTCCTGGCAGAGTAAATTGCTCCCTGACATCCGCAAGAACCTGCAAAGTGATTTGCTCTTCAATGTCTGTTTCAAATTCAATAAACTTTACAGCAGCCACATATAACCACAGTGTGTTTTATCCTTTAACCGCTGCCACAACTATGTAGTGAAACACATTTTTCCATCTTTCCCTCTAGAGTTCAATTAGCACATGATCTAGGCTGTTATCTAAGCATGAAGCAAATGCCATTAATGACCAGTGTGATTTATGGCATCACGTAACAAGGTAAGATCCAACGTTACAAACGCATAGGGAGATCTGGATGCTCTTGTTCGAATCACAAACCCGCGCCAGCTGCTTCTACGTTCGTCTCTGCCATCTCCATAATAGTGGAAAAAATGGTAACGTGGTCTTGAAATCTCCATAATTTTGATTGGCTAAACCAGTCACATGGTTTTACCATGTAGCTTACTGATTTCCATTTCATTTGTGGTGGGCAGGTACAGCACATGGCCGTGCGGGTTTCCCACGCACTATCTTGCCAATGTACCTCAAGCACATTCACCATCTCTAGTGGTGAGAGGGGGATTAATCTCCATAGCCTATTCAGTCCTTGGACTCGCTGTGACTGCCAGCAGGGTGGCCAATGAGTGCCAATTGCAATGGTGATGTCAATGCCCATCTTCAAGAAACTAGCCGGAAGACCAATTCACCACAGTGCAACAGTGAGCAAATGCATGGCGTCATGCGAGCAAGCCAGCAGCTTATTAAACACAAGTATGGATGTATACATCCCTCATGCTGACAGTTAAATCAGTGTCGGCATCAAAGAATGTCTGATTCTACATTCATTCCCCGATTATGCTTCTCTAAGGGATATGCCTGGGCAGGGCCGGCTCCAGGCACCAGCGAAGGAAGCAAGTGCCTGGGGCGGCCAATAGAAAGGGGCGGCAGTCCGGGGCGGCACGTCCAGGTCTGCAGCGGCACTCCGGCGGCGGGTCCTTCACTCCCTCTGCGGCGGCACTTTGGTGGCCGCTCAATCGGGTTTTCCTTTTTTTTCTCTCTCTCTCTCTCTTTGCCGCTGGGGCGGCAAAAAAGCTGGAGCCGGCCCTGTGCCCGAGGCATCATCAGTGTCCGTATCACTGCTACCCAGAAGAACTGACAGTCACAGATATTTGAGCACTTCAGAAATGTATTACTCAGAGTATTTCTAGACTCGAGTCCTGGCCAGCCACCCACCACTGGTAAATATGCAGCTTTGTTGTGACACCTTCAAAGCTGGTGGTAGCTGGCTGTCAACAAGGGAAGTTGGCAGTGTCATTAACTGTTGTTTGCATGAATGAAGATTTGCCCTACGGAGAAGCCCTTTAGAATTAACAGAAGACTGTAATCTTTCTGTAAGACACTTTAACCATCCTCTAGAATTGAGAAGATAATGATATCCACGCTGTAATAGCCTAATGAATGGTTCAAAAAAACGTGTAGAAATGAGACCATTTGTGTAGTAAATTCTATAGGTCTTTTAAAGCCATTTCTATAGAGTTTTATTGGTTTCCTCCACATTAACTTCTATAAAACTTTTGCATATGGCTTTGTCTGTCAGAAGAATGGGACAGTAGAACCTCGGAGTTACAAACCCCAGAGTTACAACCCGACCAGTCAACCACACACCTCAGTACGCAATCAGGCAGCAGCAGAGATGAGAAGAAAAAAACAGCAAATACAGTACTGTGTTAAACATAAACTACTAAAAAAAAGGGAAAGCAGCTTTTTCTTCTGCATAGTAAAGTTTCAACGCTGTATTAAGTCAATGTTCAGTTGTAAACTTTTGAAAGAACAGCCATAACGTTTTGTTCAGAGTTACGAACATTTCAGAGTTATGAACAGCCTCTATTCCTGAGGTGTTTGTAACTCAGAGGTTCTACTGTATTCTCACAATAGATCCCATAAGGCCCTGGGAGAGAGAGAGAGAGGGAGTTATGCCATGTTTACAAGTATATTATATTATTTATTATTTGTATTACCGTATCATAGACCAGGACCGCATTGTGCTAGGTTCTGTACAAACTAAAGAGAGTCCCTGGCCTGAGGAGCTGACAGTTTAAGGGTACTGTTGTGTCTCTTGTTCTTTACACAACATATGTAACATATAGGAACCATATGGGCATACAGAGTGCCAAATAACCATGCGTACTAACTATATACAACATTCAACATATGTACACTGCTGCTCCGCAGGGTTCTGGTGACATTTAAACCATAGAACCCAGCAAGCGCCACTAGAACACACAAAATATTTAAAGGGATACAACCCATTGGCTTTACAGTGAAAGGACTCTGTTAGAGTGTCTATTCACAAATTCTGTGGGATCTGACTGGTAAATGGGTGCAGTCAGTGCTGGAATGGGATAGCTCAGTGGTTTGAGCATTGGCCTGCTAAATCCAGGGTTGTGAGCTCAATCTTTGAGGGGGCTACTTAGGGATCTGGGGCAAAATCAGTACTTGGTCCTGCTAATGAAGACAGGGGGCTGGACTCGATGACCTTTCAAGGTCTGTTCTAGGAGATAGGATATCTCCATTAATTTATTTTATTTACTACACACTGCAGGGTGGGAATCTAGGTTAATAGGATGGAATTATCCTACTTGGAACATGGGTGGCTGGGACACCAAAGCTAAAGTCCCAGCTCTTGTGAAAAATGTGATAAGATTGTTTACCACTTTGTTTTTTATATATATATAATTTAAGGCAGCATTGCATAGTGGCTAGAGCACTAGACTGGCACTCAGGAGACCTGAGTCATATTCTTAGCTCTGCCACTGGCCTGCTGGGTGATCTTGGGCAAATCACCTCATCTCCGTGTGCCTCAGTTTCCCCATCTGTACAAAGAGGACAACGATACTGACGTCCTTTGCAAAGTGCTTTGTGACTTACTGGTGAAAAGTGCTACATAAGGCCTAGGTTTTATTATTTTGTTATAATCCAGGGATGAAGACAGTGGAGAGGCAGATGAAGGAAATATACATTGCAGAGGGGAAAGGAGAAATGCCTTGCTATGAGTCCACTCAAAATATGATTATGTAAGCTCTGGTGGGATGCCATTGTTTATCCCTCAGAACACTCCATCAGCCCCATTCCAATAAGCAGGTTGTCTTTGTGACTCCAGTCCTACAACTGGAAGAGGGAGCTGTGTAGCAATGTGGGAGAGGGGATAACTTTTTTTACTTCAGTCAAGTGTCATTATAGGCTTGGTTTGGGAAACACCTGCCAATAATCAGCAGGGCCTGATCAAAGGTGTCAGATGTTGTGGTTCTCCTCCAATCCTCTAGGTAATCAGACGGGAAACCGGAGAACTTGTTATTACAGTCGAAATCTGCCTGATCACCAAACAGCCAGCAATTTTTTGAAAATGACCCAACCTGCCCACGTGAAAAAGAATCCGTGCTCAGCATCAGCCATTGTAAAGGGTCAGCAATTTTTAATATCCGGTAACTTCCCTCTCTCTTTCTCTGTGTACTTTTCTCTTTCCTTCTCTGTGCATATATCTGTGCATTCCTGCATTCGGAAAGGAGAGGGGTGGATGTGAGGGGCTCTTGGCACCACATAACTCAGGCAGAACAAAGAGGAGGAAAAGCTAAGGGAGACATAGCAAATACTTAAGCACTTTAAAACATCTCCTGGTAGGAGGGGGGAAATATCATTCGCAGCTCCAGAATCTGATGGGGGAATGTTGGGTGGGGCGCCACAGAAAACAGCTGAAGGAACTGATGTGGTAGGAACGGAAAGCATATGGCCAGGAGAGCAGAGCACCTTTTGCAGAGTCCTTTCAGTTTAGTAACGGCCAGTGGAATGAACTGGCACAGATTTATGGTAATGGCAACATCATCGTATGTCATAGTGTGGCCTCCGCACAGCACCCCGAAGTCATGGGCGTATGAGTGACTTTACTTTGTGCAAAAGAAGTCTTGCCGTGTTTAGACTGGACTACTTTGGGGAGGCGGAATGTCTGTCTGCTTTTCTCAGCTCTGTAGCAAGATCCTCACTAAGCCTTAGTCAATAGATTGTCATGACAGAGTTTGGGCTAAATCTGGCCACTTTGGGCTGCTTGGGTTTTGTTAGAGCCTAACTTAGTTATTTATGTGTTATGAATTAGCACTGCCCCCTTGCCACACAGCTACAGGACTGGGGATGGGAGAATGTTCCTAGATTCATAGATTTTAAGGCCGGACGGAACAACTGGATCATCTAGTCTGACCTCCTGCATAGTGCAAGAAGTAAAATTCCACCCCGTTCATTGAACCCAATTATTTGTGTCTGACTAAAGCATATCTTCCAGAAAAGTGACAAAATGGCATTACCGGGTTCTGGGTGTGTTGGGTCTCTATCCAAACTGTCCAGTGTACAAGTAAAAAGATTTTTTTTTCTGCTGCTTGTCAAACTCACCCTGGGATCTGGAGATCCTTCTGGCTCATGCATCTCCTACAATAAAGAGCTTGCTGGCGGAACTGTTTCATCTCATTAGCATTAAGTGATGTGGCAGACAGCATTATGGAAGAGATCTGTACTGACTATGGTGCGTGGCTGATGTTACAGCTCGAGAGCTAGCAGTCTGCACTAAGCTTATTTTCCTGAGTGCCTTGGTGTCCCACCAAACTAAGTCCTCCATGAAACCCAACCCTCTCTCCAGTTCCACTCATCATGCTACGTGAACTGAATTTACATTTTTTGGAGTTGGAACTGAATCCATCTCTCTCTCCCACAGCTCTCCTGGCTCTGCTAGGCAAGTGGGAATCAAAATCGGCACAAATTAAATGTAGACACTAAGGTCAGCAGACATTTCAATGGATTTGCACTGGGAGAAGGTCTACTAAAACAGTTTATAACGTGGTGGTAATCCCAGCTCTCCTCTACGGCTGTGAGACTTGGGTGATCTACAGAAAACACCTGGAACACCAGCACCAGCACTTTCTTCGGAAGATACTCAACATAAGGTGGGAGGATCGTCGCACTAATGTCAGTGTCCTCACAGAGGCCAACATCTTCAGTGTTTGAGGCCCTGATTATTCAGCACCAGCTGAGGTGGAGCAGGCACTGTGTGTGCATGCCTGTTGTATGGTTACCCAAACAACTGCCGTACACCCAACTGACCAAAGGAAGCCAAAAGAAACATTTTAAAGATATTCTCAAAATAAACATCAAGAGATGTGGCATCAACACCACACACTGGGAGACAGCAGCCCAGAATAGGGATAACTGGCGAAGACTTGTCATAGAAGGAATGTCCACTTTTGAGGAAAATCACCTTGTCCTGGTCACAGAAAAATGCCAGAAAAGGAAAGACAACTGTCACGCAGCAATCGTGGCCCAACCCTGTCTTCCAACACCACCTGCAATGTCTGCCAACGAGTCTGCCGCTCAAGGATCGGACTCCTCAGTCACCAAAGGATCTGTAAAAAATAAAACCTGTGAAAGAGATCATCCTCGACCTCAAGGGCTCACCGACGATGACTAAGACAGCACAGAAAAATCAAACTATGCGAACTGAGGAGAATTCAATTAATCCGTTTTCATAGGGATCCCACTGTAACTCTTAAATAATTCAGTATGGCACATCCAAATGACAGATTTCCAAGCTCCATCACTGAACAATTGTGGATCAGCCCTATCCAAGTTCTTGATGGAGATTTAAGGTAGTGGAGGAGTGACTCGAAAGAAACCAAATCAGCCAGCAACATCTTTTCCTCGAGGCATAATGCCGATAACAAGCAAAATATGTTCACCTAAGTAAATGTGGAACAGAAAACTCCCCAGTTCAGTTTTAAGTCCATCTCTATGAGCTCTGGGCCTGAAATCCAGTCTTTCCAAAGACAGTGTTTTCCTTGCATCTCTCAAGCATCCATCCAGTGGCTTTACGCTCTGAGGCCAAAATCTTCTCCCCTGCTCAAAGTCTGAGTAGGCCTTGTACATGAATGCGTCACAAGGGCTAGGGGCTGAGAGAGTCCTTGCCATCAGTCAGCAGACAGCCAGTGGAGCTGTTCTTTCATTGCTTTTGCAGCTCATGAACCAACCTGGTCTCTTCTTGAGTTCAACCACATTAGTCCTGCTGTTAATGAGAAGAGAATCGGGCTCCTTCCAGCATGAGACCGATTTCAGCAGGGGCTGAGAAACAAAGGGAGGGAACTATGGGAAAGATACAGGCTATAAGAGCAAAGTATATTGTGCTTGGGCCTTCCTAGAGGGAGTAAACTCAGTCAGGAAGGCAGGAGCAATTCAGAGGAGGTCAGTAATGGAAGGTAATCCAAGGGATGAGTTATGAGGGAGGGCTTGGATGAGGATAGTGACCTGGCACTCAGAGCAGCTTGTAGCAGGAGAGCAGAAGAGCATCAAGGCATGCTGAGGTGACACAGCACATGACATGAGTAATGGGAACAATAGGGGATGGGAAGCAAGATTTCGACAGATCTGTGAAGAGCTTTGACAGAAATGGAGCAGAAATGGAGCGCCACTCTGGGAAGTTCAGCTCAAGATCAGAGAGGCCGTGTGATCTAGTGGGCAGGTGATGGGGCTGGGAATCAGAAGACCTGGGTGCCATTCCCAGTTCTGCCACTGACCATCTGTGTGACCTTAGTCAAATCACTTCACCACT
Organism: Trachemys scripta elegans; assembly: GCF_013100865.1. Taxonomy (NCBI): domain Eukaryota; kingdom Metazoa; phylum Chordata; order Testudines; family Emydidae; genus Trachemys; species Trachemys scripta. The sequence goes on along the minus strand of NC_048305.1, from coordinate 101,673,192 downwards.
CTATGGCTGTGTTTTCTCTCCCACCCTTAGTCCCGGCCCAAAATTTCTTATACTCTAGATAGACAGGGGAGACAATCTCTTACTATGTGCATGTATCACACCTAGCACTATGGGTCTCTCTACAAAACAACTGTGATATAAATAAGAACATGACAAATAGGGAAATTACTCTGGGGAGGACAAGGACTGTATTTTTCAGGAGGCTGCTGGGAAGACCGGGGAAGAAAACACCGATGTGTTAAATAGCACTGGCTCCTGCGACAGTCTCTCCTTTGCTCTGAGGGATCGAGAAACATTAGGCAAAACATGGTTATTTTTCTTTTTTTGAAAACAAACAATCTTTTCAATTAGACGCGTCTGTCACAGAGGCAGTAAATCTATGCTTTATAAAAACAAACGCTCTCATAATTAGTTCTATCCAGGAAGAAAATTAACTGTTTATCTTTGTGTAATTAATCAAAGGACCCTGCCAGCTTTACCAAGCCGCCTCTCCGCAGACTGAGGGTGGGAGCGAGGTGAGAAACACATGATATACAGTGACGGGACATCGGGAGACCATAGATCTTTCCTCTCTCTGCTTGTACGACTGTCCACATGAATTATGTGAAATAATATTCCAGGCCAAAGAGTTACAGGGCTGTGCAATGGCTGCTACTTGAAGAAACAATAAATAACAAGGGGAACATTTGATACCCTCATTTGTATTTACATGTTTCACAGCGGGATCACTCTGGCATACATGTACAGTGGGGCAATCCGGTTCACCTGTCTAATTGGTAAAACCGCAATCCCCTTTTACATACAGTGGAAGTTACCCGAGGGCTGAGTTTGGCCCAACAGCAGTCAGGTGAATTAGCCCTGATGTCTTTCCAACTTGAATAGTCACATTCTCTCTTGTAGAATTTCCACCGGTGGTTTCATTTGGATAAAACACACGTCTCATTCCACTGAAGAGGTGACTGCCTTTCAGTGATGGGTATGGCAATCCCATTGGGCCCAATCTTGCCATTAGCTCCACAGACACAATGAGCAGGAAGGATGGTCTTTCCTTGTGTCTAGGGAATGAGTTACCCTGGACTCTGTTCCCAACTCTACTGCCCACGTTCCACGTCAGTGGATTTCCAGGTTTTCACTAGGGCAAACAAAACCAGAATCTGGCCCGTATGTTCTCTAACACCAGTTTCCCATCTGTAAATCAGGGATAATGTTGACCTATGTCACAGAGATGCTGAAAAACTTAGTTCACTCATGCTGCTAACGCAGTTTGAGATTCTTGGACCGAACCATTAAATATGCAAAATGTTGCTACCTGAAGGCTATCATTAGGGACAATGATTTTATCTGAAATGTGTTACTCAACTGCTGACAGTGGGGGAGGGATAGCTCTGTGGTTTGAGCATTAGCCTGCTAAACCCAGGGTTATGAGTTCACTCCTTGAGGGGGCCATTTAGGGATCTGGGGCAAAAATCTGTCTGGGGATTAGGTCCTGCTTTGAGCAGGGGGTTGGACTAGATGATCTCCTGAAGTCCCTTCCAACCCTGATATTCTATGATTATCTGCAGGCTGAATTAGGGGGCCCTCTTTATTTGAATTAAGTTGGCAGCTGCAGTATGCTAGGTGTTTTCCAGTTATGTAGGATGCAGTGTCTGCTGCAAAGAGCACAGAACCTACCCAACAAACAAGAGCCAAAAGGGGCTAGATCAAAGACAAACACTGCCATACATTTTTAATGTAATTATGCACTGTGTAACTTGGCCTCTTCTCAGCTACTATCAGCTGGCAGTTGGTGGTAGACGGAAGACGATCTTAAGGAGGGATTTAACCAAGGAGAGGGGAATGGCTTTACAGAGATTGTGTACGTCGGATTCTGCAATTGACAGAGCCTGGTGGACTGCTAAGCCCCTGTCAATAGCAGGATCAGGGCCACAGTATGTGAAGTGTGTGGTGATCCTTCTGGATGCTGGAGATAATAATGTGAATTTAGATACTGTTATTAGACAGTAATTATGTTATTGTTTTTGTTGTCACAGCAGCATCTTGAAAGCCTAGATCAAGGCGCCACTGTGCTAGGTGCTGTGTGGGCAAGTAGCAAAGTCCCTGCCCCAGAGAGCACGCAGCTTAAGTACCAGACAGAACACAACAGGGGGATGAAACAGACCAACAGGGTGGAGAGGCTGGGAGCGCAAAGCAAGGTAAGCCAAACCCACCTTCTGACTACACACAATTGTCCAAGGATCCCATAGGGTGGGCGCATTCAAGACCGGGTCTCACTAGGATTCGCACCCAAACTCAGTGTAGACGCAGCTCAGTCCTGCCCCCCAGATTCGGGCCCTGAGAGGGCACCAATATCATTCTGCGATCCCATGGGCCAATGTTCTTTGTCCTCCCTATCCCAAGAATAGCCAATCAACTCCCAGGAAGTGGAAGCAACTTCCCTTATTCAAGCAACCTAGGGTCAATATGCAGTGTGGCTGCTCAGGGCCTGGGCTTTCAAATCCAAGGTCTGCAGACTTGAGTCCCACTAACCTTGGGCGAGACATGCCCTCTGTCTCTCCTTCCCCTGCAGTGCTGAGATTGTCAGCATCCGTGCCGATGGCATCTGACATGTGGACAAGGTGGCTCTGATTCTCCACTCCTCTGCACCATAATGTTTGCACAAATTGGCTGTACAGTACATTGCCCAACCAGAACAGGCTGATCCATTCTCCACCCCTTCTAGCTGTAGGTGTAAACCCCACTGACGTGGCTAATTACTCAAAATCAGGCTCAAAACTCTCTGTGGCCTTGTCTGAAAGGATGTTGTGTCTTCATTGCGAAAAACAGCTGCACACATAGGGATGTGCCTTGTCCACACCTATTTTTTTTTTTTTTTTTTTTTTTGCAGTGAAGACAGTGTCACTGCTATGTTGATTTGCAGGCCGTTGCGAGCAAAGGGCTCAGAGGTTATCATTCAGAAGGCCCCCAATTTTGAAAGCCACCCTCTTCCCGCAGCGGTCTCTGCCTTTTCCAGCCACTCATCTATAAATCTGAAGAAGGAGGAAGTTGAAGTGCAGGTCACTGGAAACCTGATCATTCCCCCAGTTTGCCTGCTCATTAAGGTGAGGTATAACTTTACCTTAACATCACGCTCCTTTCACTCTTCATCTCGCAGCGGCCCCGCCGAACGCTAAGCAGGTCACATATGGCCTCTGTCAGCTACACCCCAACCTTTGGTACCTTTTAATAAAAACATCATGAGTGTTTTCTTTTCGTTTCCATTTGAACCTGGCCCATCTCGATGATAAGGCTTTGTCAACCGGCTTTGCTTTCCAGACCCATGACTCTGTGGCCATGGAGTGTCTGCTTGGAGACGATAGCCATGCGTTGTGTGACTCTGTCCCCGTGTGTGACAAACGGGGACTTCATTAACTCCCTGCAGTGGATTTGCAGATGTGCAACAGTGAGAACTAGCCCATCCTCCTCCTTTTGCTTTTTCCAAGTGGGAAGGGCTAGTTAGTTCAGCTAAAAGCAGACTGGATTCGTTATCGGGGTGCATAAGGAATTTTCATCATTTTTGAGACCTAAACGTTGAGATTTCCTGCAAAGAAACTGACACTTCAAAAAAAATCTCAGGTTTTAAATTCAAAAGGTCTTTCAGATGAACAGCCGATTGTGCTGAAAGCAGGATGCATTTCAAGTTCTCAAAGACAACATGGCCCTTTCTTGGAAATGTAGTGAAAAACCCTGCATCTGGATCACTTCAGACCTGAAATGAAGAGCTGAGTACCTGAAAGGAAGGATGGTCTTGTAGTTAAGACACCAGCTGGTCATTCAGGACACAGGGGTTCTATTCCCTACTTTGTCACAGACATTTGTGCAACTTTTGGCAAGTCATCTAATCTCTTCCAGCTTTAGTATCCCAGCTACACGACAGGGACAACAAGTTTTCTTTGGTCTGTCTTAAACTATCCACTCTTTGAGGCAGGGACTGTCACAGAGAGATAGGATGGTCCAATGCTTAAGGCAATAGCTAAGATATGGGTTCAATTCCCTCCTTGGCCACAAATTTCCAGTGTGACCTTTGATGAGTCACTCCTCATCTGTAAAATGGGGATAAGTACATTAAAGATTGTGAAGCACTTGTGAAATCTACTGATGAGAAATGCTATAGAAAAGCCAGATATTAGTAACTGTCTGTACAGGGCCTATCCCATTAGAGACTTGATCTTGGATGCGATCACTAGGTGCTACAAGTAATGTGAATAATAATTGTACATAGAATTTCATTAAAACATTTTCATCCCTTTCACACCGCTCTAGTGATCATAACAACTGAAAGCACAGTTGCTTTTGATTTATAATTTCTTTATACTACTATTGCCATCAGAGGCAAGAGAATGAAAGCTAAGCAGGGACATGTTTTTATACTGTTTGGTTTTTTGGCTTGTTTCGTTTTAAAATATTATTCCACTCCAACACCTAACAAATGTTTGGGGAAAAGGACATCTTTATTACAGATTCAACACCTCTACCTTTTCTATTCAAGAATGAGAGATCTCCCAATCTGTTTCTGATACCTCCAGCAAAACCATGGAAGGCTTGACTTGTTAGTCCTGATATTTCTAAGGTAAAAGGACTATGCGGTGTTACACCAGATGGTGCCAAAACCTGTGGTGACCACTGGCACAGAGTCCCTGGGCAATGCTTTGGAACTGCTCCCCCCAAAGCCAGTCAGGACTTTGGGGAGCCTCCTCTCCCTTGGAGCAGACTGTCTTCAGGGCAAGAAGCTCACACGGCTTCACTTTCCTGGGTCTGACCTTGGAGCATTCAGCATATGCCCCTCCGTGCGCTTCCCACAGCAAGTCCACCCAGGCGGGGTCCTGGGGAAGCCAGAGGGTCCTGCACGCACCCCCCACTTCACAGTCAGACGTGACTCTTAGCCAGCCAGTAAAACAGAGGTTTATTAGATGACAGGAACATGGTCTAAAACAGAGCTGGGACCCTTTAGCTGGGTCCATCCTGGGGGGCAACAAGCCAGACACCCACGTCTGCACTCACTCCATGTCCTCAGCCAGCTCCAAACTGAAACCCCCTCCAGCCTCTCCTCTCTGGGCTTTGTTCCTTTCCCGGGCCAGGAGGTCACCTGATCTCTTTGTTCACCTTTAGCCATCCCCTTGTAGGGGGGAAGGGCCCCGGCCATTTGTTGCCAGGAGACAGAGTATCGGCCATTTATGCATGCTGGAGACTTAAGAAATGCATAGGGGAAACTGAGGCACCCACACAGTATTCAGAGGAAACATTAAGAACAGTCCCACTTCATCACAACTACATAGATAAAAAGAGACAGAGCTAAATCATCAGCATGGAGGAGCTGAGAGTTGACATCAGTGTGAGGAAGTCCAAATATGTTTCACATACATTTACAGTACTATAATACTAGATAGAATCATAGAATTTCAGGGTTGGAAGGGACCTCAGGAGGTCATCTAGTCCAACCCCCTGCTCAAAGCAGGACCAATCCCCAACTAACTCATCCCAGCCAGGGATGGGAGTAGAGAGATGCAGGCTTATGAGAGAAGAAGAAATTAATGATCAAGGCTGCCACAGAGGAGAAAAATCTAGGGACCCCTATAAAGCATCAGTTTCTACAGAATCCAGACTCTCCTCTCTAGTGAAGTAAATGACATCACATAAGCGAGAGAATCTGGCCCAATTTTTCAAAATAGAGTTTGGATGAAGGACAACTCCAGCCTGTGAACACCTGCCTGAATGCTCTCGGGTTTGCCCAACAATTGTTTGCAAACCCCTCTGCTCCCTGAACCTTCCTAATTCTCCACTTGCCTCGCCAGCGAAGTGAAATTCTGTGAGGCATGTGTGTGTTTTATACCAGGTGAGCTGGGATTTGGGTAACTTGGACTCCTTCCAGAAGCCTTTCCTTTCACACTGTGCCCTTTATTAAGAACCAAAGTACGTAACCATTGTGGAAAAGGTGTTTATGTTTCTCTGCCTAATAAATCACTTGTCCTTTTTCATCTTTAATGGCCTGAATAGAACCATTTCCCTGGGACTGAATTACTACAGCCAGTATTACCCCCACTCTCCGACTCTTTGTATGGTAGCATACGCCTCCTTGTGACTGTTGGAGCAGGGAGGATTGAAAGGATTTGGGAGTTAAAAACCCAAATTCTGCTCTCCTGTAGGCCGTGATGAATTTTTCAGCCCCAGCGAGGTCTTTGCGCCAGATGCGTTTGCAATGACCTTCCTCACACGAAAGGCTAAAAACTTACTGTAAAAAAGAGACGTTGCAGTTGTGTGACAATGGTGAAGAATTCCAGGAAGAGCTACATTCTTACACTGAATGACTTTATTAGATTATGGTAAAAAGCACTATTGCTAAAGCTTGCTTACACAGACTGCAAGCAGTTTGTCCTGTTCTGTGTTTGTACAGCTCCTAGCACAGTGGGGCCCTGGGCCATGACTGGGGCTCCTAGACGCTACAGTATACCAATAATCAAAATAAAGCTATTTGATCTGCTTCCGGTAGATCTTCTACCAAATATCTTCTCCGGCCTCCTCCTGTCTAACCTCCTGCTACAGCGTTACAGACAATACACATACCCTCACAAAAGCTAAGATTAGCCTCGATGCTCACAGATTCCCTAAATTCAGGAGGGGTTGGTTTGCAGATTTCACAGATTCCCAAAGGCTGGCTCTGTTCCCTCAATCTCAGCTGATTCTGTATATTCTTGTTTGGTTTCTGCAGTTTGTGCACTGGCCCATTGAGCTCCCTCCTCCAATGTAATGTCTTCATGGCACAGTTAACTTGGGCTCGTACTCAAATGTTGCCCTTAATCCCCACTCCCATCAACAGACACAACCCACTCACCTTAAGCTGATTGGTGCTTTCAACCCACGCTAGCTGGCCCAGCTGGGGATTTCAGCTAGAGCTCAGGTGCTGCTCTCCCTCAGGCTGGTAATCTACCCACTTTGCAGTGAGGACAGAGATTAGGTGACTATTCCAATAGTGAACTTCCTTGGACAGTGAAAGCCCCTCCCAAGAGAAGTAGTGGAAACCCTATCACTGGAGTTAATTAAAAGGAGACTGGAGAAAGTGCACATGAATATGGGGAATGTAGCATGTATGGAGGCTGTGCAACCAAATGGGTAGGGCAGTACAGTGATGTGAGTTCATAAAGCACCAAGCAGAAAGTAGCCTTGATCTTGGTTAGGTGCTATGCAATATACTTAATAATAATGTAACTAACAGGGTATGTTCCTGCTCTGCATACTGTGCCTTTTACTATAGAAGAGACCATAAGAACGGCCACACTAGGTCAGGCCAAAGGTCCATCTAGCCCAGTATCCTCTCTACTGACACTGGCTGATGCCAGGTGCCCCAGCGGGAATGAACAGAACTGGTAATCATCAAGTGATCCATCCCCTGTCGCTCATTCCGAGCTTCTAGCAAACATAGGCTAGGGACACCATCCCTGCCCATCCTGGCTAATAGCCATTGATGGACCTGTCCTCCAGAAGCTTCATGTTGTAGGGGGCTAATGGGAGTCAGCTGCCATTTTGGGCTCCATTTCATTTGCAGGCTGCTCATCATCATCATATTCCCATTACGCCTCTGGTGTTTAGGGCAACGACGAAGCTCCTCCACTCCCGTCTGTTTCTGGCAAGTCTTTCAATGGTTCCCCAGCTGCTACATAGGGCTAATTCTCCTGGAAACATTGGGTGAAATCTTGGCTCCGTCCAAGTCAATGGTAAAATTCCCATTGACTTCACTGGGGCCAAGATTTCACCCATTATATTTATGCTTTCTTTGTTTCTTAGTTTCCTGGATTGGAAATACGACATTTAGGTTGAAAACACACATTTAGTTTTTGGCTCAGAGGAAAAGGAACATTTTCACAGTGTCGGGGATGTCGACCCAGGTGACCTGAGCGATCCTTTCCAGCTTCTTATGTCTTGGATTTTATTATTTTTACTTGACGGCTCACTAGCTAAGCCACCATCCTTTGTGTCAGATCTGAGCCATCTGGGTTCATTTTGTCCAATCAATGCTGTAATTCCATCGAGTTTCTCATCCATTTCAGACACCAGCCTGTGTTACTATAATCTGTGAAATGCTAAATGGTTGTTATATTTTTTTTTATTATTGCGGCACTTACAGGCCCTAACTGATGGTAAGGCCCTATCGTGCTAGGCACTGTACGAACACATAAAAAGAAACACCCTCTGACCCCAAGAGCTTACAATCTAAATAGACAAGACCAACACAGGGTGGGAGGAAGGAGGTATTATTAGCCATAGATTCAGATTCAGAGATTTTAAGACCTGAGCGTGACCTCCTCCATAATACAGACCAGACAGTTTCACCAAGTAGTTCCTGCTTCAAGACCATAATTTCTGGGTGGTCTAGAACATACCTTTTATTAAGTCATCCAATCTTGATCAAAACAAATGAGGTAAATGTGATCTAGATGAAATTACTATAAGGTGGGTGCACAACTGGTTGAAAGGAGTAGTTGTGAAAAGTTCACTGTCAAACTGGGGGGGATGTATCTAGTAGGATCCACAGGGGACAATCCTGGGTCCAGTGCTGTTCAGTATTTTCATTAATGACTTGGATAATAGATTGGAGAGTATGCTTTTAAAATTTGTGGATGACACCAAACTGGAAAGCATTGCAAACACCTTGGAGAACAGGATTAAAATTCAAAACAACCTTGACAAATTAGATAATTGGTATGAAACCAACAAGATGAAATTCAGTAAAGACAAGTGCATAAAGTACTTCAGTTAGGAAGGAAAAAGCAAATGTACAAGTATAAAATCGGGAACAACTGGCTAGGTGATAGTATTGCTGAAAAGGATCTGGGGGTTATAATGGACCGCAGATTAAATATGACATCCAGACAGATGTTATGTAGCTGCAAAAAAAAAAAAGGCTAATAATATTCTGGGGTGTATTAACAAAGAGTGTTGTATGTAAGACACAGGAGATAATTCTCCCACTCTACTCAGCGCTGGGGAGACCTCAGCTAGGTCTGTGTCCAATTCTGGGCATCGCACTTTAGGAAAGATGTGGACAAATTGGAGAGAGTCCAGAGGAGAACAACAAAAATGATAAAAGGGTTAGAAAACCTGACCTATGAGGAAAGGTTAAAAAAACTGTGCATGTTTAGTCTTAGAAAAGAAGACTAGGGGGTGGGGGGAACCTTATAACAGTCATCAACTATGGTACGGGCTGTTATGAACAGGATGGGGATCAATTGTTCTTCATATCCACTGAAGGTAGGACAAGAAGTAATGGGCTTACTTTGCATAAAATCTAGTTACCTCATTTGAGAGTAGAGAATTTTAGAGTTCTGTGGATGTTCGGTGACTCATGGGCTAAGCCCTCCAGGGGGCTGCTCCGAGGACTCAGGGGTTGTTGTGTGCCTCTTGCTAACCTGTACAGAGAGAGCGAGGCCTGGAAGGTCGTGCTTGTGTTGAGCCAGCAGCCAGAGACAAGACTTCCTCATGCTGAGGGCAAGTGGTCCAAGGTGTTTAACAACCCTGTGTACTCCGGGAAGTGTCACAACAGGTCTGGACAAACACCTGTCAAAGACGATCTAGATTTATTTGATTCTGCCTGAGCTCAGGAGGCTGGACTAGATGACCCCTTGAGGTCCCTTCCAGTCCTACAGTTTTATGATTCTTGATTAAAAGACTCCAAGTGATGGGAAATCCACCACATACTACATAAAGCTGTTCCAATGGTTAATTATCCTCATGGTAAAAAAAATATCCACCCTGGTTCTAGTCTGAATATGTCTTCACTTTCTAATCAGTCTGGTGGCTTCTAGTCAATGGATTTCATTATGCCCTTGTCTGCTAGATTCAAGAGCCCTCTACTATCAGAAAACTTTTCCACATGTAGGTACTTATAGACCATGATTAAATCACCTCTTACCCATCTCTTTGTTATATTATATAGATTGAGGTTCTTTAGAGTCTCACAATGAGGCAGGTTTTCTACTCTTGAATCCTTCTTGTAGCTCTTTCTTTTTAAGGTGTGGGCACAGTACTCCAGCAGTGGCATCACAAATGCAGTATATACTGGTAACAGCACCTCACTAATTCTGCTTGATATTCCCCTGCTTATGCACCCAATGATTGCTTTTGCCCCATTTTGCAGATGGAGAACTGAGGCCCAGAGAGATTAAGTAACTTGCACATGATCACCCAAGAAGCTTATGGCAGTAGTAGAAACAGAACCAATGCCATGACTCTGATGCCTTAATTAGGAGATCGTTCTTCCTTTCAAATATGTAAATGCTAAAATTAGGAGGCTGAGCTCCTTGGCAATTTACCATGAGAAGATCAAAGCCACTGGTTCATGTAGGCCAGTGTCCTGCCTCCAGAAGTGATCTGCAGCTACAAATGAAGGTGAAAGAATTTGCTCCTGACCAGCTGTTGAAACGTTCCATCAGGGAAGAGAAACCTTTCCCAACTCTGCCGTTCCCTTTTCTTGCCGCCAGCCCTGCTGCTCCTCCATCATTGTGAACGTCACTTTCATTCCAACAAAGGCAAATAAGGGCCTGCTCTGTTTTCTTTCTTTTTTATGAAGTGCGTTGGACATGCTCTGGACCCACATTTTTCAGCTGCCACCTTTGGAAACCAAGCGAGCTCAGTATTAAACTGAAATAAAAAAAAATGCACTCATAAATTATCGTCCATTTAATGAACCAAAATATGGCCAGTAGTTGGGAAGACGCTGCCTCTGTGGATTGGTGGTGGCGACAAGTCTGACAGGCAGGACAAAAGGTGAGTGATGCCCGTGGAGACCAGGGCTCCTTGAAAGTTTAATGACTGGAGTAAAGTCAAACAAGGGGCTGGAGAGTCTTGAATTATGGTGTCACAAATACTTGCTAACCCAAGGTGGAAAAGTAGGGTGAAGATCTGGCTTAATTTCCCCAAGCCTGAAGTTGGCCCCAGCTTTCTATTTCTGTGCCCAGTGAGAAGCCATGATATCTGACCTCACCCATCGGTCTGAAGTAGCTCTTCTTCTAGCCCTGCTGTATTTTAGCACAGCTGATATCGCCACTCTCTGGTCAGTGTGTGTGATGATGAGTCCCCGTCTGTGCCTGATCCACCAAGGATGTACGTCTGTTCCAGCCCCTGCCTACAGCAGATCAGTCTAGATCAGTGGTGGGCAACCTACGGCCTGTCAGAGTAATCCGCTGGCGGGCTGTGAGAGAGTTTGTTTACACTGACCGTCTGCAGGCACGGCCACCTGCGGTTCCCAGTGGCTGAGGTTTGCCGTTTCTGGCCAATGGGAGCTGCGGGAAACAGCGGCCAGTACATCCCTCTGGCCTGCGCCACTTCCCGCAGCTCCCGTTGGCCGGGAACGGCGAACCACGGCTACTGGGAGCTGTGGGCAGCCATGCCTGCGGACGATCAGTGTAAACAAACTGTCTCGCAGCCCGCCAGTTGATTACTGTGACAAGCTGTGTGGAGCCCGTGGGCCGCAGGTTGCCCACCAGTGCTCTAGAGACTCATGCTTTTAACTCTCAAAGCCCCCAGTTCAATCCCCAGCGTCACCAAGATGGCCGTCATCAACATTAATGCACAGGATTTCCAGAACCAGTTCACTCCATTGGTCCCTCAAGTATTCTGCCTCAGTCAGTGAGCTGTAATCCATGCCTCCCAGGAAAGAAAATAAAACCCTATAAATGAATGTGGGCAATTGTGCAAGGCTGTACGTGAGTAGCAGGGGCAGCAGGTTTGTAAAATTTTTGGTGGTGCCCAGAATGGGTTCAAGTCCTGCCCCCCAACACACCTGCCTTGTAAGGTGATATATAATTTTAAAAATAATGTAAAAATGTGAGGGCTCTGAAGTGGGGATGCGGGGCTTGGGGTGTGGGAGGGGCTTGGGCAGAGGGTTGGGTGTGGGGGATGAGGGCTGTGGGGTGGAGTGGGAATTAGGAGTTCATGTTGCAGGAGGGGGCTTAGGGCTGGGGCAGAGGGTTGAGGTGTGTGGGAAGGTGAGGGCTCTGCCTGGGGGTGCAGGATCTGGGGTGGGGCAGGGCCGGGGATGAGGAGTTTGGAGTGCAGGCACTCTCCCAGCCTTCTACTGCCAGCAGCAGCGAGCTCCAGGGCAGGGGGCCCCTTCCCGCCCCTCGGCAGCACACTCATCTCGCACCAATGTCACTGCATGTGCTCCTCAGGTTCAGGAAGCCCCCCCCCCTCTGGTGGGTGCCGGGGGGGCTGCCATCACGTGTGCACCTCCTCCCCTGCTGCTGCCCCTCACTGTAGCCTCACTGAGGGTGGGGGGGTGGGGCTGCCCTTTGCCCAGCATGGGGCAGGAGCAGCGACTGCTGGCAGGGGGGCCCCCTGTGCTGGTGGAGGGTCCTGCCGGAAAAGGGAAGGGTCCGTCCGTCCAAGGCGGAAGGGCAGGGGCAGTGTCAGCCTGACCCGGCACTAGCGGTTGGGGGGGAGGCGCTAAGACCCTGCGGCGGCAGTTGATGCCCGGAGCCAGCAGAGCAGAATGTAGTGTGGAGCTGCAGGGGGCAGCAGGCGGGGCCGGGGGAGAGACCTGGCCCAGAACATTGGTGGAGCCAGGCCCCCAGGCCCTGAGTAATTCTGGAGCATGGGCATATAACTCGCTGCCCCTGGTGAGTAGGGGGAATTTCTCCTGACTTATTTGTTCAGCTGACCCATGTAAGCAGGAGAGTTGATAAAATGAATGAACCCACATAGTAGCTATTGCAAAGATCTTATTATCAAGCATATTAATCCATGGTCCGTGTGAGAGGGCTCCCAGGGACATTAGGGGGAATAGAATGCAGAGATCATGGGCAAAATTTCATCCTTAGGGTGGGGCTACACTAAAAAGTTAGGTCGACTTAACTAAGTCTCTCAGGCCTGTGAAAAATGTTACACCCCGTGTGATATAGTGAAGCCAACCTAAGCCCTAGTGTAGACATGGAAAGAAGAATTCTTCCATCAACCTAATTACCACCTCTAGGAGTGGTGGATTTACGACAGTGATGGAAAAACCTCTTCTGTCGCTGTAGTAAGTGTCTTTGCTACCGCACCGCAGCTGGAGTGTTTTTAGTGTTGATGTACCCTTAGCTGTTGGCTTTTTGGTGGTGGTCGTGGGTTTTTTAAGCCACTGTGCTATAAATGCATGTTGTGTGTGATCCTACAGCCTGCCCTGTATGCCTCATGCTTCTGCAGGCAGCATTTAGACCCCTAAGGGTTTCAGGAGACTGAGGAGGGAAGGTTGAATAATGCACCTGTGTTTCACATCCAAAAGTGTGAGCTGGCAAGGAGCCAAGCCACAAGTCAAATTAATTTGATAGTCCCGTTTCTGCTTCTGGTTTAAGCAGCCCTTGCTCTGTCCCATGGCACATAGTCTAACAAGGACACAGAGGATATACTGCCTGGGACACGCCGACATAGCTGTTTGCAGGTTTATTTGGGCAGAGGAGCGTGAAAAGTGGCTGTTCTGGCCTACATGTGCCCTGCCTTGTGGAAAAACAAGGGAGAGTCATCACCTCTTCTGTGAGACGGATCCCTCCAGTTATCTGCCGGGCTGAGCAAGAACAATGAATTCCTTGGCCACATTCCTCTCTGGTGTCAGCCTGTTGGCTTCAGTGGGGACGAATGGGGGCCTTGATAGTCACAGAAACATGCTGCCATCAGCTTGCGTATGTCAGCCTGGCTGTGCTGGAGTGCAAATAAACTCAGGCTCAGTTCCGGAGCCCTCGCTCTGCCTCTTGTAAATGGATGCCCAAGCGAGCCTTGTTATTAGGAATTGGCCATGCTTAGCGTGAGGAAGTTTAAATGGTGGGGCCCTGGCAGTGGTGTAGCGGATGGAACACTGGACTGGGCCTCGAATCTGTGTTCGTTCACTGCTCATCCACAGGCTTTCTGTGTGACCTGGGTATCCGTGCCCCGTTGATAAAACCCAGCCACACGCAAAGGAACGAGGCCGGTTATTTATGTGCGTGGGAAATTTGCTGGCTGCTCACGGCGTTTGCAGCCTCCGTGACACTCCACGAAAGGAGGGGTCTTTCCCTTTGCTGGCCTGTTTGGAAAGTGAATAAAGAGACGCAAACTGCAGCAGTTACCAGATTGCTTCAGCAGACAGAGAGTCCCAGACGAGCCGTTCTGAAGGGGAAGGGAGCTCGCGCTCATATGAAGAAACAGCCAAGGTTGTTCCCACAGTTGGAGAGACAGATGAAAAAGACAGACTTTTCCCCAGCCTCCTGTCCGCCCTCCCTCCCACCACCATAACAGCCTGAACCCAAATCTCCATGCGGCTGCAGTGAATACGGCGTTTACAATGCGAGGAGCCAAAATGCTGCCCTGCGTTTTCTAGGCAGCCTTTAAGTAATTGCCTTAGTGCTCTCATACATATTGGCCCATGGGAGTCATTAACGGCACAGGAAGCCCTGAGGAAGCAGGGAACGCCACCTAGGAAAGCACCGAGGTCATAATTTGTACAGAGCTTTTTCACATTCTTTCCCACCTGCTACAGATCAAAGGCCCCAGGGGCAAATCGACTGTATTTTTTTCTTTTGCGTTTTACTGCCATACACCAAACGCTGTGCAGCTCCAGTGAAAACTGAAACTTTATTAATAATTGCCTTGTATCAGTAAAATCAACAGGGCAGCAGAGTCAAGGGAACAGAAAGAGGGCTTGAAAGACAGGCAAAGAAAGCATGAAGGGGTCAGCACCATTGTCAGTGCTTATGATTTTATAGCAGCTCTCAAGATATTTCGTGTTTCACGTTAAGCCCCAGGTCCTGGAGACAAATGATGAAATGGGAATCTCAGCTCTCATTTAAAAATAAAATGTTCCTAGCCTGGATGGTTGCAGAGGAGAGCTTGAAACGGTGTCCTGAGTGCCACCTAAAGGCTCGAAACCAAGAAGGCAAAGAAAAAGAACCCCCAAATGCATTTTTTTTCAAAAGAAATCTCATGATTTTCAGGGCCTGACTCATGATTTAGTAATGTTTGGGTTTGACAACACTGGAACAGTGTCCAGTTGATTTAGTTACAGAAGGGGTATTTTCACATTGCTGTGAAAATACGTCTTAATTTTACTCCTAAATACGAAGGAAAAGTGTTGTTGAACTTGAATGTGGCAGCAGGGCTGTAATGTAGGAGAAGGAGGATGTGAAACTGACTTGAAACAAATGAGAAACTGACCAATCCAGTCTCATTGTCCATGGTCAGTGTAACACTAACAGTAAAACAAACACGATCAGGGAAACGTAAATTATTAGAATTTAATCATTCTATCTGCGTGTGTGTTATTAGTAACATAGATACTGTATTATTATAGATTATTTCTAATGCGTAGCTGTTGTGTAGCGCAGTTCATGAATAGATCTGAAAGCACTTTACAATGAGGTCATATCCTCAGCTGGTGTAGACTGGCATAACTCTATTGACTTCAGTGAACCTACACTGATTTACAGGATCTGGGCCCCGCATTTTCTCTCCCTAGTGCTCCTTTCCATTAGATGGCAAATGCTTAAAACATTCATTACACGAGGTCAGCTGTGCTAGCTATACATTTTTATCCAGCTGTGATAAGCTTCACTCCCTAAAGACTAGTTTAGGATTGTTGCTAAATACAATACTTTCACTGAGAGAGGGAAAGACAGAGAGAAAAGGAAGTTATGGTTTTCTAGATTTCTGAAAAATTAATATTAGGCATTAACTTAATCGATGCAAGGTTTGCTAGCGCTACCTACTGGCTAGAAGGTGAACTACACTAACCTGACTCCTGGGGTCATTAAAGCACGAATTAAAAACCTGTTTCATGAGAAAGTGTTTTAAAAGTAATAGAAGAAACCTAAAGTAAATCGCCATCCAACCATTTTCTAGCTGCAAAACTATGCCAGCAGAAGCAGACCTTATGTCCAGAACTGTGGGAACTAGTAACATCTTGCTGCATATTAGCTCATGTTGTCGACAACTGAATGACATGAAGTGTCAGCCACAAGACTGATTCTACTGCGGGAGTTTTGTCTATGTAAAGATTAAGGATTCAGCACATAATAAACTCCATTACTAGATCATGAGAATCTTATTCAGACACACGGGAAAGGAGCATAAATCCACTGGCTTTGAGGAAGTTGTTGGTCACTGAATTTTGATGCTCTGATGGAGAAAAACAATTAAAATGTATAAAGAAGTGTGTTTTAGGTTTACCTAGTTCATTTTCATTTGGAGCATAAGCAGCGGTAAAGAGTATGGATCTTTACATTGCAAATGGCATTATTCAGTTCCATCTTCAATGTTACAGTCATTTCAAGATCAGATTTTCTAAGATGACTTTTTTTTTTCAAAGTTGGGGGAGTAGGGAGTTCTCTAACCATCCTCTCTGCAAGCTCTGGGATTTCAAAGTCAGGCTGGGATCTTTCCTGCTCCTGTATTGTCACTAGGAATTAGGGCTGGGATTCTCAAAAGAGCAGAAGGGAGTTGGGTGCCATTATCCCTCTGAAAATCAGCGCTCCTGTGGAAATCCCAGCTAAAGATTGTACCTGTTCTGCTCTTTCATACCCATACAACCCCATGGTCTCTGCTGCTGAAACGGAGCAACCAATTCTGTGGCTGGCTGAGTTATCGGACTAGAATCCACCTGTAACACGGTTGCACTCACCTCTCGCGAGCGCCCCCTGGCTGAGTGCATGTGTCTGCAGTCTCTGTTGTGGTGGGTCCAGTTTGTCCCTGCTCCGGAACAGCGCAGTGCCCCACGGCTCCTTCCCTGGAAGCAGTGTCTTTGCCCTCTCAGGGCCTTTCTGGCCCCAGCTCTTGAGCTGGGCCACTGCAGTTCAGTTCCCCCGCTCTGGGGTGCCTCAAAGTCCAGGCCACTTCCCTGCTATGGCTAATGGGGGGCTGGGCGGGGACCCAGGCCCACCCACTACTCTGGGTCCCAGCCCAGGGCCCCTGTAGATAGCAGCTGTCTTCTCTGTCCCTTTATCTAAGTCATGCTGCTGCTCTAATTCCCTGGGCCACTTCCCCACAGCACTGGGCCATCTTCACAAGGTCCCTTCCAGTCCTATGATTCTAAGATTCACTCTTACCTCAGGGCCTTGTCCTGATGGAGTCCCCGCAACCAGCTCAGGGCTCCTTCTTGATCTCCCCGACTTCTGACAGCACTGCCTCGTCCGAGGTCCTGCAGCTCCCTCAGCCAGACACGCCCCATCCACACTCCTCCAGCTCTAGCAAGGAACTGAACTCATTCTGGCCCTGCAGCTCTTTTTATACTCACCTGCTCGGCCCTGATTGGCTGCTTCCCACACAGCCGCTCTAGGCAGCTTGAAGGACCTGTCTACTGCCCTCTTCTGGGGCGGGGTGTGGCAGAGCCACAAGGCCTCAGGGCCTAGTCCACCCTGTCATATCAGCTCACTCTCCCAAAGTTATTTTGACTCTGCACAGCACTGAAAAGTAGTAAAAACGTATTCTGTCTCTAAGTTAAATAGATGACAATGAACACACACAAGGGGCAGCTCGCTAGCGTAACAAGAGGCCATTTTCACATCGTCACTTTTCAACCACACTTGAAGGTTGTGGTTTTTCAAAAGCACTCAAACCCTGTTCCCACTGAAGTCAATGTTATAGAGTTTGGCCAACCCTAAGTGCTTTTGAAAATCCCACACCAAATATTCAGAAGGTCATACTGATTCCACAACCACCGAATTGGATGGATTTTCATTCCCTTTTTCTGTGAACAATTTGATCCTACCATTTTGCTCATGAGAAATGAATTGGGGTCGCAAATCTGAGCATTAGCTCCTCTGAGTACATGGTTTGCACCAGGAGTTGGGCACCTAAACATGCAAGTCCCTAGCTTTGAGTTCATGGTTCATATTCTCTGTGGAAATTGGACTGAAGTTTGTAGATATGCAGTCCCAATACAAAGACTTTCCATCCAGGAATCACTTCCTATGCAAATCAACTGCCAACAGCAAGTGATCAAAGCAAAGTGGGTGAAAATCACCTGTATAAAGAGGGCCAGAGAAAGGCCTTTACACCCACTATTCTGAGGGCTTTGACAGGACTAAAATAATACATATGCCTTGTGTCAGCCTTATGAAGAGGGGTGAATTTTACCCTGAAATCCTACAATTGAAAGAAATCCCTCTGGGGGTTTGTAAGGAGAAAAGCTGATGCTGGACTTTGTAGCTATGCAATGGAGATGCTGTGAGGTCTTAAGAAGAGAGGTCACTTCTTTACTATATACGCAAGTACTACAGTGATGGATGGGATGCCATATAGACTGAGCTGGGCAGGTAGATGGAATTGACTCGGTAGGTCTTTGGCACCTCTCAAAAATGCTTTAGGACCATGTTGATAAGGAAGTGAAAATCCCTTCTGAAAGCAGCTTCCTACAAACACTCAGGCCTGATTAGGTTGGTATAGCTACGTCATGCAGGGGTGTGAAAACAGCACCCCTCACCCACCCTGAGCGATGGAGCTAAATCGACCTAATCCCCCGTGTATATGGCATTAGGCCAACGGAAATTTCTCCCGTCAACCTAGCTACTGCCTCTCAAGGAGGTGGATTCCCTATGCCCGCAGGAGAAGACCGCCCATCAGTGTAGGTAGCGTCGTCTCGTAAGCGCTACAGTGGTGCGGCTGCAGCATTTTAAGTGTAGACAAGCCCTTAGTGGTTTCACATTAACCCAAGACAAGAATAACAACAATAATAAATATTTATATTATAGAAGCTCTAAAGGCTCCCCCTGAGACCAGGATCTCATTGTGCTAGGCACTGTACAAACACATATTAAGAGATAATCCCCGCTCTGACAAGCTTATAAGTTAAAGAAACAAGACAGACAAAGAATGGGGAAAAGGAAGGCTCTTAGCATGGGATTCTAGACAGAGTGTCTGTACTCTGAGGGTGTAGAATCATAGAATCATAGAATATCAGGCTTGGAAGGGACCTCAGGAGGTCATCTAGTCCAACCCCCTGACCAATCCCCAACTAAATCATCCCAGCCAGGACTTTATCAAGCCTGACCTTAAAAACCTCTAAAGAAGGAGATTCCACCAGCTCCCTAGGTAACCCATTCCAGTGCTTCACCACCCTCCTAGTAAAAAAAGGTTTTCCTAATATCCAACCTAAACCTCCCCCACTGCAACTTGAGACCATTAATCCTTGTTCTGTCATCTGCTACCACTGAGAACAGTCTAGATCCATCCTCTTTGGAACCCCCTTTCAGGTAGTTGAAAGCAGCTATCAAATCCCCCCTCATTCTTCTCTTCTGCAGACTAAACAATCCCAGTTCCCTCAGCCTCTCCTCATAAGTCATGTGCTCCAGACCCCTAATCATTTTTGTTGTCCTCTGCTGGACTCTGGAGCCACCAGAAGGGGGAAACTGAAGCAGTGTGACACTGCACTTTACAGATGGGGAATTGAGGCACAGAGAGATTGAGTGACTTGCCCAAGGTCACGCCGGAAGTCTGTAAAGCACCAGGAATACAACCCAGATCTCCTGAGTCCCATTTTAGCGTCTTAACCACAAGACCATTCTTCCTCTCTAACCTCATTAATTGCATCCGGCTGCAACTTCACGCATGCTACATTAGCTTGCAGCAATTTATCAATGAATGGCACTGTCGTTACCATTCCCACTGTGGGTGGACAAGGCTGAGACACCCCCATCCCATGCTTAACCAGAGACATTATTCGTGGGATTGCCCATTTGTGCATCCTGTTTACCCAGCAGGAAGGTATTATGCAAATGAGCCTCAAAAACCAGCCCGCCTTTACATTTGCTAATGGAAAACAACTCTCTCTAAACTGTATATCCAAAACATATCTCCCCCCCACACACACACACACACACTGCAGGCTTTAAATATGTGTGTGTGTGTGTGTGTGTGTGTGTGTGTATTTATTTTATTTTCATCTGTGTTATATTTCTCCAACAGATTGGTGCCGAATGTGGAGGGAAAGGATGAAGCCACCGGAATGTGCTCTAAATTAATACTGAATGTGACAGAATCCAGAGCACCCATTTTAATCAAGTTAGTATGTTTTCCATTTTCTCCCAATGTGTTTTATATTTTTGCTGCATTTGGAAGGGGGCTTTAGATATTGCAACAACATAATGTTAAATGTAAAAAATGACAATTCCAACACAGGCTGCTTTAAATAATTTATGCCTTTCATAGTTTAATGGGCTGTGTAATGTACACATGGCTATGTTACGGACGTCACAAATAAATATAGAGTATTTATGCGTGATGGATGGGATTTTAAAAATTCCCGCCTGCTGCCTGGCAAACTACTCAGCCAGCTTTCATGCATGCCCAGTGACTGAACTACATTGCGGGGAGCAAGTGATCGCTTCTTTCTGTTGTTCCTGACCTTGCACAGAGTACATGTGCAGTAGATGAGCTGTCGTGAAATTGCACAGTGGTACTGCAGAGTCTTGAAGATGCCTATGTTCCATCTTCTCTGCTTTTTCCCAGGAGAAAATCTTTCTCTCACTCATTTCCTTTTCTTCCTTCTCTGAGTTAAAATACCACCTACCTCCCCCTTGCAAGCACTGGAATAGCGGAGTGGGCACAGGACTATGAGTCAGGTGACTTGGTTTCTAAGTGCAAGGCTGCTGTCAACCTGCAGTGTGATATTGACTGACATGCTTTGGTTCTATTCCCGCCCTTTGTCCTGTCTATTTAGAGGGAAAGCTCTTCAGGGTAGCTTCTCTCTCTCACTGGATGTCTTTGTAGTGTATTGAGTGCAACAGAGCCCTGATCTCAGCTGGGGCCTCCAGGGGCTACTGTAGTACAAATAATTAATACTAATGTCCCTGCCCATCTCTCCCTTCTCCCCCCTCACAGGCATTGCTGGCCATGAATGACTAACACTAGGTGTATGAAACAATATGTATTCTGTCTTCTCAATTTGGTGGATATTGAGAATCAATGTCCATTGTCTTCTCCTTGGTCACTAATTTATCTCTCTGGTCAATAAATCTTGATACACACCTCAACAGAGGTCAATATTTGCTTTTTCTCTTCCATCGCTGTTTGCCACAAATACCACCATTATCCTATCTCATGTTAGCTGTATCTGAATACACCATATTCCTGTGTACAAGGCTTCACACCATGGTATATGTCTGTATTTTTATCCAGGTGGAACATTATTGAATAGATTTTCAAGGTCACTCAGTCTTCTTCACCATTCTGTAATGTCTGTTTCCAGTTCTTAAGGTGATATCTTCTCCAGTTTTTAAAAGCACAGATCCCAGAAGCTGGGACTGAATGAGAGGGAATGGATCACTCAAAATTCCCAGTTCTGTTCATTCCCTCTGAAGCATCATGCACCGGCCACTATCAGAGACAGGATATTGGATTAGATGGACCATTGGTCTGACCCGGTATGGCTGTTTTATGTTCTTCTGTTAATAGGTAATGACACGAGTCCTTTCATAGCAACAGTGCTTTATGTATATGTCACCAGCTGGCTAACCTGGTTATACTTGTCTAATCATTGGCAATAGGTATATTGATGATGTCTCCTATTATATGGATTTTTGTGTCAGTGGGTAGGTCAAAGTTCAAGGTTACCTTGATTCTCAGGATCACAGAGTAACTAAGTCAATAGATGGTGTCGGGAGGAAGGACAGAGGTGAAATAAAAGGACCCTGAAAAATGTGTGTGCCCAGTGGAATTAAAGAATCAAATATGAATTGACTTTTATTATCTTTATGTAATTTTTGCAAGGATGCTCACATAACATGGTGATGTACGTGTTTTACATGCATAGATAGGAAGGATACTTAGTAACCAAGTAACCAAAGCTGGTGCAATGGTTTGTTGGAAAAGGTTCAGAAAAGGGCAACAAAAATGATTAGGAGTATGAAACGTATGAGGAGAGATTAATAAGACTGGGACTTTTCGGCTTGGAAAAGAGATGCCTAAGCAGGGATATGATATCGGTCTATAAAAACATAACTGATGTGGAGAAAGTAAGTGAGGAAGTGTTACTTACCCCTTCTCATAACACAAGAACTAGGGGCCGCCAAAAGAAATTAATAGGCAGCAGCTTTAAAACAAACAAAAGGAAGTATTTTTTTCGCACAACACATAGTCAACCTGTGGAACTCTTTGCCAGAGGATGTTGTGAAGGCCAAGACTATAACAAGGTTCAAGAAAGAACTAGATAAATTCCTGGAGGATAGGTCCATCAATGGCTATTAGCCAGGATGGGCAGGGCTGGTGTCCCTAGCCTCTGTTTGCCAGAAGCTGGGAATGGGCGACAGGGGATGGATCACTGGATGATTACCTGTTCTGTTCATTCCCTCTGGGGCACCTGGCTTTGGCCACTGTCTGAAGACAGGATACTGGGCTAGATGGACCTTTGGTCTGACCCAATTGTTGTTCTTATGTTCTTATGTTGTGAACAGTATGTATGATTTGTAGTGTAGTAGCCTAGAGAGCCAATCTGAGATTCAATCCTATTTTGCTCAGCACTGTTCATACACATAGCCAAAGACAGTCTGTGCCTCCAAGAACTTACAAGCTAAACAAACAAAGGGTGGGAGGGCAGAGAGACGCATCTAGTGTCACCACCACAAGCCTGAGTTAATGCGTTTTATTTTGTTGTTCACAAATAGTTTGCAAATTTCTGCAAATGCAGTTACTGATAGCTCTTTGCTAGGTAGTGTGAACAAACAATTTTTCGTCTATTGGGTTGTTTGCCATCGGTTCACGTTCTTTAATCGCGGTGAGTGTTTGGTCTTTTAAGCCACGTGGAATTGCTTTTTCTGCTGCTTGATTGGATAACTGAAACTTTCTAACTGTGTGATAACAAAGAGTAAATAATGAGTAGTGTGACAAAGTTCCTCCTCTATCTTAGTGGGTCCTGCGCTTATTGGCAGATTTTCTTGCCTCAGAGATTCACCATGTGGGTTGGGGAACAGCCCAGAATCCTTCCCCTCTGGAAGAAACCACAGTCCAGGTCAATTGGGAGGTTTGGGGGGAACCCGGTCCCACCCTCTACTCCGGGTTCCAGCCCAGGGCCCTGTGGACTGTAGCTGTCTATAGTGCCTCCTGTAACAGCAGCATGACAGCTACAACTCCCTGGGCTACTTTCCCATGGCCTCCTCCAAACACCTTCCTTATTCTCACCACAGGACCTTCCTCCTGGTGTCTGATAACGCTTGTGCTCATCAGTCCTCCAGCAGCACACCCTCTCACTCTCAGCTCCTTGCACCTCTTGCTCCCAGCTTCTCACACTCGCACCACAAACTGAAGTGAGCTCCTTTTTAAAACCCAGGTGCCCTGATTAGCCTGCCTTAATTGATTCTAGAAGCTTCTTCTTAATTGGCTCCAGGTGTCCTAATTAGCCTGCCTGCCTTAACTGGTTCTAGCAGGTTCCTGATTACTCTAGTGCAGCCCCTGCTCTGGTCACTCAGGGAACAGAAAACTACTCATCCAGTGACCAGTATATTTGCCCTCTACCAGACTCCTGTACCCCACTGGTCTGGGTCTGTCACAGTAGCAAATAACTAATTATGCCCTTTTGGTACAAATTATCATTGCAATAAAATTTGTGATTCACGTAGAGTGACCAGACAGCAAGTGTGAAAAATCGGGATTCATGGTCCATCAGCAGATGCCTGTAGTTAACAAATATGATCCCACCACTAAAAATGAACCCACACTCAATACTTTTATTCATGAAAATATTTCCAAATCAAGAATTTAGGATGAAAGACTGTGGAGGCAATACTCACATTCACACAGTCACAAAGAAGCTGGTGGGTTCTACAAGAGATGTCTGGGAATATGTCAATTGAATATGTGCCAGTAGATGGCACTCAATGTGCAGCTATGCTCATAGGCCTTGTAGGACCAATAAAAATGGTGGTTGTTGTGCCCTGCAAATGGCTTCCCCGATGCAGCTCTTAACAGAGAGGACAACTCCTGTGAGTATGTTCTAGGGATCCACAATGTGCCACTGTTCAACCAGCTGCTAAGGGAGAGTTATGTGAAGTAGGACTCAGAGCTCCATTTACGTTGTTGCGGTTCTGGCATCTGTCTTTGTTACATTAAAACCCTGGACTAAATTTCTTTAAAAGACACACACCAACTCTATCCTCATAAAAACACCCCCCTCCCAACACACACACACACACACACACACAAAGATCTGGACAGTGCCAAATTACCCCTGGGTGTGTTAAATACTGTTGCAAAAATGTAGCCGCCCTTTGTGGCTTGCAAGGTTTTCGCCGGGAAGTTTATTTCTTTTCTTTTTACTTTAAATTAATCATTCACCCACCAGAAACATCAGCCTTCAAAGCAGAAGGCAGTTACCCAGGCAAGCTGCCACTGTATCCACCCGACCTCCACGCTGATTGTGCTGATTATATACACTTTTTAGTTACATTAGCACCTGACTATGATTTATGAGGGCGGGCAGGGAGACGGTGACTGACTGACCTACTTTCATGAAAGCAGCCTGTTTGCTGAGAAAGGGCTTCCGGCATCAATCATTTTAGACATGCTTTTACACTAGGACTAAATAAACACTCACTTAGCCCTGTACCTGTTAATATGTTAACAAGTAATGTCCTCAAACAGCCTCATTATTTGATTACATCCGAGGTCAGGGATTTGTGCTGAGACTTTCCATGCCTCCCAGAGTCTCAGGAGCCCAAAGTGATCGGCCCAGTTGAATTCAGGGAAAGAGAGTTTATCACACTGTATTATCAATCCAGCATACAGAAGAACTATAGATTTATGACCTCACAGTTAAAATAGTCTAGAGTAACACACACACACACACACACACACACACTCCTCTGATACATACAATGTACATATTATGTATGTTACGGTAGTAGAGGCCCCAGCCAAGATCAGGGCCCATAGAGCTAGGTGCTGTACAAACACAGTGACAGACAGGCACTGTCTCGAAGAGCTTATAGTCTAAATTAGCAAGATGGACAAAGAGAAGTCGTCACTTGTTCAAGATCAGTAGCAGAGCCAGGGACAGAACCCAGCAGGGGTGGCTCTATGTATTTTGCCGCCCCAAGCACGGCAGTGAGGCAGCCTTCGGCGGCATGCCTGCGTGAGGTCCGCTGGTAACGCAGATTTGGCGGCATGCCTGCGGGAGATCTGCTGGTCCCGCGCCTTCGGCGTAACTGCCGCCGAATTGCCGCCGAAGCCGCGGGATCGGCGGACCTCCCGCAGGTATGCCGCCGAAGGCAGCCTGACTGCAGCCCCCCGCAGCTTACCGCCCCAAGCAGGCACTTGGTGTGCTGGTGCCTGGAGCCACCCCTGGAACCGAGATCTTGTGACTGACTGTCCTGTGTTCTAACCACTAGACTGCACTGTCCTTCCTCCCATGCTCAACACTGCATTAAAAGAAATGTCTAGGTTGCAAAATTAAACCCTCAAAAGTTAAGAAATGTCAGAATTCAGGTAGCCAATGCGCACTTCACTAGTCCTGCTTGTGTGTATGCCACCCATCCGCTGAGAATAACTGAAGCTGTGTGGGTGTGACACCTCCCAGCCAGCCACATACTCCTGCCAACCCAACATGACACCAATGTGGGCTGGGCCTGGGACTGGGACGAGAGTGGTGAAGAAGCCAACTACACCCCCTGCTGTGTCAATAAGGGGCAGCATCCAACCCAACAAAGGGCAAGATGTTAATAAATCCCTTGTTTACGGTTACAACCTTAAACAGTTAATTGTGGCCCAGGGTTTTGTGTGACGTTCTTGCTGGTGACACCCTTTGTAACACCCACCATTAGAATCATTTTAACTTCTTGTTACAGATGAGGGGAAAAAAACAGTTAAAGCATTTAAAATGTAACGTATGAAGTGAAACTCTCTCTTTTTTTTTAATGAAGTTTCCCTTATTCTCTTTCACCAGAAAGGTACAGAGTCTTTTACAGAGGAAACCCTCATTTGTCTTTTAGATGCTATTAAATATTATATTATCTGGGTTTTTTTGGCGAGGTGTGGGAAGAGAAAGGTAGTTTGGATGGTCTGGAGCTGGCCATGTTGAAGTCTGATTCTGTTTCCCTTCGGACAAAGCAAGACAAACACAAAAGAGGAGAAAGAAGAACGGCACAGAGGGAAAACGCAGCTTCTGTCTCTGGTGCTGACTTTCACTCGCAGCCTCACTGCTGGAGAAACCCAGTCCCAGAGGCCTGGCAAACTTGTGCCAGGATTGGGCCGCATGAGTCATTGCTTCTGGGATGTTTCTCTTCTCAAAGTGCTGATGTTGCATAGGGTGGAGTTGCCTTGGACGCAGGGCCGGCTCTGGCTTTTTTGCCGCCCCAAGCAAAAAAAAAAAAAAACAGGGCGGCCAGAACGGCAAAGCAAAAAAAAAAAAACAAAAAAAAACCTGCAGCGCGGCCCGAGCGGCAAAGCAGGAAAAAAAGCCAGGGGGCAGAGGGGCAGACGTGCCCAGGCTAGCGGGGGGAGGGGGAGGGAGCGGGGGGAGAGAGAGAAGGGGGGTGGCCAGGGCTTCAGCAGGGCGCTCACCACGTGGTCCTGACCGCCGCACCGCCTGCCAGGAGGGCTCCGCGCCACTCTGGTTGGTGGGGAGGGAAGGTCATGGGCTGTCCTACCAGGCTTGCTACAGACCTGGCACCGGCTGGGGCAGACGGAGCGCGCAGCCCGCTCCCAGCAGGGCGCTCCCGTCCTCCGCACCACCGCCCCCTACAGGGCGGCCGGATTGGCGAACAACAACAACAACAAAAAGTGGCCATGCCGCCCTAGGATTGGGCAGAATGCCGCCCCGTAGAATCTGCTGCCCCAATCACGAGCTTGCTTGGCTGGTGCCTGGAGCAGGCCCTGCTTGGACAGCTAAGCCAGAGTCTTATTAGTGAGAAGGTGAGAAGAGAGCGAGAGAAAAAAGGGAGAAATGGAGTAATGTAGGGAAGCAAAATGGCACCCCTGGGAGAGGCTGGCAACAGGGACATGAGGCTCGTGTCCTCGGTGGTGGTCAAGATTTAGCCAAAGCCGGTATAGATGGTGATGTCATCTACTCCTCTTTCCTTTGCCCAGTCTGACTAAAATGCCTTACAGGATGAAGATGTAGACCCAGAAGATGGATGTGGTGCCAGTCCATGTGCCCCTCCCCCACATTCCTTTCAGTGGCCAAGACGTGGTAGCAACCTCACCTCATTACCATGAACCAATCCAAACACATTTTGGTGATTTCAACTGTAAATCTTTCCTCCCATATCTGGAATCTTTCGGCCCGTTGCCATGCAAACCCGGGACTTTACGCTTTAGCACAGTTTGTTTAAGTCAAAAGATCAAATTTATACCAGTCGAGCTGTCTCTGACTTCTGCTGACTTTTATAAACAACTTTACATAACAAGCTAAATTGGGCTTTTGGTACCTTGGTCAACTTCGGGGGCAGGCCTCTGCTGAACGCACCCTCACACCAGGTTCGGATCTCCCGTTGGGAGGGAATTCTCAGCCAAGGAGGCGTGTTCAGATTTTGTCCCTCTTGTGCCTCCACAGACCACAAGAGAGAATTTGTCCCTCATTTTTTGTGTGTGTTACTTTATATTACAGATGGGCCTGAGCCAACGCCTAGCTCCAAATGCTCTCCTAGACTTTGGGAAAGTCTAGCTGTCATGGGTCTGACCTACCTCTCCATTATATATTACACAAGTGCCTTTTGCCATCCTTTCATGGATACGTAGGCCTGGATTTTCTCTCATGTGGGCAGGTGTAAATCAGGCGTAACTCCAGTAAAGTCAGTTGACTTACACTGGGGTACGATTGGTGTGAGACAAGAATCAGACTCATAAAGCCAGGAAATTGCCCTTTTCCAGAAGCTATCGAGAGTGAGTCCATGCCAAAGGCTTTGGTCATTCATTTCCTAACCTTTGAACAGTATCACATTGCACAGTGCCGTCCCAGTATTCCTCACAAAAGGCCCAGCAAATCAAATTTAACAGATGAAGGCCCTAGTTCAGGAAGGCATACTTCTTCAGGAGAGGATTTAAGCACACACAAGCCTTATTGAAGATAATGGGACATATGCACACGCTTATAGTTAAGCACATGCTTAAGTGCTTTGCTGAACCAGGGCCAAAATGCAGAATAGTTTATGTCAGGAGAATTTTATATCTGTGTCTATTTTCCTTTCCCTTCCCTCCTAAAAATAAAGATTAAAGGCGAACACTGAACAGAGACTATTTTTCTTTTTATTAGATGTATTTTTGTACCCCTTATTCATCACAGGTGCCCCAGGAATGAGTCTGTCCTAGCCATGATGTAATCTGTAATTAACTAGACTCCTTTTGTCAATTTTGCATCATCAAAGCACATATTTATGGAGTGTGAAATCTAATATTTACAGTGTTAAATACTTGAACAATATTTAAATTGGTTTCATCACTTACTATATTTACTTGGAACAATATTGTCTGGTTAATAGCAATGAAAACTATGCCGTTCTTTTGGTTTTTACATTTGTAAGTGTGTATTAGGTAACTGGAAAATATGGTCATTATATTTGTCTAACATTTCTACAAGTTGGTAACATGGCATTTCATTACTGGTATTAACTCATGAATTACCCAGACATGAAGGCTTTGAGAAGTTTCCAGGTTCAACAACCAAACAAGAATAGAGTGCAGTGGGATGTCTGGAAGGAAGGTATTTTAAATATATTCATACATAAGTGTGAAGAGATCTTTTTCCTACTTTGCTGGCTTTATACGAAGTTTATTAAAAAATATTGTTAATAGCAAAAAAAATGGTTAATTTATGATCTTACTGCAGCCTACAGGATTGGGATAAGCCCAAATGGTAGTTCTTCTTTGCGTCTTTGTCCACGTGAACATGGCCACAGCTATGATCTGTCCTGTGCCTTCCCCACTCCTAGCCTTGCTCCAGCCCTGATCTTGCCTTATTCCCAATCTTGCTTCTGTTCTGCCCAGTCACTTCATCCCTGCTTCCCTACTGGCATCCTGACTCT
Source organism: Trachemys scripta elegans (assembly GCF_013100865.1). Classification (NCBI taxonomy): domain Eukaryota; kingdom Metazoa; phylum Chordata; order Testudines; family Emydidae; genus Trachemys; species Trachemys scripta. The sequence continues at coordinate 101,644,216 of NC_048305.1, read as the reverse complement.
GGCTCTGACCACTGGCTTCAGTTCCTGACTCTGGCTCCAACCCCTTGGCTTTGGTTATTGGCTTCCTTACTCCAGCTCCATCCACTGGGCCTGACCACCCACGTGGTGGTTCATGGCTGCATGGAGGCATGGCCCCAACAAATCCTGGTTGAGATTCCAATCATGCGCAAACGAATCATGAGTGGGACTCACACAGGCAAAACAAGAACCACTGGCATGGAGCTGTTCTTTAACGGTGAGCATTTCTGAAAAAGAAAGTCAGATCTCTGTCATCCAGAATTAATTCTTCAAAAAAGAGAGAGAGTGAAAATCATAATAGTTTGGTGCCAGTTAAGAACGAACTTCCTAACTGCTACATCCAACATCTCCGCCGGATGACCAATGCGTTGTGCTGGCTCTATTTGTGGTCTTTAATTTATTACCTGCCAAAATATGTATTTGGTTATCTGGCCGCATCCAGGGCTGTCAAGTAGCACAGTAATGAGTGTGGTGGAATAGATGTGGAAGGACGTCGCTTGAGTTGGAATTCTTCTGGTGATGGTTTGGGCGGGTCCGTATCTCACTATCATTGCTTTTCATGTAGGGCTTTGTAACAGGGCAGCTTGCCCATGTAAGGGCCAGGCAGCCTGGGACTAGCCCTGTTCTGAGGCAGAGGCCCTTTAAGAACAGGGGGTTGGTTTTGGTAAAGGGGATTTAGGGTGACCAGATGTCCCAATTTTATACGGACAGTCCCGATTTTGGGGTCTTTTTCTTATATTGGCTCCTATTACCCTCCGCCCCTTGTCCCAATTTTTCACACATGCTGTCTGGTCGCCATAAGGGGATTAGCAAATTTAGCTAGGAAGGGGTCAGGTGGTTGTCTGAACACTTGGTTCCCCTGGAGGGCGAAAGAGCACAGGAGGCCGACAGGGAGCAGGTTGGTTCCTGTGGCAGGTCCTGTACCAGGGGAGTCGGGACTCCTGGGCACATGAGCAATAAGGGGAAAGGGGAATTGCTGCCAGGAGGAGGGAGGCTCCAGCAAGGAAGTCCCTGGGTGAGGAGAAAGAGTTATTGGATTTCTGCCGAACGATTTTATTTCAGGGATTGTTAACGATGGTCAGTGGAGTAACTTATTGCAGGTTATAAAAGGGCACAACCTGCTCCCTACACATCTGGTCAGCTCTGATGGTGGGCAGGGGACAAAGCTACCGCTCTGCCCACTCTTCTCCTCACCCGCTTGTTCCTGGGGAGGAACATCCGGCATGCAGCCCCTGCACCAGCCTGAGTACCTGGGCTGCAAACTGTGCAGTACTAACTCAGGAGCCTCACTCCTCTGAATAGCCATATTAGGGCTTGGGACGTCTAGCCCATATTTATCTGGTTTTATCCAGGTGCTTATAGAGCATCTGGCCTCTGCCATGCTTCTGTGGTATAAGGGGCTGAAGTTTTGGGTCACAAAGTTTGGAAAGTGCTTTCAGATCTTTGCATGGGAAGTGCAGTGAAAGTGGAAAATCTTTTTATTATTTGTTTATGTGACCTGGGTTCTATTCCCAGCTCTGCCACTGGCCTACTGGGTGACCTTGGGCAAATCACTTGCCTCTCTGTGCCTCAGTTTCCCCATCTGTAGAATGAGGATTATGATACTGATCTCCTTGGTAAAGCCCTTTGAGATCTACTGATGAAAAGTGCTGTAGAAGAATTGGGTATTATTAATATTTTTTGTTTTATTGAAACATTCCTGCAGTTGTTGGGCAGTAGACTGGATGAGTCTGTAGTTTCAAAACTGATCAAATAAACTCAAACACCATGGTTTGAAATTCATAACAACCCCTCCTGAAAGTGACATTCTGGGCAGAATGCAGGAGGGGTGTATGAAAAATTGAAAATCCACGCAGACTGAAGTTTTTGCCTTTCACCTCCTATTTTCCAAATGGCCCCATTTCTTTAAAAAAATACTGACATGTTACGGCTTTTCAATCAAAACTAAAATAATCTTTTGAGTGGAAAATGTCTCTTTTCATTTTAAAAAAAGGCCTAGTTTTGAGGGAAAAATTGTGAAACTTTCTGTTTCAAACGTTGCTGTTTGTTCAAAATTAAAGTTTTTGTTCACACAGCATCAGAGGGGTAGCTGTGTTAGTCTGGATCTGATGAAGTGGGTATTCACCCACGAAAGCTTATGCTCCAATACTTCTGTTAGTCTATGGCTAGGTCTACAAGACGGGGGGCGGGGTGGGGGTCGACCTAAGATACGCAACTTCAGCTATGCGAATAGCGTAGCTGAAGTTGAGTATTTTAGGTCGACTTATCTGGCTGTGAGGACGGTGGCGAGTCGACCACTGCCGCTCCCCCACCGACTCCACTTCCGCCTCTCGCTGCAGTGGAGTTCCAGAGTCGACAGCAGAGCGATCGGGGATCGATTTTATCGCGTCTACACTAGACGCGATGAATCGATCCCCGATAGATCTATCGCTACCCTCCGATCCGGCAGGTAGTGAAGACGTGCCCTATAAGGTGCCACAGGACTCTTTGTTGCTGTTCACACAGCAGTTTCAGGCAGTTTGTATGAGTAAATGCCCATTTCGGGACAGTATTGTGAAAAATGCAATATCAGAAGCAGATAATATGTATGGTTATGAAGTGAGTAAAGGAGTAGATAACACAGGATAAGCATGCATTAAAAGCCTGCTTACTGAAATCAACAGCAAAACTGTCATTGACTTCAAGCAGAGCAATATTGGTCCCTAACCTCTTTGGTCCTGGCCCAAAGGTCATTAAAGTCAATGGGAATCTTCCTATTGACTTCAAATGCCTGCCCCTTTCTGTATTCAACTGTAATTCACAAAGCACTTAACCTCTCACTCTACATAATCCCAACCTTTATTTTAACCTGGGACATTGACAGTGTACATTGCATCACCTGCTTTCCTGCTGGCAATGACATGGTGTATTTTTGTCTTGTCTACTTTACTTCTCGTCTAATTCACATTAAACTTTCGCCGTTTCTTTCAAAGAATCCATTTTATTCATTCCCCCCCCCACACACACACACACCTTTCTTCCCTCCATTCTGGACCCCATGAGCAGCCTTCCTTCTCATCTGTCCATCAACCTCCGCAGCAAGAAAAATGGATCTATTTTTTTCAGCGCCAATTTCAGTGCCCTTTGCCAGTCCAAATAAGGGCTGTGTATGTAACACGCCATACGTCAGCTTGGTTTCTGGAGTGTGTCACTAGAGCTGTATTTTCTCAACAGCTTATTAACGGCGTGTGTTTTGGGTGCAACTAAGCAAATGGAAAAAGAATGTCGCAGCAGTTGCAACACTTAGCTAAGTTAAACAAAGACTTTTTAGCCCTGTTATGACTATGATCCACCCTCCTACTCCCTAAGAAAATTGATTTTAAAACAACCTCTCTTAGCCAGCTTCCCGTTAGCCAAAATGTTCCCATGTGCCACTCTTGTGAATTTGACAGAAAAAAAAAAAAAGATTTGTTGGGCAGGACTAGGGCCAATGGGGAAAATATTGGCTTAAGTCGACTCGTGCCAAGAATGAGAAAAATAATGGGAACCACTACAAATCGGAAACTTTCTTTCTACCATTTATCAACCCCTTACTATTTTCTTATAATTCACTGTCTTCAGAGTATGTACATCAGTGAACAAAAAGTTATGGAGGGAGCTATGAATTTCATTGCACTTTACCAGAAACACAGGCCAACCATCTATCATGTGCCAGGGGGACTTTAAACTCGATGTGGATCTGTAAATAACCATTGGAGAAACCTGCTAGACATCTGAAAAGAATTCTGATTTCTCATTCAATGAGGGCCACATTTTCAAGTGCTCAGCACCGTGTTTTGGCCACTTAGTTTAGGGCCTGAATGGGAACTGAGCAATTTTGACAACCTGATCCTAGGTAGACAACATTCCCACATATTTAGCCTCGTTTATTATGAAATATGTGTGACAGCATTTTTACCATATGTGCATTCAAAATAATGTATTAACTAATGCAGCCATGTAGAATCCCCCTTCCCCACCCACACATCAACTACTGCTCTTGATTAGAGTGGAAATGGCTTTCGATACAATGGGCCTCTTGGGTGAATTAATTTAAACAGCATTTTTTAAAGCTGTTTTGCAGCTTCTTGAGTTTCAGCTCAAAAACTAACAGTTATCGAATGAGAGGAACAAGAAGGTTGAACATCTGATCGAAAACTGAGCTCTGCAAAGGAAAAAAAATCCTATTTCATGCAACAATAATAGTTGATATTTGTAGAGGTCCTTCCATGGTGTACAATTTGACCTGGAACACAGCCAGCTGCACACCACTCAAATTGTATGTACCCGAAGAAGACATAAGACTGTTGCAGTTCTACTTCGGTCTTCACTCAGCCTCAATCATCCCATTGGCTGCTTCTCCACCAAGCATTTTTGCATTTTCTCCCATGTCGCCCTTTACAAGTGGGGAAAAGTTCTCAGTTGATATCCATAATTCCACCATCTTGTCCTTCCTCAAATCCCTTCTCAAAACTCACTTCTTCACTAGTCTAGGGCTTGGGAGACCTAAGTTCAATTCCCTGGTCTACCAGAGACTTGGGCAAGTTATTTAGCCTCTGTGTGTCTCCGATCCCCATCTATAAAATGGAGATAATTGCACTGCCTTCCTCAGAGGGGCGTTGTGAGGATAATGGGGTCCAACTTGGTGGTGACCTCTGGGTGCTACTGCACTAGAAATGTTAACTAATAATAAATTCCGACTTATGCTGTGATGATGGTGTGTCTGTGAATTGGACACACCACCAGGTGTACACGAGGAATTGTACTGAGAAACACCAGTATGTTTCAACAACATTTCACACAGGCCACTGAATGTCTGTCAGGTAGTGGGCCGGATCCTGAGCTAAATTAGCTCAGTCCCATGAGTGAATGGAGTGCTGCCAATGTGTGCCAGATGGGGGTATGCTCTGGTAAAGAATTTTTGATACTGTGTATCTGGGCAAAGTGTTAGAATTGTAATTTGGACTCTGACTCGAATGTCAACCAGATGAAGCTGGATAAATGCCCTCTGAGACACGTTCAGAATTAGGGACAAGCCAACGCGTGCTATGCAATGATGTGTGAGTAGATCTGGCCAGTTATTTTTCATGAGAAATTTTTAAAACAGTTTCATTTTTAACAAATATTTTGGTCAAAATTTCCCAAGAAAACGTTTCAGTTTTTCAACAGAAACTGACACCGCACAATTTTCAGTTTTCAAAAACTGGTTTTGGTAAAACTTATCCATTATGGGGGGGAAAGATTCCTGGATTTCCATTGATTAAAAAAACCCTTACAAACCAGAAAAAAATCTACAAAAATGTTTGCTTCCAACAAGGAAACATTTTCATCAGAATTTTAGACAAAAAATTTCAACCAACTCTCTCTATATGAATATCTGAAACTGCCGCTGACTTATGACTCTAAGCACTTCTAGCTATGTAGCAGTTTTCAACAGGTCTCACCATTGTAGTATCTAATGCCATGTACAAGAATAAATATGTCACAAGTACCTACTTGTAATGAGGCGGTCTGGTTCCCTGCCACCCCGGAGAGAGACGAACCTCTCTGGACACCAAAGTGGGTGGAGCCAGCGAATCCTGCGCCCACCCCTCAGAGGTCAAGGTGCAGGACAGGAAGTATAAAAGCCCGACCCCAGAGCTCACTTGGAACACAGCCACCAGAGAGGCCAGATGCCTGTGGCGTAGCTCCCAGTTGGGAGACCACGGCAATCGGCGGCCGACCCGAGGACTGGCCCGACCAGCCAATGCCTGATGCTAACCTGAGTTAGCTGCCAAGCCAACCGTGCGCCAGTTACTCCAAGGAACCCATGGTGTGTGACCCCTTGGAGGACGCCGTCTGGACCCAGGTACCTCTAGAGGGGGAGGTAGGAAGTAGCCCAGGGGCAGCCAACCCTAGTCTGGCTGCAACACTGCCAGAGACAATGTCAGTGTGTTGTGGCCAGGATCCCCACTGACACAGCAGCGGGTCTTCTGCTGCTGCTAGGGCCCCGGGCTGGGACACAGTGGAGTGGGTGGGCCTGCGTCCCCCCACCACCCACCTCGCGGGTGGCCGTCTCCCCCTCTCCCAGGCCGCTCGGAGCCAGGAGCCTGGGGTTTCCTTTTCAACTGTTTGCTCAGCCCCTGCCTGAGGGCCTGAGCCACTGACTGTTTGCCCCACAGCCAGGCTAGTTCCCCGACACACCTGACCAAAGTAGCGAGGTGGTCTGGTTCCCCGCTGCCCCGGAGAGGGATGAGCCCTGGCCGAACTGCCCTACACGTGGTGGAGAATGTGGGCAGCGATCCCCCGATCCTTGTGAGAAGGGATTTGCGGAGGAGCGGGCCCAAGCAACCATGGATATGGATAAGCTTATTAAGTTCTTAGCCAAAAGCCAACAACAGCAGCAGGCCGCCCAGCTCCAGCAGTAGCAGCAGCTGGTCCAGCAGCTCGGGACCCAACAGCAACAGCTGCTTTTGGAGCTGGGATGCCAGAACTGGGACCACCCCAGCAGCAATGCCTGCAGCAGTTGGTGACCTTGCTGCCCCATCCTGTGGAGCCCCAGCCTGCGGGGGCCACTGGACAACCCAGCCTCGCCCCTCCATGGGACCCCAGCCATGTTCCAATGGCTGATGGACTGTGTCCTCCAACCCCATCGAGACTATGCGGCTGCCTACCTGGACGATGTGGTCATCTACAGCTGTCATTGGGAGGATCATTTGGTACAGGTAGCTGCAGTCCTTAGATTCCTGCGGGCAGCCGGATTGACAACCCACCCAAAAAAGTGCCGCATTGGATGTCAAGAGACTATTTATCTGGACTACACCATAGAGAACGGACAAGTGAAGCCCCTCGTGGGGAAGGTCCAGGCCCTGGCGGCCTGCCCGCCTCCCAACACAATGCGTCAGGTGCGACAGTTCTTGGGGCTCGCCAGCTATTATCGGCGTTTCATTCCCCATTTTGCGTCTGCGCCGCCCCTTTGACCGGCCTTTTAACCAAGGACAGCCCTCGACGTGTGGTTTGGCCCCAGGAATGCGAACACGCCTTTCAGGAACTCAAAACGAGTCTCTGCCGGGAACCGGTCCTCTACAGCCCAAATTTCAACCAGGACTTCATCCTCTAAACTGATGCCTTGGAGGTAGGACTGGGCGCCGTCCTGTCCCCAGAGATAGATGGGGAAGACCATCCAGTCTCACAGGTGCCAGTCTCCCCATCTACCCGGCCGCTCGGAGCCAGGAGCCTGGGGTTTGTTGTTCAACTGTTTGCTCAGCCCCTGCCTGAGGGCCTGAACTACTGACTGTTTGCCCCGCAGCCAGGCTAGTTCCCCAACACACCTGACCAAAGTAGCGAGGCGGTCTGGTTCCCTGCCACCCCGAAGAGGGACGAGCCCCGGCCGAACCGCCCTACACTGCTAAATATGAAGGTCAGCAACTCTGAGACTTTACAGTCAACCATTTAATTAAACCCTCAATTGATTTCATCAGGTTAAATCCAATAATACTTAATTCTCATTGGCCTCAGCGCTGACCTCGCCACGACGCCTCTCCATCTGCAACACCAGGCAGAACAAATATTTGAGTGAAATGAATAGCTGGTGTGATTCCAAAAGACTTACACCAGGGATGAATTTGGCCACTTATGGACCCACATAATGACCAGTACAGCCATAAACCCCTGTTCGAAGGAGACCCTGGAAACAGCGCCAAGCTATAAGCACCCGATTAGCCTCATTGAAGCCAAAGAGCTGCAAATAACTTAATCCATGGAGTTATAGATTAAAAACAATAAAGAAACAAATATGAAGCCATTTTAGTTGCTAAGGTTGGAGGTGAAAAAGAGACTGTGGGGTGAAATCCTATCTCCATTGCAGCCAGTGACCAAACTCCTATTGACTTCAGTGGGGTTACAACTTGGCCTCTTACCTCTGGCTACGGCAGCAGACAGGGGCTGTATTTTTTCATTCCACTCAGATTTTCCTTGAATTGCTGCAGAACTTTTCACAGTTATAAATATTTTCTCTCGCACCAGCTAAAGGCATCACCCCAGTTTTGCTGCACAATGAACCAAGCGGCCAGACTTTTCAGATCCTTTCAATTATGAATGCGGGTGGGCGGGTTGGGGATGATTTAAGGCTGCCCGGAGATGACACTGACATGAACCTCGACCGCAATTCTTCCTAGACGGATTCAGTCCTTTTAGCAGATTTCCTTCCTTGCTGATTTCAACACCAAACTAAGGGAGACCTTTTTATGGCAAAAATAAACTGGGAGCAACAACACAAGAAAAAAAATGAATAATTAGAGGAATTCGCAGCCCTGAAGGTAATAGTGAAATGCCACTGAAACCAGCAACTGGTTGCAAGAGATAAGCATGACTGGAGTTTTGGAGTCTGAGCCGAGGGTTTGTCATTGTGCTTACCACAGAGATTCAAGGATGCTGCATGTCTTTGCTCAATGCTGAAAATACCTAGTTCGGACTTTAATCCCAAAGTGTGCTCTGGAGCAATATTGGAATAATGTATAGAGGCAAGTACTTTTCAGCTTGGAAAAGAGGAGACTAAGTGGGGATATGATAGAGGTATATAAAATCATGAGTGATGTGGAGAAAGTAGATAAGGAAAAGTTATTTATTTATTCCCATAATACAAGAACTAGGGGCCACCAAATGAAATTAATGGGCAGCAGGTTTAAAACAAACACAAGGAAGTTCTTCTTCACACAGCGCATAGTCAACTTGTGGAACTCCTTGCCTGAGGAGGTTGTGAAGGCTAGGACTATAACAGCGTTTAAAAGGGAACTGGATAAATTCATGGAGGTTAAGTCCATTAATGGCTATTAGCCAGGATGGGTAAGGAATGGTGTCCCTAGCCTCTGTTTGTCAGAGGGTGGAGATGGATGGCAGGAGAGAGATCACTTGATCATTACCTGTTAGGTTCACTCCCTCTGGGGCACCTGGCATCGGCCGCTGTTGGTAGACAGGATACTGGGCTAGATGGACCTTTGGTCTGACCCAGTACGGCTGTTCTTATGTTCTTAAGTAATTTACTTGGGAATGATGAAAGCGTATGTGTAACGCCCATAAAACAATTATACACCAGTGCAGCGTTGGCTACTTTAAAATAGCACATGCTTTTCAGAGTCATAGTGTCATAGGTTAATTATGCAGTGATCAGCTTCCAATTCTAATAGTCTTAGGCAGGTGTGGAATTCTCTTAAACTGCTTTTATGTTTGCCATGAGGTTTTCATTCATGCTGTTGGGATTTTGGCTTCTAGAAACTATACCGAAAATTAAAGAGACTTCTCCTCTGACCCTGCCAAAATTTGGAAGTGTTTCAATCTTGGATTTCAGACTGGCCTGTTAAGTGCACGCCTGGATCTGAACACACCGATGTGCACCCGCATGTCGGAGCTCAGAATTTGGCCTTGTGTGTTTCAGTGTCTGATTGACAGGTGGTGTAAACTGACCATTTCTGTGCCCAGAACAGGTCCGGCATGAGCAGTGCCAGCTTCCCCCACACCAGCCTGATAATCCATGGTGAGGAATGAGGGTCCTCCAGGATGGCAACGTAGACAGCATCTACATCACTTCCCAAGGCTTGAATTCCTGAGCTGCACTCTCTGATCTACGACCCCAGCGCCTCCAAGCCCTCCTCACCAATCAGTCACCCTCTCTGTGCTGAAAAAATGTCTCCCCCACATTAATCACAGTAGCTCAAATCCTAGTGCTGGCAATTGTGCCTTTCCACTCCGAACTGGGAGACTCCATTGTGTGCCTCTGCTTCACGGGGTCCAGCCTTGCGTCATTTGCCCAATACCATTTTAACCCGCTACACTGATTCCTGGGGCTGCAGAACACTGTGTGGAGGAGAGAGAAAGCATTATGACTGACAGAAAAATCCCAAGCCCCACAGGTGATGGAAATGCAACATCTAACACAAAGCGGGGGGGCGGGGGGGGAAGCCAGCAATGGTGCATTATGGGATAGACTGTAACAGATGAGCCAGACCTGAGCATCTGAGAGTTTGCATTAATATCCCTGCATTCACCCCCCAGGGTTTCTATCCCAAGAACTATCCACGCTGCTTCTCCCAGGACATCTGCGCTTCACTTAGCACCTGAAGCATGTCTGGCTTTTTCAGCAGGTAATAAACCCCGGAATGGCGTTCGGCAGGCTGCTTCAGAGAAGCACGTTTCTCTAAATACCCATCCCAGACAGTCCTTCCCCCAGCAACTGGCGGTGCCTGGTTTATATTAAACTACTGCAGACCTGGCATTGCAGAAGGGCCAGGGAAAGGCCGGGAGCTGACGTTTTTGCAAGTTGCCTAAAGGATAAATTCAAGTTAAGTTTGAGTTAATGTGTCGAGAGATCGGGTCAAATTCTCAGGATGGAGTGGGACACTGATTGCATCTCCTGAGCTGGGGCTTCCCACAGCACAAGGAAATCTTCAGTGGGTATGCAGCCAGTGTAGCTAGATCCTACTCCCTACAGCTTCCAATGTATGGGGGTTGGGATGAGGAGGAGGAAGTGTTCCCCGAGTTCACTGAACCCTGACAATTCCCCTTTCTCTTGGGGGCCATATAGTATTGCTTAAAGCCATTCCCAAGATCAGGGATCCACAACCTGCTTTTACCTCCTTTTCTGTGCCCAGCAAAAACTGCCAGCAGGTAGCATTTGCACTGCCATGCTAGCTGGAGCCACAGATCTGCTTGTAGAAGAAGAAAGTGTTTATTACATAAAATAGCCACTAGCAACATACAAACTAACAGGCTACCACAGAGATTGAGTTCCAGCTTTGTCTCCTTTGTTCACCAGGGAATACACCTTTCGATGGCACACAGTGACATCTAGTGGCAGAATCATATATTGCAAATAAGTATATCATTACAAAAACAACAAGGAGTCTGGTGGCACCTTAAAGACTAACAGATTTATTTGGGCGTAAGCTTTCGTGGGTAAAAACCTCACTTCTTCGGATGCATAGAGTGAAAGTTACAGATACAGGCATTATATTATATTAGTTGGGAGTGTACTACATCCACCCTGATTGAATTGGCCCTGTCAACACTGGTTCTCCACTTGCGAAGTAACTCCCTGCTCTCCATGTGTCAGTATATAATGCCTGCATCTGTAACTTTCACTCTATGCATCTGAAGAAGTGAGGTTTTTACCCACAAAAGCTTATGCCTAAATAAATCTGTTAGTCTTTAAGGTGCCACCAGACTCCTTGTTGTTTTTGTAGATACAGACTAACACAGCTACCCCCTGATACTTTATATCATTACAGTGATTAGTGGAGATCTCTACATCTTCTTACCAATCCTATAACTTTAGCCACCCCCGCCCCAGTAATCTCTTTTAAAAGTCACCAAGAAGAGGATTTGAGAAGGCAAGAAAAGCATGGCAGATTCCTCAAAAGGCAAAGTGGAGAAACTGGGAGCATCCGCTCAAAGTATTATGTACTGTGAAACCACATAATATTGCCACAGTTTAGTCCTGAAGCAGAGCACTTTCATAAACACATTTTGATATTGAGCAAGGGAAATGACCGACTGAGAAAAAAGTCCTGTCAAATCAAGCTATAGAGAGCTCTTGTGTAAACTGCAAACCTGCCCTGCTTGAGATCAGAGGTGGGGCTTAAGTAAATATCTTCCCCTCACCCCCCCCCCACGCCCCCCAAAAAAGCCATGTGAATTTCTGATGACAGCTGCACAAACATGACTTATTATCGCAGATTTCTCAATTAAAATCAGGCGGCCCTAATTTGAGGGGAAAATAAACACAACCCTGATGCTATGCACCTTGTTTTCAAAAGGAATCAGTGTGAAGAGACACAGCAGCGGCCTTTTCACTTGTTCTCAAGTGCAAGGCTTCTCAAGATGCTGATCTCCTGACATCAGTGAATAGCTGCTGCCCCCTGATGCCGAAGTTAAGCAGAAATGTGGTTTGATACAAGCAGAGCCAGTGTGAAAGGCCAGAAGGAAAGGAAAGAAAAGCTGGGTCTTTCCGTCCATGCCACAGTGGCTGAGATGAACTAATTAATCAGTGAGATGAACTGTTTGATCTAAAACTGGTCTGTGTCACTGAAAATTGGGAGCAGATTTACCTTAAAATTAATGGTGAAATTCTTCCCAGTACTTTCCATACATTGGGGCTGTTGCCAGGACCCCAAAGGATGACTCTAATTTGAACATACAAGTGCCCACTTTCGTGTCCCTCCTGATACAGCAGAGACTGGACAATGTTCAACTGATTGTAAATGGGAATCTGTATTGAGACCGGTGGACACATACACATCCTGTGATTCTCGCTGGCTTTCCAGGTTGCAGTCTAACTAAACGCAGTCTGTGCTACATAAAGTCACCATGAGGGGTCTCCCTATACCAGTGCCTGGATTAAGCAGGGATGAAAGGGACAACTGCTACAGTAACTACAGTACAGCAACAGACATATTTGAGCTTTGGTAATGGCTCAAGAGAATTTGGTCTTTAGTTCACCATTCTGCAGCTGATCAGCTTTCTCCTCGCCCTGCCGTTATCAGATGAGTGTGAAATACAGGATTACAATCTGGCTTTAATGTGAGGTGTTTCATTAAAAAGCTAGAAACCGTGGACCAAAAAAACAGCTTTGCACACAACTTTAGTTCCAACTTTGTCCACCTTGTTTACCAGGGTTCACGCTGGGTATGTTCGTGCTACAGCTGGACACGTGCCTCCCAGCCTGGGTAGACAGACATATGCTAAAAATTGCAGTGTGGAGGTTGTGGCAGGGGCTAGCCACCCACATACAAGCCCCTCTGATCCCCTGGATCTGTTCTCAAGTGGCTAGCCTGTGCCCCTGCCAGTGCCATAATGCTCAGACTGCTATATTGAGCTTGTATCTGTCTACCCAGAGTGAGAGGCACGTGCCCAGCTGCAGTGTGGGCATATCCAATGTGGCTGGAACTCCCTATAGCACACTGCGACATCTAATGGCCGGAAAATGTCCTGCAAGTAAATGTATCATTACAGCCATGGCTGCAGTGCAGGACTCCAGAGGCCACATATGGGCACAAGGGTATCCCTGCTGTGATATATTGGAAGAGAGTAGGAAGAATGATGGAAATACTAGGCTGTATTCTGTTCACAGATGTCTGCATGCGGGGGGATGCCCCAAGATCCAAACGTTCTGGGACAAGGCAAATGATACATTTAAATGGGTGTTAGATGTAAAATGTGCATTTGCTGCACATGGAGAGCCTGTCAGAAGGCCCAGCAAAAAAAAAAATATCTGGAGGGGTTTTTATTTTTATTTTATTTTTTTTTAATGTTGCAGCAGCAAAACCAGCAAAACTCCACGGCCTCAGTTGTGGATTACAGTTCCTCAAGAGATCAAAATGCTAGCAACTATAAGGGGCAAATTTGAGACCTCATATAGATAAGACTGAGAAATGAAAGCTCATGGAACTGGTACTGGTGAATATGCTGCCTCAGCCTTTCTCTGGGGCCCCATCAATTTCTGTAGACCTGAAGCGTTTGATTTAAAAAATAAATAAATAAGTTTCTAGCCCTTCTGTCTGCCAGGAAAACCTTCTGCTTGTGAATCATTGCCATGCTGTCTGCCTGAGCTTGCAAAGAGCGAATACAGCCAGCATAGTCTTGTGGTTAAGGCACTGGTCTGGGACTCGATAGATCTGGGTTCAGCTATGTCTCTCTGCTTTTAGATTGTAAGCTCTGTGGGGCAGAGACTATCTTTTACTGTATGCGTACAGTGTCTTGCACAGTAAAAGGCTCTCGTCTTGGTTGAGGCCTTTATTACTGTGCGTTTAAGAATACGAATGACAGTGATGGGCTCAATAGAATAACTCAGAATAAACGGTTGACAACAACAGTGGAGGAAAAGGTGGGAACTGCCCCAGTTTATCTCAATGTGGCACTAACTCTGAAACCTAATGATAACAACTCAAAAGTCAGCATTTGTTGGCTCTTTCACTGAGTGCTTTAGCAAGTGTTCTAGGCTTAGGGATACAGTTTGGGACTACGGTCAGAGACTGAGGAGGGTACCACTCCTTACTTTTTCCTCCAACCTGACCCCCTCAAGCTAGAGCATGAGAACCAGGAAGTTATTTTCATTATCCAAACTGAGCTAAGTACAAGCAGAAACAAATAGTGTGAAGTATATTTAGCCCCAGGGCCTCAGCTATGGCTGAAGAATGCACAGCACAGCTCAGAAGAGGGATGCAAAGACTGAGTTCCCCCAACCTTGGGCAGATTAGGCATGGGTCCAGATCTGAGGCTGCTGGTTGGGGTGAGGGAGCAGAAAGAACCCAGCAACTCAAGGTCAGTCTGCTCCCTGCTTCTCCCCTCCCCCTGCAGCGCCATGCCTGGTAGCAGGAGGGTGGGGACAAATCCCTGCACATATTCCCCCCACATACACACCCCTGTCTAGGAAGGGGGAGAACAGGACCCCGTGGCAGCTGCTCCTCCCCCAGGCCTGGGAGTGGGAGTATGAAGACATTTGGAGCTGCAGAAGAAGGAGGAGGAGGAAAGACCCAACCCCACAGTATCATCTTTTGTAACCATCTCAAGATTTGGGGGGCAATCACTTTTGAACTTTGGGGGTTGGCCATACTGAAATCTCCACAAGGATTTCCTCACCGAGCTCCCCTTGCACGGGTGCCAACCAGTCACGGCTGCACCGAGGCCCCCGAGGGGGTGAGGGAGGGCATATAGAAAAGACAATCCAGCCAATTAGGCATTGGCTGCAGACAATTAGGGCGGTGGCTGGAATAGCCAATCATGGACCAGCCGGCCCATATAGAAGGAAGCTGCAGACCAGAGTGAGTGAGTCTGCTGCAGGGAGCCCTAGGGAGAAGACTGGTGTCCTAGAGGGCTCCTGGTGGGTAGCCAGAACTTACAGGAAGAGGGCAAAGGAGCTGGAGCCAGAGGCGGGAGCAGAAGGAACTGAAGCTGTGGGATAGTGGCCCAGGGATTAGAGACCATGTAAGGGAAGGAAGAGGCAGCAGGAAGCTGCTGGTTGCAGGGTCCCTGGGCCAAGGCCCGCAGTAGTGGGCAGGCCTGGGCCCCTTCCCCCCCGCCCCCCAGCTGCTGAAGGAACAGCCCGGCTGGGGACTGCCAAGCTGCTGTGAGGAGTGGCTGGACGCTTGTTGGAGGAGACCCCTGGAAGGGGGGGAAACCAGATGGTGACACGACCAGAAGGCCGTGTCACGAAGCAGATGCTGAGAGAAAGGAGCCGTAACGGGTCTGCAGGCGGAGGCGAAGACGGGAGAGCCACCACCACCTGAGGGTGCACCCGCTGGGACTGAGCTAATTCCTGAAATGCCCAGCAGGAGGTGCCAGTGTGGTGAGTGACCCCGTGACACTCATCTAGCCCCAACGCTATCTCCTCCTGCCTCTAAGAGCCAATGCGCCCCTGCGGCCCAGCCAGACAAGTTCTCCCACGCAGACCCTAGGCCATATGCCCAAGCAGGGACATCCATATATAGAGGGGTTCCCTTCCCACTCCGCTTTGATCCAGGTCAGAATTTATCCGGGAATACAAAACAGGCGGATGGGGGAATGAACCTGGTTTTTCTACTTTGCATTTATTGAAGAGGAACTTAATGGGCCAATACTGCCATCTGCTGTCAAGTGTGGTGAGCAGGATTATTTCACTGACATGTTTTGTGGCAGGGTGCATTCATATTTTGTCATATTCACATTCTGGCCACACACGAATCAGTTGGACATGGGTCAGCAAGCACTCAGGATCTGGGTTCCTGCTGGGGAGGAGGTCCAAGCCCAAGTCCCACTGTGACTTGGGTCCAAACCCTGTCATTTTGCAGTGTGGATGCAGCTTGAGCTCCAGTCCCACTTCAGGAGGTGTGCGTCATGCAGTGTGGACACGTTAGCACGGTTGTGAGACCCGACTCCAGCAACCGTAAACCCAGGTTTGCAATGCAGTGTGGACACTCAAGTGCGGGCTTAGAAACACCGAGTCCACAAGCCCAGGTTCCACAGAGCTGGGTTTACAGTGCAGGATAGACATACGCTCCTAATTCAACCTAGAAATTAACCATGTGATTTGCAGAAGGAATCTAGATCATAACGGCAAGGGAGATTCCTGAAAAAGCCAAACAATTCTTAAGCAAGAAAACAGTTCCCAATCCAGTAAAGCATATGCTTCACTTTGAGCACCTGAACAACCACAATGACTTCAAGGGGACTAATCTTATGTTTATAGTTGGGCACACACTTAATAGCGTTGCTGGACTGGGGCCAGTGATAGAGAATGCAACTCCACCGATCCCCTTAAAAATATGTTCCTTTCCTTTCCAGACAGCTTAGATCTGAAAAGAAGTTAGAAGCAAGTACAATTGATATTAATATTGCTAGTATTTCTCCAGTGTTTTGTATTCAATTGTGCTTAGCTTTAAAGTTACACTACTATGATCCTCCAAAGAGAGACCCTAAAACGAATACTAAAATATACCGCACAACTGGCCCCAAACAGCACTTTGATCTGTGATCTTGCTGCAGTGATGTTCAGCTGGCTCTGGATGAATTTCTCCAGTCTCACATGATATTGTGCCTTGGATGGGGAAAGAAAAATCCAGGCCCTGCAAGGAGTGGCATTGAGGTTCATTGAGTGGCATTTTTCTCAAAGCCCTAGTATACTAGTACCATCATGGGTTTCCACAAGTTCTGTAGCTCTGTGGGCCGGCCACCAGGGTGGAGGGGGAAGACAAATTTACGTAACATATGCAAAACAGTGGGCTACATTAGCATAGCATTTGGGGGTGTTGTGTTGTAAGACGTGCCATCTTTCAGATAAGATCTGAAACTGAGCTCCGACCACTTGTGCTCATCAAAGTGTTAGTGTTGCCTGCATTTAGAAATTTATCACACATCTCGTGATATTCAGTGTTTTTCCTGAAAGCCCCAGCTCCTGGAATCAGGTGATTATGTGAGATGCTCAGCTTGCATGAAAAAGAAAAGTAAACTTCTAGCCCTCGTGGTTGTGGAGAACAGCTTTAAAATGTGCCCCACAGAAATCAGAAGGCAAATAAACACTCCTCTTCCTATCGATCAGTATTTTCTTGGAGCCTGACTTGTGATTTTTTTTGGAATGCTTGGGTTGGCAGTATCGGAGCTCCCATGACACTTTCCCCAAGAGTAGAGTCCTGGCCAGATCCCAATTTGGATGATCCGATTCTGTCTATTTAAAATCCTCCCTGGACTTTCAATTGAATATGGAATTCTTGATCACTGTTGTAAATTTCTTCAATGATGCTGTGCACTAGGACATAGCTTCTACAGCCTACCCTAGATAGTTTTATACTGGGGTGCTGGACCATCGCTGTATCAACTTTGAAAAGCAGTTTGACACATTCCTCTGGATTCGGGCGCTGTTTAGGAGTATTTATTATTATTACGATCGCAGTGCTGATTAGCATTCGGGGCTATTACTGGAGAGTGCCAGAGTATTTTTTCCCAGGATTTAAACTCGGCCACGGGGCCGTTTTTCTACAGAAATAGCACCCTGGAGGGAGCTGTCATTTCTGGATGCTGATTAGCTTTTGCAAGGTTACAGCGAGCAAGACTGATTACCCTGTAGTGAGCTTGAGTTCATTCACCTAATCAGGCCAGCCCAGCGGGCAGGTGTGGGGGGAGGGAGAGAGAATGTAACCCTACCTCACAGTTTGACAACTTGGGCTGTTCCAGAGTTTTTCTCACACCCACAAGCTGTAACAATTCATTATGTTTGATTTTCATTCTTCCAGCACCAGCCTTGGCTGGTCCTTCATTCACAGCTTGTTCTAGTGACATGCAATTACTCCCAGGACTCTCTTGGCTTCAGCAGCCTCTGAGAGGCTTTGAATTTATGTATGCACCTATTTTATTTACCAAATAATCCTAAGAAATTAAGGCTCCTTCAAAAGATCTCCTGTTAAGTATACTAAGCCAAGCTAAGAAAGCATGCCCTCTTCACCCATTGTTTGAGTTGGGGATGGGCAGACCAGAGTTACTGAAGGTGGAGGCTAGAAATGAAGCAATAGTCTTGTAGCTAAGAGATGTGGATTCCATTCCCTGTTCTGCTACAGCCTTCCTGTGTGACTATGAGCACATCACTTGAGCCCTCTGTTATGATGGAAGTTGGGTGAAATAAAGTGCAAGCTGGTGAGTGTAACAGCCAACCTTCATTTAGGATAAATGTCAGAAGCAATGAAGTTCCTTGATGGAATAGATAACTGAAACAATAGGAAACACACACACACACACACACCTCCCAGAAAAATAACCCATAGGCCACATGCAAGGCTGAAATCAGAGTTCCTCCGGCATGTGGTCTGAGAGGTTTTCCTTGGGGTCTGAATGTAAACATAGGAGGCTGGGTATTGTTTGGTGGAAGTGTGTGTGTGTGCGGGGGGCAGGGCAGGGGCACACAGAATAGATGGTAACGAAGCCCCGGAAAAGCACTTGCAGTGTGACCTTGAGAAAAATCTAATAGAGAGCTTTTGAACAGATTGCTGGCTAGAAAGAGGCTTTGAACAGAGACACTGTTTCCTGCTATGTACGAAAACAGCACTTTGTACATTGTTTGTAAATAGGATTGCAGAAAAGAAATACCTGACTCCATCGTCAATTTCTCTGTCTAACAGGAACAACCTCCAACCAGGGCCGGCTCCAGGCACCAGCCCACCAAGCATCTGCTTGGGGCGGCGCCTGGAGGGGGGCGGCGCGGCGGGGCGCTCCGGCCCGAGAGCGGAGCCGCAGCGGGCTCGCCGCCCTCCCCCCGGCACTCCGGCCGGTCGGGGAGAGTGGGGCCCTGGCCGGGCTCGCCGCCCTCCCCCCGGCGCCCCTAGGGCGGCAAAAAAGCCAGAGCCAGCCCTGCCTCCAACCCTCCATATACTGACTAACTTCTTGAGCCAAAAGGTGTAACACCTTTCTTGATACCCCTTTTATAAAATCAGGATCATAACCCTTCCTTTGTCTTGTCTATTTAGATTGTAAGCTACTTGGTGCTCCTGATACAAGGAGGCCCTGACCTTGGTTGGGGCCCCCAGGTGCTATTGTGATTTCCTCACAAGTGTGGCTGGGGCTGGAATCAGTCCAGCCATGCACCAAGACGCTTGAGTCCTCTTGCAAATGTCACCTCTGCCCTGGGGGTGGGGGGGGAAAACGCTCTGATTGGCTGCCTTCTACCATCTATCTAAAAGTCCAGGGGGGATTTTTAGATAGATGGAACTGTGAGCAAAGAAACTCTTTCTTGTTCAAGCCTCTTTCCAGCCAGCACTCTGCCCAAAAGCTCTCACTTGCTCATCTCCTGGGGAAGGACAGCCAGTCAGGACTGCTGCAAGAAGCAGGTGGAACCCTGTCCTCAGGAGCCATCCTCAGAGGTGAGGAGAGAGCAGAAAGTGCTCCGCAGCTCAAGATGGCTCCCC
Source organism: Trachemys scripta elegans (assembly GCF_013100865.1). NCBI lineage: Eukaryota > Metazoa > Chordata > Testudines > Emydidae > Trachemys > Trachemys scripta. The sequence goes on along the minus strand of NC_048305.1, from coordinate 101,624,783 downwards.
TTTCCTCCAGGGAGCAACAGGGTGGCTTTTCTGGTCCTCCCTCCACCCTCCTGCCGCACCTGGCCTGGGAAGGGAGGGGGCAGGGTGAAGAAATCCAGGAGGAGCAACTGTGGGGCTAGGGAGCAGAACTGATGTGGAGGCTGGGAGGAGTGCGGAATTAATTGCTGGCCTTGGGGAGAGGTGGATGTGGGGCTGGGGGACACGCACACAGAGTTAATTAATTAGAATATTGGGGTCTGGGGAGAAGCTGGAAGCTCAGCACCATCAGGCAGCTAGTGGGAGCCAAAACTGCTGTATCCAATACAGGCAGGAGGGTGGGCAATTCTCTTTCACACGCAGACACACTGTGTGGGGGCGGGGGGCATTGAAAAATCCAAAGACAGCCCCAAAACACAACCCCATCTTTTCCAAATCATGAGGGTTTGGGGGTTTTTTGGGTCAATCTCATGATTTTTTAACTTTGGGGGTTGGCCCCCCAGAATACAGCTGATAAGCCCAATCCCAAATGTATCGGCAAGCACCAGGAACTTCAGGTGATTTTTTTTTAACTGATTTTTTCCTTTTGCATGAACCCTGCTCTTCTTTCCCCTCCCTCCCCCACACGCCGGCTCTGTAGAGCTGGGACTGAAAGTTTCTGTGGGCTCACAAGGGGAACGTGATTGATCAGATCTGATATTCTCTCCAGTAGAGGGCAGTGGTGCCCAGGCACGCTGCCAGCTAACACATTGCAACATCTTTATTTAGGCACTCCAGACACTCGAACAATATGTTTCTGAGCTGCAAAGGGAAAAGCTGGCCCCAGTAATGGTTGCACGCTACGGGATGCTGCTAATGTGTCATCAGTGGAGACTGAAGTGTCCTTCAGAACAGCCGCCGCTCGGTGCGCCTTGTCACAGATGGCTGGGGTGCTGCTTGACTCAGGCCTGCCTGTGGGGCTGAGCAATGTTCATTTAGCATTCGCAGCCTGCCCGCAAGTCTCTCTCCCTAATTAGGGGTGATGTAGGAAACAACACGAAGCGCGCAGACCTTTCAGTCTGATCAACGCCAGGCAGGGGTAGAGGAATGTGACGGGAGCAGAGATTTTGGGATCGGGCTGTCAAGAATCATTCCGCTGAGCACACAGTGGAAGAGGAAGACCTGTCGGAGAGGATAATTAGCCCAGCCCAGCCGTGCTGCTGGAGCGAAAAAAGTGCTGACGCACATTCCCCACCCACCCACCCCTTTTCCAAATGGGGGTTGTTCCTAATCCGTCCCTCAACTGAAACCCATTTCATCCTCCCACTTTTTGGCACGTGCCCTATGGCGAATCGTGGCTTTTGGATGTAGATGCCCCCGGGCGCCCTGCTACTGACCCACCCGGGAGCATGGTAGTGCCTGAGCATGTGGGGGTCCCATACCCGGGCGGTTGCATTGCGATGTGGGTTCCACCAACTGAGATGTACTAGGTAGGAGGAGAATGGATTAGGTCTTCGGTCGTCAGGCAATCAGTCATTCCTTGGCTGGGCCTTTATTCACTTGCGGTGATCTAAAGCAGAGCGGCTTTGCTGCCTCTCGTTAGCATCTCTCTGGATAGTGATCCAGCCAGGATCCCTGGGAACACCAGTGTCTCTTGTTTGTTCCCCACACGTTCCCGTCACAGGTAACTCCATCCTGCCTCCCCCACTCCCTGGCGTTGTTTATCATTATTTAACATTGATATTGCAACAGTGCCTAAAGGCCACAGCAGGGATGGATTGTGCCAGGAGATCGCTACAGGCTGACTGGCTCTTTAAGGGGAGAAGGGTCCAGCCCCACCCGTAACACACTTCGCTCATCTGCCCCGGTGGAGAAAATGATCCAAATCACGTGAGAGACGTGCAGCTAAACCAGGCCTTTCCTGGTGGAGAGAAGACAGAAGGGGAGACTCCAGCTACGAAGCCCTTGGAGTTGGTGCTTGAGAGAGACAAAAAAAGGACCCAAGGGATGGGGAAAGCTGAGCACTGAGGGTGGGCTGAACAGAAGACAGACTAAGAGGGAAGGGCAGGAGTGGAAGACTCTGTGTTTGTTTTAGCCTTGGATACTCTGGCAAGAGTGGGCTTTTTTTAATGACTGATTTAGCTGGAGGGCCATGTCACTGCAGCAGCCAGGCCAGGCTGGAAGATCAGGAGATCTGACCTGAATTAGGAGAGAGAGAGAGGCAGCCGCTAGCCCAAAGCCGGACAGGGTAGGCAGTGCTGTGCAAACCTATCGTTCCCCCTTTTTGATCTGAGAGGCTAGTCGGGGCCCTGGGGATGTTCCAGTTGGGATTAGAAACTGACGGACTCTGGTAGTTTCTTTGAGGCAGCCTTCTTTATTTATAAGGAATGGATGAAGTCCTGCCTCTGCGAACACAGGAAGATGCAAAACCAGGGCCGAGCGTCTTGGCTTATAGCCCCAAGCTGCTTCAGTCAGCACCAGCCCCAGCTGCCCTCTCCCTACCTTCTTCCAGGATCATGCAGTAGTAGGATTGCCAATTTTGGTTGGACATATTCCTGGAGGTTTCATCACAAGACATAATCTTAATTAAAGATTCATCTTTAATTCCTGGAGACTCCAGGACAATCCTGGAGAGGTGGCAACCCTATGCATTGGGCTTCCCCAGGCTGTCCCTCTGTCTGTCTTCCTGCAGCTTATCCTGTCTCCCTCAATCTCACCCAAACACACACAAAACATTTCCACCAATCAAAGCCCCTGCCCCTGCCTTCTTGAGCCAGGGGTTATGATATTCCGCTTCTCGTTAGCGTTCCCATGGGCCTGGGTTTTTGGGTGCAACAGCCGTCGTTTCCCCCTCCTGATCAGGGCCGGCTCCAGGCACCAGCGCAGGAAGCAGGTGCTTGGGGCGGCCAATGGAAAGGGGTGGCACGTCCGGGTCTCTGGCAGGAATTTGGCAGCGGGTCCCTCAGTCCCTCTCTTCCTCTTTGAGCTGCTGCAGAAGAATGAAGTGGCACGATTGGCTTTATCTTTCTTTTTTTTTTTCGCTTCGCCGCTTGGGGCGGCAAAAAAGCTGGAGCCAGCCCTGCTCCTGATTACAAAGCCTGTCTACATGTGTTCTGAGTGGCAGGTGGCAACCACCCCAAACCTGACCCATAACACTATCATAAATGACAATCCTTGTCCCAAAGACCATGCAGTCTAAAAGACAAGGTGGAATGACACAATCAAATGGGCCGGGGCAGCGTAGGCGCAATGAGACAACAAATACGTTAAGATGTGCACATTTTTTAGTCAGCCTCTTGTAGTGACGCTAGCCATCCATCTTGTCGTAACTCAGGCCCTGATCCTGAATGAGCTCCACACCGATTGACCCCTGCACTCCCATAGAGCCCCGTAGACTGTGGTGGGGTTCTGTTCACAGAGATGGCAGGATTGGGACAACCGGCTATAAGCTCTTCAGGGCAAGGATGGTCTCTGATTGTGTTTGTGCCCAGGACAATGAGGCACCTGAGCGGATTCTCTGGCAAACGAATAGTAAATTTCAAGTTCAGTCTGACTAAAGATGCTTCCCGGCTGAGTTTCTCAACTTTCACTTTGTTCTTGGTACGTGCGATCTCATAATCTCTCTAGTTCCACAGTCATCCTTAGTCTTCCAGGAAAAACAAGATCTGAAATTCTAATGTTTAACACAAGCAGACTTTTTAATTAAAAAAAAAACTAAGATCTTCTTTCTATATCATAAAAAAGAGCTACAAATGCATTGTTTTTCCTTTATAGATTTCCCATCTAGGAAAAACTGGCAAGGAGGTTGTGTAGTGGCTAGTTCTTCTGATTGCCTTGTGACTTTTTGACATTGTGTAGCCCATCTTTCGGTGCTGGCTCAGTTCCTGTACGATGTGTATACAGGAGAGAGGTACCTCGCAGTCTTTGGACAGTTCCAAAGTTTCTGTCACCTGCACTCATTTCGCGGTGTTGCTGGTAGTTGCTCAACCCCTGGTGTCTAAAGAAAAAAGCTACTTTGGCGGTGGTCACATCCAGTGAGACAAGGGGATAACCACACTGAGGCCGTGGACACCGGACAGGAACTCAGAAATCATTCAAACCCACCCATGCAAACAAATTAAAACAAGAACTATAAACTCCTTGTAAAGATTTGACCACAGAGACCTAGACAATCAGTAAAAATACCCAATAGTTAAAATGTTTAGAGATATTAATAATGCTTTTGAACGACTAAAAGATATGCTGGCAAGTGTACAAGGTCATCTGACACCCCCCGGATGTTCCTAAACAAAAGTGTCTCCCCCCATCAGTTCTGTCTGCCCCCAGTGTCTCAGGTATCCAGGTGGTGCGCATGGAGAGATGTTGCTGGCCTGTAAGGAAATGCTGTTAGAAACACACCTTGTTATACTGGGAATTGGCAAGCAGGACCCCCTGGGGATTGCTGGAGCAGGACTAACTGCTTGCCCGCTTCTGGGATGGTGCTGACAGTCGTTAAAGCTTGGAACCCACGAGCTCAGTGGCCAGGAGGTCGGGTCTCTGGTGTGGGCTGACTGCAGGGCAAGCAGGCTGCAGGCAGTGGCAGGGGAGCCAGGCTGTCTCCTGTTGCTGGCAGGCTGGCGGCAGGAGGGACAGCTTGTTCTCTCCTGCGGCGTTTTTTGCAGGCTGAGGTTCCAGCAGGCCCGTTGCTGGCCCTGGAAGTGATGTGCTGGAAGGCTGGAGGGAGACCGCCTCTCCTCTCCTCTCCCCGGCTGGTCTCTCTCAGGCGGAGGGAAAGCCGGACTATTCACAGCTTCCCTCCTGCTTCCCCAAGCACCTGGGACTCTGCACAAGGCCAGAGACTGCCTGGCTGTCTTCTGCCCTCTACTCAGGGGTGACAGAGGGCTGCGGGGGGGTCACATCCCCCTCCTGTTCCCTTCTGCTGCCAGGGAAATCACCAGCACAAGGCTCTGTTGCAGACCCCACGGGGGCCCCAAAGGCACGTCTGTTCTCTTCCGGCACCGTCCTCTTGCTCCAGGGGTGGGGGCTACCACTGTAGGATTTAGGTTATAAATACCCATAACCTCCCCTCTCTGGAAGCTAGCACCTAGGGGATGTTATGTCCCGTGACAACTCTCACTCCACTGAGATCCTGGCAGGGTTTAAACACGAGAGTGAGTGGCATCCATCACACCAAGGGTCCTTCTCCTTGAGTCACCAAAAGTTGTGCCCTTGTTAATACCAATCTCTCAAAGGCTTGTTCTCGGACTGAGCAATCACTCCGTAAATATGACACGATGGGTTCCCACTCACTTTCCCTCTCAGTTTCAACCAAGCTAAATCGACTCTTTCCTAAAATGATTTTTCTAGCTGGCCACGGCTGCAAACTCAACCTGAAACCCTGACCGTGTCCTTCCTCCTTCATCTATCAGCGGTAATGAAGACTTCGCTGTGTGGGGAATGAGGCAGAGTAGAATCAGGTTTAGTCACCTGTAACTGGGTTGGTTCAGCAGGGCTTTGGTTGTGTCACTAAGTGAGCAGATGGGAGTGGAAGTCACATGTTTGAGCCAGATTTCACTCTCAGTTACCCCAACCTACAGTGACTCAGTTGACATCCACAGTCCCAATTACATGACAATCAATGCACAGTGACTTCATGGAAGCAATGATCTCGGTAGTTACACGGAGTCAGTCCAGGGAAACACCACTGCACTCGGCATGCTGAATTCTAGGCTCACGCCGAGTTTATGCCAGTGAGCTCCTATTGGCTTGATGGAGTTATACCTGATTTACGCTGGTGCAAGGAAGACCAGAATCAATCCCGATCAAGTTACTTCATATTTACGCTGATGCACAATAACTGAGATCAGAATGAGGCAGAAAGAGGACGCTTTAATTGCATTCACTTCTCTGACATCAATGGAGCTATGGCAAATTACCCCAGCTCATGTTCTGACCAATAGTATCTAGAGGCATTTAGTCCCTCTCTGAGTGTTTTTGGCCGTGAAAAGCATTTTGCTAGTGACCATGATGATCTCCTGCAGGAAACATGGTGACCTTGCACTGCATGATGTGCCAGATGGACATGTCTGTGGACATACGGGCAGGATAGGCCTGGAAAGATTGTCTTGCATGCTGACTGTGCTGGCATCGCCTCTGACAATTAGCATGCCCCGAAGGGAGAGAGAGATTCTGGAAGCCGACAGGCACTTTACAGCCAGAAACACGATGCCCAAAGTTTGGGGGACACGCTGTGTTTCCAGGACTAATACCCGGGCAGTCACTTTCTGATTTCAGCACCTGACCAGCCTGTACACGAGACACTGGAGAAAACTTTGGCTCCTCTATGTAATGGAGGGGAAACTAAGCGCTAATGGTGGTGCAGACTTAATACCATGAAGCTTGATTGCTGTAATGCTCTCTCAGTTGGAGCTCACAGCAGGGTCCCTCCTTGGCTTGAGCTACCATGACCAGGAATCACCCCCCTCCTCCCATTTGATGCTGACTGCTGAGGAAGAGATGAATGGGCTTGGAGCTGGCCCTGTTGCTTTTCATGGCCTTTCCTTGTGTAGAAAGGACCTCCTAGGGCAGTGGTTCTCAAAGCTGGTCCGCCACTTGTTCAGGGAAAGTCCCTGGCAGGCCGGGCCGGTTTGTTTACCTGCCGCATCCACAGGTTCGGCCGATCGCGGCTCCCACTGGCCGTGGTTCGCCGCTCCAAGTCAATGGGGGCTGCGGGAAGTGGCATGGGCCGAGGGACTTGCTGACCGCCCTTCCTGCAGCCCCCATTGGCTTGGAGTGAACCGCAGCCACTGGGAGCCATGATCTGCCGAACCTGCGGACACGGCAGGTAAATAAACCGGCCCGGCCCGTCAGGGGCTTTCCCCGAACAAGCGGCGGACCGGCTTTGAGAACCACTGTCCCAGGGCACGTCCACCCAGCCCACAGCAGTGAGCTTCGCAGCCCAGTTTGACAGACTGGGGCTCGCACTAGTGCTCTAAAAAGAGCTGTGTAAAAAGACCACACTTTGAAGATGCGACTCGAAGTGGTGCCCAGTTGTCTGTAGCCTAGTGGGAGTGGTGGGCTTCAGAGCCGAGCTGCAACCTCAAAGCACTGTCTACACAGCTATTTTTAGAGCACTAGCAGGAGTCCCACAATCCCAAGGCTGTTGACCCAGGCTGGAAGACTTGCTGCCACGGGCCGTGTAGCTGTACCCCTAGAGTCTTGGCCCTATGGTCCAAGCACCACCTGCTATTTAAGGATCCTCGTGTAACCCCTCTAGGCTGGAAGGCGGTTTTTCATTCTGCTCTCTGATGATCCCCTCAAGAGAGGCTGTGAGGCAACCATCGATCCACTGGATCATGGTGTACATGCAAGAGGTGTAGCCAGATGTGTGATGAATCCACGTGTGACTGACAAGCCCAATTCGAGAGCAACGCTGCTTGTTACAAGTTTCCCAGATCCATGTATTGTCTGAGTTCTCCAAGATTACAGCACGCGGCTTTCTTCTTTCTCACTTTGCTTCCATCCTCCCGGCTGAACAGGATTCTGTGCACGCCTCACAGCTTTCTACATTGGTTTCATATCACTTTTATACACATCGTGACACCACCATAAAGGGCGACCCCGCTTTCTAGAGCCATCACGAACCTCACTGTACAAAATATTCTTAGGGATACAGTCTCCTTCTATTCTTCTGACGTGACCAAGCCCTCCTCTTCTTATTAAGAGGGTATGAACTTAATAAAGGGTCTGATCCTGCTAAATTACTATCCACTAAGACTGAGCTAAATCAGGGCCAGACGCTGAGCTCAGCTCCACTGATGTCATTTCAGTTGGATCGCTATGGATGGAAACTAAATTTACACCAGATCGGAATTTGATTTTACTCAAGCTAAACTCCCAATAAGCAAAGACTAAGAAAAAACAAAGGGTCAGATGAACTACCCAACACTCCAAAAAACCCCAAAGGAAGGAATTAATAATCATGCCTTAGGTAGGAGGTTAGGTGTGCGATTGTCCTGTTGGATTGTCCTGGCTATGCTGTCATTTGTAGATATGTTCGTTCTCAATACATTTATAAAGCCACTAATTATCACCGGAGCTGTTTGCTGACGGTCCTGAAGTAGCTCCATAATGAAGAGGAAGCCCATGTATTTGTTAGCCTATGGAAAATAATTGCCTGTCACTTACAAACATCCTTTGCCCTGAAACACTTGCTCTTTAACACTTTTTTAGCTACACTTCTTGTAATGCCACTTGCAATTTCCATACCCTCAAAGGTTTCTTTCTCTGCTGCTGTGACGTGAGCTGAAAACTATACTCCTCAAGAGGAGACAAATGTCCTGCCAGTTTTGCTGTTGTGAAAGGAGAGCAAATAATATTAAACATAGTTGTATTGGTGTAGCAAGACCTCACAGGGGCAGATCTACTGAAGTCAGTAGAGTTGGGCTGATTTACATCACACCCGCGCTGGCCCTGTAACATTTGTGGCAAAGTCTCACACGTCGCACTAGGTGAGGGAAGTTACATTACCCCGTCGCATGCTAGCTCTGTTAAACTTTTACTGTTTCCGGTGCCTGTGACATTAACACTGATCACCACCTCAGCCTCTGTTGATGCGGGGCGGGGCCCACACCTTTGCTCAGGTAATTGACTCAGATGGTAATTTAATGTCAAGGCGAGCCAGGGAACATGAGATAAATACTACCGCTGGACAAAGCCAACCTGTCAGAAGTCCCAGGTTAAGGTTCGCTGCTCAACGCGTACACAATAAGCCGTCTTTCTGGATGGGTGGCTTGGAATGGATTGGCAATGTGGATGTAAACACTCAGAGCCAAAGTAAATGTGGAGCAAAACAAGTTCATGTCACAGGGCCGGTGCTGGAGGAGGAGGGAAACTGGATTGCCTCATGGGCGTGCCTCTGTTTTGCCGTGCCTCCCTCAGGGCACTCCGCCTCTGCATCAAGAACCAAAAGGAAACTGAGGTTATGGGAATACACAGTCCCAGAAGGAAACCCACAGGAGACTGGCTCAAGGTATTGTACACTTTTGAGGCATATTAACAATTACCAGAATTCCTCTCTAGATCAGGAAGGAACTTTATGCACCACAATGCTATTGTCTTTGCACCTTGTGCTCCCCTGTTAACTAGGGTGACCAGACAGCAAATGTGAAAAATCGGGAGGGGGGGTAATAGGAGCCCATATAAGAAAAAGACCCCAAAATCAGGACTGTCCCTATAAAATCGGGACATCTGATCACCCTACCTGTTAACAGTGAGGGTAACAGACAGGCCAATGTAAATCAGTGTAGCAATGCCGCTGTCAATTGAGAGATGCCAGTTTTCACCAGCGGAGGGTCTCAGCCCTGCATATGTAACTGACAGTCATTATACTTCAGTGGGTTGGAATCTTTTGTGGTTGAAACGCCTCTTTTGGATAATGGATTTGGTTGGTGGTTTGTTTGGGGTTTTTTGGGGGGGGGAGTTTTTGCTAGGAAGCCTTTTACAAATGAGGCTTATTTGGGGGAAAGTAATTGATTATCAGCCTGCATTTCCAAGAAAACTACTCTGGGAGCTCTAAGGGATCTTGAAGTGTTAGCATATTGGCACAGAGTGGGGTAGCTGTGAGTCAGCCCATGGTGTGATGGGGATTGGTGAGGGAGGGGGGGAGAGACAGAGCACAGATAAGAAGAACTAGAGTGCTGCCAAAAATGGCTCCTTGTAGGGAGGAGAAGAGCAGGCAAGCGCTGCCTTGGCACAACTCAGCTCCTCGGCAGGAAACACTTCCTTGAAAAAGCAATGGACCCATTTGCAATCAGATGAAATGAATTTCAAATAGCAACCTGGCAAGGGTGTGTTCTCATTCTTCGGGCAGGGCTCCTTCCAGAGCTGAGGGTCTCTGCAGGGGGTTAGCAAGCCCGGCCTTGCATCCCATTCCCTGAGCCAGCCGACTGCCATTTGTAATGTTCGGCTTGGGAAAAGCCCGCTGTGCTCGAGGGCTCTGTGGGTGTGCGAGTGGGCTACCCTTAGAGAGGGGTCACACCCGTAATGGAGCAACAGAGGAACCTTTCTTTTCAGGAAAGGGCTGATCCTGAGAGGTGCTGAGCATCTGGGCCCCATTCGGGGCCAACTCCAGAAGTGCCTTGATTTGGGGGAGATTCTTGTTTTTATTTTGTGGTTGCTGTAGTGCCTTGCAGCCCTGCTCACGTGCTAGGCGCTGTAGATACAGAATTTAATTCAATGGAAGCTGCGGCTGCTTGGCGTGTCTCCAGATTAGGCGCTTATGCACAGCATGAGATCAATGGACTCAAATCTCATGCACAAGCGTGCACTGCAGTTGCCTGCCGGGGCCAGGAAGGAAATCCACCCACTTGGTCGATTGTCTAGTGTTGCCCAGTTAGCAAAGTGCATTCTGGAGCTGGAATGCTGTGTATTCAATGGGTATTGGGGCCAGGATACTGGACTGCATGCAGGGCCGGCTCTAGCTTTTTTGCCGCCCCAGGCAAAATTAAAAAAAAAAGGCGGATGGACTGCCGAAGCAAAAAAAAAAAAACGGCAGCTGCAGGGAGAGCGTGGAGGGCGGTCAAGGCGGCTTGCAGGGGAGTGAAGGGCGGCACCCGCCCGCTCCCTCTGCCCATGGGCAGCCCTCTGGCCGTAGGGTGCCTCTCCCGGCCAGGCAGGCTGAGCCAGCCCCTCTCCCTGGGGGCTGCAGGAGGTGCTGGCTCAGCCGCTCCTTTAAAGGCGGGTTGGCCGGGCCGGGCTCAGAGTGGCGCGGGAGGCGGAGGCTGGTGCAGGCGGCGGGGAATGGCGCGTCCCGGGGAGCCCGGCGGCACGGTGAGTGGCGGGGATCGCTAGTTCCTGCCCCTGCAGGGCTGGGCTGGCTGCCCCCAAATTGGCCAGAATGCCGCCCCTTACAATGTGCCGCCCCAGGCATGTGCTTTCTCGTCTGGTGCCTGGAACCGGCCCTGACTGCATGGCTCTCAGGGGCCTGCTTGGCCATAGCAGAGTCTATGTGCCTGAAGACTCCAGGCACCATCCAGCCCTGGTATCCTCAGGCACAACTGTGCCAAAGCCAATTGAATGGTTCCCACTTAGGCCCAGGCTGGATTTTGCCCTACGTGCTGAGAGGCTGGTTCTTTGGCGTTTAGAGCCACCCAGAGTTCTAGGATCGTTGTTACTCACCTGGGGACTCGGAGACAGGGTTTCTAATGAGTGCGTGCACGTGCGTGTGTGTGTGAATGTGCCTGGCAAGCGTGTGCCCACTGCACAACGTGCAGACTCAAGCAGGGGCTGTGTATACAACCAGGTGTGCACAAAAGTGTGCAGGCACGATTGAAAATCCAGGCCTCTGTAGCCGTCTCTCTAGAATCCGCGGCAGAGCCTGAACCCGGGGACCTCAGCACAAGACTCTTCCGTCTACCGTAAGGGAGCAGCTCCATGGTCGGGAATTCTTCAACAAACGTGTTAGTCGGAAAAGGGGCAATTTGTCGGAACAGAATCTTTCCCTCAGCAAGGATCAGCTTTGATCACTTCCCCAGGCTGATTTGTTTTTTTCAAGTTTCAAAATTGTTTTGAAACGTCCCCTTTTGAAACCAAAAGTTCCATTTTTAGGATCCAAAATGATTTTTTGTTTCACAGTGAAATTTAATTTATAGTAAAAAAAAAAATGGAAAAGGTTGAAATGGAATTAAACACTTGGATTGAGATTTTGCGGGTTTTTGTTTCGGGATGGGGAACACTGAAATCTTGAAAATCCTCCTGGGACAGGAATAGCATCTCCCCCAGCACTCTCCGTTACTAGGCCGGAGCAGTAGACTCTTCTCATTCTATGCAGGCAAAAACCCTGCTGGGATAGGGTAAGTTACAGGTCATCTTTGCTGCTGGGAGGGAAGCTTCCAAATCTGGAATAGTAACCGACCGGACCTTTTATTATTATTTAAAGCTGCTGGGGACTGAGCTCCTGAAAACAAGGGCTGGGTATCTTTTGGCTACAACCCCGCATTAGTGTGTGAGCACTGGCAATGCGCCTACATCCTGACCCAGCACACTGCCATTTTATCCAAATCCCCCTGACCAGTCACAACCCAGACGTGGGTTACGTGGTATCCGTGTTACGTGGTATCCGTGTCACGTGGTATCTGTGTTACGTGACTTTGGGAGGAGGAGAAGTAGCCACTGGAGACTGGATTGACCCAGCAGTTTGGAGATCTTTGAACACTGGCATTTCGGTCATGGACCTAATTGGAGGTGCTGACGTTCAAGCTGGGGTGCACTTCTCCAGTGCCACTCCCTTCTGACATAGATGCGGCCTCTCTACATTATGGGTTAGTCTGGGCATAGCTACAGTGATGCAACCCACCCTGTGCAGACAAGACCTAATTCTTAGCCAGTGAGGTGCTAGGGAAGAGGTTTCGCTGCACTTTGAATCACCGCAGTGAAAATCTTCTGTGCAAGTGTAACCCACTCTCGAGTGCATGTTACCAGGTGGCCCCTCTGTGCCTCATTTGCAGAGGCTGTGAGTCTGTTACTGCCCTCCTTGGAGTGGCTTGGCTCTTTAGCTCAAGCTGTAGCCACTCACACTGACACTCAGGAGGTCCCTGGCTCGCTCCATGATGTGTCAGCCAAGAAGGTGGCCCGGCTGTCCCACAAGCCCATCAGTTCCATGATGGCCAGGGAGACTTCCCCATTGTGAAAAATCAAGCCGACATCTATGATGATGTGAGAGTGACCCACCCAGCAATTTACTCCCACATCTTTATGGTCTCACACTCCAGGAGCTCCCAGCCCTCTTTGCTTCCTCCCTCCACTTCGAACCAACAGCACCGGGCAGCTCTTAAAGGGCTTCAGATACATTCCTTATTTCTCCCTCCAGGCCTACAGCTGGTGAAACTGAGGCAACCCATTTAAGTGACTCCCCCTTTGTCAGTGACAAAGCTGTTAAGAATCAGGAATGTTGAGGGCTGGTTTCCTGCTCTAGCCACTAGCCCTGCTCCATCACCTTCATTCTCCTTGTATTGTTTGAGCAGCAGGCAGGCTGCAGCAGATGTATCAGGGCAGTTCCAGCTGCTCTTTGACTGTGTTGCATTCCTTTCGTTCCTTTCCCCAGCGGAGAGGACTACCCTGAAGACAATGGAAGCAGGAGCCTGGTGGCTTGAGATTGACAGGATACAGGGCTGCACACCCATAAACGCAGAAGTCCTCCCACGCCAGCCAGGAAATGTCCCGAGCGGCACCAGGTGGCCTGTGGCACTGACAGGATGTAGTGAAGGAACTGGAGATACCAGCTTGCCACACCTTAGAGCAATTACAGCTCCCTGACAAACCCAGAGTGATCTATGCCTGCTCCCCCTACTAACGCCCAGAGACAGCTGCTTTCCCAGGTTTCAGAGTAGCAGCCGTGTTAGTCTGTATCCGCAAAAAGAAGAACAGGAGTACTTGTGGCACCTTAGAGACTAACAAATTTATTAGAGCATAAGCTTTCGTGGACTACAGCCCACTTCTTCGGATGCATATAGAATGGAACATATATTGAGGAGATATATATACACACATACAGAGAGCCCCCAACTAAAACCTCTCCAGCGCATCATCAGAGATCTACAACCTATCCTGAAAGATGATCCTTTACTCTCACAGATCTTGGGAGACAGACCTGTCCTCGCTTACAGACAACCCCCCAACCTAAAGCAAATACTCACCAGCAACCACACATCACTGAACAAAACCACTAACCCAGGAACCTATCCTTGTAACAAACCCCGATGCCAACTCTGTCCACATATCTATTCAAGTGACATCATCATAGGACCTAATCACATCAGCCATACCATCAGGGGCTCGTTCACCTGCACATCTACCAATGTGATATATGCCATCATGTGCCAGCAATGCCCCTCTGCCATGTACATTGGCCAAACCGGACAGTCTCTACGCAAAAGAATTAATGGACATAAATCTGACATCAGGAATCAAAATACTCAAAAACCAGTGGGAGAACACTTTAACCTGTCTGGTCATTCAGTGACAGACCTGCGGGTGGCTATATTACAACAGAAAAACTTCAAAAACAGACTCCAACGAGAGACTGCTGAGCTAGAATTGATATGCAAACTAGACACAATCAACTCCGGTTTGAATAAGGACTGGGAATGGCTGAGCCATTACGAACATTGAATCTATCTCCCCTTGTAAGTACTCTCACACTTCTTATCAAACTGTCTGTACTGGGCTAGCTTGATTATCACTTCAAAAGTTTTTTTTCTCTTAATTAATTGGCCTCTCAGAGTTGGTAAGACAACTCCCACCTGTTTATGCTCTCTGTATGTGTGTATATAGATCTCCTCAATATATGTTCCATTCTATATGCATCCGAAGAAGTGGGCTGTAGTCCACGAAAGCTTATGCTCTAATAAATTTGTTAGTCTCTAAGGTGCCACAAGTACTCCTGTTCTTCTTTCTGCTTTCCCAGGTTCATTCCCCAGCTCTTTGCCTGTGACTGTACTTGATGCTCATGCAAGTCAGGCGAGTTAACTCCATCAGTGCCAAACATGTATGTGACAGGCTCCCTAGATAAGGCAATACAAATGCTACTCCCTCTGCCTTGCTATCCGCATTTAATTCCCGTTGATGGGAATGGAATTTCCTGTTGATGGGAATGGAATTTATTGAGCGGTCCGGGGTCGCCATGTGCTGTTTGATTTGATGTCAGGTAGCGGAATACAATCATAATTAAGAGCTTATATTCCTACAGATAGCACTTTTCCTCCTGAAAGATCAGGAAGCCCCTTGCAAACTGCACAGAAATCACTCGAATAATCAATAATCATAATACTACTTTTCCCACTGCTGAAATGCAGCTAGTTCTGGTGTGGAACTCTGCGGCTTTTCGCAACACATCAAAACGACACACAGCCGCTTAAGGCAGGAAAAAAGGCTGAATCCCAAACCTAATTTGTACTGCAAGGGGGAAGCAGGGAAAAGTAAACATGCAAATTGGCCAGGACGTATGGCCCTGCTGTGGAGAACTGTGCCAGGGGATTTTTAAGGACTGCAGGTAGTTAGGCTCTCAGGTTGGTGTCTCATTAACTTGGGTGAATTTGCCAACAAGACTATTTGCTTATAAAGGGCCTGAAAGAAATGTGTTTTGTCTAAATAACAGGTGCTGGACTCTCATTCAATTCTACTTTCTGTTCTCTTCTTCGTGCACCAGGTGGCACTGTGCCATGTATGAATATGTGCCGGCAGCACTCAGGGGTACGTTTTTGTTTCACCTTCCAGTTATTTTAAAAAAGAAGTTGATGGGGTTTGTGTTTTTTTTTTTAAAGCTAAATGTAGGACCCTACGTGGCTGTTTTAAATATGCACCCTGCAGCTGTCAGGACCCTGAGCCTGATCCAACTCCCGTAGAATGGAAAGGCCAACCACAAGCATTCAAATATCATTTCAGTCCCGTCCACCACCACCCCCAACCAATAAGCTTGCCTTTAAAATCATGAATTTAAAATAATAATACTACCTCGTGGGTTCTCTTTATTTTCCTTCTAATTTTTGAGCCTATAAGTCATCCTTGGGTCACATTTTCAAGCTTTTCTCTGCAGCCACAATGGCGGGAAATGTCCTTTTTTTATAATAACCGCTGCTGTTCTCACTTAATCACAGGACTCCAGCAGCTGGGGATAGAATCATGAGTGTTGGAGATGTCACTTCAACAGCAGTCAGAACTAGCGTCACCAACCCTCCCGGTTTTGCCGGGGGTCTCCTGGAATCAAACCCTATCTCCCAGAGGCTACAGAAGCCAATCAGTGAGATTTTAGGCCGCTAAAAGTCCGGCAGCGCAGCAGGGCTAAGACGGGCTCCCTGCCTGCCCTGGCTCTGCGCTGCTCCCAAAAGCAGCCTGCATTTCCCTGCAGCCCCTGGGGGGCAGGGAGTCTCAACGTGCTGCCCCAGCACCGACTCCGCAGTTCCCATTGGCCAGGAACTGCAGCCAATGGGAGCTGTGGGGGTGGTGCCTGCCTGGAGCTTGCCTAAGCCCCGCTGTGTCGCCACCCGGGAGCCTCCCTAGGTAAGTGCCTCCCTGCCAGAGCCCGCACCCAGACCCCCCTGCTCCAGCCCTGAGCCCCCTCCCACACCAAACTCCCTCCCAGAGCCCGCACCCCCGCAAACAACAGCAGCATGTTTGGGTTTGTGTGATTAGACAATTGGCAGCCCTCGTCGGAACAGGCCCTGTACAATTTATTCTATGTATTGTGATGGCACCTCAGAGTGCAGAAAGTTGGCCCGCTGCCCCAATCTAAGTATGTTGTGGGAAGATCTAGTCCCAGCATGTTGTAGGTTCAGTTATATTTCCCCAGCCCCTATTCTTGCAGTGATTCCTGTTTGGTACCCACCAAAATAAACGTGACATCCTAAGTCCATTTATTTGTTAATTTGAGGTCTTTCAAGTCCCTTTAATCCTGATTCCCTGAACTGGCTTATCTGAGCCACCTTCCAAACCCTGCCGTCCTTAGCTCGGCAGGTTACGAGGCAGGGCTGAGATGACTGGCTCAGTACAGGATGCCTATGCATGCTGCAGACCGGGATCTGTCAATTGCCAGTGTGCCAACAGTGTTATCTGCCACCCTGTGTTTCTCGATTTCCCCTCTGACACTCTCCCAACCCTGTTAATTATTAAAGGAGAATAATGAAGGAAAACGTACATCAAAGTCCAGTGTGAGAGAGAGACAATCAGCAGTATATTTGCAGCCATGAGCCAGCCCACCCCGGCCACCACAGAGCCACCTGGCCAGCCTGGCCAGAGTAACTTTGCCTTCGAGGTTGTGGACATCGTTGTTGTCGTCATCTATTTTGTCTTCGTCCTTGCCGTTGGGATATGGGTGAGTCCAGGAGCTCAGTGATTTGCTTCCATTAGGGGACAGAAGACAGGCAGTGTGTGTAATCAGCTATGGGCCTCTCCTGTGTGCAAAGATATCTGCTTATAATCCACCTGCTTTTTTATTTGTGCATAGTACTTTCGTAGGGCCAGATAGTAGGAGGCTTTGACTAGTATGCTAGGGGGTAGAGAGTAGGAACACTTTCCCCCACATTGCCATGCAGCTCCGATTCCATTCCTTGCAATCCCTGAATAGCACTGAGGGAAGGGTACTGCCGCCAGAATTGCTAAGTATCCCATAATGGACTGGGGAAAAGAGGTGAGGCTCCCCGTGGAATGGCTGCGGAAAGGCGAACTGGGAGACTTTTCTGGCCTAAGAGGGGGAATGAAGCGAAAAGGACTGAATCGGGCATTGGAAAATTTGGAAAGACGATTATTAGTTGATCCCTATTTTCTTTGACCCAGCGGCCTGTCAGGGGAAGTCGTTTTGTTCTCCTAACATGTGCACTCACTGGGAGGTTGTTAAATGGATTCAGAAGCCCCATCACCCAGCC
Organism: Trachemys scripta elegans; assembly: GCF_013100865.1. Lineage (NCBI taxonomy): Eukaryota > Metazoa > Chordata > Testudines > Emydidae > Trachemys > Trachemys scripta. Next base: position 101,607,432 of record NC_048305.1, on the reverse strand, counting down.
AGAGGGCAGCTTCTACCCAAGCCAGGCAGCCAACATACCTAGGAATGGGGAGAAGGAAAATGGAGGAGCTAGGCCATCACTCCGCACCCCCAGTCTCCGGTGCCCCATGCATCTGCTGCAAGCAAGGACCAAAGCTGCTCCGTATTCTGCCTTCCAAGATGCAGATGAGAGTGGTGCCCAAATCAGAGCGGAGCAACAACTCACAGCTGCTCGGTAACTTCTGGGTACAATGTCCTGACAAACCCAGGGGCTTTCCCACTTGCAAAGTAACAACCAGGCCCCCAGCTCAGAAGCCAGAGAGGCTTGTTAGCTCAGGCTAGTGTTAATAATGGGCTAACAGGAAGCACTCCCCTTCTCGCTGGCCAGAAGCGTTGGCTGGGAACATGCAGGGGACAAGCTGTGTGTTTCTCCCGTGCAACGGGAAGCTTAGGAAGTATTGGTCATCCTAAGGCTCTGTTCTACTCATAGTTCCCCCTAGAATGGGGCAACTCTTCACTGCCCCAGTGCAATCCCATGTGCACACTGTAGTACGCAGTCTGGGGTCTCCGACAAGGCGAGCTCTCTGGCGTCCCAGGAATGGGTGGGCTACAGCCTGAGGTTTCACCCCGCTGGACTTGCTGGAGTACAGTGCATTATTTCCCTGTTTTAACTATTGTCGCTGCACCTCGAGCGTCTGCAAAATGGTTTATTGAATCCTCCAGAAAGCACCGGATGACCTGGATACGGGGAGTTAGTCAATTCTAACAGCAGCTGGGAGGGCAAAATAATAATAATTAATGGAGATATCCCATCTCCTAGAACTGGAAGGGACCTTGAAAGGTCATTTAGTCTAGCCCCCTGCCTTCACTAGCAGGACCAAGTACTGATTTTGCCCCTGATCCCTAGGTGGCCCCCTCAAGGACTGAACTCACAACTCTGGGTTTAGGAGGCCAATGCTCAAACCACTGAGCTATCCCACCCCCCAGAACTGGGAGGACTCCCAGCATGTTGCTGGCAGGACGACTGGAGAGCAGGACCAGTGTGATGGGTGGGAACCCGTGGTGGGGAAAAGCACTTAATGTTTTTTCTGTTTTTCAGTCATCCATACGGGCAAGTCGGGGGACAGTTGGAGGGTATTTCCTGGCTGGACGGTCCATGACATGGTTGCCAGTAAGTCTGATGCTTCCACTTGTTACTTAAAAATTGGGATTCAAGCAAATCCAGGTACCTGATAGAAAGGTCTGGGGACAGGCACAGTACCCACCCCACACAGCTCTGCCCAGAAGCCTCAGCCCTGAGCTATCGGGACCCTCAACCACAGAGTACCCACCCCCCACAGCTCTGCCCAGGAGCCTAAGCCCTGAGCTACAGAGACTCCTACCTGGAGGGAACGGACAGTTCAGTCTCCCTGGTCTTTTCAGTTCTTAGCTTTTTTGCTCAGGTCAGAGGCAACGGGTTACCTGGTGCTGTGGCTTCTATGATGCAGCCCCACCTGCCCATTCGGAGCTGGATTTAGGTCCTCCCCCTGTTCCCAACTCACTTCACATACAGCTGCAGAACAGCCATGGGAGCATTAAATGACTCAGGTCTGCGCGATGCCGTAAACATCATGTGGAGACGACAAAGAAAACAATCGTATGGCAAAGCCCTTCGCCTCTACCCTTCCCGGGTGGGGGAAAGGCTACACTATTGACTGTGTGAGGACTAAAATAAATCTCCGAAATGATTCACGAGAAAGGAATAAAGCTCTTAAAGGGCACGCTTGCGTGGGAGCGAAAGGCACACCTAAAAATAATTTCAACGTTTTAAAAGAATAAAGGTGTCACTGGAATAAATAGCCTTTTCATCCAATTGCAAAATATACAGCTGTATCTCTCTCCAGTGAGTCGCTGGTAACGGAATACAGTTTTCAACCAAAAACTTCTTTCTCTGTATACACAGTGCCCATAAATCCTCTAGGCCTCTTCTGTCAGAGAGGCGTACGTATATATAACAGCTGTTATTGCTTTAATGTGCTTTGTGCTCCAATTTCTCCCCGGTGACATTTAGGGAAAAGCATAGGGGGTGTTTCCATAACTAGAGCGTGGAAGGTTTAAAAGATGTTGGAAGGAAGCTGGCTTTTGCCAGGATCCTTACTATTCTTATTTTTCATTGCATCTGGTGGCTAGTCTACTCCAGGAGGTAATATGGCCCAGTGGTTAGAACACATGCTTGGGTGCTAGGAGGGCTGGGTTCCAGTCTTGGCTCTCCTACTGATTCACTCTCTGGCAAGTTGTTTGGGTCAAAAGCACTCTCTGAGTTTGCCTGTTTCTGTTTTCCGGGCCCAACTTGAGATTCTTTGGGCTTGATTCTCAGAGGTGCTGAGCTGCACTTGAGACCAGTTATGACTGTTTTAGCACTGATGCCTAAGGAAACATATGATGCAATATGGGACGAGGTCTGCTCTGCTGCTGAAGGTGCCATCTTCTGACCACTTGTGATAACCTAAGTATCCCAGCACTCTTTGCAAGAGTGGGGAGGTTAACCCCAGCGTCCCAGCTAAATTCCAGTTTGGGTGGCAACATTCTGGCAACTTCAGGGTTTCAGCTTCGAGCTATAACACCCTAATGGGTTTGGTCTTAAAAGATGGTCTCCAAGGCAGGCCTCTCATGTGATACCACAGCAGCTGAGATCAGCTGAGGTGCCAAGAGCCCCTCCAGTTTAACCAAAAGGGTTGGCCAAACAGCATTTCCAACTAATGACCCCCCAACTTTGGAACTAATCTCCCCTCCTGATCTGACAGAGCCCATATATGTGTACAGTATTTCCATCCCATCGCCAACAGCCTGACGGTGGAAGAAAAATGGCAAACAACCCAAAGTGAGGCTCCTGAATCCAGATTCAGGCATTTAAATCAATGTGGCCTGCCTTTTTCAGAGACTTCGAGGCCCTGAAGTCCCCATTGACTGAGGTCCCTTCCAACCCTGATATTCTATGATTCTGTGACTGAGGTGAGAGCTTCAGGTACCCTGAAGGTCAAGTCTCATTTATTTAGATGTCTAAACATGGCCTTAGGAGCCTGGTGGTAGGGAGCCAGATTTGCAGATTTTGGCCTATAGCTTTTGTTCCCTTTCACCAGTACAAATCAGGAGTAACTCCTCTGAAGTCTGGAGTCCTCTCTGTGTAAAAACCACCCTCAGTGAAGGCAGTCAGGCCTACAGAACCTGCCTTTCCTCTGTCACTGATTCCCCTCCCCCGTAGTGTATCTCCATTGAGTTTGATGATGTTACTCATGATTTTACATTAGTGTGTAACACAGGGCATGATCCCTCTCCCAATGAAGTTTTTCTCCATTGACTTTAAGGGAAGCTGGAGTGGGGTCTGAGGATAAACCAGCGGTGGGCAAACTACAGCCCGCCGGCCACATCCGGCCCTCCAGCCGATTTAATCTGGCCCTCGAGTTCCCGCTGGGGAGCAGGGTCTGGGGTTTGCCCTGCTCCAGCCAGAAGCCGGGTCGGGGGCTGCTCCGCACACGCAAGCTGCAGCTCCAGGAAGCAGCGGCATGTCCCCCCTCTGGCTCCTACGTTTAGGGGCATCTAAGGGGCTCCACACGCTGCCTCCGCCCAAAGCGCCGCCCCCGCAGCTCCCATTGGCCGGGAACTGGGCCAATGGGAGCTGCAGGGATGGCACTGTGGATGGGACAGCGTGCAGGGCTGCCTGGCTGCGCCTCCGCATAGGAGCCGTATGGGGGACATGCCGCTGCTTCTGGGAGTTGCTTGAGATAAGCGCCACCCAGAGCCTGCACCCCTGACCCCCTGCCATGCCCCCAACCCCCTGCCCCAGCCCTGATCCCCCTCCTGCGCCCTGAATTCCTCATCCCCAGCCCTGCCCCAGAGCCTGCACCCCCAGCCAGAGCCCTCACCTCCTACCCCAGCCCTGATTCCCCTCACCCCCTCCAAACCCCTTGGTCCCAGTCTGGAGCACCCTCCTACACCCCAAATCCCTCATCCCCAGCCCCACCCCAGAGCCCGCACCTTTAGCCAGAGCCCTCATCCCCTTCTGCACCCGAACTCCAATTTCATGAGCATTGATGACCCACCATTCAATTTCCATACCCAGATGTGGCCCTCGGGCCAAAAAGTTTGCCCACCCCTGGGATAAGCTATAGACCCGTAGGGTAAATACAATTGTGACAAGGGTCTCGTGATGGGCTGTGGAACCGCAGACAACTATTTCCATGGCTTCAGGATTATTTTTCTTGGAGTGTCTGTGTCTTCCTGTGAGTTGGACACAGACACTACCAGAATAAATAATAAGGCCACTGTCTCATTGCTCTACAGCTTCTGTGTTTCTGACATCTGTGTCCGATACAGTCGGATGTGTGTTTTAGAGAAGGTATTTACATTTCTTGGGAGTCAATATATTTACTCAAGATATGATTTCACATTACCCCAGTCAGCCTTTTAATTAGCAGTTTACTATATGGAGAAGTAGGGCTGGTAGCAATGTTAATTCTGGCCACAGCTTCCGGCTTCATGCAATATTAATATTTTAACTGTCTCAGAAGGTGAGAAGCAGGTCAAACTCCATTACTCTTTGCTCAGAGCTCAGCAGTGGCATATTAGGAATCTGCTGTTCAGACAAGGTGTGGTTGGAAAGCAAACTTTCCGTAAGAAGGAAGCCAAAGCATTGGTGTATCTCCATTGATGTCAGTGGCCACCTGGGATGAATTTGGCCTGTGTAGAGGCATGGCAAAGCTTTGTCCGAAAGGAGAGTGATACTTAAAACCAGAGGTGCTTTATCCTATGGGAACAGCACTGTACCTTGTTTTCATCTAGTTAAGGGATCACTGGACCACGCTGGGGGTGGTGTTAAAATTAACCCGAGGTGTTAGCATTTTCCAGACTGCAGCAGTTTTCCATCTATATGTGTTTGAACCCACATTTATGCATGGGTTGCAGCCTTCCCAGGCTCACACGTTCTTTAAGATACATGCGACATTCTTTCCATGTAAGTGTTTCTTGAACAGCTCAAGGTCCAGGCTTGGAGTGTAAATATTTGCCTATAGAAAGGCACTGGATTCTCTCAGGTTATAAATGCAAAAGTCCTTGTTTTCTTTTTGCACATCTTCACTTCCTGGCTACCCCAGAGGGAATGCTGGCATGACAACTACTCGGGGGCAGTTGTCCCCATTGAAATCAGGGGGAGTTTTGCCATTCACTTCGGTGTAGACAGGACGTCACCTCCATTCCTTCTTGGTCAGAAGTCAATTGGAGTTTTCCTGAGGAAAAACTAAGGCCCAGATGATCCTCAGCTGCCCCATAGATGGAGGGCACACTCTGGTTGAGGCTCTCCATCATTCCTTCAGCCACCTCCCTGGTGCCATCTCCTCCCTACCCCCATCCTAGACCCTGCAATGGCCTCTGCGTGGGCTTGGGGGCCATGCAGGGACAGGGTGGAGATGGGGGGACCCGTGGGGAGGTTACACATAATTTCATCCCTCCAGCCCATTGGAGTTTAAGGCTGAAGCTGTGTCAGCTTCTCGGCATGGTTCCCTTTGGGGCACAATGGGGACTCTCTGTTCTGTCAGCTCCGATAGAGGCATGTGGCCAGGAAGCTGGGCTGGGGCACCAGGGCCAATGCAGAAGCATCTCAGCTGAGGGAGCTGCCAGGTTTGGGGACAGGCCTTCACAGTCTGTTGGAGGGGATAAGGGTAGAGGGAAGAGAAATGCTGTGGGAGGTGGGGTTTCTGTGAGGGGATCCCTCACAATCCCCTGCGAGGATCTGACTGTGGCAGGGGGATCTGGGCCTGTAAGGGCATCAGGATTTGGCCCACTGGGAGAAAGGGGGTTGGTTTCACAGTATTTCCAGGTGAAAGTGCAAAGTCCCTGCAGCCCCTGATTTTGTGAGATTCTCAGAGCAGGGAGATTTGGATAAGCTCTGCCCGCAAGCACCTCCCTTTTCACCCCGTGTATCAGAGCCTCCTGAGTTTCACCGATCTTCGTAAAACGTGAGCCTTTCTGCTAACCAAGGGTTACGAAAGGAACAGAGCTTAAAGGAGCCCCAGGGACACTGTGTCTGCTGTCACCAGCCAGGACCCCGGCTACGAAGGATTGTTTGATGTGCACAACCTCTGCTGAATGGACATTTTTATAACTGCCCCTCAGGTTATCTTGCTGACCGCCCAGGGAGCTCGAGCGGTGCTGCCCTGCAGATGTGGTATCAGCCCACCACCTGCTAACCTGACGGGCACTCACAAACGTGGGCCTTAGTTCTGCATCCATCACTCCCACTGGGTTGCATTTTGATGGGGCACCTTGCGAATAAGGGGAGCAGAGTCGTGCCCCGAGCACAGAGCATGAGGAGTGATCACATGAGGATACATGGCACATGATGCATTTATGTCACACTTTGAAGCTGAAAGCGCTTTACAAACCAGCAGCTAAACTCTGATCACACGTGGAGGGGGCCTTCCCTCCCTGTAGGGCATCTCAGACATGGCCATGGCGCCAGCCTGTTCCCCAGACATTGCAACTAGCCCCTCTGCTAGTCTGGGAGGCGGGACCTGCACAGTGGGGCGGGGACTGAATAGGCCAAGGGAGAAGTAGGTGGAGCTTAAGGATGCAAATTGCTCTCAAACACGCACCTTCCCCACGCCAAGCTTGTAGACCTTATCCAGAAAACATGCCACCACCTGGAGCTGCACCTTCCTTGGGGTCTCTGCTGTGGTTGGGGATCCCCCTTTACAGGTGGCCCGGGGACACCCCTGTTAACACAACTCCATCGCACCCACTTTGTCGGGGTGGCACATATGGCAGCAGCTGCAGTGGAAGAAGGGGATCTCCAGTGGGATGGATCCCGAGGGAGCAGCGGCGTCTGGGGCGGGTCCCGCAGCCTGCATTGATACTCTAGGGGCAAAGCAATAAATGCATGGGGAGATTCCTCGCACTTCATGGAATCCCCGTAGATTAGAATAAGCCATAAAGAGGCTCCACAATAATTTACATGTTTACAATACATAAACTTAAAAGGAAACAAGTGCTTGTTTCAAACAGGCCCATCCTGAATCTGTGCTCGGAGCGTATCCATCTGTTTACATCTGCTATGGTATCTCTCACTGGCCTATCTGAGCTCCTCAGAATTCATGAAGACAACTCCGCAGCGGTGTCTGTCGAAGGGAAAACTCCCACTGAAGTCAATGACTGAATGAAAACTGACCGGATGAGGGCCAGCACCAGGGGGCAGACTCACATAGGTTAGATTACTTTAATAAGTCAAAGCACCGTATCCTTTAAAAAAAATCCATCAGACAACAGCCTCGGACGTGACAGCAGGCCAGGCCATAGGGAAGTGCTTTATGTTGCTTAGAAACTACTTGCAATGACTCTCTGCCTGTGCTGTGTGTTTCAGATTGGAGCCTCGCTGATGTCAAGCAACGTGGGCAGCGGCTTGTTCATCGGCCTTGCAGGCACAGGAGCAGCTGGGGGCCTCGCCGTCGGGGGCTTTGAGTGGAATGTAAGAATCCAGGCTGCCCTGGACTTACAGTTTACAAGGGGATGGGGTGTGGGTTCCCTGAATCAGTTATTAACAGTATTGTCAACCCCCCAGTGCTCTCAACTCCTGAATCAGGCCCCCCCAAAATCACGAGATTGTCTTGAAAATCGTGAGATTTAAAACATGTCAATGTGGTGGTTCTTTTTCTTTACCTGCTGCTTACTGAACCTTCAGGGAGCTCCCAGGTCACATGTTTAGGATGTGCTCTGCAGCTATGAAGGTTAGAAACTATGTTTTTAGAAAATAAAAGTTGAGATTCCCACATAGTAACAGGATTCCAGGACCTGGGGCTTTAGGGAAAACAACACATCTCGGAAAAGTAGGGTTGCCAACATTGTATTTCAAAAGAAGTGTTCTTAGCATCCCCTCCCCACCCTTCCTCCTGATGTTATTATTTATTGTTATTTTATTATAATTAATAATAAGCAGTACTTGCCTACATTTGCCAGGGGTATTTATTCCTGCCTTTTGCAGCACTCAGCAACTCCTGATCTTGTTGTATAGAGATGAAAAAAGAAGGAGCATCCCTTGTAATAAGGTAGTAGTTCTCAACCAGGGGTCCGGGGGCCCCTGGGGGGCCATGAGCAGGTTTTAAGGGGCTGCCAAGCAGGGCCGGTATTAGACTCACTGGGGCCCAGGGCAGAAAGCGAAAGCCTCACCATGCAGGGCTGAAGTCTGAGGCCCCTCAAAGCCTGAGCATCTTAGTTTCGTGGGGTCCCCTGTGGTGTGGGGCCCCGGGCAATTGCCCTGCTTGCTAACCCAGAACACTGGCCCTGGCTTGTATATGCAGAAAAACAGTTGTGGCACAGGTGGGCTGTGGAAAGAAAATATAGCATGTTTTTATAGCATGTTGTGGGGGGCCTCAGAAAGAAAAAGGTTGTGAACCCCTGTAATAGGGGACTGTGGGCAACCCTACACACAAGACTCACCATAAAGCCACAAGAGCTAGCAACACTGTAATAACATTTCAAGTTCCAAAATGTGTGTTTCTGTGTTCAATAACTTGGTGTGAATTGGGGCCTATTGAAATCCATTGGAGGTTAGTCGCTGACCCTTCTAAGAGCATGAACACTAGGTGTAGCACGTACAACTCAAGAGGAATTACTAGGTACGCTGGCTAGAAGTGAGTCTGGTGCTAGTTTTCCTGCAATACACATCCATTAGATAACTCAAAATCTCTGCTGTTCCATTCAAAGACCTCCCTTGAGTGGAGCCTGGTAATGGTGCCAATTTATTCCCAAGGGGCATGTAGGAATCCACCCAAGATCAATTTTCTTGCATATATTTTCACTGCAGCTGGTATTTTTGGAAGTTAAGATTTGGGTCCCGTTGCCAGTTCCAATTTGCACTAACAAGCCCTTTCAGCAGAACATGGAGTCTACGTGCAGCCTGTGCGCCATTGAACATATTGATATATTTTGATGATCACGGAGAGCAAACATGACTCCACTAGCTTTAACGTCTCCATTTTGGCCTGGGCTGGATTTTGGAGCAGCAGAGTGTGATGGGAGAGAGAACTTTAAACTCCCAAAAGACACTTCATGCAAAACAATGTGCAGGTTCAAATCCAGTTCAATCACACAGGAAGTTGTCCAAAAGTCCATCAGTGTCTTCCTCTTGCTTCTATTTCTGCTGCTCAGAGAGATTCTGTTCATTCAGCATCCTTGTCTGCTAACCTAGTCATACTGTCCTGCAAAAATCATGAGATGCTCGAAGGCTTCTCCGGAACCAAGAGCCTGAAGGTCAGTTAGACCTTGATCCTCAAAGGTACTTGGCTCCTAACTTCCTGGGCCTTAGAACCTTGGCACAAGTGGTAATGCCACTGGTACCAAAGGTCACCAAATACTACATCTCCTTTTATAGAGCTAGTGCAATGAAGTGGAATCTTGCCAAGGAGGCAAGGAAGTGGAACAGGATCTGACATCCTATAAAAAAGAGAGAGACGTGAGATCTCCAAAGGCTTGTCACTGTACTGACAGCAGTGTTCATCCTGTTCTCATTCACCCATCTACCACCTTGTCTTCCAACCATAACCCCCAAGTCCCAGGATTTTTCTGTCTGTATGGCAGAGCAATACTTTGCTTTAGAGATGCCACGTTCCCACGCTGTCTGATACTGCCCATGGCATGTTCAGAGAATTTGCATGGTGCAGAGTCTATCGCATATGTTTAATTATGGCCTTTTCTTTTCTTTCCTCCCCATTGCCAGGCTACCTGGGCGCTACTGGCCCTCGGCTGGATTTTTGTGCCTGTTTACATTGCTGCAGGAGTTGTCACAATGCCCGAGTACCTGAAGAAGAGATTTGGAGGACAGAGGATTCAAATCTACATGTCCGTACTGTCCCTCATTCTCTATATATTCACCAAGATATCGGTATGTATCCCACTGGAAAGCAACATTGTGTCTACAGCAAGCTGGCATCATAGGCAGAGTAATCACTCCGTGAGCCTTACCGTAACGTTACAAATAATTAAGGAACATATTATGCACCATAAATGCCCTCTTGCCACCCCGTACTCTTCCCCATATATCAGACGAGATCCTCAGCTGGTGTAAATTGGCTAAACTCCATTGACTTCCATGTACACCATCTCAGGATCTGATCCATTGCATCTCGTGTTGATTAAATTCTTTGCAAAAATAATCTTAGCATAATAGCATTTCTATGATTATTTTCTTTATTGAAATTTCTAATTTTAAGAATTGTATTTTAAGGAAACAACTAGTGTTATCTCTAGTCCCTCCACCTTCACAAATTGCTTCTATTGTTTCAATCTGTAAGATGAACGGGAAATGTATACCACCTTAAGGCACAGCACAGCACAGCGTTCTTAAAGCATTTTTGGCACATGAAGCAATGTCAGCTTCTGATCATTTGAATGCTGCAAAGAAAGGAGCATATTCTCTGCTCAGCGCATTAATGGGAGTTACCTGTGCACCCGGAAGGAGGATTATAGTGCAAAGTCTTAGGCACAGGAGATATTAATTACCCAGGGGACTAGCTAGTTCAAAGGGCTGGTCATAGAATCATAGAATATCAGGGTTGGAAGGGACCTCAAGATGTCATCTAGTCCAACCCCCTGCTCAAAGCAGGACCAATCCCCAACTAAATCATCCCAGTCAGGGCTTTGTCAAGCTGGGCCTTAAAAACCTCTAAGGATGAAGATTCCACCACCTCCCTAGGTAACCCATTCCAGTGCTTCACCACCCTCCTAGTGAAATAGTGTTTCCTAATATCCATCCTAGACCTCCCCCACTGAAACTTGGTAATGGGAACTACAGTCTTTTGTCTCTAAGCCAAAGTTTACTTCCAGCCCACATCTGTAGTGACTAAGGCCTGGATCCTCACAGATCCTTCCGCCAGTGGAAGTTTGGAGCCTAAATACCTTTGAGGATCTGGGCCCAAATGCCCTTCTGGCATGATGACGTCTGGTCAGCTTCTGTGAGAGGCGTTGCTGGCACAGGAGGGTACCAGATATCGGGAGGGCGGGAGCCTGCAGCTACTCCAGACTTATCACAGCTATATGGTGGCTGTTGGGGAAGCAGTATTTTTCAGTGCCTTTCGGTTCAGTGGTCTGTGCTTAGTATTCACTGCTTATTCCCAGCGACCTCTCTGCTGAGGCTAATTCGTACGCGTCTGACAGGTGTGTCTGGTTTAGCTTATTGGCCTCGGAGGTGTTTTCTCTAAGGTAACACCTTTGTTTTCAGAGTGCGTATTTAATGGCTGGCTCGACAGCAGGAGGTTTGGTTATGAGGGGGATTTTTCACGCCGCAGTTCCTGCTGGAAAGTAGGTTAATAACTTTGCTGCTCAGTTTCATAGTCCTCCTGCTTGCCAGGAAGAGCGGCGAGCTGAGTGAGTGATGGGGTCAAAGTGTGTGGATGCAGTTCTCTTTATATTTCCTGCTGGGAAGACAAAGCTCATATCCATTATGTAGGAGGCTCTTCACTTCTCCCCTGCCCCCCTGCCACTTAGTGTATCTGGGGGCTGTAAAGATCACGAGGGCTAATGGAAGCTGGATTTTAGGGAGATGATTTGGGGGCAGAGAGGAACACGCTCTTTACCACTCCATTCTGTCTCGCTTTCCCATGGACGGTGTCTGCATCTTTCCACATCCCAGGTTTACAGATTTCTTTTGGGTTGATTTAATACAGAACAAAACCTCCCCACTTGGTATGTGCCACCTTCTGTATTTACAATGGATGCATCTTAATTTTAATGCTGCTTTTTTTTTTCAATCTGGCCTCGTTTACTATCCCCCTCCACAAAGTGAGACCCAGGGAGCTTCTGCAGCTCTAGGTCAGATCTCCAACCTGCATAAATAGGCCTAATGTTATTGAAGTTGTTAGAGCAACCAGTGAGGCGCTGGCTAGGGTCCATTTTCAGATAGATAGGTTGAAGCACAAGACATTGGCCACTCACTCATGGTCTTTCCAGCTGATAGTCCATCACTCTGACCATTAGACCACGTAGTCTCCCAAGCCCAGGGTGATACCAAGATGTTCTGTTTTAACAGATGCCAATGACCCCACCTACTAGAAAAGTGAGCTCGGACTAAGCATTCACAACACCTACAGTGCTTGGGACCCTCCCTTGTTTCCCAGTGACTCATGCTCTTGTCTGTGCATTCATCTGGTTCCCCTTTCCAATGTCAGGAGCTGTTTCCTGCTGAGAGAGTTCTGACCCTGTCTGAATGAGGTGCCAATCACTTACATCCCTGACAGGCTGCTCTAAGTTGTGCTGTAATGGCTTCTGTGAGCTACTGCAGGGATATAGAATTGCTGAGGGACAGGCCTACCTGATCTCACCCCGGAAGGCCCCCCCCCCCACGCTAGGGGTATTAACCTGATGGGGAGGGTTTATGCGTGTCTGGGCCCTGGCACACGGAGCCACAGTGCAACAGTGAATCAGGCCCCATGCTCTCCACAGCTCAGTGCACCTTTTTGATCCTATTGTGTCTGTCCTTTTCCCCCCTGTCTCCCCCTTCCTCACTTTCATAGCATCCTCCCTTCTGGTTGCCCATCTAATGGGTTTTGAGTGGGCTGGAGATTGTCAGAGAAGTGCTAAGAAATGCAACCCACTAGAGACTCAAATTCTCTTTGCTCTTATTCCAGACAGATATTTTCTCTGGAGCGCTGTTCATCCAAGTCTCCCTGGGCTGGAACCTTTACCTGTCCACCGTGATCTTGCTAGCAGTGACAGCTGTCTACACTATAGCTGGTAATGATACTGCCTTAAAAGCAGCACACTAATCTGGAGTCTGGCAAAGACTCGCTTCCCCCAATGCATTTTACGTCTCTGCATTCTGGGCCCAATCCAAAGCTCATTGAAGTTAATGGAAAGAATTCCACTGACTTTGAGCTTCGGATCAGGCTCCCAAGTAATGGAGTGTCTGAGCAAAATACAAGGTGGGACAGATAGTTAAGCGTAGGGGTTTCACACATGCTGTAGGACATTTTGAGTGGCCCGTTCCATAATGCAATCTACTTCTCTAGTAGAGTGTCCTTGTTTAGAGAAGGTGGTTTAAGCATGTTTTGGTGTATATCCTGGATTTTCTCCTCGGAGCAAATTCGGTGATAGCTGAGTGCCAGGCTGTAGACAACAGATTGATTGGTTTGTCTGGGGTGGTTGTTGGATCTGTGGAGGTAAGCGTGTGGATCTGTGGTTTTTGGTAGATTGTCTTTTGTAGAGTTCCATTTTTGACGAAACATGGACTTAACAGAGAGACTAGTTTTATGGCTTTTTACAACAATTTGTAGCACACCCTACCTCCTGCTAACCCTTAACTGCCCACTTCATTTTAAGCGGGTCTCCTAGAGCATGTGTGAAATCTTTATGCTTAACAATCCGTCTCACCTTGTATTTAGCTTGGACACTCTGGTTACCTTCTCCAGACCTGAGAAAGAGCTCTGTGAAGCTCAAAAGCTTGTCCTTTCCGCCAACAGAAGTTGGACGGATATTACCTCACCCATTTGGCTCTCTCTTACTCTGTGGTTTGCCGTTCTCCCTACAGGTGGTTTAACAGCTGTGATGTACACAGATGTGCTGCAGACTGTGATCATGGTACTCGGGGCTTCGGTTCTCGCCTTTATAGGTAAGAGGAACCAGGGACTGTGATACCTACAATCTGAGTCAAACAAGGAGCTAGGCCCTATGGAGCATTTTTTCCCCTCTTTCAACAGAGGCCCATAATTTAATATTAATAACAGAATTCACAGCCACATTTGGCACCTGTCCCCATAAACCAAGCTAGCTCCCCTCTTCCTTGTTTATTCCAAAGTGCTTATTTTAGTTGTGCAAGGTGTTGAACGCCTTTTGCTCCCTTTGGGAGTTGACAGAGCAGCTTGCTGGATCAGATCCTCGGAGTCAAACTCTGCTCTTGTGCCCGTAACTCCTTTGAGTTTCAGCCGCCTCTATTGCTTTCCTCCAGTGGAGTTACTCTGGATTTACAAGAGAATCATTGGGAACAAAAACGGACCCTTAGCACTTTGCTTTAAGCCTGCCTGCCAAACAGTAACCCAAATGCTGCCTCCTCTGGTTTCATGTTTTCCTGATGAGGCTCTTCCAGAAGGTTTTGATCAGCGACTCTGGGTTCTAGTGGCACTTTCTTGCCAGTCCGGGTAATGATGCCACTGCTAAGGGAATTCTGTGGTGCTGGTGCTGTCTCCACCAGAATGCACTGCTGGGTGCAGAATTCCCCAGATCCCATTAACATCCCAGTGTTTCTGGATGCAATCCTGCTACCCCCACCACACACACCAACTGGGCCACCAAAAACTAGGTTTGAGGACAGCAAGGAAGAGAGGAGGGGGGGAAAAAGCAAGAAGGAGCGAGAACAGGATGGATGAATGACCTCGTAGCAGGGCATCAAACCTAAACCACTGGCTGCTTCCTTCTCAGGGTTTGAAAAAGTCGGCTGGTTTGAAGGACTTAAAGAGAAATACAGCACCATGATACCCAGTGTCATAGTCCCAAACACCACCTGTCACCTCCCACGTGCTGACGCCTTCCACATGTTCAGGAACCCTGTCACTGGGGACATTCCTTGGCCTGGGCTTATCTTCGGCCTCTCTGTGCTGGCTACTTGGTGTTGGTGCACTGATCAGGTAAAGTAAGTCTCTTTTCTCTTTCTCTCTCTCCCCTTCCGCCTTTTATCCCAGTATCTTCCTTTCCAGGCTGCTGCACGGTTCGCAGAGTCACTGGAATGGTGAATGTGTGTGTCCGTCTGTCTGTCTTTGGGGGGCCACCGTCTCTGCTGACTGGGATAGACCGGACCTGCTCATTCTTTCCACAGCTCCTGTTGCAGTTCAATGCTTCTGAGTATTAGGGGTGGGGGGTTTGTTTTGATGGTGGGGAGCAGCAGGGTGTGATATTTTCCCCTAGGTGCACACCTGGCTGGTGAGTAAGTGGGGTCTCTTTATGGAGGTAGGCAGTAAAAGCCTCATTCTGAAAGCCAGGAGGTCTGTGTTCTGTTCCCGGCTCGGCCAATGATATGGCACATGACTCTGTGCAAGTCACTTAAATCTCATCTATGACCCACTTTTTTGAAATTCCTGCACACAAGGTGCGGCAGAAGCCCGAAGTATTGCGCAGCGGCAGATACCACCAACGTGCAGTCCTTCATCTGTTCCCGAACTAGGAGCCTCGTGTGAAATGTACTGAGCAAATCATAGAATATAGACTATCAGGGTTGGAAGGGACCTCAGGAGGTCATCTAGTCCAACCCCCTGCTCAAAGCAGGACTAATTCCCAACTAAATCATCCCAGCCAGGGCTTTGTCAAGCCTGACCTTAATACTAAATACAAAAACCTAGGGTGGGCTCAGAGCACAGAGAAATAGGCCCTTCTTTAGACAGCCCGGCTCTCAGTGTTCAAAGGTGGGAAATTCAGATCTGCTCACCGCAATCCAGTGTGAGATTGTTAACAAAATGACATGTTCTTTTTCACGCCCTATTCTGAGCTCATGTCTCATGGTGCTGAGTGCATTGTTGAGCAGCGGCTGCGTTTCACCCTAGAGGTGGCTGCATTGCAGTGGCAGGTGAAGTGATGCCGGTAAAGGGCAAGGGAAAATTTCCTCGCTGCAATCAGACCCTCGCTGGTGTCAGCAAGAGTGAACCATGCAACAGAGATCTGCAGTGCAGATCAGAGAGGAGATTGTTATCATAGGCTTGCAAAGTGCTTTGGGATCCGTCGAGATGAAAGTATCCTGCATTAGATGATGAGTCTGTTTTCTCTCTGCAGGGTTTTCTTTTAACTCTTTCCATTTTTATACTGACTGCAGGTTATAGTGCAAAGGTCTCTCTCTGCCAAGAACCTGTCGCATGCCAAGGGTGGATCGGTGCTGGCGGGTTATTTGAAAATGCTCTCTATGTTTTTCATTGTCATGCCTGGTATGATCAGCAGAGCTCTTTACCCAGGTAAGCTGTTGTTCCTTACAGTCGGACTGTTCGTGGATTGCGAATACAATTTCCTTGTGTCGGTGCAGACCTGCCAAAGCTCAGCAGTTTTGCCCCAGGGTTTATCTCCATACAGTGCTATTGGCAACTCAGAGGGAGCTTCCCAGCCCCTGACTCCACTTCCAGGTTTGGGGTGCTGCTTTAGGACATCTGTGGCAGAAGCCATTGGGACAGTTGCATGGGCCAGGTGTCAGAATATCATCTTGTGGACACTGCATGTATCTAATAGGAGACAAAAGGGAGTAGGCGAGAGAGAAACATGGAGACATCGAGTATGTTTAGACTGCACCCTAAGCCCAAGCTCTGACTCAGGTTTGAGCCCAACTTTCCCTTCCATCCACACACAAATCTGTCTGACTCAGGTCAGCAAGTACTCAGGACCCAGGTCCTATAAACCTCCTAGGGGGGTGGATCAGAGCCCAAATCCTACTGTGACTTGGGTCCTAGCCCTGTCATTTTGCAGTGTGGAGGCAGGTCAAGCCGTAAACCCAGGCCAGAAGGTCTGCATAGTGCCGTATGGACGTGTCAGCACATCCAGCAACGGTAAGCCCAGGTTTACAATGCAGTGTGGGTGCTCTAGCACGGGCTTGGAAACGCAGAGTCCACGAGCCCAGGTCCCACAGACCTAAGTTTACAGTGCAGTGTAGACAGACCCATACAGACTTTAGGGGTGGGTCTTTTGAGTCAGACATGGAATCCTGTTTGTTCCGTTAGGATGCTGATGTAATAGTAAAAGTATTTCACCTGAGACACCCCTCTTCCCCCTGCTTTGTCATGGGTTCTGCACGGTAGGCAACTGCCAGGCTGAGATTCTGCTTGTGGAAAGAAGCAAGATCTCCCCTCATCTCCGCCACCCAGAACAAGCTGTGTTAGACCCAGCTGAATCCTCAGATTCTCACTGTGGCTTCGGATCGGATTGCTGTGAATGCACTAGGTGCAGGGGGAGCCAAGCAGGGCTGCAGTGCTTGTTTCGTCTGTCCCCCTCTAGTGATGGCTGGGCCACACAGAGAGATGGGTGAGCCTGCTGCAGCCTTAGCTAATGGCGCCGGCTCTTTTAGCATAGGCAGTTTAGAACCAGGGGTCCCAGGTTCAATCCCAGCTGCCACCAACCCATCTAGGGGTGAAGCGTTCCATCTGCTCTGAACCAAGTTTGCATTGTGTCATCACGAGGCTCTAACTTTATTTGGGGGCCCGAAATGTTCTTTGGCTCCCATTGCGATAGCTTGGAAAACTGTGTTCTTGCTGTTTTACTGCCTTATATTAAATATATAAGATATCAAGAATCAATTCCTTTAAGACAGTTTCCAGTATCTGGAGTAGATATGCCACAAAGGAGGTTTAAACTGGCTGGTTCGGTTTCTAATCTTTCCCCTCTGCTACAGATGAAGTGGGATGTGTGGACCCGAAAGTCTGTGAAACCGTCTGCGGAGCTAAAGTGGGTTGTTCTAACATTGCCTATCCTAAGCTTGTAATGGGACTCATGCCTGTAGGTGAGAAAGCTGTATTCTTAGGGGTGTGGGCTTGTACTAGCACTGAACAGCTGTGTCCTTGGAATGGAGTGGCCTTTGGAGCTATCCATATGAGGAACTAATGCCCTGCAACTATCAGTTGGATTGGTAAACAAATTAAAAGATAGCAAAGTTTTCTTTCCATTATATAGCAGGCACGCGTGTGTGTGTTTGACAAAGAGATGGATAAATAGAAGTAGCCACATTGAATGGAAAAGATTAAAGTATTTGCTATGGCAAAATATCAAACGAAAACTAAAATCCCAACATATTTTTCAAAAAATGTTATGGAAATTTTCCAATTTTTCAGCCAACGTTTTTAGTTTTCCCATTTTTAATGGAAACAGTAAAATTCTAAAGAAAAAAAATGTTCCTGGGAAATTTTTATTTTGAAAAAAGGACATTTTTTGGAAGAAAAAAGAATTTGACCTTAAATGTTGACTAGGTCTAAAAAAAGTCGAGATGGGCCCGGACCAGAGCCGCAGTTTCAAAGAGCTCTCTGGACTCTGTTTACATTCATATGCAGCACATGATGCAGGAGCTAAAAGACTAACAATCTGAACCAAATTTTCCTTGTTGGTTTCCCAGGACTCCGGGGTTTGATGATAGCTGTGATGTTGGCAGCCCTGATGAGTTCCCTCACCTCGATCTTCAACAGCAGCAGCACGCTCTTCGCCATAGATATCTGGCAGCGGCTCCGCAAGAAAGCCACAGAGCAGGAGCTCATGATTGTTGGCAGGTCCTCTCACTTCCTTATGGCTTCACTGAGCGTGTTATTTTGATGGCAGGTCTTAAACTCTCCAAAATGTTCTATCTGGACTCTGGGATTCATAGATTCCAAGGCTGGCCAGGAGGGACCACTGTGAACATCTCATCTGATCTCAGAGAACTGCCCTGAATCAATTCTTGGTTGAACTAGAGCGTATCTTTTAGCGGGAGGGGGAAAAACAGGTGAAAATTAACATGCATGTTAATGAAAAAAGTAAAACTTGAGATGAGTTATGTTTCCCAACTTTACCTGGAGTAGATTCAGTTACATAGACAGGCTCAATTTGCCACTGACCTGGAGAGATTATTTCTTCTGTGTTCTCTAAATTTGTCATAGACGCCTGTCCTAAGCACAATCCACAGTGAAATCATGGCACCCTCTATTGGCGGACTCCAATACTGCATCACACCAAGGCTGTAAAACAGTTCCCTTCCCACTAACACTGTTAATAATAATCTGCACTTCTGTAGAGCCTTTTATTGAGGTCACACATATTAAGTTAGCTTCAAAACATCCCTGTGAGTTAGGTGAAGGATAGAGAGGGGTGAAAGCATCAGCTGTTTAATAGTACACAGCAATACGGCACACTAGCTTAAGGCAGAAATGAAGGAGAATATTGAATGCCGCTGAAACTTCGGTGGGAATTTTATTAAGTAGGAAGTAGTGACTTAGTTGGAATTTGGTGACGGCACTAAAGACCTCTACTCTTCTGAAAGGTGGCTGTGGGATTTTAATGATCACAAGTTGTCAGGGTCTCTGTCTCATCCAAGAGACAGTGCCTCCGGCAGTTCCCACTAAAAACGTGTCGGGTTACTGGGGCAGTCATGATTCAGTGAGCCCTGAGATTGCCACGCACAGAGCCACCTGCAGCACTTCTTGCAGTGCTCTGGATTCTCCTCGTATCTCTCCCATTCAGGTCCTTACAAGGCCCTACACAGCTTAATTTGACCACTCTGGCCAGATCTCAGCAAAGGGTTGTTAGCCATCTTCCTTAGGAGAGTGAAATTTACTTCCTGCCTGGTTACAAGGAGAAGCCTGTCCTAGATTTCACTTCAGATGAGGAATTCACTCAGGGTGCACAATGGTTTTCCCTAGAATTCATTGAAAACACAAGGAAGTGTCTCTTGATTGGGGATTGCATTTCCAGGTGGATTCTGAAACATGCAGAACTAATACTCTTTGTTCCAATCTCCGGTCTTCCAGAGTGTTTGTTCTCATCCTCATTGCCATCAGCATTCTCTGGATTCCCATCATTCAGATGTCCAACAGCGGTCAGCTCTTTGACTACATTCAGTCCATAACCAGTTATCTGGCCCCACCAATTACTGCCCTCTTCATCCTGGCAATCTTCTGCAAGAGGATCAATGAGCCCGTAAGTAAGGAATCAGTGACTGGGTCGGTATGAATAGTAGTACCACCTCAGGGTGTGCGTGTGTGCGTGCGTGTGTGTGTGCGTGCGTGTGTGTGTGCGTGCGTGTGTGCGTGCGTGTGTGTGTGTATTCTTAGTAAACATTCAAGTGGATTATTGCAAACCACTATCTGGAAAAATTAGAAATCAGAGGAGTTAGAACTGGTTCGAGTTGTTTGGGATTAACAATAAAGTGATTTTAAACAGGAAATTTCACAGGACAGGATGGTTGGGGGACTGGGACTGGGATTGGTCTATGGAACCTTTTATCTCCAGGTTACCCGTTCAAACCCAGCCCAGCAAAGCTGTGACCATCACAAAGTGGCTTAGTGGCATGAGTTAGTGGGCCTTACCCCTGTTTCTATTGGATGGGTGTCAGCTTCGCAGAAGCCACCACAACTGGGGCAAATTGGCAGCCTCAGCAGAGGGGCCATGGAAACTCAACTAGCTTCATACTCCTAGAAGTGGTCCCTCTAGGTCTAGGTCAGTGAGGGGCAAACTTGCACTCCCACTGTCTGTGCTGTAACTGCTCTACATACAGAGAGGGCCTTAGGCCCAGATCTTCAAAGGTATCCAGGTTCCTAACTTCCATAGCTTTGAGGATCTGGCCTTAGTCTCTAGGAGACAGATCCTCAGCTGGTGTAACTTGTTTTGGCTCCATTGAAGTCTGTCCATCCAGTACGTTTCACTAGCTCGAAATTCATTTATAAAACACCAACCATGTTTGGCTTCCCTCCAGTCCAATCTGCAGAGGTGGAGACTCAGACTTCTACCATTCCCCTGTGTCTCTCTGTGCCCTCTTCTTTCCTCTGTCAGCGAGAAGGGGGAGCATCACTGGGGCTGTTTAATCCCATTGTTCTGAAACTTCCACTGGGGCCTGGTTCTGCTCCTGACACAAGCTCATCTTTTTGAGGCAGGAGGAACCCCCTAAGGGATTTCAGACCCTATTTCAGAACGTAGCTCAGGGTTCAAATTATTTCTGGAAAATTGGACCTTTTTGCTAAACCCTTTGAAAACAAAGTGGCAGTGAAAATGAACCCCTGCTCCCTTTTCCAGTAACAGCCCTCAAAGCGTCTTTCTAACCTTTCTTATAGTTCTGTCTCCCCCCGTTATGGTGTGGCCAGAAACAACTGTCTCCCCTGGGAAGGACTACCGAGTCTTCCAAGGGCTTTTACCCCTGTTTCTGAAGCATGTGGGGTGGCCACTGTCTGAGACACGCCGTGGGACTAGATGGACCAATAGGTCCCAATCCTGCAATGAGATGAACCTCAGTGGAATCTTTTGCCCACCCAGAGCCTCACTGAAATCAGTGGAAGGACCTTAACTCAGTCGGGTCTCACATGTCTGTCTTGCAGTTAGAAGGGTGGGAATGAGTAGATTACAAGTTCTGAGGGCCATTAAAGGTATCTAGACCCTCCCTTGCTGTCCTGCTCTGTTGACTCCATCCTGGAGAGAAGGGACCATTCCCAGAAAGGGACTATAATCCCCACCCCCCAAAGATGCTTTCAAGGATCCCTCACTTCCTTATGCGTCTCTTCCTATGTTTTCTTCCCAGGGTGCTTTCTGGGGCCTCATGTTCGGGCTGGTAGTAGGTGGCATTCGAATGATCATGGAGTTTTCCTATGGTGTGCCATCCTGTGGCGAGGAGGACCCAAGACCAGCTGTGCTAAAGGACGTGCACTACCTGTACTTTGCCCTCATTCTCTGCGTGCTCACAGGCATCGTCATTACCCTAATTAGTCTCTGCACCCCACCAATCCCAGAGGAAAAGGTAAGCAGCTCTCCAGTTCAAACCTTTCAAGCCCCTCCCCATCATAGGGTCCAAGAGTTCTCCCTGATCTGTACAGCCCTGGCTCTCCTATTGCTGAGATCTCAGGGCCTATAATGCACATCTACAAAGAAGCACCTTTCCCAAGCCCTTCTGTTTTCCAGGGCTCAGAGTGTTAACGCTGCTTGAGGCTCAATGAATTATTGAAATGGAGTGTGAGTTCCCGTGCTGTATGTACAGCTCTGCACACACACACCGCAGCACATCATATCTGGGAGAGAAGGAAAAGAAGTGTGTTGCTGAGAAGGAATTAAATAGAGCTAATTGAAGCTTCTGTCCTATTTCAGCAAAGCCCCCATCAATCTTGCAAGCAAACAAGATTAATATCTTTGCAACACTGGCATTTAGAGAAATAACATTCCATCCCAATGTGATCTCAATTACATTTAACAACATAGTGTCATGGTACAGAAGAAAGCAACTTTCTTTTACTTACTGTATTAAAACAGAACTGTGCATAAAGGTTAAGGTTTTATTGAGTGTCAGCTTAAAGAGATACTGTCAAGTAGTTTAGGGTCTAAGGAGCTTTGGTTTCCTGAGCGGTTGCATAAAAATTGGGGGCAGGAAAAGGAAAAAAACATCAGGTGCAACCATGTTCCATGACTGTTTTTTTTTTAAAAGAACTTCTGAATGGGGTACAGGATATATAGATTCTCTGGGCCACATGTAGCCCTGGTGTATCTCTGTTGACTTCAATGGAGGGGATAGGTTTAAATCCAAGTGATTGAAATCACCAACATTACTCATGATTTAAATCATCACTTTTAATTGAGTCTTGCATTTATACGTTTTAGTTATTTTCCTATTGATTCTCATTGGTTGATAACCATTAAAACATGTCAATTTGCAACTAAATATAGCCTTTACATGAAATTTGGTTCTTTTTGCTAACCAGGAAGATGCACCAAACTTGCACAAGCTGTGATTATGTCATGTGACATTGACCGCCGTGACATTTTCTGCTCTGGGGCTGGAGCTCCCACCCAGCCCTGCCCTTGCAGCCCCCAGCCCCCAAACTGGTGAGGGGGACCCACAGCTGCCCAGCCATGGCCCATAAATCATAGAATCATAGAATATCAGGGTAGGAAGAGACCTCAGGAGGTCATCTAGTCCAACCCGCTGCTCAAAGCAGGACCAACCCCAACTAAATCATCCCAGCCAGGGCTTTGTCAAGCCTGATCTTAAAAACCTCTAAGGATGGAGATTCCACCACTTCCTTAGGTAACCCATTCCAGTGCTTCACCACCCTCCTAGTGAAATAGTGTTTCCTAATATCCAACCTAGACCTCCCCCACTGCAACTTGAGACCATTGCTCCTTGTTCAGTCATCTGCCACCACTGAGAACAGCCGAGCTCCATCCTCTTTGGAACCCCCCTTCAGGTAGTTGAAGGCTGCTATCAAATCCCCCCTCACTCTTCTCTTCTGGAGACTAAATAAGCTGGACAGGGCCAGCGGATGGGGGACCCTGGAGCTACCAGGTGCCCAGGCGAGGGGACTCAGCAGCCCCCAGCCCTGGGGCAGGGGAATCCTGGAGCTCCCAGGCACCGCATCGGTAGGGGACCCGGAGCCCCAGCACAGCGGGTGCTGAACCCACCTCTCCCTTTTGTCGGGGAACCTTTTAGTGAAAGTCAGGGACAGGTCACGGGAAATTAACAAAAATTCACGGCAGCCTGGGACCTGTCCCTGACTTTCACTAAAAAGATCCCTGACAAAAACTTAGCCTTAATTATATAGCTTAACGGGCATTTATTCAGATTCTTAATTTTGACATTATCTTAGGAAATGATGCATTTTTTTTATTTGCTAGATGATGATGAACTTTTTACTTGTGATTTGTGTCAAACTCTATTTGGATGGAAATTCAAATTCAGTTAAAATGCTCCAAACCAGCATTTTAAATTTTGTATTATTTATTATTATTATTTATTTATTCATTCATTCATTTTTTTATTTATTATTATATTTATTATTTATTATTAAATAAAGCTACCTTAAATGTGCTGGATACGTAAGAATTTTTTTTTATCAAAACATGTTTTTTTCATTTAAAACTAACTGCTTTATTCAACAAAGGCTGCATTATCTGAAATTAGTGAATTGAACTGATTATTTCTTGTCACCGTATCCTTTAAGATTTTAGAACTAGCTGATCTAGTCCTCTCACACCTAGTTTTTATTCACTGATTGAAAGAGGCACACAGGTTTTCCTTGGTTTTCAACTCCCATTGGTTTCTTAACTTTGATTGAACCAGTCCCTGAACTGAGCTAGTTGGATAAACTGAAACGCAGAAAATACCCTCGCTGCACTTGTAGAAAAGCCCACTGGTGTGAAAAGCTGGGTTAGCACTTCATACTCTTGTTCCAGGTTCTTAGCCAGTGGTTGTTTGACATTCCTTAAAAGTTGGCACCAAATATATACTACTCGATATTATTATTTTTTGCATTTAATTTAAAAGTTTTAATAGATTCATGATAAATATAGGCCTTAACATAGGTTGTCATTATTTCAAATTTCATTTTAAATAGGTTGTTTTTTAAAAAAATAAATAAATGTGCATTTAATTTAAATTAAAAAAACCATTCAGAAAGTTGGATTTTTTTAAAATATTTTTTTAAACATTGATTGTTATGCCCCCAGCCTGGCATGGGTTTGAGCCGATAACCTTGTGATGAAAGTGCTTCATATCTCTTTACCAGGCCCAATCCAGCTAGTATCACTGGGAGGCCATGTGATCCATTAGAGAGAGCTCTGATTGGGATTCAGGCCCCCAGAGTTGTATTCCAGATGCTGAAATGGGCAACTCATGGCGCAGCTCTGTGCCTCAGTTTCCCCCAGTATAAAATGGGGATAATGCTACTCAGCTCCTTTGTAAAATGCATCGAGATCTACTGAGGAAAACTGCCAGATAAGAGCAAGGGATTGTTATTATCCTGTCAAGTGAACTAAAAAAGACATGCCACCAACACGCCCAAGAAAAATACGGACGAGTCAGACCCTCCGCTGGTGTACATTGACACAGCTGCATTGACTTAAAATACCAAGAACAGCTCTTCAAAGGGGCGATGCTGATTGGAGGATGTAGCCCAGACATCTTTAACGACTCAATGCTTTACGCACAGAAGGGGAAATAGCCGTTTCTAGCTGATGTTAGAGTGGGACAGTTAATGCGCCGAGCTTTAAATGAATTACAATCCAAGAACTGCCAGCGGTAGCATTTCTCCCCGCTGCTTTGGACACTCTCCCATCTCTGTGGGTGATTGATGCTGTGCTGGGAAACAAATATGCAAAGAATTTGTTTGGGATGCGCCAGAGTTCATGTGTCTTCATTGTAGGTAGTCCATATTGTGTCACGCCGTCCTTGAAAACCTTGCAAAAGAGCTTACAATTAAATTTGAGGCTGTGAAGCTGAAATGCAACTGTCAGGTGCCAGATGGCATTTTGGAACAGAAGGATTTATTCTCACTTTGCCTAGTTCTCTCACAGTCCCTCGGGCAAGGAGTGGGGGGGAGGGGCCGCAGAGGGGAAGGAAGCGGTACAGTAACATGACAACTGTTCTGCAAATGAACCAGGTCACCTGGGCTGATCGCCTGCTACACTCCCACGGCCTGTGCTTGTCTTGAGGCCTAGTGCACTAGGAACTTCAACTGTTCTGCTCCAGAGAGTCAGATTCATACATTAGGTGGCTTGTTTTCCAAATTGCTGAGTTCCCACAGTGCCAGGTGCAGCTAATGGGAGCTGGAAATGCTCCTTTCCTCGAAAATCAGACCTTCAATGTGTGCAGAGGAGACACGGGCTCAAACTAAAGTCTGGGATCCAAATGCCCCCAGACTGGAGGTGTTCCAAATAAAGCAGCTTTCACAGGCAAGAGATCCATATGAGACCACGCTATAGCCCAGTTGTTAGGGCACTTGCTTGGGAGAACTGGATTCAAGTTCCTGCTCTACCTTTGGTAGAGGAAGGATTTGAACGCAGGTCTCCCCTATTCTGGGTAAGTGAGCTAACCACTGGGCCATTGGGTATAAGGCAGGCACCACCACCTCATCCTCCTTGTTTGTGAGACAGGACTGACCTGGCTTAGGTGCCTAACTCCGTGAAGGGTCACAGTTGTGAATCCTAAGTGGAGGAAAGCACATCCTGGTAGGCGCCTAACTCCCTTTGAGGGGAGGAGCTTCAGTCATGCCCCTCTCCTTAGCATTTCCCGTTGGCTCCCCACTCAACCAGAGCTGCAGTAGCGTAGCCATGGGGGGAGCGGGACAGCAGCATCCGAAGAAGTGGGCTGTAGCCCACGAAAGCTTATGCTCTAATAAATGTGTTAGTCTCTAAGGTGCCACAAGTACTCCTGTTCTTTTTGCGGATACAGACTAACACGGTTGCTACTCTGAAGCTCCCGCACTGAGCAACTTGGCGCCTTTTTAATTTTTACTCACCCAGCAGCGCTCCGGGTCTTTGGCGGCACTTCGGCAGCCGGCCCTCACTCGCTCTGCGTGTCTTTGGCGGCACTTCAGCGGCGGGCCCTCACTCGCTCCGGGTGTCTTCGGCGGCACTTCGGCGGCAGGCCCTCACTCGCTCCGGGTGTCTTCGGCGGCACTTCGGCGGCCGGCCCTCACTCGCTCCGGGTCTTTGGCGGCACTTCGGCGGCGGGCCCTCACTCTCTCCGGGTATCTTCAGCTGCACTGAAGGAAATGCCGCCGAAGACCCGCAGAGCGAGTGAAGGTCCCGCTGCCGAGGTGCCGCCGAAGACCCGGAGCGCCGCTGGGTGAGTAAAAGCACCACCCCGTCAGTAAAAGCGCCGCAGCGGGTGACGCCTTTTTTTTTTCTGCTCCCCCTGTTCCCTTCACCTGGCTACGCCACTGCAGTGCTGGCTTTTGTGAATCCCATTCTTAGGCACCTAACGCCCTCTGTGCCTTGTGTAGGGAGCCTGCGCACCTAACATGGGGCTGCAGCTTCCACTAGGCGGCAGGGGGCCTAAAAGTGAAGCACTGCAACACGGAATCAGGGTCCGCTGAGTGGATCTGGACCCTGCTCTTTGTGCACTTGCCACGATAATAAAACAAAATGCTTTTTGTAGCTCTACTGATTCATGTACTGCTTCCAATCAGAAAGACCACCGGCCTTCAGCAGTCAAGTCTGTTCTGTCTGCGTTCCAGCTCTTCTGCTACATCCAGTCTATTGAGTCAAATACTGTCCTAAGGTACATGGAAATTATGCTCCTAACTTTCCCCCGTCAGCAGTTGTTTTTTTGCTTACTCCAAAATAGCTGTCCTGTTAGCCATGATCTCCCTTTAGTGAATCCCTGCCGACTGAGCTTAATGAGATCACAGCTCGTGTCCTTGGCTTGTCAGTGTTGAAGGCAAGCTGCTGCAGTTGTAGTTTTTAGGACATTGCTGGGTGGGTAGGACACACGATAAGGCTTGTCCCCAACATGACAGCCCATCGACAAGCTCCTGAATGGAAAGGTGAGCGGTGGAGGGAGATTTGGAGCACAGGGCTGCAGGGGAAGGCATTTCATCATTGCAACTCAGCTGAAGCTGAAAGGGAAGATTTTCAAGGTGCCTAATTCCAAATGCCTGTCCATGGGAGTTAGGCACTGAACTCCCATTAGTGACTTTGCAACTCTTGGCCCTCAAAAACTTGACTTCTGAAAGTAAAGTTTTTTGGGGGGGAGCATGAAGCTCAATGCACCTTGCGTATCTAGGCTCTGCTCCGTAACTTTCCCTTCCTTCCCCCTCTACTGATCTGGGTTTCCCCCCTTCCCAAAAATTGAGAATCACATTTCTCAAGTGTTCCACACCAGCAGCGCTCCACAAAGTTCCACCTTCATTGAGGCAGGGAGGTAAAGGTCAGGAGTGAAATCGTGACGTCAAGGGCAAAACTTCTATTGACTTCAGTGGGGCCAGGATCTCTCTCTCTCTCTCTCTCTCTCCCAGGCTTTCAAAAGAGGTATTCAGCATTGCCAGAAGCTCAGCCAAAGGTGGGCTCTGAACTTCGATGGATCTCAATGAAAGTTAGGAGCCTACCTTTGAGAATCTGGGCCTTAGCTCCCAGTCTACCAAATTCATTTGAAAATCTGGCCATATTTTGAGGCCTAAATTGGAATGGGCCTGTTTTGAAAATCAGCAATTAGTTCTGAGCTCTTAGGAAAATTCTGGCCTTAATACATTAATTGCAGGACAAACCTTATGCACAAAACAGCCATTTGTGTTTGGGGAGGGAGTGGGGGTGATGGGGTCTGGGTAGTTTCTTGAATTCTTTTGTGCTCAGAAACTTTGCAACATTCCGGTGACATTTCCTAAGTGATTTAAAAAAAAAAATCCTCTGTAAAGATGAGGATCATCAAATCGAAGTAATTTAGCAAAATGTGACAAGAAAGATTAGCCTTGCCTGATGCTCATCTTGGCTGAAAATGATTTAAATAAAGCTATAAATCTTCCGGAACATGTTGTATCCGTTGGAAATTGCCATCTAGATTTTGGCGTGTTTAAAAAAAAAATAAATCTACCTTTAAACTGGTGATACTGTGTGTGCGACCCAGTGGAGAACTTAATTTCCATGGAGGCAGAGAGGAGAAATCTGCTGTTGGGAGAAATGAGTGCCTTCTCCGGAGCAGTCTGGCAGAAGTGTCGGTCTGAGAGGCGTGGTTGGCCAGTGTCAGCTGTTCCTGGTGGCTTCTGTTCCCCTCTCACAAACACATGGGACTTCAGCAGATCAGAATTACCTTAGCCGCCTCGCTCTCAATAATGTTACGTGGGATGGGATGCCAGAGGAAAGCAATCCCCTTCCCCCACCACCCCAGGACAGAATGGGAAGGAAATTGCAAGTACAAACACCAACATTTCCCACCTCCAGCTGTGAATAGGCTGGGTAGGGTATGACCATATAAACCATGGTATGTTAATAGTTAAGGCCCCAGGGCCATTAACATTCAAGCCCACACTGTGCATTTCCCTGGAAGGTCCAGACTTTTTGACTCTTGTGCTTATACACCACACACGAGCCAGGCGACGCGTCTCTTACTACTAGCGCAGTGTTTTGGCCCATCCTGGCATGGCTTCCAAAGGGAGGGTGAATGAGAGCGCACGTTTCTGGAGTCAGCAGCTGCTCTGCTCCTTGCGGAGGCAGGAGAAGGCCCCCAGGCCTGCCGAAAGCCAGCGAGAAATGGGGCATTGGCAAGGCCTAGGCTGTGAGTGTAAAACCTCCCAGCTTTTAATAAAAAGGAGAGGTGGGCAGACAGATCAGCTGGCTCTGTTGACAGCAAGAGATTGCTTTGCTGAATGTCTCTTGTTCGTGCCAAGTCAATGGACATGCAAAGTGCCAGGCCAAGACGCTGCTCTGTAAAGTTACAATGACGATGCAGATTTCTCCTTTATCTGCAACTGATTCCTACTGGCTCTTAGCACTTTTCCAGAACTTAGCACAAAATGCCAGGGTGCCTTGAATCCCGGGTGCAGATTGGGCCTGGGTGGGTGCCACAGACAGGTAGGGAAGAGAGGACTCCTCCGCACCAGGTTGTCAAAGAGCAGTTGCAGCATCCTCTGTGATGCCAACACTGCCATCCTTTTGCTGTGGAATGGCCAGTGGACCTGTATAATGCCAGGTCCCTGGCCCTGCTGCCAACTTTCCCTGAGGCCTAGTGGCAGATATGGCAATTTCCTACAATATCTCTGGGAGATGTGACTGTATTACATTTCTGTATCGTTGTGGGCCGGGGACTGTATATTATTCCATGGAGGGCAGGTGACCACAGCTCCTGCAGGAACTAAGAGGGAGGGGTGTGTGTGTGTGTGTGTGTGTGTGTGTCAGTCAATTGGACAAGTTCACACAGGTTGTATCCAGGAGCAGCGCCAGGGTTTTTGGCACCCTACGCGGGGGGTCCTTCCGCACTCCCTGTCTTCGGGGCACTTCGGCGGTGGGTCCTGGAGCGAGTGAAGGACCCGCCGCAGAATTGCCGCCGAAGACCCAGAGCGTGGAAGGACCCCCCGCCACCGAATTGCCAACCCCCCCCCCCAAATCCTGGTGCCCTAGGCAACCGCCTAGGTCACCTAAATGGAAGCGCTGGCCCTGGTTGTATCACCTCCAGAGAGAGATACCTCCTCCTGGGGAGGCTCACCTGTACTAGTTCAAACCGGATTCTCCAGAGGCCAACAGACTTGTGGATAAATAGCCAGCATTTAAACAGACACAGGTCCTGCTTTCTGATCCAGCAAATGGACCTTTTGTCCAAGGGCCGGGGAACCCCAAATCCTTAAGGAAGGGTTGGAAGCACTGATACCTGCCGGGGCTTGGAGGGGGAGCCGATCGCTCATCCGTTTTCTAGCATGCATGTAGGTTCTAATGTTTGTTCTAATATGATTTCTCTGTAATGCTTTTACCTTAAGAATAAAATCTACTTACTTACAAAAGGCTACGTGGTAACTTACAACTGTGGGCACGAATGCTGGCCATAAGCCTTTGAAGAGAAAGCAAAGTGCAGATGCTGGCCCGGTTTGCTAGTGTTGCTTGCTGGGAATAGTGCAGTGTAGACAAGGAACTGTGCAGCTTGGAAAAGTCCTGTTCAGGAGGGAGAGACAGAGACACTCAGGTCTCTGCCCAAGAGAGGTGACGGTGGGGGAGCCGGGACCCTAGAGTGGGTGCCTTTGCTGGACCATGGGGAATACAGGTGAAGTTGCCCTGAACTGTGACACCTAGGCTGCAACTTTATAATCTGCTTTGCATAAGGGACAGTGCATGGAGTGAGTGGATTGTGTTTCAGGCAGTCCCACTTCCTCCCCCATGCTTTCCCCTTGCTCTGGTGGAAGAGTGCACATAGCCAGCAAGAAAGAGGGGAAGGCCAGGGTGGGCCCCACTCCCTCCACCCCCATCACAGCAGGGCATATTGCTGCTGGAGTCACAATCCATGCAGGGGATTGACGGACATTCTCTCCTGCATGCCCAAATGAGGGCTGAAACAATCTAACCCTGAATGAACATGATGTTGTCAAGGTCTGTCTTGGTCCAGTGCCTTGGGTGTGGGAGGGGTTGAAGGTCCTGTCTCTGCCATGCCCTAGCCTGTTGTTGTTCCTTCCGTTGGTTGGTCCTTTGCTGTAACCTTGAACTTCTGGGCCTTTGTGCCTAGGATTTGGGCTTGGTTCCTTTGATGGTGTTTCACTGTGAAACGTCATTCCATAGCAGCAGGAGTGAGGTTCTGGATACTGCCGTTGTCGCTTTGCATTTCTATGGCAAGCCAGCTGTTTGTGTTTACTGGCCCTGCCTGCAACTTGAACACATACATCTTTTGGGCCCCCAATCCAGCTCTCTGCCTGTACTTACCATGCAATTTCCCAAAGAGAGGAGCCTTCACACAGAGAGGTGTGCTAATCTCCAAAAGATTAAAATGGCACCAGCCAACGGAAAATACAAGAACCGTTGGAAAAAAGCAACACAGATTTTTGTGAGGTCAAACCCTCCCCATTCTAATCACAGCTCCCGTTTCCAGCCGTGTCACCAACACTGGTCTTGTTCTATGAACTGTCAGCTCTTTAAATTGCTTTCCCTGTTTGTTCTGCATCCAGCTGGCTAGCCTGACGTGGTGGACTAGACACAGCAAAGCTCCCACAATTGACCTGGTAAGCTACAAGAGTGAGTCGGCGGCGGTAAATCCTCCAGTGGGCGAGACTGATGGGGATGAGCCGACCTGGGAGAACACGGATTCAGGGAGCAAAGAACATGGAGGTAGGTTAGCTGGGTCTTCCAAATACGTGCATGCGTGGGCGTAGGGGACCTGGTCCACCAGCATCCTTCCAATGACTTCAATGGCATCCGGCCCATGGATCTAACGATACCACGTTTGTGGAGGTGACAGCTACATGCTAAATTAATTTATCTTTGACCACCGCACCTGCACTTTGCCTGCTACCCCGTTCCCCCTCGGGTTTCGTCTAACATTCCAACCCTCTGTATAGTTCCAGAGAGCTTCCATTTAAAACCAAAAAGCAAATCAACTTTCCAGAGAAATGGTTCCTCCTTCTCCCCCTACATGTGGAATTTCCTTCTCCCACATGGCCCCGGCCTCAGCGCCAGGTTCAGCAACAGCTTTTTTAGACTTTAAAAGTATCCCAGCTTTAACTGCCTACATCGGCCAGGCCAGCTGGACGCAGAAGCTTCCCAGCAGATCCTGAGATATACCAGTGGTGGGGGCCAGATAAGCACCTAGATAGACCAACCAAGCACCTGCTTTTAGGTCCTAGAGGGCCTGCGATATGGACTTTAAAGCCAGGACATTTTTAGATGCAGACAAGCTATTTTAGGTAATTTGTTGAAGTTTTTGGGGTGCTGGGACTTGGTGCACCAGGCTTCATCTGTGGGGTCACATGCCCCCCTGAAATAGCTCGCGTCCCCCATCCCCAGTTGAGAACCGCTGATCTAGACCATCCCAGACAGGTGTTTGTCTAACTTGCTGTTAAAAGCCTCCAATGATAGAGATTCCACAAGGTAATTTGTTTCAGTGCTTAACCAACTATTTAGCTTAAATAGCTCTTCACCCTCCTTAGTATTTACAGACAGTAATCATAGTCCCTTTCAGTCTTCTTTTTGCCAGGCTATAAAAGCCAAGCTTTTTCAGTCCCTTCTCATAAGATAGGTCCTCCATTCCCCGATCATTCTAGTAGTTCTTCTCTGCACCTGTGGCCGTTTGAATTAGTCTTTCTTGAACGTGGGTGACCAGTATGGTGCACGGCATTCCAAATGAGGTCTTACCAGTGCCTTGTACAATGGCATTGATACTGCCCTGTCTCTACTGGAAATGCCTTACCAGGTACATCCTAGGATCGCTTTGGTCTTTTTTTGCACCTGCATCGCATTAGTGGCTCATAGTCATCCTGTGACCAACCTCCCAACTGTATCAGCAAATTCCATTAGCACACTTCTAATTATTAGTTTATTAGAAAGAAAATAGCCCCCAGCCCCTTCTCAGCATGGTCAGAGGTTTCCTTTGAAAAACCATCCAAAATTTCAGGTGCACGTTTTGAACCTAACCCTTCTGAGTCCACAAATCTGAAGAGCTCGCAAGATGGGAATGCTCTCGTGAGATTATCTACATTTCCTTAGTCTAGACTGTCTGTGCTTGACTTCATTCTCATCACAGCCTCAGAATGAAGAGGTGAGAAACAACAACAAAAGTTCTCCTCCATTTTTTTTGAAATGGAGGCCGTTGGGATTCAAGTTCAGTGTAGCTGTTCCGGGTGCTGATGTTGTTTCTTATCAATTCTTATTATACCTGACCCAGCTCATCTTTTTATAGCCTGACGTCTTGGTAATTTGGTAATTAGCAATGATGGGAAAGGAAATGCAGAACAGCTTATACAACAGTTTAATGAGGTTTGGGTAACATGTTTTTTCAAGATTTTATGATATGCTACCTTTCAAAGCGTGGAAGGAACAGCCAGTGACAATTAAAAGGCATAATTCACACAGCGCTTCACTCCTGATAAACAATCCATGAGTTCTGTGTCGGAGACATACAAGTTTTGTGGAGCTTGGTGGAAGTTGGGCAGTGGAGAAATAAGAAGGGTTTTTGTTCATTAAACAACAAATGCTTCATATGTCAATCGACTGGGATGATTTAACCTCTTTGGAGGACAGATTTTCTTTGTCTGTTTTAGTTACATTTTAAGAATGCCTGGGCAAAGTAAGGCAGGTTGGATTTGTGGCCTGAGTGCAGGGCTGGGATCCAGGAACATCTCAATCCTAATTGTAGCTGGGCCACTGATTTAGGACAACTATTTTCCAAAGTGACTGGTTTTGGGTGCTCAGGTTGAGATTCATTATGCCTGATTGTCCAAGTAGCTGAGTGTCTGTAGACCAGATTCTGGGAGATATGGATACACGGAGCTTCCGGAAATGGTTCATCCAAAATCGTAGTGTGGAAAATCAGCAGCCACTTTGGCAAATCACCTAACCTCTTTGCCGCTCAGTTTCTGTACAACTTTATACTCACTTGGCTATCTCCAGCCAGGAGCAAGGACTGATTCATGCTTGCCCAGCACTTGGAACATATCAAGTGCTACTAATGTAACGTGCTATTTTAACCGTTCTTTCATCTGGGTTTCAGCTAGCTTAGTTGTGCTGTGAGGGTGGACTGGGCAGTGCTGGTTAACCAGCTTACCCGTTCACTTCCTCGGCAGCACTAACAAGGAGGTCTGGCATTTGCTCTGGGCTCTTAGACGAGAGTAACTTTTTAACCATAGTCATGGTCATTATTGGACTATTAATTCCTCTGGTTGGGGTGAATCCTTTAATGCAGTGCCGGGGGAGCCGGAATGTCCCTAAAAGTGTGTGTGGGGGGTCCATGGGCACCTAAACTTTGACCCCACCCCCTTATGCTGCCCCTTCCTCCCTGGGTCCCCACCCTCATGTTGCCTCTTCCATAGAGGCCCTGCCTTCACACCACCCCTTCCCTCAAGGCCCTGCCCTCACACTGCCCCTTCCCCCTGAGGCCCCACCCTTGTGCCACCCATCCCCCCAAGACCCGCCCTCTTTCAGCCTCTTTCTCCCAAGGCCCCGCCCTCACACTGCCCCTTCCCCCGGAGGCCCCACCCTTTCCCCCAAGACCCTGCCCTCTTGCAGCCTCTTTCTCCTGAGGCCCCACCCTCATGCTGCCCCTTCCTCCAGAGCTCACACCACCTATTCCCCTGAGGCCCCACCCTCACGCCGCCCCAACCTCCCAAGCCCCTGCCCTCACACCGCCCATTCCCCCCAAACCCTGCCCTCGCGCTGCCACTTCTCCCCAAGACCGGCCCCCCGCTCCTCTCCACCCCCTCCCCCTGTCACTCGCATTTACAGCCAGTAAAGAGTGGGAGGGCATAGCCCCTGCGCAGAGCCGTTCCTGAGCTGCAGCCATTGGTTCCTGGACCTATCATGAGATGAGAGGGTGACGTGTTCCCTTCCATGGAGGATGTGGCTCAGTGGGGCTGGTTTTCACCCCGTATGCCTCAAGCAGTAGTCCTGCATGGGAGATGTGCAGACAGGTGGCACGGTGTATTTAAGGCGTGGGACAGAGGTGAGGCGAGTGGAATACCCCAGCGTTTAGAATATGGGACTAATTCCCCCTCTCTGTATTTCCTGCAGCAGCGAGCTCTCCTTGCTGGAAGAAGTTATACTTCTGGTTCTGCGGGATCTCCAGCAGCCCAGGACCCACGCTGACCAAGGAAGAGAAAGCAGTCCTGGAAAGGAAACTCACCAGCATTGAGGAAAAGCCCCTATCAAAGACTCTTTGCAACATTAATGCTATAATCCTACTAGCTATTAATGTCTTTCTGTGGGGTTACTTTGGCTGAAGACAGGGCCGCAGACAGTCCTCGGCTGGCTTGGCTTTGATTTAGAATATCGCAGTAATGCTTAGAGACGTCAAGCAGGTCAGGGCCACATTGTTCTAGGGGCCATGAACACAGTAAATGGAATTCCCTGCCCCACAGAGCTCACAATCTAGAAGACCAAACCTAGCGGGCAGGGATATCGTATTTACCAGAGAGGGTTTTTATCAGGTAAAATCGTGGGGTTTTGTCACCTAGGGAAAAATTAGTTGGGCCCAATTTATGATATTTTCTATTTTTAAAATTGTTTTATCATCACACACATCACACTTAGTCGTAGTTACATATTCAAATTGCATTACAGAGTCAAATCAGGCACTAGATTAGGAGATTAATGTAGGGTTGTACAAATAAACAAGTAAAATTGCAGTGAGCGCAATACTAATATATGTAATTCTAATAGGGTCCGAATGTCTGTAAACAACTTAGTTTGGTATTTTCTCCAGGAAGTTATACAGGCCATGACACCTGTCTGTTTTCAATATTATATAACCCAATGTCAAAAACATTCCGTGACAGTAACGCAGAGTTGTAGCCATGAAGCATGCAGCGCTGTGGACAACCTGAACCTGTTTCTCAGTTTTGAATGGATGTATCCAGAGTCTGAAAAGATTCATGCTATGCTTGCTGAACTTGCTGGACACTGGTGGACTTGCACCACCAGTTCGGTGAAGTCAGAGGGAATCTCGGCCGTTTTCAGATTTTTTCCACCATGTGAAAGTGGAAACTTTTTCCTTGATAGCGGGTGAAAACGTCAATTTTGGTTACAGTGCGTCTTCTGTGTTAAATGCAAGTAAATATGGCAGAAAGTCACAATTTCTCCTTGTTCCAATGACACATTTCTTACCTGCGTATTTTGGATGAAGGAGGTCAGCCAATATTTGTAATTGCCTCATGAAATCTCTTTGGTACGTCTGCTTTATGTGGGGCAAGATCTTCATTTATCAGTAAATCCAACCATCCATCTCATGCACCATGAGTCCTTTTTAGAGTATGTCAAGTGCCACAGAAACTGAATTGAATTGACTGATCAAGTTATTTGCTTCTCGGTAAATCCTTTGATTATTAATTACACTGACCACTCTAGCTTTAAATTCCGCCTCTTGATCACTCGTAATCCTGAGATAATGTGGCCAATTTTTGAACATCTGTTTCCAGGCATGTTGTTTGACTGTTCCATTGCGTGTTACCAGGGATTTGGGGGGTTACAGAACTTGACAGGCTTTTAACCAGGCTCCAGGTGATTACGAAAATACTTTTGTAAATCGACCACGTGTTTCATCAAAGCACTCGGTGTAAGGGCTTGTCCAACTAGATTGAGCCAATGTGATGCACATCCCTATGCAGCCAAAGTGTGGTTATCGTGTGCCAAATCACTGCCCATACTTGGCATTTTTTTCTCATTGTCTGCCGAGTAGCTCTTAACACAACCATACTGTTAATTGCTAATGCCTTGGCTTCTCTTGTCAGTGTAGCACAATCCTTTCCAGTCTTCTTATTGCTTCTAGTATCAACTGCTGATACAGAAACCAGTCAGCTCTCAGTGGGACAATGTGCATGTTACGCCAGCCATCTTGTATTCATGGAACTGCGTTTCCGTATCATTTGTTGTGTGCTTCCACCTTTAAGCCATCCGTAACTGCATCTAACCGTTTACCTGCTTTCGACTGGGTGCTTTGTAGCCTGGCCTTACGCAGCTGATCAGTGCTTGAAAAAATTGGATGTTCAGTACCGGAAAAGGGAATATTACAGCCATAAAACAGTTCTGCAGTTTTCAGGGCTACCTTTCGTTTCAGTTCTGGCGGTTTTTTGTGTGTGCCAAACATAGGCATGTATGATTGAAAAACCAGGACACTTCCTCCTCATTGTCTTTGGCTGATGTGGAGCTGCCTTTCTCTTGCTGCTCTTGGCAATGGCAATGCAGTAGTATCAGTACCGTCTGTGGTTAGATGTTGATAGATGTTTGGCTGTGCGTGTGTGGTCCCTCTGTGTGCCGCCCCAGCCCTGCACAGACAACTGGCACAGCAGACCTTGAGCGAAGCGCCCAATGACCACAAGATCCGTTAAGGGATGAAGGCACCCAGCCAGGTTTATTGTCAATGAAGCACGGTACTAGTATCCCGCAGACTCAGCTGGACCACTAATACATGTATGCCTGTAACAACGGACCAGCTCAGTGAACGGCGGGACTTTCCATTCCTGTGCCAGACAAAACTACGCCCTCTGAGATACATCTTTATACCCTGATACAAACAAGTTACATACTGCCCTTCTGACATAGTTAGTTACTGTCCCCGACGTGGCAGTTTTTACCCATTACCTTGTACATGTTGGTTCAATCAAAACATCTCTATTACATACTGTCATCCTGACCTTATCTTTTGGGAGGGGTCAGTGTGTGCCTGTTATCCTTGGGGAATGTTTTTGTACCATCCTCGATATCGGGATGTTCTGGTACCACTTGATATCGGGATGTGTTTGCATGAGTACGCTGTGACTAGCACTTAGGAATGTGTATTTCTACATGATCAGCCCTGTTCTTGCCCAATTCTGAGAGCAGGTCCTGCCTCATACCAGGCCTTATGTCTCAGGTTCTCTTCCTACAACACTTTCATCCTCAGAGTCTGATTCGAATACTCACCTATATTGTTGGGGCAATGAATGTGTCAGGCCTGATGTGAGTTACAGTATGGGGGGCCCTCAGCCAGCTGATATCTTGGGGGGGGGGTCACACTCTTGTCTGGGGCTGCGTCGTTATTTAATTACCAACACGTCCTATTGGAAATAATGGTGCTTTAAAAATTAAGAGGGTTTTTAGAGTGTCTGTTTCCTGCTGCTGTCAGCACTGTGCTGGTGCATGAAGCGACTTCTCCGGCCTCACAGCTCACCATTCCGCAACCAGTGTGATATAACCAGACTCAGGGCCAGACGGTCTCCTGGGCTGCCATGCTTCTCACAGACAGGTGGGCTAGGGCCTGTGCTTTTCCTATTACAATGAGCATATTTAGCTGCCGCTGGTGAGCCCGTGTGCAATGCTTGCTCTGTGGAATGGTCACGTAGGGGCTTTCCCGCTCTCTGGGCACCGGCGCAGCCAGAATTCCCACTGAGGAATCAGGACCAGCCGCCCTGGGACTCATCTAGCATTGTGATGGCCTCCTAGCAGCTGAGTGCCAGGTCTCTCTGTGTTATGGCAGTGACGGCCAGGGACGCTGCCACTGGTGCCAATAAGCCCGTGCTATCCCCCTCAGTCTTAGTAGGAGCTGGATGGAACATGCCATGAACGTGTCAGCACTGCCGTGCAATGGTGTGTTTTCTTTTCCTACCTTATCTGGTTTCTATGGGGCTGGTACATAGAGTACTGGCCCTAGCACGAGCTCCGACAAAGGCAAGGTCACATGGCCGTGATTCAGATATGACGACATAAGGCGTCAACGATGAATGGAGAAAGACGTGTGCAATTTAAGAGAGCGTGTGATAGGTTTGTAAAAGGCAGTTCCCAAGCACGTCTTTCACCAGTGTCATGATGATTAGGCGGGAATAAATACAACTGGGAAGCAATAGAGATTCTCAGACTCACCACCAGCCCCGGTGACATTCCGACAGGGAGGAGTTCTGCCTCTCAGAACATTGTATGTCCAAGAAAGTAGAGATGCTTTTGTGCTGTGCCAGATGAAGACGTATAAACGCTTACACTTCTGGGGCAGACACTGGTGGGAGCTTTTTGTGCTCTACACGTCGGGGCTAGCACACAGGACCGTGTGTTTGCAAATACTGAGAACTGAGTTATTTTTACCTAGGCGCCGGTAGCTCAGCTGGTGCAAATTGGTAAAGCCCTTCTTCCATCAAAGGAGCTATGTGGATTTACACCAGTCGTGGATCTGGCCCAAGCAGTTGTGGTTTTTCAGAATGGTGCCCGGATGAAGTCTGTGGGTGCTTCAGAAACACTTTAACAGTGAACTGCTCCATGTTAGAGAATAATACAATTGGACCTTTGTATGTAACATGTTCAGGTGGCATGGGAAAGGGGGAATGGCGAAAAAGGAGTGATGAAAAATACACACAGATCCACCCACGAATGGGTAAAGCTGTTATCTTCCATGCCAGCATTTCTCACCGAATAACTTGTCTGCATTGCAAGGCCTCATACATCCTTGTTGCTCAGCGCCTGTGATAAATGGCAATAGCCTAACAAGACTGCATTGCATTCAGAATTGTAATTGATATCCAAGTCCATTGGCAGCAGACATTATTAATGATGCCAATGCGTATTTTCTTATTTATCGTCCCGCCTAGGCTTGTGTCTATCAGCAAATGATTATCATTCATTTGCCTGACAAATCTATCAAGATCATTCATGATTGTTCAGCAAAGGAGCGTCTTTTAAACAAAGATTAATGACTTGGCGGTTTGGCTGGCTGGCTGAGCAAAAGGAAATGAAATTAACAATGAACCCTACAAACATGTCCCCACTTTAATTTACCAGAAAATATTTTAAAATGGTATTTAAAAATGTACTCTATGATAGGCACATTTTTTTTTATATAAAAAAAGGAAACTCCATAAATTTTAAGGGGCTGGACAGCAAGTTAGCAAACATGGAGCCATCTTTACTGTAGTTCTTTGCCTAGATTTTCTAAGAGAAAGAAAGATCTCCTCACATGGGTCTCCCCTCAAGTCAAGATTGTCTACACGGACAATCTTATGAACAACCTTGGGATGAACTCCGGCCAAGGGGGTGACAAATGAGGATCAAAAAAGCATTTAATGAAGCCAACCAGAGCCATTACTGAGCTCAAAGCCCTTTGCCTCACTCGGGTGCCACAAAGGAGCCAGCGTCCGGCTGTAAGTGGCCATCAGAAAATTCCCTGGCCAGGAGGAACAGCGTGCTGACGTGAAGCCGCTGGAGGCATCACAATCATGGCAGGAAAGGGAGGGACAAGGTGGGGGAGAGAAGGGCTGTGGCAAGCAGAATCCCATCACAGCTATCCTCCAATGGCCTACTAGAAGCTCTACAACAAAAGGAAGTACAATGCAGCTGGATTAGTGTTTTCATTTTCCTTTCCTCCACATTCGCTTTTATATTGCTGAGATGAAAGGTTAAAAAACTTTGGACAGCCAATTCGCATGAGGCCGGCTCCTGCAAACACACATGCTTCAGTTCCCACTGAAGAGGATGACTTATATGCTTGAATGCTAAACACATACATGTGGGACTTTTTTTTTTTTTTTATGGTGCCCAAGTAAGGACGCTATGATTTGGGTCATAAAAGACCCACATGACCAATCAAACCAAATGTTTCCTGGCTTACAGGAAGGAGTAGTGTAATTACAAATCCAGTTCCTCTTTGCTGTCATCACAAAATGGCTGCGCATTAGCAGCTCCCATGGGAACATGAGCATATGCGACTAATACTATTTAGCACTTATGTGGTGCTTTACCGCTCCAAATCACTGTACCAACATTACAGCTAAGGCATAGGGTTGCCAACTTGGTAATATTTAAAAACCAGACACTCCAACAGGGCTGCTGGAACCTCCCCTGCTCCATCTCTTCCCTCTGAGGCCCCACTCCTGCCCCGCCTATCCCCCCCAAAAACCCCTCCCATGCCCCATCTCTTCCCCCTGAGGGCCCATCCCGGCCCACCTATTTCCCCCAAAGTCCATCCCGTGCCCCACCTCTTCCCCGAGACCCCACTCCTGTCCCACTTATCCCCCCCAAAGCCCCTCCCCTGCCCCACCACCAGGGCCAGCTCCAGGTACCAGCGTAGGAAGCAGGTGCTTGGGGCAGCCAATTCAAAGGGGCGGCACTCCATCCGGTAGCGGGGCAGCATGTCCGGGTCTTCGGCAGCAGGTCCCTCATTCCCTCTCTTCCTCTTTGAGCTGCCGCCAAATTGCCGCCGAAGAGGACGAGAGGGAGGAACTGCCGCCGAAGTGCTGCTGCTCGTCTTTCCTTTTTTTTTTTTGATGCTTAGGGCAGCAGAAAAGCTGGAGCCGGCCAAGCCCCTGCCTCTGCCCCAGCCCCACTGCTTTGCCAGAGGCCCTGTCCCAAGCCACTCCTCTTCCTCCCTCTCTCGCCCGTTGCTCACTACTTTTCCCCTACCCCCCCCCCCCACCCAAGTCAGAAGGGACTTGCCTGCAGAGCCAGGCCTGGGAGCTGAAGCCACCCAGCATAGGTAGAAGGTGGCCCCAGCTGAGTAGGGGTTGGCACGGGTGACGACCCCGGCGCCTCCCGGCTGCCCCCACCTGCAGTAACCGGACTTTGGGTAGCTGGTCAGTAGAGCTGACCGGACACTGTCAGGGCCCCTTTTTGAGCGGACTTTCCAGTCGAAAACCAGGCACCCGGCCACCCTACTAAGCCAGCCAGGGGATCTGACTAGTGAAGGGAGAGGTGAGAAGACGCAGGGCAGATACATACACTACTAAGAGCCCTTGTCCCTAAGAGCCTGCCGTCTAGCCAAGGCAGCCAACGGGTGGTAAAGGAAGCAGCGAGCGAAGACAGTCAGCTGGGAAGAGCCCTGGTGTTTTTCCCAGTCAGTGCCCCACCCACCAGGCTCCACTGCCCCCGCCAGCAGCAAGCCCTCCAAACAAAAACTCTGATGCTTTGGCCCCAGTGTAAAAGCTCTGGCACAGGAGATTAGCTGCTTGAGAGCCAGACAAGCACCGTGGGAGACTCTGATCTGCTGTGGCTTTCTCTGTTGGGCCCCACTGAAGTTAATAGCGAAACACCTGCTGGCATGTGCGCTGAGCATATCACACCCTGGGGTGATCTCCCTCTTCCTCGCATGCATTCGTTTTTAGGATTTGGGCGGTGGGGGCTATCTGTGGGTTTTGGTTCATGCCGGAGGAGGTGGGTGCTTTTGCTTTGCTAGTCAGTTCCCTTATTGGTATCAACTGGGAGGTGGGCGGGCTGACCCGCCCACTTCTAAAGGCCCCTCCCGCAGCCTAGCGGGAGGGACCACTGGACCCAGGAACCAACTAAATCCTTGGGACAACTAATGAAAAAACAGGGAGTGAAGTGACAGTCAAAGGTTCAAAATCAGGGTACCGGATGGGGATTTGCTAGTCAGTTGGTAACAGTCTGATAACTGATGTGGATTAGAGAAGGGTTTTACAACCGCTCTGCTCTTCCAAGTGGGAAGCCGGCCCGCCCTGGGCTAGCTGAGATGGGGAGTCCCAGGGGATGGGGCGGCTGAGACCACCTGGGTTTGTTTATGTGCATGACCCAAGACAATTACGGTGAGATGTGAGGATGGCCAGCTGGATCTCTTCGGCCTTTGAGGGGGGAGGTGCATGCTGCCGATGGCAACTGTGTCCATGGGCCTTTTCCCTGCCAACACAGGCTTGCCCTCGGTAGATCAGTTGCCCAGCTCTGCCTAGACTTCAGGGTCCCAGCAATGGGGCTTTCACCACTGCCCGTCTAACCGCTCTTCATGGCAGGAAGTTTTTCCTGATGCTGCACCTGCCCTTTCCGTCTCATCGTGCCTGCGTCTCAGCCACACAAGGACATGAGTAACTTTACTCAAACAAGTAGTCCTCTGTGTCTGTGTCTTCAGGATTAGGCCCTTAAGTTAACCCTATTACTAGCTTTACCAATGCTCCATTCTTGCTGTCCCTGCCCTGAAGGAAGGCTGGGAACTGCTTTCATCCTCACAGTGGAAAGCAAACTCTTTGGCACTGGCCCGCGTTTTCCCATGCTAGCGCCTCACGGGTTGGTTAAAACAATTTTGTATTATGTATTGGTAAGTGTCTCTCATCCAGAAAATAATAAAGATCCAGCCTTCCTGGTGGGTATGCACCTTAGCTCACGGAGGCACCTGGTTAGCAGCACTGTTGTAAACCCACGTCAAAAAAATAGGGTTGTTTTTTTTGCTGACCTCCAGCTGCTGCAGTTGCAAAGTGATTACATGGTCGCAAGAGGCGTTCGGCCCGTGCTTTGCTGTAGCGCAGAGGGGCAGCAAAACACACCAGCTCAGCTGGCTGGCGTCTAACAAGCCGTTTCATCTCTCCAGCACTAAGCGTACGCTTTCATCTTCAGGGGAGATTTGAACAAACACCAACCCACCCTTGCCCGTCTACAGAACAAAAAAGAAAAGCTGATCTGGACCCACCAGAAGACCTTGAGGGCCAGACCTGGATGTGGCTGCAACCGCAGCGAGCCAAGAGGAGAAAAAAAGACCAACACTCACTTGTATCAGTTACTGCGGTAGTTTAACGTGGTAGGCTGAAAACGACAGAGCATCACATCAGTTAAGGGTGGCTTAACTGTGCACCGGTTCTACAGCTAAATAATTGAGCTGCTTGAAAAATTAACCTGAATGCTGCCTTGCGTTAACTATAATGTCCGGGCCAGGTTGTTGCACCCGTGAGTTACTGATATGTAGTATCGGCAGTTTAGCAAAGCTGTTGGCCAGGAACAATTTTTAGCTATTATTCGGCGCATTTAGCCATAGAGATTGCTGCCAGAAAGTACCATTATGATCATCTAGTCTGGTGCGTCTCAAGCTTTTTGTGTTGGCAACCCTCTTTGGACTGAAAAAAATTGCCCCCTCCACTAAAAAAATTGCAACCCCCTACCTTACACTCGGGGTTTCAGCCCCGCACTCCCACGGGGCTGAGAGTCTGTGGGGTTTAGACCTCCCCACAGGGCTGAAACAAGTAAATTAGCTTCACGTGGCCCCCTGGGGCGAGGGGGCCCGGGCAATTCCCCTGCTTCCTACCCCTAACTCCAGCCCAGCTTGCAACCTCCCCCCCAAACCAGTCCCATCACCCCCCTTGAGCGATCACAACCACCCCCAGGTTGACAAACACTGATCTAGTTCAACGTCCAGCACAGGTACCTCAGAGAATTTTAACCAATAATTCCTGCATTAAGACCGTCTGCTTGAACTACAGATGTTACAGATTAACATTTTGCACACTATCCAGTCTTGATTTAAAGCCCATCAGGTATGGAGAGGCTGTAACATCCCTAGATAAGTTAAGTTGCTCCAATGGTTAATTACGCTCCCAGCTGAAACTTTGTGCCTTATATCTAGTCTGAATTTCTCTCACTCCCACGTCCAATGGCTGGATCTCATTATGCTTTGTCTGCTATATCAAAGAGCCGTCTACGCTCAGAAAATTTG
Source organism: Trachemys scripta elegans (assembly GCF_013100865.1). NCBI lineage: Eukaryota > Metazoa > Chordata > Testudines > Emydidae > Trachemys > Trachemys scripta. The sequence goes on along the minus strand of NC_048305.1, from coordinate 101,563,479 downwards.
TCAAAGCATTTCATAACGCGAGAAACATTTTACAAACAGGGGGAACTGAGGCAGAGGGACGTGATCCAAGCAAGCACAACGCTAGACACAAATAGAAAGCGGGGCTCCTGACCATCCCCTAGCCATTGGCCCAGGGCAGGGCTCTGGTAAGGAACATATGACACAGTGAAGGGTAATAATATATTCTTGTGGGATGACAACCAGTCCCAGTTAATCTCCGCAAATATGTCAAGTGGATTACGGTGTCTACCGATTGCTGGTGTCTCATTTAACCACACAGTTCAGAGTTAGACCTACAGCAGCCAAGTTCAGGGTATCTGGTGAAAGGGATTGCCGGCGAGGGTGGATTTATTTTTAAGGCTAGAGTTTTGGTGATGGGTTTTCTTCTAGGCTGTATCTCTACACTTGGAGCTGGTGGTGAGCTTTCCCAGCTCACTGAGGTGTGCGCTCATCAAGTTAGCACGCTAAAAATAATAGTGTCACGTGATAGTATGGGCTCTCACAAGTGGTGGCCCGGGCTAACTGCCCCAAATGCATACCCGCAGAGTCGCGAGGGTTTGTGCTCGGGCCGGGGGCCAGCTACCCTGCCACTCACCCCTGCCAGTGCTATCATGGCTACCTGACTGGTTTGAATGCATTAGCACCGTGACTCACAGCCCTAGCTCCAAACATAGCACGTTTTTATAGGTGAAAGGTGCTAGCTCCCTGCTTTGAGATTTTTGCAGCACTGGCTTTGACATATCTATACACAAGTGGTTTAGGGGACTGAACTGCGCACCCAACCATGAGAACCGCTCACCCCCCCAAACACGTCCTTACAGGCAGCGTTGGGTCATTCAATATGTAACCCTCCAAAAACCAGGAAGTGGAGACTTTCTGGCCAAGCCACTCGCACCACACAACCGTAACGTTGGGTTAGCAATAGCCCCTGCAGATGGTTACAGGAGGGTAGGCTCATCACAGGTAAACATGAGGAATTTCTAAGCGTGTGCCCTTGTTTGCATGGTGCACCACAGATTGAAACGCCAACACTTGTCTGTGGGCACATTCACTGTGCACTGAATGAGAGCTTAGCTGGAGCCGGTGGGTAGAGCTGGGGCTGTGATAGGCGGAGAGGTGCACGTGTGCCCTGAACGAGCACGTATGCCTCATTTCGGCACCGCGTCCCTCCGTTTTGTCAGCAGAGGTGCACAATGATGCCCTTCTTGCCATGTGAATTGGCAGCAGGTTGCTGCTATACCTGATGGTAGGCTCCAGGGCTTACTCAAGGACACCTGAATTCAGGGTCTCAAAAGGCGCTCTCCGAGGTGAAGCGATGGTAACATTTTTCGAGTGTGGGGGTGGTTTCTGTGACTCAGGCAAGGCTGCTCCTGTTTCCTATGCCCCACCTCAACCCAACTTTTGCCTTAGCAAAGAGAAAGGGTTAAACGAGGGGTCGGCCAGCTTTGGCACGCAGCTCACCAGGGTAAGCACCCTGGGGGGTCAGGCCGGTTCGTTTACCTGCCGCGGCTGCAGGTTCAGCCAATCGCGGCTCCCACTGATTGCGGTTCGCTGCTCCAGGCCAATGGGGGCTGTGGGAAGCGGTGTGGGCCGAGGGATGTGCTGGCCACCGCTTCCCGCAGCCCCCATTGGCCTGGAGTGGTGAACCGCGGCCAGTGGGAGCTGCGAGCGGCCAGACTGCAGATGCGGCAGGTAAACAAACTGGCCCGGCCTGCCAGGGGGCTTACCCTGGAGAGCTGTGTGCCAAAGGTTGCTGACTCTGGGTTAAACTTTGCTCTACAGCAGGGGTCAGCAACCTATGGCATGCGAGCTGATTTTCAGTGGCACTTTGCTGCCAGCCCGGGGTTCTGTTCGCCAGCCCCCTGCCAGCCAGGGTCCCGGCTGCCGGCCCCGCTCAGCCCACTGCTGGCCTGGATGGACAGAACCCCGGGCTGGCTGCAGGCTCAGCTCACTGCCAGGCTTGGGCCCCAGCCACCAGCCCCTGTAAATGTAAAATGTATGACTGGCACGCAAACCCTTCAATGAAAGTGAATAAATGAAGACTTGGCACACCACTTCTGAAAGGTGGCCGACCCCTGCTCCACAGTGTTCACATGCTCAGTTCAGAAAGTGTTCTCTGTCAAGCATCGGTAAGGGCAGGGAGCCAGGCTGGGTGTTATTGACATATTGGCACATCGAGGACAGAGTTGTGGTTGTGGGGAAGAGGCGACGTGTACCTTTAATTCCTGGTGTATTCCTTCGTTGCATGGTCCTGTTTTAAGAGATTCAAGGTTGCATTACTTTAACTTTTCAGTTCCCCATAATACATTATTTTAACTCATCATTTGCTGTTTTGCAGAGGGTCAAGTATTGGTGCATTTCATATTTTAGAGGGTACAAGGCCCTGCTTAACCAGTGTTTTTTCCACTCTGGGCCCTGCTGTTTGTCCATCACTCGCCAAAGAGTCTAAGGTTGCAGCTATGAGCATTCTGTAAGCAGACGTGTTAAAGCTTTTAGAATGCAATAGCTTTTGCAATATTTCGAATAGCCTCCTTAATACCAACCGCCAGCAGCAATCAAGGGCAGTGCCGACTATAAATTGCATGAAGGTCAGATCCTTAGATTTACCCTGCTCTGCACCAAAGAAGTTATAAGACTCTGACAATGTTGTTAGCAGCTCATTGAAATACTGAAACCAATAGAACTGGGGCTGTACTAGACTATTAAGGCTGCTGGTTCCAATTTTCAAAAGAACTCAGAATTTGGGTGCCAAATTCTTTGGAAAATCTGCTCCAGTTGTAAGTACAAAGTATTTGAAATTCTGCCCCCCGCTGCAGAAGCTCCAGTTGTCATGCTGCATAATCCCTATTGAGAAAACAAAGGTTCCCATCTCACTTTAACTAGTCTATGCAGAAATGGATCACGTAACATGCCATCGGAAGCCAAATTTGAAATCTGAGCAGTGGTAAACAGTGCCGGGGGGGCACAACTTGCCCACGTGCAGAGGCTCAGAAGGTTTCTGCACTGTTCAGAACCTACTCAAGCGAGACTCCAGTGCTGCTGCCTGCAAGGGCAGGGAGGAATTTCATCCTAGAGAGTGTGCATGTGCATCTCGCTGCAGTCATCTGTAAGTGACTGGTTTTAGGGTAGTAAAAACACCGTTTGAGTGAGGTGGCAGTGGCCAACTCAAGCCAGTATAGGAATGAACAAAAAGTACAGCTTGCATCTTCCCCTTAACTTGACCGTTATCCACACAGAAAAACCCCTCATGGGTGGCTGGCTGACACACACGTGAGCATTGGGCAGATCTCGAATAAGTTCACCATGTTACCCATTAACAAGGTATCCATAGTGTGGACATGGCGCTGCAACCACCATTGAGGCGGTGCTCCAATGCCTTCCCGGGCTTCCTACAGGCCCCCACAACCCTATGGCATTTTCTTGTTAACTAACTGCTCCCTGCTGCTTGACGGGAAGTCATCCACCACTGCAAATAGGCCTGTTCCTCTCTTCGTGTCCATGTCCCCACACAGCTTCCATGCATCAGCTAGACTCATCCATCCCTGGTACAGAACTCTTTTTTTTTTTTTTTGGAGAATGCCCCCGCCCCAATGTGACAGCTCACGCATGCTGCCAGACGGCCAGGACCGGACACCATGGTACTTGTGGGTCTCTGGTGCAATGCAAGCAGGGCCCAGGGTTTCAGGAGCAAGAACCAAAATGCCAGGCTGTGTGATACTTCACAAACTGCCTGAGCACAGGCTCCATCAAACAGGACCTCAGTGCCAGGATTAAAACCAAGGGATTAAGATGGCAGCGGATCCCAAGCTGGAGCACGCCAAGCCAGAACTAGCTTATCTGAGGCATTGCCAGCTTCATGCCATTTCCACCCAGGTTCTCCAGAAGGGCCAGACAAGTTCTCTCACACTACACTGCAAAAGTAGTCACAGAGAGGCACAGTTTATAGACGTGCTACGAACCACGGGACATGTCCCCAGCTGCCTTAGTGCCACATGTAAGCAAACAGAGCACCGCTATGGGCACAAGACATTTCGGCAATCTATCTCCTGCAGCAGTCGTCTATTACCCTGTAGCGTGGCTGCTGCCTTGCCTAATAGGCTAATATGAGGACTAACGCAACAGTAGAGTCTGCTATGTGGTCACTCCCTCAATGTTCGGGGCAGATTCTTCTGACCACGTTCTGGAATAGGCACAAAGGCGGCTTATTTTTAAGAGAAATGTGTAATTTGCATTGCATCCGTTTAAAAAACAGCATTGGGGAAAATGTTCACGTGTGAGTTGCACAAGGCACATTCAATTTAGTAGGAGAGACTCAGACTTGTCTCAGTGCAAGAGTTCACATCAGTTTGAAGAAAAAAAATCCGCTGGAAGCACGGGCAAGTAACAGTGTCATTTTTTTCATTAACCTACAGCCACTGTCTCTGCAGACGTGCAGCCATAAGTAAGATTACTGCTATAATTTTGTCTGGTCCCCCGGGAAAAAGGTTTTGAGAACTTTAAAGGTTACTAAACAAGACTTAAACTGGAGGTAGTTTCAGTTTACTTTCAGATTTCAAAATCAAACCGCAGCTAGACACACATCAAAGCAGAAATGTCAGTAGTTTTGCTTTGTTCTTCGACACGGTAAAACCTACAACCCCCATAAATCAGATTCCCTCATCTAGAAGAGCTGAAGGCCAAGTAAACAGCTTTTTAAAAAGCTTATTCTTCAGGAAAGACTATGGCAACAGAGTCCACGGGGCAGATTCTTCTGTCACTTATGCAAGCTCTACACGGGTGTAATGCCATTGGTAAGTCCTGACTTACACCACTGTAAACAAGATCAGAATCAGAGTGGGCTTCCACTGAAGCCCCCCTTTAAATCATCTGAACAGAGGGGAAGCACCTTTTCAAAGCTAATGCTCCCCACGCTTGCTGCTTTGTAACATCACTGAATCTTGGAAGTTTGGGCTTGATATTTGGCTCCTCTTATCTAATTATGTTATGCAGAAGTTAAAATGTCACCAGAGAAGTCCTGGCAAACAAATGCTTGGGTCAATTTCTAAAGGCTGAAATTAAACGGAATAGAGCAAGAGAGTTCATCAGTGGATGTAACCTATGTCTTCATAGCTTGTAAGAGCGGTAAGCCAAGGTTGTATGGTGGGAATGGATTGCTTATAAAGTGGAAGATGAAGGTTTTCTTACAGGATGAGACAATCGAGCCCATGGGGATGAAGGACCGCTCTCCAGTTGCAGACATTTAATGGGGAAATGTAGCTTTCATGAAGACAGAAGACACCAAAGCAAAGCCTCATACCTTTACTCACGTGCTGCAGAACTCAGCTTTTGTACTTTTACGTCGTTATTCAATGACAAGTGTCATTTTCTGTGGGGACAAGTAGTATCTTCATCTCCAGCATTTAAGTTCTGACGCAACATTGGGCTGCACTGGAACATTCGTATATTTTATATACTCTGCACAAGCCACAATTAAATGAAATCCTCATACAACATGTTTTTATCTTGATTGGCCAGGTTACCATCAATTATTTATAATGCAAGTCACTAGAGCATAATTCAGTGTTTTCTTTCCCCTGCTATTTTATTTCCTGACAAGTTTTACAAAAGAGAAGAATGGAATATAGCTTAGTTGCACTACATCCAAGATGCTGCCTACACAAATGCCAGAGAGAGACGCTAAATGAACCCCAGAACATATGGCGCTCTGCTGACAGAGCTCAGAAACTGGTTCTGCATGAGCAACACGGAACATCTTGAAACGTACGAGACATATGTGTTTTAGGAAGAAGATTGAAGTGTTTCATAATAAAACAGGACAAAGTGAAATACAAGCGCTGTATAAAATTTTAATTAAAAATTGGTTTTACCCTTCAACGTGCATATACAATATGCTTCACAGATGGATTTCATATTTAAGTATTATCCAAACCAAAAACGTAAATGAGACAAATAAAGCCTTCAAAAAATGGCACAGAGGCTAAAATGTATGTAAACACTCCATGATTGTGGTGAAAACAAGGCAGGCAGGGAAAGCAACCTTCTGTCAAGTGTTTACTACTGGAGTGCTGAATGAACCGGTTCACAGAGCTATCGCCTTTGAAAGAACACATGGAGCTCAAAGTCCAAAAATTCCAGTTGGTTTAATGATCTAAACATAAGCATCCAATCTACAGAAGTTCGGAGAAGTGGATATTGGCTGTGTTCCTTTCAAACGATTTATTTAAATGACTGTTTTATAAACCCCTCATCCATGGCATCTGGGTGCGTTGATGCATATGGAAAGCGACACATTAAACTGCCCCCAACAGACTGAACAAAGATCTCCTTCTTTTGTGTCACCCCAACCCATCCTAAGAAAAACCTCCCCAGTAATTCCACAGAGTTAAGTAAAAGCCTGACCAAAGAACAGCAGCTCACCCTATGCCCTGAAAGGTGGTAAACTCTGAGGAACAAAGAGAGAAAGTTCTACAATCAAAGACTCTCCACCAAAACATGTCGACCTCTAGGCCTAAAAGTTTTCAAAGCTAGGGACCATAGCAAGAGTAGCTCAGCTGATAGCAGCCGTCATAATGGAGCATCGTGGGGAAAGTGGTTTCAGATGGCTAGGTGCCACGGCTCTGTTAGATCAAAACCAACCATCCTGACTGGATGGGAATCCCCAGCAGAAAGCTTGCATGATCTCTGAAGTTGATATGCCAAAGGTAAGGTTTAAATTTCCTACAGGTTTTCATCCAGAAAATTATCCTGGATTTCAGAATAGTTTTCCCTCACAAAGCAAGCACATGAAACTACAAGGGTGGTAGGTGATTAGGGTGCGGGGAAAGGGGAGTGAGAGCAAGAGTTTCCTTGTCTCTTTTTTCAATCTGTGGTGACAACAGTCAACACTTTCAGAGCCACAATCCGCCCCCTCTTCTTTTTTTTAAAAAGATTGGGATCAAGATGTTCTAGTGGTGACCACTGATGATGGTTTGTGTGTTCGACCCCCCTACATGACAGAAATAGGAATTATTGGAAGACCTTAGTGATCTTTTCCTAGAATACCAATTTGTTTGTTATGGGACATAGGACTTGATCTAAAAAGACTTCCCTCTTTACTGCATCATCTCTGTCAATGAGGTAGTTAATTCAAGTCATCCCCAAAGGCTGGCTTCTAGTGGAATTATTGCTGTAGAATGGCTTGGTCACTGACTTCTAAAGTTTCAGGGTTTTCCCCATAAACTTTTTAGAGGAAAAAAAAAGCTCAAAAGTCCTTGTCTCACTCCACAACTAATTCCAATTTTTAAATCTTCTCAATAATAATCTGATAAATTTTATCATTCTCTTAATCAGACAAGTAAACTCACACTGTCATAATTAAGACAGCTGTTAGACTTCACATGGTCCAAAGACTCTCTGTTAAATTATAGTATTTATATACTGAGGCAACTAGCAAAATTTTGCTTTGCACAGTTCAATGTTGCTAAAATAACATCAAGTTTAGGACTTAGGAAGACGAAGATTATATAGTGATAGAAGGACTCACCACCTTCCACTCTAAGTGCAAGGCACATTTTGACCTTGACTCTACTAAGATAAATTAATAGCACAGCATACGTATGCATACATGTATATACACAGATGAAGTATAAGAACCTGTATAGAGTAGAAGAGACTCCAGTAGGAACAATGAAGGATTAGACATGCAGGATCAAGACCTAAACCAATGAGGTTGGCTAGGATTTTTATTATAATGATTAGACTCTAAGCCACAAGCTGTCAGAGTTGTATATTCTCTTTCTCAATGGACTCTGTCAGATTTAACATCAGACTCCCATCTCAACAAGAATAGTGCTTGTTTAATTTTGACAGTTACATGATAAAAAAAAAGTAAGAAATTGGGAAATCTACAGTAAAGCCCTTTTTATTGAATAGTAGATGGGTCTTGGTGAGGTTATTTTTTTTAGGAATAAATCGCTTCTGTAACAAATTCTATCTCAGGATCTTTAAGCATTTTTCCCTGTATAGGAGAGGTATAGTCTCTCTATTTTATGGATAGGGTAACAAAGACACAAAGAGGCAGAGTGATTCACCACAGACTTCCCGAGTCTTCTTGTTCCCAGTTCTACAACTTAACCACAAGGAGAGGTTACTCACTTTGTGCAGTGTCTGGAGTTCTTGGAGATGCGTCCCCGGGGTGCTCCATTTCAGGTCCGAATGCGCTCTGTGCCTTTATCAGAGAAGTGCCCGTTCATCCCACGCATGCGCCCTGTGACCAAGCCTATATAGGGCTGAGTGGGCAAACCACCCTCTATTCCTTCTGTACTACAAAGCACCACAAAGGAATCTCTGAAGCAGAAGGGTGATGGAGCTCCCACAGGGACACACATCTCTAAGAACTCTAGTTACTGCACATGGTGAGTAACTTCTTCTCCTTCATCGAGTAGTGTCTTATGGGTGCTCCACTTCAGATGACTTCCTAGCCATAACCCCTTAAGGAAGCAGAAGGTTCATAACAGAGTCCAGCACTGAAGAAAGGACTGGGTTGTCTATTGTAGAATCTGATCTTACAGCATGACCCAAAGCCTAATGGTTGGGAAAAGCAAGTACTGAGGTCCACATTGCAGCGCTGCAGATTTCCACAACTGAAACGACCTCAAGTTGGGCTACAGTTGTAGACTGTGACAGAGTAGAATGTGCAGTCACTTGTAGGGGAGGTTGAACATCAGCCAAACTGTAACAGGTAAGAATACATTCAGAGATCCATTTAGAGAGTCGCTGCATGGAGATGGTGGATCTCCTAGGCCTGTCTGCAATAACGGCAAAAGTCTAGGGGACTTCCTGAATGGTTCATGGTTCAGTTTTGTCCAAGTAAAAGGTCAATGCCCCTTTAACATCTACTGTATAGAAGGTGGCTTTGGGTATTGTCTTATGCAGCTTAGGAAAGAAAACTGGAAGGTGAATAGTCTGATTAATGTGAAACTCAGAAGAAACCTTAGGTAAAAGTTTTGGATGGGGTTGTAATGATACCTTCTCCCTGGAGAAGACAGTAAATGGAGGGACTGCCATTAGAGCACCAATCTTCCCAACCCTTCGAGCAAAAGTGATGGCCACCAAAAAGGACATCTTCATAGGCAAATGTAACAGAGAGCATGTAGCTGGTGGCTCAAAGGTCTGTTTCATGAGACAGTTAAGGACAAGACTGAGATCCTAAAGCAGAACAGATCTCTAATTTACGGAACAAGTTTCATAAGACCTTTCAGGAACCTCCTTGTAGTTAGATATTTGAAAACTGAGAAACCTTCTGCTGGTGGGTGGAAAGTTGTTATTAATTCTAAGTGAACCTTGATGGAACTCTCAGATAGATCTGATATCTTCAGTTCCAACAGGTAAATACAAGACTGTGGAAAGAGATGACTGGACAGGTGAGTGATGAAAGTAGTTATACCAAAGATGATATCTTCTCCATTTCTGGAGGTAAGTGCATCTTGTAGATTTTTTCCTGCTATTTAACAGTACAGGTTGTACTCCTGATGAACAGGACACCCCTACTTCCAAGAATCATTGAGGAACCGTGCCTGGAGTTGCAGAACATTCAGATTGAGGTGAAGTGTTTGACCTGCATTCTGAGACAATAGTTGAGAATTGAGGGCAAGAGGTGAGTTCGATGAGGTAAGGAAGCCAAACCTGCCTTGGCCAAGTTGGTGCAATCAAAATGACCCTGGCTTGGTCCTGCTTGATTGTGTTGAAACTTTTAAAAGCAGTGGAATCAGTGGATAAGCATCAATAAGACCCTTTGTTCATGTAATGAGAAAGGTGGCTGCTAGAGATAAAGGCTTGAGTCCTCTTCTGGAGCAGATTTTTTTGCACTCTGTGTTGGCTGCAGTGGTGCAAAAGTCAACCTCTGGAAACCTCCAAATTAGGAATATTTTGTAGAGACTCACAAGTCCAACTCCCATTCGCAATTTAGGGTAAAATGTCTGCTGACATCATTTGCCATGGTGTTTTGTATACCTGGGAAGTAAGAAGCTGAAATGACTATCTGGTTGACTATTTACCAATTCCAAATCTTTATCGCTTCGGTGCAGAGCGAGGGGGGACACACTCCCTGCTGACAAATAATATAATATATACAAGCTATGTTGTCCATCATGATCTTGATTGACTTGTTTTTGATTAGGGGAAGAAAGTAGAGGCAAACATTTCTGACCGCCCTCAATTCTAGCAGATTGATGTGCAAGCACTATTCTTGTTGTGACCGTTTGCCTTGGGATACATGAGGATCCAAGTGTGCTCCCCATCCCAAGAGAGAAGAGTCTGATGTTATCATGACCATAGGGGGATGCTGGATGAACAGGATTCTTGCACAAACCTTGCAAGGATCCTTCCACTAGGTGAACGGCTGAGTATAGTTTCAGACTGTTTGTTGGATATAGATGCTGTTCTGAGTCACTCCTGGACATACTGAAGATGTAACCTGGTGTTCTATGTTACGAAAACGGAAGCTACCAGATGACCCACAAGTTGCAGCCATGTTCTATCTGGTATGTGAGGCCTGAACTGCATTCTTTGGATAGAGCAAAAAACCCGTCTGGAGACTTGCTCGTCATCGAACCCAGGAACATTGCTATAAAAAATATACGCAGTATAGGGGTCAAGGCCGATTTCTCAATATTTATTTCCACAGTCTACACTGTGGAAAGTTTAAATTGTTGTTTGAATTGCTGACAACACCTCCTGATAAGGCCACCCTTTGAGGAGCCAGTCGCCGAGGTACAGACAGACTTATTCCTAGACGATGGAGGTAGGCGGCTACAATCACCGTTATTTTTGAGAAAATCATTGAGGTGGAATATTGGCTGAAGGGTAGGAATTGGTAGTGATCGACTATGAAATGAAGAAATCTTTTGAGAGAGGGATGAATTGCACGACATAAGTAAGCATCTTTGAGGTCAAGAGTTGCAAACCAGTCCCTGGACTTGGGGGAGGAAATTATAGCTGCTAGGGACATCATTCTGAATGACTGATGTACTTAATCAATTGTTTGAGATCTACTTTTGGCCTCCAACCCGTTTTCCTTGGGTAACAGAATATACCTTTGACAAAGCCCTTGTCCTTTATGTTGAAGTGGAACTGGTTTTATAGCCCTTTGACTTCACAGTGATGTGATCTTGTCAGCAATTGATCATGAGAAGGTCCCTGAAGGGAGAAGGAAAAGGCAGGTGGGAGGGCAGGATGAAGATAAATTGGATTATATAACCAGAAGTAACAGCGGCTGATACCTATTTGTCTGATGCATGGGAGACAGTAACCTGTTGGTATAGCGAGAGACAGTGTCCAAATTAAGGGAAAGGGGTGGAATAGTGTAGCCAAGAAACTCTATCAGGTGGTTCAAACTCTTGGCTAAACCCTCAAAAGTGAAGTTTGGGAAATGTTGATCAGCTCGGATGAAGTATTCAAGTTAGTCACTGGCTCCTTTTTAGAAAATCTTGACCTCTTAGCCGACAGTTCAGATGGTCTACGGAGGGTGGAACATTAAGCAGGATGGGATCTTTGCACGGATTGAGTCCTGCTGAATTTCTTTTTATTTGCAGGCATGTATATCTCCAGGAACCTAAGAGTAGACCTAGAGTCATTTAGGGAATGAAGTGAGCTGTCTGTGGAGTCCGCACATCACTATTGCAGTGGAAACAGACCTGGCTGCAGTGTCACCCACATCAAGTAAAGCCTGCAAAGATGTCTTTGCCACGAGCTAACCCTCCTTTATTATGGCACTATACGGATCTCGGTAAATGGTCAATGAAAGCATTAAACGTCTCATAATTCTGGTAGTTACATTTCAACATCAGTGTTTGGTGACTCACAATCCCAAACTGTAATGTTGCCAAAGAGTAGCTTTTGTGACCAAAAAACTCCAGCCACTTCTGGTCCTTGTTATACGGGGTAGCTTTAGAAATACGCGGACTCCCCCTTTCATTAACTGTGCCCAGGACTAGAGAATTTGGTGCCAGATATACCTATCTCATAGAACTGGAAGGGACCTTGAAAGGTCATCGAGTCCAGTCCCCTGCCTTCACTAGCAGGACCAATTTTTTGCCCCAGATCCCTAAATGGACCCCTCAAGGATTGAACTCACAACCTTGGGTTTAGCAGGCCAAACCACTGGGGCACATCTCCTTGTGAAAACAAAAACTCAGAATCCCTGGCTGGGGACATAGTATTTTTTATTGGCATACTTGCACGTAGGGGGTTCCACTGCTGGAGTTTTCCAGATGGTCTGGGCTGGCTCAAGGAGAGCGTCATTAATTGGCAGGGCCACCTGTGCTGAAGTAGAAGTCTGCAATATGGCCAGGAGCTTGTGAAGGGAAGGTGGGTGAGAAAGGACCGAAGGCGCTGCACTCACACAGCCCTATATAGCCTCAGAATGGGGCATGCGGATGTGTAGGGTGCAGGCGAAGTCTGAATGGGCACTGCTACCAAAAATCTCCGATCAGAGGCACAGGTGTATGTGCACCTGAAGTGAGGCACCCACAGGGACACACCTCAAAGAAGACTAGCTTCTTTTAACAGATTTCTTAGTTTTCTGGTGACTCACTGAAAACTTCAAGTGAAGAAATCTTGAAGAGCTAGTCTATAAAAACCCAAACCACATACAGGACAGAGAACCTGGAGCACTTTCCTCATCAAATGAGTTTAAAGAAGTTCAAATTTTGAGCCTAAAAATTCTCAGTGTCTTCATTACCCGAGGCGTTCCACATCGTCCGCTCCATCTGACATGCTCAAGGGACCAGGCTGAGGCGTCTATCCTTCTAGCTGGGAAGCTAGATAATGCTGATCCTTAAAGAGCTTGACACTTCCACCTCTTAATCACTACAGGGCAATGCTGAGGGATTTTTAAAGTGACTGCTATTTAGCAAAGAGCCTGACTTGTGATTGAGCCCCAGTGTTTGTACAGTTTGTGTTTGCGCAAACCAAGTTTCTGCCCCAGTCGGAATTGAGACAAAAGTAGCCTCAATTTGACTTATTAAAAGAAAAGTGATTAAAATATTACGCTGATTACATTTTGTGTCACACACAATACCAAAAAGGCAAATAATGTCTGGTTAGAATAATTCTGAGCTATGACAGCCCAGGGGAGGAAAAAAAGACTGATGCAATAAACTCTAATTCTCTCAATCTATCCCATTATTTCTAGATTTGAGTAGGCAGGTAAAATGGTGGTGGTGGAATTATGCCATCCTACTGTCACTAACACACCACTTTGTGGATGGCAAAAGATAAGGACTGAGCAAGAAAATGCTATTTAAAGCTCTGCTCAGGAACCTAGAAATTTGCATTTGATAGAAGGGATTTAAATTGTATTAGAAGGCAAGGTGCACTAAACAATCACAGTTTATTACTATGTTGGTTCACTGCCTGAGCCTATACTTATCGCACACGGCAGTAGCAGAGGAGAATCAGTCTTCTCTGCACTTGAGCTATATGCATATTAATAGAAGGTTAGCCAAGCACACAAACAGGGGAGGGGGCCAAACACTTGTTTTAAAAACGGCTTGCAGATTTCAGAGGGACAGAGCTGTGTGGCTTGACTCTTAAGTCACATTTCGCTTACACGTTTTCCCCTAACAACAGAACTGGATTCCAATACAGGCTTTGGAAGAAAACCCTCAGCTATATCATGGTGTACATATTACAAGCACAATCCTGCTATCAGAGAGGTGGTTAACGGATACTGATGATACTAGCTGATTCTAAGAGGCAAAACATCTACACACAATAGGAGCAGGGCCAAAGGGTGGCCATTCAATTTACAGCACACGTTACGTTATATAGCAAAACTTCATATGGAGAATATTCCTACCCAGCAAAATTCAAATATGAACGCTTCGTTTCCTCTCCCGTTCTTCCTAAAGGAAGCCCAGACTAAGCAAGCCTGTAAGTTCCCCACAAATTTAAAGAACCAGGATTGCCACCTGTCAATCAGGCTAAAATGGAACTTAAATTACAGCCTCGTCTTTCCCACCAAACTCCTGCCCCTTTAGCCCACACTTTCTTTCTATCCTCCAACTCATTATCCTGGCTTCTCATGGTGGGTCTCTCTCCCCTGTCTTCCCCCATTCCTTGATTTTCTGGCTGCACATGTGGGGCTGGGGTCTCCAGTCTCACACACAAGGAGATGGCACCTCTATGTTCAGCACCTCCCATGTGTTTAACTAATTGGGCTCAAATTAGTAACTAATTGGCTGAATCACTAGAGATGGGTAGTGGTGAGAAGCACTCCTATATCACAGAGTATCAGGGTTAGAAGGGATCTCAGGAGGCCATCTAGTCCACCCCCCTGCTCAAGGCAGGACCAATCCCCAGTCAGATTTTTGCCCCAGATCCCTAAGTGGCCCCCTCAAGGACTGAACTCACAACCCTGGGTTTAGCAGGCCAATGCTCAAACCACTGAGCTATCCCTTCCCATAGAGAGAGAGAATGGGCCAAGGTGCAAAACAAAGGATAGGAGGTGATATCCTAAATATTCTTAGTCCCTATACCACAATTACACCTGTCCTGCTGAGACTGTGAAGGATGCTTGCGGCTGCTAAAATTTTTTAGACAACAGGAAGCAGTCAAGGTGAGGCACACAGAGCGTGTGCATACACAGCACACGCTTCATGTCCTGCAGGTCTAGCATGCCTAGGGCAAACACCAGCTTTGCTCTGGTTACCTGAACAGTAGTAAAGTGCATGCTTACAGTTTTCACTCAGCTCTGACACTGGGGTCAGGCCAGGAGGGAATACTGAACAAGGAGGGGTTGACTGCATGGGCAGGAAGACAGGACTCATGGCGGAGTGCTCCTTCACATCAGGAAATCATTTCAACCTGCACTTGCAATGTAGATTTTGGTTGGGTAACTCTAGGTCACATGCTGGCAGAGAGACAATCAAATTCTGCCTTGGCTTTTCATGATGCGTAAGTGGTCTTCCCAGTTCTTCCTGCCATCTTTTCATTGGTCATTTTTATCTATTACAAAACTATTTTAGTACAGACCAATAGGGACCGGAGCCACAGAAAAGCAGCCCGGTTTAATGGATGAGCACGGGGCTAGGATCCAGAAACTTGTACATTCTAAACCCTGCTGTGCTGGTGAGTACCAAGCTTTGATAAGTCTGTGCTGTCCATGTCCATCTCTAAAAAGTGACTTACTAATACTTCTCTACATTATAGGAGGTCGTCAGGGTTAAATAACTGGTTAATTTTTGTTTTGCACTCTGAAAATCTAAAGCACTGCAAGGGCCAAGCATGGGCTAAAGCACTGCAAGGCCAGGACCATGGAGTTGTTAATCCAGCCATTGGTTTAGCTGTTACCAGGAGCAGAAATGCCTGTATTCAGTACATTTCCTTCAAAAGCCCCCTTTCCTGAAGCTACGCTGCACAGCTTTTCAATGTGTTCTGCATCTGACTTACTCATTCGCTGGCTGCTTCCTTAAATCAGTTAGGTTATCTTAGTATTAAAGCACGGATTGGAGTAGGCCAACATTTAGTCCATCCCCCTATGTTGGCAGGTTACAGTCCTAGATTTCTGCCATCTGTACAACTAGCTTTGTCCAAAGCAAGATATAAGATGGCACTAGTGTAACTGAATCTGTCCCAGTTGCCTGCTTCTGTAGCGAATGTGCCAGGATACACATTTCCTTTTGAAATGGGAGAAACAAGCGGGAGATGGACATGCTTGCCCTTTTAAATCACTCAGATGGGCAGCTTGCCCTGGTCTGTTAATGTGGGAGCTGTTCACTGTGAGGCTGAAAAGGTTCCTTCTCCTGGGAAAGCATCCAACTACTGCCGAACATTTGGTGGCCTTTAACGAAAAGATGCAATTTCTGCCAATACATCCCCAGCAGGCTAGTAAGGATGGGCTCCAAATGTGGTGGGATTGTGATGCAGGGACTTCATAATGCTTGCATGGGGCATCTGGCTCTAGCCGACGAGCTCCGAAAGCGATCCTGGAAACTTTTAGACATCGTTACATTGGGATGCATGAAGAAGAGATGTTTTCTTACAATATATAGATAGTTCTTTTCAAAAGAGTTTACCAGTAATAGAAATTTCCTGGCTGAGAGTGCTGAGAAACACTTTCAACACAGCTACAGGGTTACTACTGTATCAGAATTTTTCCCTTCTCCATTTCTAGACCTGGAATGAGCAGTCATTATCCTTCTAAAAAAAATCCCTCCAAACAGATAGTCTTGTACTATGATCATCTCACTAGCTGTTTAAACACTGGGGCAGGTTTCACTTTCAACCACTTATATTTAAATTGCTAATAACTGAAACCAAGTTGGCTGCAATCAAAGCCTGCACTGATGACTGATAGGAGCATCCACTTTACTCAGCGCCTGCTTCAGAACTGAAAAGGACGAAGAGGGGGTGGGTGAAATAGCACCATCCTAGCTTCTTAAGGGAACAATGCGCCTGCTTAACTTTAATTGTTTCGGAAAATTGTTTAATTTTCTTTTTATTTTAAAATTTTGCTTTTGGGGTCCCAGCCTCAAAGCCCCACTAGCCCAGAAGAGTTCTTCCCAGTGAACATTCCATGTTAAAAAATAGAATACAAATATTTGTTACACAAAAATAATTCTCATTAAAAATAGTAACCTTGTGCACTGTACATTTCTGGTTGTATTGCTATCAGGAGTGTATTTTTCTTTTTGAAACGGTGCCACAAGCTTTTTTGTACATGTTTCTGTATATTTTCTCCAGGCTGTCTTCAAAGATAGCTCTGTGGGGTTTTCCTTTATACACAGCTGCCCGGTTGGACCAATATTCACCATTATCCAAGTGAACGGTGGTGTTCTGCTGAGCCGATGAACTGTTAACACAAGCAAAGCCAAAATGATCCGTCTGAGGAGAAGAGGAATCATGAATCTGCAAATGCAGTGTGAACCCAGATACAGTGCTGAGAAACAGTGACATTTTACAAATAGAAATATAATTATACTGAAATTATTCTAAGAAACAGAAGCCCATGTTATTAAAATACAGAAGACTTAGTTCATGTAACCAAGTACACTTTGTAAATACCTCCGCAACAGAGGCAGAATTCGTTTTGGAACAGAATGTGGTTGCTTTACGGTATTTTGACTGGCAATGTGACTAGGCATTGAGCCCTATGCAGGAGCTACACAGGAAGTGTGTGTCCTTTGAAGGTCAAAATGTAACCATAAGCAGCTATTTCAATATGAAGACAATCTATTCAAGGTAAATTAAATGACTGCAGTTGCAGCTATAATGTGTTCTATCCTCACCATCTCAGGTTAAAAATATATTTTACCAAATACATTATGATATAATGGCAATGGAACGTTACTTGTTTCTTCCCATTATGTGTCAGTATTTTAATATTTGTAAGAAAAGATTTTCATATACCAGCAGCTTCCAGAATTCATTTTCCTAGAACCATCAAGTAGAATTTATCCTCTGAAAGTCTTCATTACCAAGCACTGACAAATTTTAATGCATTTATATATCTAAGCTTCACGGATTGTTTGCTTTCTGTTAGAACCTTTGAAATAAATGGTTGCATTATAATAAAACCAACCAGTTTGATTTTATGTTATTATATCTGAAATTAGGTCATCAAACATTAAAAAGGTAAAAATCAGTTCTGGGGTAAATTTTTCAAACACACCTAAATGACTTAGGTGTTTTTGAAATGTTTACCCCTGTTCTCTAAAGGTTCAGATCCCAACCCTACCATCTTCTGAATGGGAAAATAAACTGGACATGTGAAGTTTACTGGTGGCCATCTTTGTCTAGAAAATAGAAGTAAGATTTGATTTTACAGCTAAACTTCAAAATTGTGTTGCTTATGCATATATTGATCAAGTCAAGTCACACCACTCCAGCAGAGTGACAGAATTTCCAGGTCTTAATATTCTGTCTTGAAGTTAATATGTATTAAACGATGTGACAAAAGGGGGGAACCAATGTATGTGAAATTATTCATGAGGGTATTTTTAGGTAGCAACAGCATCTCGTACTGAGGTTTCCACTGAAAGCTGCACTTAAAACAACGGGAATGGGGTGGGGAAGGATGAGAGATTTAGGGCCAGATCTCTAAAACCTGGTGTCATGGAGTATTGGGGGACTCAGGGCCCTGCACCCCCGGCCTCCTGCGATTCACCATGACTCTCAGCCAGCCAGTAAAGCAGAAGGTTTATTTGGATGACAGGAATACAGTCCAAGACAGGTCTTGCAGGCGCAGACAACAGGGCCCCCCTCAGTTAGGTCCAGCTTGGGGTCCAGGGCATCCCAGCCCACCCCCCTTTGGGGGGGGGGGGTCAGAGCCATCTCTGCCTCCCAGCCATCTCTCCAGCCCGCTTCCAGCACTCTGCCTTCAGCGACCCCACCCACAGCCTTTGTTCAGTTTCCCGGGCCCCGGAGTCACCTGGCCTCCAACCCCTTCCTGGGTTCTCATGTTACCAGCTCAGGTATGTTCCCTCGGGCACACTCCCCTCCCCCGATGCAGACCATCCTAGCCACACTCACCTGTCAGCATTCACACACCCCAGCAAGAACAGTCCCAGTTCGTCACACCTGGTCTCCCTTTTTGCACATGATAAACAGAAGGTATAATCTTCCACTTACAATTATATGCTGGGGCACAAACAATGTAATTTGGAAGCCAGTCTACAGGCTATAGAAACAGGGAGTTGGGTGAAAAATGCATCAGCTGTGCCCACAATTGTGGGCACAAGGCTGAAAATGCATAAAGGCCATCTTGACACTTAATCCCCCCCCCCCCACACACAAAAACAGGCCTTGGTATTTTAAATCAATTGACTATTTGCAGTAAATTAAACATAGCTTTCCTTACCATCCAGGTAGAACTGCACTTTACAGCTTTGACTCTTAAGAAATCAACACACAAGGAATGTCAAATCAACAAGAGATCCTCATAGTCCCATAGTGAATTTGGACAGTTCTATAGAATTGGAGGCTAGGTCAAGATACCAGATTTGTATTTTCTTTTACACAGCCCATACCACTATCTATCCTCCAGAAGAGAAGTCACAGTCCACAGTCCAGCAAATAAATATCCTAGTAGGACAACGCATCCACCTTCATGTATACAACTCAACCAACAGTTCTACTTCCTTATTTAGATAGACTGCTCCCTATAGTCTGTATTTGCACTTCCTTCTACTAAAAACGTAATGTGGGCCAGAAAAACTAAAGTTCCTCACATGCCTCCATTCAAAAACCATCACAGTAGCAAACAAGGCTGACTCATGAAGAATGAGAGTAAAGTCAGCAGATTCCATATCAAGGTCATGACAAAGCCTTAAAGCTTAAGGGCTGTCTATTTTTGGTGCATTTCCATTAGTCACTCCTTGCTCATGAGATATTCAGCATTGGTATGGACAAAGACAGCCATGTTACAGAAAAGCCAGTCTCCTGTCTTAACTGGAAAGCATCCTGACAATCTGAGCTAAGTGACCTGGGAATTACACACACAAATCATTAACAGCAGGATTTCTGCACACAACTCCCCACTCTGAAATACCTGTCATGTGCTTTTATTCCCTCATACATCTCCTTTAGGAGTCCCAGAAGTTCTTTTCAGAGTGAGTCATACACTAAATATTTCACACAACATGGACCTTTTCCATACTCCCAGTGGTTTTCAATCATCTACTTTACTGCAAACATTTCGTTGGCAGTACCATGTCCTTCTCTGAACTCTGTCTCTGTCCTTGTATCCTGTTAACAAAAACTGTGCAAACCCTGAGCAGTCAGATTATGTCTCTTTGCCTTTTGTGGAGTGGAATTAGTGTTGCCAGTGTCTAACCCCAAGATGCAGTACTTTCCCAACTTGAATGCCCCATTTCATATCCCGTCATTTCTTGATGCTGTAGTACTGGGGTTATTTTTTTCCCCCCTCAAGGCCTGAAGTTTCAACATCAATCTTAAAGTCTCAAAGCTGCCTCAATACAGAGATGTGTGTATACAGACACACAGATACTTTGTTTGCTTCAACTGTCAGGGCAAGGGAACATAAGGGATACTGCCACTCCTTTATCCTAAGTGTAAGTATAGAAGTGTTATCAACGCTTATGTAGCAATTGCTCTAAAACTTAAGAGAAAAGTAAGTGTTCTCTGACAGAAGAGAGTATGGTTGTTATTGTAACCCTTAGTTACACCCTAACTACATTAGCAGAAATTAAAATGTAGGGTTTCTTAAACGATGCTAATAGCAAACCACTAAATGTTACAAGTTCACTACACTGCACAATATGAATGTTCTTCCTGTCTGTACATACAATGACAACTTGGCAGTCATTGTGAAAGTTTGCATCACATTTAAGTGTCAAAACATAGCTATTTTAGGTCAAAACCGCCTAGATTTAGCACTGCAATTCTGGAGGGTTTTTTAAAAAACAAAAAGCAAAGGTACATAGACCTAATAATGTTTTATATGTACATAGTGCCTTTCGTCCTCAGAAATCCCAATGTGTTTCACAAACTACCACCAACACCCTTTCCTCACTCTCCCACCCCCACAACTGCAACCATCTCTAGGATACGGGATGGCAATGAACCAATGAATGCACTATGAGTAGGAACGTTGGAGCAAGAGCTTCTTCAGATGAAGAGTGCCAGAAGATACCAAGCCTATGTAAATCAGATAGGACCTCAATTTTTGAGGTCTCATCTGAAATACATACACTAACCTGTCGAGTACTGTGTTTAATCCCCCCATCACAGATGAAGCATAGAGTACGACACTTGATCTTAAATTAAAAAAAAAAAAAATCCTCTCTCAGTTACATGCCTGGGAAAAGCTGTCTAGCTACTAAGCATCAATTCTCACATTTCTATAATTTAAAAAAGATAACCAAATACTTTTTACAAAATAGAAAATTTGCTCTCTGGCTGAGATTATAAAATCCAAATTACTGCCCAAGGATCATTTTTATGACCATGTATATCCTGAAAATAGGGATTAATGAAGGTTAGACTGACAGTGTCAGTCATAGGAGCATGGAAGACACCATGATAATTAACTGTATTTTGCTTTTAGGTAAAAAAATCTTAGTAGGACTAACTCAGAGAAGCATTTGGCCATTTGACAACATAAATAGAAAATGAATTCTTAAAGTATCCATGTTAGCAATGTGGCATACATGTTGTTTCTATACCAATTACCAGACAGGACAGTATATATCGTAGTAACCAAACTTAATACCTGCTCTGTAGTTCACTGCCACATAATGAGTCTTTACATGAAATGTCTCTTGTCTTACTTGAGTCTCCTTTCGATGAGTTACTCTCATCCTAAAAAACAGAAATCAAATTCTCATTAGCTCGGTTTCTGATTACAATAGTTTCATTTAGAAATAGTTTCCTTTCATTTCGTAAATGACTATTAAACTGCTTACATTTCTTGAGGGAGAGAAAGGAAAAGGTGTAATGAACCAAATACTACCTCTGATCAGTTTTAATTAAAACCACTGGAACTCAGCTAATAATTTTCAGGTAATAAACTGGAAAGAATTTCTGGGAGTTGTACATCCAAGGGCCTGTGCAGAGGATGGTAGTCACTCATGCTCACTATAACACACAGGGTTGAGTGCTAGGAAGCATGCTGGTGGCAGCACTGCATTTGTATCTTGCAGAAGGGGTATGTGGGGCTCAGGAGAAGGGTATGTCTTTAGTTTAACAGACTTTAAGGTAACTGTGATGTATTTACTAGGGTGACCAGATGTCCCGATTTTATAGGAACAGTCCTGATAATTGGGATTTTTTTTTTTAAATATGGGCTCCTATTACCCCCCACCCCCGTCCCGATTTTTCACACTTGCTATCTGATCACCCTAGTATTTACTGACTCTGCAGAGATAGTCTTAAAAAGTAACTACTTAGGATTCTTCATCTTCCAAGAGCTTAACAAACATTAAAGAATTAGTCCCCTGTGCAAAAGGTAAGTAGCATAATACCCACTGAAAGTCAGTAGAGCAACCAAGACTAGAAGGTAGGAATCCCTTTGTGATGGGTCCCCCGCCCCCCTGGGGTGCCACTTAGAACTGGGGTACCACTGGCCCGCCTGACCCACCAGCCTGGGTTCCCTCTCCGCTGTATTGTTGGGCAGCCTGCCAAGCCCTTCCTCAGGCGTCAGACTGAACTTTACCAGCACACGTACAGGTAGGGACAGACCCAGTTGCAGCTTCA
Organism: Trachemys scripta elegans; assembly: GCF_013100865.1. Taxonomy (NCBI): domain Eukaryota; kingdom Metazoa; phylum Chordata; order Testudines; family Emydidae; genus Trachemys; species Trachemys scripta. Next base: position 101,541,285 of record NC_048305.1, on the reverse strand, counting down.
CACAGATGCTGAGATCAGCTCTGCAGGGGAAGGCTCAGCTAAGGAACTACCCAGTACTCAAGTGCACCCCACCCCCCTCTAGAGGGTAAATCCAAGATGATACCATCTTGCGCTGCACAGAGATTCGTACAGTGTAAGCTCATGAAATTCGCCCCCTCCCTCAACGTGGAGAGGAATATACACAGCTTTTGGCCCCACACTTATGTTTTCCACCCACTGGTCTTAGACAAAACAAAACAAGTTTATTAACTACAAAAGATAGATTTTAAGTGATTATAAGGGAAAGCAAACAGATCAAAGCAGATTACCTAGAAAATAAAACAAACACGCAATCTAAGCTTAATATACTAAAGAAATTGGAGATGTGTAGCAAATTCTCACCCTAAACGTTGTTTTAGGCAGATTGCAGAGCATCTTGAAGGCAAGCTGCACTTGCTTGCAACTTAAAAACTCCAGTTATTCCTTTCACAGGACAGACAGCCGTCTAGCCTGCATTCAGCCCTTCTCCCCCAGCTCAGTCTTTTTGTTTCCTAGGTGTTTACAGCAGTCATCTTGGGCGGGGAGCCAGTGAAGAAGGAACCACGATGATGTCACTTCCCTGCCTTAAACAGTTTTTAACATATGGTGGGAACCCTTTGTCTCCCAGTTTGATTCCCGTGCCGGGTCAGTGGAAAAACACCAGTATTATCATGGAGTCCAGTACCAGGTGACTTGGTCACATGTGCCTGTAGGGCCCCACAGCTATGACTCAGAGGTTGTTTGCAGTGTCCCCAGGAAGGCTCCCCTGGCGGGAGATTAGCATCCTCTAAAACCTATTGTTCTCCCTAATGGTCCTTCCCAACCAGCCATCTAGACTGATTGCATTCCGCCTAATGGGCATTCCCCAGGTGTAAACATTTGTAATAGATGCATAAACAATATTCCTAACTTCAGATACAAAAATGATACATGCCTACAAATAGGATAATCTTATCCAGTAAATCATAACTTTTTCAATGATACATCACATGACCTTGTATAAAATACATCACAGTTATGCCATAATCATATCATAACAATATCTTTATGAAGAATATGGGGGCGTAGTTCACACCCTTCCCTTGCTTATCCACACCTACTGTGCAAGAATAGAATAAAGGACTGTACAGAGTCGAAGCTAGAAGATGTTTTCAGCAGAAGGCAACTGCTGCAAGGATTAGTGAACAAATTACCTTTCACGTATGCCGTTAATATAATCAATTGGTTGAGAACACAAAACTGGGAAACAGGACAATGAATATAAAGGAAAAGAGAAATAAAATGGAGAGCAAGCTGAAAGGCCTAGGACTGTGGAAAGGCTAACGCTATTTATCATGGAGACATAGAAGGTAATGAGGGTGCATGTGTAAACAGGAAATCTGACTCTGCCCTCAGCAGGCACACTCTACAAAGCACCGAGCAGAAGGAATCAGGTGCAGTGATAAACCCTGAAATGTTTGCCAGAAGCAAATTAAATTTTGGAAGGCATAAGAAGATGCATCAAATGTAAACAGGAAGATGCTGTCCATAGAGCTGTCTGAATAACTGAGTTTTCGGTTTGCTAGCAGGTCCAAAAAAGAAAAAGAAATCAAATAAATATTCATAGGAGCAGGGACTGGAACACCCAGGTGAGCGCTGTAACCACTAGGATTATAGTTTAGAGTTGTTCTCACTCTCTCTGGCCCAACGGATACTCTATGTGGAACAGCTTCAACAGGAGATGACGGAGAGCCCCACCCAGAGTACTTTATAGCCTGGTGATTAGGGCATTCACCTGGAAGGTGGGAGACCTGAGTCCTTCTTCCAGAGTGGGGATTTGAACCAGTCTCTCTCAAGTGCCAGGTGGGTGCTCTAACCACTGAACTACTCTGTATAAGTGGGGCATGACCATTGCCTCCTCTTCCGTTTTGTGAATGGTACCTACGTCTCCTGGTGAAGCCAGCCCTTCCCTCCCCTCTGCCCCCCCCCCCCAAATCTAAATATTTCATTTCAATTAAGGCAAAATAGTTCATTTCAACACTTCCTGTTTTTTTTCTTGTTCTCAACTGAAACAATTTGCCAAAAATCAACAAATCCACAAAACGTTTTGGGCCACCCAAAGCTACATGTTTTGGCGAAAGAGCTTCAGATTAAATATTTCGCCCAGCTCTAGTTTTCCCACAAGTTATAATTAGAGCTGTAGTAGCCCCCTTTAGAATATTCTCCAGAGTTTTGGTCACAGTATTTTAAGAAGGCACTACAGATATAAAAACTAGCAAAACACAGTTGGCTGATGTTGCACTTGATCTCAAGGTCTGTGGTTATTTGGAAAGGTTAGAGACATTAGGCCCTTGCTCTCTGGAATAACAGGAATTAGAGACCCTTCCGTAGTATAACAAATTTAGACAGGAGTGGAGACCTGAGCCAAGATCTCAGTTTCTTGTATGCTAATTTGCTTGCTGTATTATTACCTCCCCTCCTCATCTGCCTCACCTACCTGTTGCCTTCTATCACAACCTAGATTTTGAGATCTCTAGGATAAGAAGTGTCTTTCTACCGGGTGTTATAGAGCACCCTGAATTATGGTCAACACAAATTAATAATACATAATAAATGTCAAAGCAATTCTCTGCTTATTTAAGTGAAGAAAGGTGATGTGAACATGAACAAAAGAGAATAAGAAGCAGAGCTTTTATCTGAAAGCCAGTCGGTTATAAGTGTACCAAAAATAAAAGATCCCATCCTGCCTGATGTCCTGCCTTCCTGTTTCTTCCCAATGGGTCTCACTCCCACCTGCCCTCCTAAATGGGATAGTCTTTTGGGGCAGGGACAGGGGGTCACAGAGACTTGCCTTACCATTGTTCAACACAGCCTATACTAGCCCATCCAATCACCTGCAGAACTGGCCATGTCTGCTCAAGCCAACACAGCACATCCTGTCAAGTCTGGGTGAGCGTGAGGGAGAAATGGTTCAATATGGCGGTAAGAGACAGGAAGCCCCTTATGCAGAGACAGCTCAGGAGTGGCATGAGGCTTTATTTTTGTGTTCTCAAATGATGACTTTTCAAGACAGGGCCAGTGGAAAAGGGGGGCTTGGAGGAAAAGACTCACATTTCCCCATTTGCAGTTCCTCTTTAATAGTTAAAAGCCATTTATGGCTTCATGGGAAGACAATGTAGCTGGTCATCAGGGTGTTTTAGCAAACTAGTAAATCCTTTTATCTTAGAGTCATGGTCTGGTATTCAGGAGAAGCAGTCAAGGACTATTGGAGCTGGTTTAGGCTGTGCAAACTTTCATTACACATAGGTGCTAGACCATCATAAAATTCAATTTGCCATCCTAAATTCATTGGAACATCAGAAGAGACTGACCTGAGCTGTACCTGCTTTTGAGTGCTTAGAACACAGAAAAATGTTACAAACATCTTGTATTTAACGGGCCTCAGTGCAGCTCACACAAGGTCATGAAGTTCATGTACAGTTTAGGGAAGGTACAGCGTGTGCACTTACATTTAGTCAAATAGACTTAACACGCACAGAAAAAAAGTCTCTCTAATAGCTTTGAAAAATAGCCAAGGGTGGACAGAAAAAATCAGATTAGGAGACTAGGTTCTCATACCTGAATATGAATGGGTGGGCACAAACATATGAATTATATGAATTTTAGTTACTGTCTATACTGTAAATCTGGGGATTCAGACCGAATATCTTTCATTTGACAAGAATTTCAGTCTGTGCGTACACCTAGTTTTGTAAATAAATTTGTAGATTCATAATTTGAAAAGTCAAATTTTTGTCCTCCCTCCAAAACAGAAGTTGCAGGAGCTCATGGATGTCATTTTAGGCTAATCAGTAACAATTCATTCTCATCCCTTCATGTAAAGAAGTCATATATAGCACCAGAGGGTCCTGTGGCACCTTTAAGACTAACAGAATTATTGGAGCATAAGCTTTCGTGGGTGAATGCCCACTTCNTCGCACTCCAAGTTCCATGCAGCCTCTCTGGGTATGTCTACACTGCCAGTTGACCTGTGTCTAGTGGCTTCGAGCCGGGGGCTCAGCGCCTGCTGGCTCTGGATTGCGAGGCTCAGACCCTTAGCCCAAGTCAACAGGCATGGGCCAGCCATGGGTGTTTAATTGTAGTATAGATATACCCTCTGAGAGCGATACTTGTTCAGTGACGTGTATCCTTAGCGCCCTCTACCAGCTGTGTGTTATATTGTACCTGCTCTGACTTTAGACAGTTGGATTTTCCTATTTACTGAAAGGTACAGTTTGACACTAATGGTGCTATATATATCAGAGGGGTAGCCGTGTTAGTCTGAATCTGTAAAAAGCAACAGAGGGTCCTGTGGCACCTTTAAGACTAACAGAATTATTGGAGCATAAGCTTTCGTGGGTGAATGCCCACTTCGTCCGATGCATCTGATGAAGTGGGCATTCACCCACGAAAGCTTATGCTCCAATAATTCTGTTAGTCTTAAAGGTGCCACAGGACCCTCTGTTGCTTTTTACAGATTCAGACTAACACGGCTACCCCTCTGATATATATAGCACCATTAGTGTCAAACTGTACCTTTCAGTAAATAGGAAAATCCAACTGTCTAAAGTCAGAGCAGGTACAATATAACACACAGCTGGTAGAGGGCGCTAAGGATACACGTCACTGAACAAGTATCGCTCTCAGAGGGTATATCTATACTACAATTAAACACCCATGGCTGGCCCATGCCTGTTGACTTGGGCTAAGGGTCTGAGCCTCGCAATCCAGAGCCAGCAGGCGCTGAGCCCCCGGCTCGAAGCCACTAGACACAGGTCAACTGGCAGTGTAGACATACCCAGAGAGGCTGCATGGAACTTGGAGTGCGAAGCTGGGGAAGCATGAAACGAGACATGAATTTTAGCGTGGGAAAAGGAGACAAGGGAGAGTTAAACAGGAAGTATGGCAGAACATAGTGATGAGGCTGGGTTGGGGGTAGAGATGAGGGAAAGTATAAAAGCAGAGTGGAGCTATGGAGAGCTTTGACAACATGTGGATCTTAGCAGATACATTTTGGATGCACTAAAAGAGGAAGAGAAGAGGGGAAGGCCAATGAGGAAGAGGTTACAGTAACCTAGGCAGGAAATTACTAGAGCATGGACTATCATCTTGGCAGTGGGTGTGAAAAGAGGAGACTAATTTTGGAAGTATTGTAAAAAAGGAAATGACAAGTTTTGGCAATGATTTGGCCATGATGGAAGAATCAAAGACTAATCAAAAATGACACTAGGCATGAGAGCCTGTAATACAGGAAAAATGGTGGTGGCATGAGACAACGGGGCGTAGGGGAACAGCCAAGACTGGGTTCACTATCGTGAATCATAGGTAGCCGCAAGATGCAGAATTGGAAGTAACAATAAGAAGCACAGAAGTAGATTTATGGATAACTACTACTGTAAAGATAGTTATGGATGAGATGACCCAGAGAGAGTGGGAGGACAGAGCTGGATGGAGTCCCAGAATGGAGTCCCAGGAACTCTGACGAAGAGGGAGAGGAGGAGAAGATAGAGCCATAGACTATAGAGCTAGTTAGAAAGGAAGGAGAAAAACCAAGACACAGTACATTGAATTGGAAGACCAGGGACAAGGAGGCGTTATCAGTCCTTTCAAAGGTGAAGAGAGAGCTAAAGCCATTAGATCTTGCCAAGATATTATCATGGGTTTCTTTTGCAAGAGTGATTTTGCCACTTGACTCTACAGAAAGCTAGTCTACAAGGTGTCAAAGAGAGTTGGTAGGAAGGAATTGTCCATATGATCAAGAGAGGAGGGAAAGTATAATACAGTAGTTGGGATTCAGTAAGATTTTCATGATGGGAGAAAAACAAGGGAATGTTTAATATGAAGAGAACGTAGAGGATAAAGATGAGGGAAGGAAGGAGGCTTGGTCTCATGTCCAGTGACAAAAAAGTGTGACAGCACCAACATCTCAAATCAACCTTTGAACAAAACTGATCTATCCATACTCGCAGTGAAACCTGAGTACAGGTATAATTGCTATTTGTGCCAGAGTGCTGAAGATGTAGGAGTTTGTATTTGTGAAGTTCTCAGTAAAGAATGGTTTAAGATACTCAGTGCTGCAGTAAGGTGGTATGGCATATATCATGCTTTGCTCACCCTCAGCTATGTTGCATGCACAGGTGGAGCGACAAGAGAAGTCTGTGCTTTGGAGATAAGAGATCTCGTGAAGGGAAATTTCTCTAACAGTATTCACCCCATACAATGGTAGAGCTTCAAGAGGGGAATTATCGGACTAAATGGAACATCACAAAAGCGTTTAACAGATTGTCATACTGTTTAACTTGTCAACAGAGCACAAAGGACATAGATGAACTTGAGCAACTTGAAACTTCAGGAAATAGGTTCAGACTAAAGAGATTTCTGGCTACATAGATTTGAGGTTTTTTAAGCACAGTTCTACTCTGAAGAGTGTTATGAAAAAAAGAAGAAGAGATGCCTTCTTGTCTTTGGATAGGGTAGCACAACAAGTCAGGAGACCAGTTTCTATTCCCAGCTGTGCCACTGACCTACTGGGTGACCTTGACAAGTCACTTCACCGTTCTGCACCTCAGTTTCCCCATCTCTAACACTAGCTCTCTTTCGTAAACCCTTTAAGTTCCATGGATGAAAACATTTAAGTATTATCACTACTGTGTAGATCTGCTCCAATTTGAGTTTTACTAGTGTTTTTACTCTCATTACCTCTGACTAGCCAATACAGCTATAGGAGAGTGACTTGGATTCCAGTCTAGCTTACAGATCAGCAGCACTGTTAATTGCATTTCAGCTACAGAATTATTGTTGGGGGACCATGAGGCAGAATGAACACATACTGACTTTCAGATTCCAGGTTGAGTTAGGCAATTATAATAAAATCTTTTTACTTGTAAATTGATTTGACCTGGAGTCACCAAGACACAAAAACGGAATCTCATTATGCCAATTTTACAAAATCATTTTCAGAGCAGAATTGCTTTTATGGCTGTAGAAGCTTAACTTTAAAAAAAATCTTGGCCTATGTTTCTAGGACTCCGACACACTAGAGTATGGGTTCACTTATCTGACTACAAATGCCCTTAAGTTCTAACTGAGAGAAGAATGAAATTCACTGATCTAGGGCATAAACTTCTTATTTACGTAAAGAACACTCTTCCTCCACCATTCAGAGAAGGTCAGGTAATGAAGAAAAAAATTACATGCATCTGAGGAATAAAGATACCTGTACAAAACAGCTGAATACAGTATCCCCGGCTGGGTGACGTTTAGGCACCTGGGAATTAAGCTTTCTGAAGTCACATAACACATTTCTATTAAGTTTATTTTAAATTGGAGCAGGAGAGAGAAATGTAAAGATTAACACAATGTCACTATCCCTTGACGCTCTGTGAGGGAGTTACCCACAACCCCGTCCATAAAGGCTGCATAGTGCTTGCCATACTGTCCATGACTTACACAGAAAAGAAACCTTTTATTACACAAAACCTATAGGAGGCACAATTTTTTTCCTAAAATATTTTGTGGCAAATAATGTTTTTTAGCTTGTAAACATAAAACTTACAAATGTTAGCCTTTGCCTAGCACTGTGTGTCCTTAAAATGTTTTTCACTCGTTTATGGATCTCTTCTCCATTTGCTGGTGTAGACCAACCAGAATTAAATCTATAAGAGAGAGGGGGAAATAGAAGAAATATTCTTAGTTTAAAGAGGGCCAACACTTTTTGCTGTGAAGTTTTTTTTTAAATTAAGAAACACAAATTATTACTTTCTATTTGGAATGTATAGAAGGTTAAAGTTCAATCCTCTCTTTCTCCTCTGGGATAGAGCTAAAGCAGTGATACTCAGACCTTGGTGGTATTCAGGAGCCAAATTAACAATCAACATTACCCAAAAGAGCCACAGTAGTGTGAATTTATTGTTTCATTTACTATATATTCATATTTAAGCAGTACAACAGGGGAAATACTTAGCATATATATATATACACACACACACACACATATATATATATTAGTATTCTCACAAAAAATGACTGACCAAAGTATTATTATTTTATCAACTACAATTGGTTAATAACATAAACCATCCTGATAAACCAAATAACATAAAAGCATCCTGATTGGTTAATAACTTAGATTGGTTAATAATTAAATCACACAGCATTTTAATATCGTGTGCAGCAATGAACCTCAGTCTGAGTATCATTGAGCTAAAGAAACCTTTCGAAGGTGTGCATTGGTAAAAGATAGCCACAATTTCAATGATGTGCAAGCGTTGTCCATATTATCTGTGCACTGATTTGTAACTGTAAAGTTTGTGTGTCATATCTGTACTATTGCTATGGTATAGAAAAGCTAAACAATCATTTCATCCCCAGCAATGAAGTCCCATTTTCTCTTCTTACATGAAGAATTAGATTCATTAAATTCCCTCCACCAAAATGAATCAACAGAACAAACCCCAAACCACCAAAAAATCCCTGAAAGTCACAAAACAGTTTTATGAAACTGCAAATTCAGTTTCCATCTTACAAGACGTAGCAAAGTTTTAAGTCTTAATTTTTTTTTAAAAGACGCCCATATCAAAGAAGAAACTCCATCTGTTAATGCAAAACAAACGGATGGATTTTATTCTTTCATGACATGCACCCTGTTTATTTCATTTTACTTGAAAAAGTAATTTAAAAAGATTTCAGTTTTACCTTTGCCCATGCATTTAACTTTTCAGAATAGGAGTTAATCTTAAATAGTTATTTTTCTCCACTAAGATTTTGGGATCAGCTCTTTTTACACGCGTTCTTCATTGCTGACCTACACTTTTGCTGTCTCTCTCACACACCCCTCGCCAAACTCTTTACTATGTTAGAATATTATTATTCAGGTTGCAAAGTCCAGCACTCAGAAGTTAGGAGGTGCCAGAATTAAGGTTGCCTGTGCAACCTTAATTCAGCCCCCTTACATCTACGCATTACGATACAGTCTTTCATTAGATGATCAAGTACAATTTTTTCCCACAAGACCTCTGCCTCAATCAGTGCAGTGGATTTCTTCTGAAGATAAAACAGGGCTGTGTAGTGAAGGAGGCTGTTATCTGTACAACGCCTGTCTCATTTGTTGCAGAATTTGGAAGAGTGCAGAATGAGGCCAAGGACCGCAGGAAGAGAAAGGCTGGTCTTCTGGTTAAGGAGTTGAATGCTGCCTGGAGGATGGGTTTCTATTCCTCCTGCTGCCACAGTGTTTCTATGTGATGCTGAGGAAGTCACTAAACAATATGTGATCATGCAATTAAAGACTATGACAATGCATATGCACAAGGGAGATGAATTAAGGTTGCACAGAGAATTTTAATTCTGCCATTACATAACTTTAGAGTGTTTGACTTTGCAACCTTAAAAATGTTCTTTTAACAGTTTTTCTGTGTGTAATTTCCTAGATTTTTAAAATAGCCAACTGAAAAAACAGGATTTCTACCATGTTGCATCATATTAGCAGGGATGGAACTTTTAGATCCACTACACTGTCCTCTGCTACTTGAACTAATGGAGTAACTGATAGCAATAGTTGGTTGTCAACCTCTGTGAGGACCAGCAGTAGAGTGGTATGGGACCTTTGCCAGCAGGTTTCACAGATCTCTCCCCCCAAGCCCTGTCACCTTGCCCAGCTAGTTCCACTTCCCCCTTTCCAGCTCCACACCTGATGTCTCTCTCTGCTCCCCACACAGTAGCTCCCAGTCTCTCCTCTCAGGCGCCTCATCCCATCAGTCTCCCCCACGCCTCCTCCCCCGTTACTTTCCCCAGTATCCACCTACACTGGTTCCTAGCTCCAGTCTCTTTGTCCAGCAAGTCCCAGTTTAAGAAGTCTCTACTGAACATGTGTGAACTGCAATTTTTCAATGGCTTACAATTTGGCCAAATTTGGGGAGATTTTAATGTGGACAACACAGGGCCATACTCTGAGAAATTTCAAGTCCCTGCTCAAAAGCACGGAGATGCTAGAGCAGTTTAAAGAAAAGAGAACTCGAATTCTTAAACATGGACAAAATGTACCTTTCACTAGCCTCTTTCTCAGAACTCAGGGAATCATTTTGGCTGAAATTTTCAAAACCAAAATCAGCCTGAGGCAGACACCCAGCATGGAAAATTTCAGCCCAAACAGTTGAAGTCTGGTAAAATTATAAACTACTGAAAATAGGGTCTTATGGGACATGTTGGGCAACCTTAATAATAGGCCGGGCTACCACCCCAGCCTAGAATTATTATTGATTGCTTAGGCACAGTTGCTAGATAAAAGGTGGGAGGGAAGGCTGTTTTTTGCTGACCAAGAGTTTGCAAAGAAGGAAGGCTAAACTGATGATGATTAAATATGTTTATAAAAAACCCAAAGGTATTGCCAGGGCAGGTGGAGCTTGTCACCCTTGGTAGGCAGCTCAACTAGGAGAAGGGAAACTCCAATTTCAAACCAAAAGGTCGCAGGTTTGGATAGCTGACCTATAAAGCTCACCCAGCAGACATGCTCATGTGAACTGACGTCTATGTCAAGTTCCCCAGAGAGCTAAGATGTTCCCTGCAAGCTATGTACAGCAGCCTTGTTTGACTACTGTAACTAGGAAAAGGTCGCTAAAAGAAGTTAAAGAAGCAAGTGAATACGCAGACGTGCAAGTTGGAATGTAGAACATTCTCTGGAGGAAGTCTGGAACTATGCGAGGTCTGAAAATGAGGCGAATAGTAAACATGACACGTATACAAAAGATCATAGGGAAAGCTGTAGAGCCAAGATGCTGGTGGAGGGTTACAAAAATCTATTACTCGGGGAATTAAACTTCCTGAAATAGTGTTGTAAATTGTTCCAGATGAAACCATGCACAGGCATATGATGGAGATTACCAGAAGGTTGGACTGACTAATGGATGTTAAATTGTGTTGGGAAGATGTCACTATCCGTATAATAAGTTGACGTGCACCACAGTTAGGAGAGTTCTCATAGACTTTAAGGTCAGAAGGGACCATTATGATCATCTAGTCTCACCTCCTGCACAACGCAGGCCACAGAATCTCACCCACCCACCCACGCCTGTAACAAACCCCTAACCTATGCCTGAGTTATTGAAGTCCTCAAATCGTGGTTTAAAGACCTCAAGATGCAGAGAATCCTGAGAGGATCAAAAGAGAAGTTTTTCGATGAGTTGCTGTGCCTTATTGGAAACATACCATCCAATGAGAAGACATTTATTGGAACAGATCTAAAATGCACACATTTGAACTGACAAGGCTGGATATGAAGCAGGCCATAAGGCACTGGAACCATAAACACATTTTCCATGAGGGGGGAAAGGTTCTACAGACTTGTCTGGCATTGGAATTGGTGACTGCACTTGCAGAAGAGGGAAAGCCATCTCATAACTTGTGCCAGTGGAGGACAAGTCCCAAATTGATTTCTTAGATAGATCACAAATAATTAATTGTAAGGTAATTTACCCAGAGAGCGCACTGTGAAACAGCACAGACTTCTCCTTATGGACTCCAGAATGCAGAAACGTCTGAGCCCCTGGGCACCAGTGAGGCCTAAGTGATGGCAACTTAAAGATGGGAATGAGAAAACCTTCAAACAAAGAGTAATGCACAGACTTCCTGACTATACACAGGGATGGGTGGAGGACAACTGATTCAAATGAAAGTAAACTGCTAGAAATGGCACATGAAGTGCTAGAAATGATGTAACCAACGCCAAAAAGGATATGAAGGGAGATTTGGGTGGTGGACTCCTCAAGTTAAAGAATCTGTTGGGGGTGAAAAATAGTAACCTTCAAAAAAAAAATATGCTGGTCAGTGGCTTGAGGAGAGATAAGATGGCATACATGGAGGCAAAAAAGCAGCCAAAACAAGTGTTGTGGGGGCTAAAAGTGTGGCCCGTGATGTGTTATATAACCGACTAGGAGGACATGAGGGAGAGAAGACCATCAAAAGACTTGCCAAGGCAAGAGAGAAAATGTTGAAAGACGTGAACAAGTTTGCTTACACTAGAAATGAATAAGGAATATTGCAAATAAATGGAGAATTAATTAGCAAAGTTTGGAGTGATTACTGTGAAAGAGGGATGAATGAGGAGAACCCAAAGGAGGAAATAAGAACATGCAAGCTGAACTGATGGATTGCATACAGAAGGAAGAGGCTACAGAGGCACTTAAGAAAATGAAAAAGGGGGAAGTACTTGGGCCAGATGACGTACTAGTGGGTGAAATGAAATCACTGGGAATGGAAAGTATTAAGTATCTTATATGTTTGTTTAATTATATTCTTAAGAAAGGGAAAATGCTGGATGAATGGCATGAAAGCTTTGTGGTGCCTATTTTTAAACATAAAGGAGATATTCCATTGTGTGCTAATTATCAACCAATTAAGCAGATATCACCTGCTGGGAAAGTATGGAAGAAGATTATTGAAAAGTATTTATGTGGAATGGTTGAAATTTGGAAGGATCAGGCTGGATTCATGCCAGGGAGGAGCACTATTGATGCCATATGTGCACTATGAATCCCCACGGAGAAGTTCAGAGAAAAAAGATGGCAGTTGAGTCTAGTCTTGGTGTATAATTATGTACCATAAGAAATAGTTCGGTATAGTGTGTAACAGAAGGGTTTCCCAGAAGGATACCCCGTCATATCCAGGATATGTATGACAGAGTGACTACCATAGACAAATTGAATGGGGCCACAGTAGAGATTTTCCAGTAAATGTTGGCCTATGTCACAGGTCAGTTTTGAGCCCCTTTATGTTTGTGGTTGTCATGGATGTGCTAAGTGAGAATATATGAAGGGAGGTGCCTTGGAATCTGCTGTTTGCTGATGGCTTAGTGATATATGTGAAAGATTGAGAGACTCTGCAAGCCAGCTTTGAACAATGGCAACATAGTTTTGAGTGGTTGGACTTCAAGTGAATGTTGGTAAGATCAAGGCTAGGATAATTGAAGGAGGAGGACTCACCAGAAAAGATGATATATGCAGAGAGCTTAGAAGAGTGAAAGTGATTAAATATCTAGGCTCAATGGCTCATGATAACACAAAAACCAGGGGTCACCCCATGAAATTAATAGGCAGCAGCTTTAAAACAAACAAAAGGAAGTAATTCTTCACACAATGCAGAGTCAACCTGGAGAACTCGTTGCCAGTGGATGTTGTGAAGGCTAAAACTACAACAGGGTTCAAAAAAGAATTAGATCAGTTCCTGGAGGATAGGTCGATCAATGGCTATTAGCCAAGATGGTCAGGGAGGCAACCCCATGCTCTGGGTGTCCCTAGCCTCTGACTGCCAAATGCTAGGAGTGGAAAACGGGATGGAACACTCTATGACTGCCTGTTCTGTTCATTCCCTCTGAAGCACCTGGCACTGGCCACTGTTGGAAGACAGGATAGTGGACTAGATGGATTATTGGTCTGACCCAGTATGGTCATTCTTAGGATGATGATTCCCCCCGAGTAATGCCTGGCACTACTCTAAAGCTCTGTGGTGGAGGTGGCAGCAGCTGACCTCAATAATGTTAAAAGGCAGAGTATCTAAAATTGTAATTCGATCCATCTTAAGATATGGAACAGAAAGTTGGCCAGCCACAATAAAGGAAATCAGTATGCTCTCCACCATAGAAATTAAGTCACTGAGATGGTCAAAGACAGAACAAGAAGCTATGGTCTCAAGTTACAGTGGGGGAGGCCTAGGTTGGATATTAGGAAAATCTATTTCACAAGGAGGGTGGTGAAGCACTGGAATGGGTTACCTAGTGGAATCTTCATCCTTAGAGGCTTTTAAGGCCTGGCTTGACAAAGCTTTGGCTGGGATGATTTAGTTGGTGTTGGTCCTGCTTTGAACAGAGGATTGGACTAGATGACCTCCTGAGGTCTCTTCCAACCCTAATAGTCTATGATTCTATGAAATGGTTGGACATTCTATGATAGGAAACAAAATGAGGTTGTAAGGGGCCTAATGTGGGTTTCTCCAAGTGAATACAAGTTGAGGGACGCTGGTCTACATTGGTATGGGCATATCAAGCAGAGATCAGACAGCTACATCAGTAGGATGGCTCTTTCATGGTTGTGCACAGAAGATGACCGAGGGGAAAGACTAAAGGCACTGCACATTGGCCTTTCTGAGGTCTATTGCTATCTGGTCAATCTGCACAACAGCCTCGTGTACGATCATGAGTTCTGGAAGAAGACTCAAAGTCATCGACCCCCAAAAGGGAAGTGGCAAGAAAGATGACAATGATAATCCAAAGGTTTCGATGTGATCTAAACTCTCATGCTTCAGAGAATAACCAACCTCTAACTGAGCAACTCCAAATATGGGCAGGTTATTCCATATGTGTTCTACTTCAAGATTCCTGTTCTTTCCTCCATTTTTCTGTATCCATTTTACCTGTTCTAAATTATTTGTTATTTGGTATGCCTCCATGTCTTCCCTGTAAACAGTCCCAATCTTTTCAGCCTATCCTCCTACAGAATATTTGCATGCATCTAATCATTTGTCATCCATTTTTGACCCCCCTCCTGTTTCTACTATCTCCCTTTGGAGAGAGAATGTGTAGAATTGACACAGTCATCCAGGTGAGGGTTATCACTGATTTATATATCAGCATATTTTCAGATTCCTTATATAGTTTAAGATTTTGTTTGCTGTTTAACCAGCACTGAGGAGATTTTTTTCCATTAAGCCAGACATAATGTCTTTTTCTGGAATGGTTACAGTTAATTTAAAACCTAGCAGTGTGGATGAACAGTTCAAATTATTCTTTTCTTCTCGAGGTAGAACCTAAAACCAAAACAAATCTTGTCAGAGGAACAGATTTTAAGTAACCATTCTTAGAAAAAGGCAGAGTGGTCTGTTGACTTTTCTTAATTGATCTGCCATCAGAGAAATTATGAGTGAGAGGGCTGGATTCTGCATTTTTGTCATGTAACTGAACTAGGTCTGAACATTACAAGGAATACACTATATTATTATCCAATAAATTGCTAGAAACCTGCAGCTCTGCTGAAATGCTCTGACAGAGAATGAACTAGAGCAGGTTAGAATGAAATAACGACCCCCCTCTCCCCCCCTCCCCCCAAAAAAAGAAGAGCAGGGTTAGTAATGTGATCTTCCAACTTCTGGTCACTAATTTCAAACCCTGGCACTGGGTAAATTGCTGCTGAACTTGTGCATGTAAAAAAATGTAGATTTGCAAGTAATTCAAGTGTGCCAGTTCCTATTTCCACAATGAAACATAGTCCATGAGAGCATGGTGCTTTGTCTCATGTATACAGCAATTTCAATTTGTCAGATTTGCTTGTGTTGTTTAATACTGGAAAGAGAGGTCAGATATGTGGCTGTAGTTTACAGTATTTGCTTTTTTGAAACAGGAAATAAAGCGGCTAAAGTTTGTTTGGAGGATTTCAAAGCACTGTTACTGATCTTATGTTTATAAATATCCATTAGGGGTCAGATGCTCTATCTAGGAAAATATAGAACCATATTTGCTATTTTAGTCACTCATATGAGATGTATCCATGTACCACAGCAGAAGACAAAGTATTTAGTGCAAAAGCTATATGCATTTCTTCAGTGGCATTACTGAACAATCCACTAGTCTGCACTGTGGTATAAGAAATGTTTGTTGATCACATCAGCCCTGAACTTAATTTACAAAAATCAAAACCTTAAGTATGATTAAAAACAGTATCAGCTCCTTTTTAATTAGTTTTGCCAGTATCTTTACTGTCTAAATTTAGTAATAACTATAAAGCCTAATCCACATGTTAAGTCAATGTTAATATTTACACCAATCAAAAGTCATCCGAAAATAAAATGATGCCAGAAAATGTAACACCCATAATCTAAATTGAAACCATCTAATGATGTGATAACTCCTATTGGAGATATTTTATAAAATGGCTTTCAGAGCACAGCTTCTTAAATTATAAATAAAGGAATTTCAGTTGCCCCAAACCACTAATAATGCATTTTAAAAACCACTAGCTACTTATTTATGTGATTAAGGTGTCAGTATTCTATTGCAATGTTGGAGGAAGTCATTTCATTTCAATGGCTGTTTGCCCTGATAAACTTCTATAGCTGTATTCTGTCATACTTCCAATTTTCCTTGGGCCTTGCAGACATTCTGCAGTTACATCAGTTTAAATTGTTTATTGATTCCAATAGATTGTATAAACACTTTGGAAGTATAGCTCAGTGACCTAGAAAACGCCAGATCAGAGAAGTTCTCATCATTCATTTCAAAGATGCTATGTCAAGTACGATCTAAGGTACAAAACTATTTTCCCTTGGAATGTGACTAAAGACATTTATTTTCTTTTATGAGGTAAGGATTTTTTTTTCAAGTCATGCATACAGACAACATTTACCTTAGTGCAAAAAAAAGAATTAAGTCTGGATGTTATAACACAGATGAATACAATTCTCAGACATCCACTAGGATGGAACAGACTATTAGAAATTCAAATAGATGTGTATACTATTTAAACACCAGCTTACAACTCTAAACTTGTATAAAAAGTAGGTATTTTCAAATGTCAGACAGTCCAAACCTTCATTTGCACATAGCAAGAAACCCTACGCCATCTTGGATAGCAGAGTTAATGCAAAAGCTTACTGCAGAACGTTTGAATCAGGTATAACTCCTTCCCCACCAACAAACCTTCCAACTGTGTGTCTAAATGTGCGCAGGTGGCCTCCATGAAGAATTTTATCAACTTCAAAGCAGAAACGTCATGCTGAGAAGAAACTACATAGAAGGACAAACTATCACAGGACAGAAATCAATAACGTACTGTAGTAGCAGATTCACAATTGGAGAGCTCTAGTGCAAGACAGAAAAAGGAAGGGAAAAAAAAAAAAGAAATAACTCCTTAGCTAAATATAATCAGACAAGCAGCTAAAAGAATCTTTGAGAAACTACCCATGTAACATGAGAGATCATCCAGAAAAACCAAATGGATAGAACTTGGATACTTTGTATCTCTGCAGTACTCATGGTAACCAGAAGAAGTAACTTTATTCCCAGTTAAAGGATAGGAAGTGGCTACTTACCAAAAACAACCTGTTCTCGGCATATATTGCCGACACAGAGAGATGCTGTAAGCAGTGGTCTTACTGGCATAATTATGTCAGGAAGAGGTGTGATTTTTTTTTTTGCTGACCTGATTATGGCAGTAAAAGCCCGCCTGTAGATATAGCTATACCAGTAAAAGCTATATGGTTTATAGTATATAGCTTAGTTCAGTTTCCAATCACAAGAAACTATACTTGTATAAGCACCTTTATACTGATATCGCTGCTTCCAGACTATGTCGCTTTTGCTGCTTTAAGTGTGAAGGAATAGCTACCACCACCACATTTTTTTAAAGTGTAGACAAGTACTAAGAGTCGTACGATGGCAGTACATAATTGTTTTGAGCAGTACCTGGTGGGTGCACTCAATTCCTCTTGAGTGCTAAATTCTGTAGACAGGGAATGCATCATCCCTTCTAATGGTCCCTCAGTTCCTTTACACCCCCAGAAGCCCTGTACAGAGCTGGGCTCTGAAGCAGAAAAGAGGTAGCTCTATGAAGGCACACAGAGAACAAGAGCTCTTGCTGATAAATTTGTTAGTCTCCAAGGTGCCACAAGTACTCCTGTCCTTTTTGCAGATACAGACTAACACGGCTGCTACTCTGAAGCTTGCTGATAAGTAAACTCGTTTAATTTAAAGCATGAAGGCTAGCCAATCAGCTTCTAAGGAGGTGGGTCTTAAATAATGTCCTTTAATACCACCATTTGCTCTGGATGTGGTGTCAAGAAAATAGTGATTCGTAGGTGTGAACTGACCTCTAGGTAGCAGCCCTACAAATTTCACATAAGGGTACATTGCATGTATACACCATCAACTTTGCAATGCCCTTGTTGATCGAACCCTTAAGCATTCAGGCACATCTGGTATATATCAAAACTGGATGCATTTTCTTATCCATTGTGACAGTCTTTGAGCTCAGGTGGTTGATCTTCAAATTCTTCTCCAGAGACCATAAATTTTCTGACTTCTGAAATGGCTTAGTCCTGTTTAAGGAGAAGCCAGTGCTCTTGACATCCATGGTGTTCAACTTCACCTCCTCAGCATAATTATGAGCATTGTGAAAGAGACAGGCAGAGATATCAGTGATTGAGATGAAAAGTCAGATATAAATTGGTCTAGATTGGGGTAAAGTAGCCACTGGTCTTTGTGGAGTACGGTATAAGGTGACAGATCATCAAGGCCTGTAACTCAAACCCTCCTGGCCAAGTTAACTGTGACAAAATAGGAGATCTTCACTGAAAAGCAATGAAGAAAGCAAGACCCTAAAAGCTCAAACACCTTCCCATGAGTCTATTTAATACCAAGTTCAAGTCCCAAAGTTGAGTAGGTTCCTGAACAGGAGTGTACAAGTTTGTATGACTTTTAAAGACGTGTTTCACCGGGGAACAGACAAAGCCAGAGCACCTTGTCACAGGGCCAGGTTCAGGGCCAGCATAAGCAGTAATAGCAGATGGAAACTGCAGATGCTTACCTAAGAACAGCTTTGATAACAGAGACAGAAGAAAGTCTAAATCAATTGGAACTGGACAGGAAACCGGGTCACAGCCTCTACGGTGAGCAAACTTTTAAAAACAGTTATATTTACCAGCATTCTTCTGTCTAGTGGAGGTGGCTTTCTGGACTCCATTTTAAGATATCTCTATAACATGAGACAAAGGACCTTGAAGTCTGGATGCATTACCCTTCTGGGACAGGAGATCTTGACTCAGGGAGCGAGTGAATAAACAACCTTGGGACAAAACTAGAAGCCAAGAACCTGGGATGAAATCATAACTCCATTGAAGTCAAAGGCAAAACTTCCATAGACTTCAATGGAGCCAGGACACACATGATCAACTGGACCCATATTGGATTAACTAAGATCATCCAACTCTATGCTGCCAAAACTTTCCCAGTACTCTGGGAATGAGAGAAAACAGAAGAAAGGAGTAAAAAGAGACTCTCTTGGCAATGCAAAAGAAAGGAGTCCTACACATAGATCTTTGACTGTTCTCAAGCAAACCTGATTGTGGTTTGTTGTTCTGACTTGGAGAGGGATGAATCCATGTTACAGCGATCCCACCTGGCAGGAATCACACAAGCACCTGAGGGCAGGAGTGACCACTCATGATGCTCCACACCTTTCAGACTGAAATCAGCAGTTAGGAAGTTTTTACACGTGCCAGTTGCAGAATGGAAAGGATTACTTCAAACTGGATGCATGATTCTCAAAGCCCAATTTGTCTCTCAGCACACCAGAAATGACCAAGTATCATGCCTGTGCATTCTCTTCTCAGCTCCAACCAAAGAACTTCGATCTTTAGCTGGTGGAACCCATTTCAATGCTTGTAAAGGAATCCCAAACAAGGGGATGATTTCAGCTTGAGATTTTGCATCAGGCTTTATCATCTAGCAAGGCTTAGCTGCCAAATTACTTGTGCTTGGGGAGATGGGGGTTTTCATAGGAGAAAACCACCTGTATGTATGCACTATTGGAGCCTCTTCCAAAAGCAAGTTATGGACCAGTCTTACAATGTTTTTGGGCCCTTTTTGAGAGTCACAGCCTTTAGCGGAGGGGTAGTCAATAGGCAGACTGCAGGCCAAATCCGGACTGCCAGGTGCTTTTGAATGGACCCCAAAATTCTGTTTGTTTACTTAGTATTGTTATTTTTTTATTATTTTCTCTGGAGTCTGGACCTTGACTATACCTTGACACAGTTCTGAATCTCTGCTGGGGAGAGACCTGTGAAGTGAAACAGCAAGAATGTTGACCTGATTTTGAGCTGGACTGGCAAAGATGAGTACCATGCAAAAAAAAGCTAAAGGTTGTTTTCAAAGTGTTGTTCTCGCCTGTCTACTGCCTGTGAAAGACCCACACAAAAGAAAAGGGGGTAAAATTAAGGTCACTATGCCTAATCAATTACACACACAGAGTTATCAAATACACAAACAAGGAGAAAAAAGAGAAACATTAACACACAATACACACTAACCTCTCAGTTATAGCAGTGAGAACGCTGTAAAAGTGTCAGGCAGAGGGCGATGGTAAGGGGACACCAACTTAAACTCTAACGATGTTTTAAAAGCCAGCCCACATATGCCCCACTAAAACTATATTTCTACATATTTTTAAAGAAAACCCTAAAGTAAAGTTTCTATTTATAAAAAGAAGCTGTAATTGTATTAGATATAAATACAAACAAATATTGGGGTTGAAAAAAATCAGAAGTAAAAAGTTGAAAACACCTTCAGAATATTTTACCAATGCAATCACCACATTTAAGTTCTTGATGTTTAAGTCAGTCTTTGGAATATTAGCATTTTGCTCGAGAGATATAATAAACATTCAGAGCCAAAACTTGGACTGAGTTATACCAAATATTAGAAACATGCAATTGGAGAAGAGATTTTTATTGCCATGATATCGGGACCCATGTCAGTTGGGCTGTACTGATGCAGTTGAGAGAAGATTGACACCCTAAGTTTTGAACGTGTGATCCTTTGATGACAGCTCAAATGACTACATAAAGTAACAGGAAATCCACAGTCATTTTAGCCTGTATAACCCCAAACAGTCAACCTACGGTTATGCAAACATAACTGTTATTCAACTATTGCCAATTGTTCCAAAATTTCACAAACAAATGAAAACAAGCCTTTACCTTTCTCTAAGAGAAGAACGGTTGAGTACAGGACTTGAGGAATGTTTCTGCAATGAGGAGGGTGCTGAACGTATTAACGAACTAGTAGAACGAAATTGCCTACTAGCAGTACCCGACATCGGGTGCTCATCACAGCTGTCAGAAGAGCCATCTAAGTCTTTCCCATGATAAGACCTGATAATCTGTCAGAGAAAAAACAGCAGCAGAACTTCAAACAATATATTATAAGTGCCTAGGTTATGCCTGTGCATAAGCTAACAGGGAGCAGAGACGTACACTTTCCACTTTTTCTGTATGTAAAACAAAGTTTAAAAATTAGACTTGTCTGTATTAAGAAATACACATAAGACAATTATTTATAGAGATTTGCATATAACATAGGAGTGGGAATGGCAGCACCCCCCATATTAAGATTGCATTCCAGGCTAACCCCCTGTTTTCAGTCACTGATATCTTTTTGAAGTTTTCACCTTTCTGGCTGAAATTTTCCAGGATTGGTTCTGAACTGGGACTTTTTAGTCTCAGCAAAAGCTCTTCAGCCATATTGGATTATCAAACAAGATGGTGGTGGGGAGGGAGACAACATTTTCCCCATTATAAAAGAATTTTTTGCAATTTTTTTGGACCAGCTACAGAGCTGAAAAAAATTAAAGGCAAAAATCTGAAACAGCCCTCACTGAAGAAAGTGCCTTGCAGGTTTCTAGTGAAAAGAGACTTTGGAGATTTCCACTGGAAGTGTTCTCTATTTGCCCAAGTTATGACCCTTTAAAAAACTGACTACTACACCCATACAGTGTATTTTGCATGGGTTTTCTCTCTAAGCTTGTAAAGTGCTAAGGAAAGTTACACCTTGCACGCTTGAGTGATGGGGTTTGCTGCTAATGAAAAATGTGCAAGCAGTGCAAAGGGCTTAGAAAGGTTGCTATATTCCTTAAGTTTCACAGAAAGGTGCCCCACTGTGATGAACCTTTTTTAGTATCCCACCATCTTGATCCAGCATCTCACTCCCTGCTGGTCCCATCAACTAGGGCCAAATTCTTGATCTCCAGATACTGCTCCAGCCCCATAAGGGAGATCTTTGGACACTGTAGAGATGTCAGAAAAGGCTCCATGACAAAGATGTGGGGCAGGATAAGGATGCACGTTTTCCAGCTTAGGGGAACAGGCCACGGCTCATCTTGTTTGCCATGCCCACTTATGCAGAAATAGCATTTCTAGATCAAGATTCAATCTGTTCCCATATATTCCTACAAAAAGAGTCATCATAGCCTTATTCAAATGTAACCTTGACTAAAGCTTCACACCATTTGCCCTTTAAAGCTTCCTGTACCCTGTGGGAGAAAGGAATTGGATTTGTTATTTTACATCACACATGTACAGGAACTCAATAATATTCCATGGAATTGTCCATGCTAGCCAGGAAACCCTCTGAAAGGCAGGACTGTATCTAACCCCATTGTATAAGACAGTATTTTTAGGTGAACTTTAACCAAAGTTTAATGCCCCAGTCACACCACACAGAAGACCTAAATTAACAAATAAAAGCCAGGAGAGTCCTAACATTTTGGCCCCATGAGCTAATTCACCTAACAACTTTAAAAGAGGCAGCTGATGTTTGTTACAAAATTAGAATCCCATTTAAATGTAATCTTCAGATTAAACACACACACACAGACAAACAGCATGCCCAAATATCATCTGCTTTATTAAATTTAACACTGATTTCCCCTTAAGAGCTACATTGCACCAATAGTAATTCTCAGGTCCTCTTACTCTACACAATATTAACAACATCTAGTTCAGAGCTATACAATTATTTTTGGCAACATAAAAGGTATATTCCCTTTTGCCTGTATTTTTTTGTTGGAACCAGGAATGCTTAAGGGCATCAGGAGAGTGATGAATTTAATCTGTATCTGTGATATCTATATGCTCCAAACAATGACTGCCACTAACATCTTCTTCCCCATTTGAGAAAAATGGATTTGAATTAAAACATCCATCATAAAAGCATATTTAGAAGTTCTCTGTACAGTTTATCACTTATCACTATGGAATAATCCAGAAGCAGCACAATATATTAGACTTACATGCCACATAAAACTGCAGTCCTACATGGTGAAAATTGAGACACTGACAAGACAGTTTGGCCTGAACCAAAGTTTTATCCTTTTAATTCACTTTTCTTCTCCCTCCCTGCATCACCTCTCTTGACAGCCATTAGGCAATCTAATAGGCACACACACACAATAATTAACCGTCTACAGTCTGCTAATAAAATTTCCGGGGTATTTCAGGAAAAACAAAAATTAGGAAAAAAGGATAAACAAGTTACATCTCATTTCACACGTCTATCAGGTGGGTGAGATAAACAAGCCCCTCCATCCCAACCAAGAACCTGGGGAAAGCAGCTAGCTGAGAAAGGAAAGACAAAACTTGAGAATAAGCACAAGAGCCAAACATTTGAAGTAATGAGCAGCAATTTAAAAATAAAAAAATGTGGGCCCTGTTCTCATTTACACCAATGCTCTGGTGAGACAAGGGATCCTCTTGAAGTGAACGTAAATGTAATTTCACACCCACTTTAAAGTGCCTTGACTCACCCCGGCATCATAAAGTGAAAGTGACTTTACTGGGTAAACCAATAAAAATTGGGTCCTATAACTGCAGAACATGATTTACTATGAATGTATGTCCATAGTGTTAACAGTTTGTTTATGCAGAATGTTTTGAGAATGCTTTATAGTACAAATGGAATATCTATATTTAATAATGGTCCAATATACAGCATCAAACAACAAGATGAAGAAGTTGTATACTTGATTTCACTCAGGCACCTTCAACAGAAATCCCACACACTTTTCTATTCCACACACTCCAAAACAGAGACAAATTTACATGCGATTTTATTTGCATTACTTACTTTAGTAAGCTTGGGTCTATAGCTGCCAAGAAGAGAAGGATCTGGAAAAAAGTGCACCCCAGCAGAATTTTTAAACAAGTTTTGAGACGATAGGTCTAGAAGCTACATGCAGTTTAGGAAAAAAAATTTAAAAGTCTTTCCCAAAAATCACTTATAACTCACCTTTCAAACAGTAGCCAAAGCAATTTACTGTTATATATTTACATGCATTTACATTCTTCAGATGCAATTTACATGCATCCGAAGAAGTGTTTTTTTACCCACGAAAGCTTATGCCCAAATAAATCTGTTAGTCTTTAAGGTGCCACTGGACTCCTCGTTGTTTTCGTGGATACAGACTAACACGGCTCCCCCTCTGATACGTGATATTTTGAATTACACAATGTAATGTCACGGCCATTAGTGTTTTAGGGTTTTAATTTCTTCATCTGACAACAATAACTTCAGGTTTGACTGCAACCTAAGGCTATGTCTACATAGAGACCTTACAGTGGCACAGCTGTACTGATGCAGCTGTGCTGCTGTAAAATCTCTCACGTATCTGCTCTATGCCAATGGGAGAGAGCTCTCCTGTAGACATAACTAAATCACTCGCAACGAGCAGCGGTAGCTATGTTGGTGGGAGACGGGACTGTGTGCTCCGGCGGATCAAAGCAAGTTCGATATAACATGGTTTCACCTATAACGCGGTATGATTTTTTGGCTCCCGAGGACAGCATTATATCGGGGTAGAGATGTACCTACAAGGTAAGAGTGAGTTCACCTAATAATATCTAATGCTTAGTTCTTCTGTGCAACTTTAGATATCCAGAGAGCAGGAGAAACAGAAAGGGGCTACCATTCTATCTACAGATACATGCACAGAAATCCCACTGATATCAATGGCTCCCAAGTTTTAATACAATGTGCTTATATCTAAAAGAGGTCATATATTTGGGATCCTTCAGGATGAAAGCTTCCCTCTTAAGCACTGGGTCAAACCCTTCTTTAATTAAAAGCGCTATAGTATCTGTAGAGCCAATTTTTCAATAACTGTCTCTGATTCTGCAGGCACAAAATGAATTTAGTATCTAATTTGGGGGTGCAACCAACTAACCAAATTTCTAAATCCCCTCCTAGAAAGCAGACAGGACCTCCAGTTTTCAGTCTCATCCAAAAGATCAATATATACTTGCAGTAAACTGCATGGACTCAGTTAGCTACCTCCAGAAGGATGAAAGAGGACCGAGCTGTCATTTCTAGGATTAGAACATTTGATTCCAGGAATCTGTATTTTTCAGAAGTCTGATCCTTATAACTGTTATACCCCAGAACATAGGCAGGGGGTTGCTCTCTACCAAGGAATCTTATGACTGTTAGAAGTGACAACTCTTTTCTGAGGTAGATTTCAGTCCCCTAGTGACTGGCCCAAGACCACTAACTCATTTCATATAAATGCTTGATGCTTCTAAGGTGGTAACGTGGCTTTAATATTATCAAACTGCAACAGATTCAAGTTTATGACCCTGAGGTGAAAGGCTTTGCATCCCAATGTCTACATCTGGAGCCTCCAGTCCTTCCACTATGGGCAAACTGCAAAGTACCTTTCATTCACAGTGAATTGCAATGAAGGTATTACTAGTGAGGAGTCACAATCTAATGTAAATAGTAAATACCGATGAAGTTCACTACAGTTCATGCTCTCATACATGAGGAATACTGAACAAATTAAACCATGTTTTAAAGTACCACCTTCCCTAATTTTACTTGAGACAGACAGGGAATCTCCAAAGTCTGTGGAAATATACTATATGGAAGGAGGATTCAACATAGCTCTCCACTAAAGGATTCTAACTTTAATCCATGGATTACTGGAAGCAACAAAACAAATAATCCATGTCGTGCATATGGGAAATAAGAGATCAGACGCTAAATAAAATGGCCAAGCATAGCCAACACTGTAAGAAGGCCAGTATTTTTCAGTGCATATGAAGATACATAATTATTTTCCCTGCCCAGTACACCAACCCTGTAGGCTAACAGTAGCACGCCGGGTGTACTGAAATTCAGATACAGACTAACACGGCTGCTACTCTGAAACCTGAAATTCAGAGGCAAGCATTATAGGGGCTTCAGCAGCTAGGTGGGTCCCAATAACCAATCAGACATATGGCTAAGTGAAAGAGTATTTTACTTTGGCTGCCGGGAAAGGGAAAGGTTGCAGATATCCTAGGTACAGAGGCTTAAAATAGTTACAGTTCAAAGTGCGTATTAGGGATTTTTGTTCAGGTTCTCAGGGCTCCTCAGGCCTAGTGCTTGGAGTGCCCTCTCCAGTGTCATCTTTGTTCAAGCAAACAGACATTTGCAGGTTTCCAAGCCAGGGTGAGTGAGTGTCTCTCCCCGGGTTCTCCGTGCCTTGCTCCTTGCTAGCATAGGCTGTACTTTACCAAGGCACCACCCTATGTTGGGGGACACACTGTTTTCAGATGATACAGAACTAAGGACCCAATCATTGGAATAATTAGATATCCTAAGCCACATTTTTTATAACAGTAGTTTCATTCATCCCAGCATCCTGGCTAAATCCTAGGAAGAAAGGACAGTCTTTCCACACTAAGGGGTTAAAAAGCCTAACCTGCTGTATGGAACAGGAGTATCTAAGACGAGATACACAAGTCAATACTTACCATAAGATACCCTGGACCAACCTTCTCGTCCACTGTCTCTGGTGGGATACCAAGTATGAACATCAACAGTGGGGCTCGGATGTTCAATCTGGAGCCAAAACATTGTTAAAACGTTTAGTGTTGGAGGTAAACTTTTTATACGACCACACACACACACAAATAAATTAAATTATCTTTCCTTCTCCTTTATGTACACCTCTGCTCCTTTCTGGTTCAATTATAAATTTAAGATTTTTGATAATATTTAGGAAGTTATTCTCAGAATTTTGTCTATGTAAATGTAGTATTATTACATATACACAGACAATAATGTAAGAACATAGTTATGAAAACCCTTAGATGAGAAATTATAAAGCAAACCAGAAAGGAGGTGAGAGGGTGACACGCAGCAGAACAAGATGTAATTTATTGTCTTATATATTGATGCAAATCCACTAGAACCTTCTTACAGTAACTCAAAGTAACCAATAAATACAAGTTCTTGTTTTGAATTTTGCCAAACATGCAGCTTCATTACAGATGGTCTGCTACAGGCACCAGTTACATAACAGGAGAAAAGGAAAGGCCTTCCTTTTTGCATTCACTACAAATTAGATATCTAATATTTACCAGAAATAGTTCAGATCTCACCAAGATATTTAAAGCGTTGCTCTTCTTCCTAATTAAAGGATAACGTTTTAGCAAGTTCAAATTTTGATCTTAATGTAACACACAGAATTCCCAGTCCAAGAAGACCCCAGCATTAAAGATACCCGTAAGGAGTGTTATCACATCAGAAATGTAATGGAAGTCTGGATATGGCACATTAAAAGAATGCAGCAGATACACATTTTCTTTTTGTAGAAGAGGCACAAAAGTAGTCAGTAATCAGAAGCAGCAATTGTCATGTAAAGGTGCTGTAATTACACTGTGAACATTACCTATAGATCAGAAACAGAAGAATTGACTAATTTGAGTTAAAAGAAAAAATAATATCCATGGGAGTACGATAAGCGGTAGGATGAAGATTAATGGTTGCTTAAGGCTCATCTGAATTTCTAAAGGGTATCTAAGAGTAAAAGAAAAAACTTGTAAGTGAATTCCAGAGTTTGACAACATATGCTAATGAATTAATTAGTAATAAGCTAAAAAAAAAAGTTACTTCTCTGATTATTCCTAAGATAATCAGGTAACGTGGCAGATAAGATCGCTGGAATTGCACGCAAGCCCTGATATCATAGCACAGAAACAAAAGAGCCCCATTTCTCTTTCTCTCTGCAATCTTTCAAGGTTGGATTCTTAAGGTAGATGTTTATAGTGATCATAGGAAATATTAAGAAAAAAGAAAATTAACAAAGTACATATCAAACAATATGATCCTTCAAGACGTTAAGCACTCTGGCCCCAATCCAGCAAAATACTTAAGAACATGCTTAGCTTTAAGCAAGAGTAGTCTGTTGACTTCAGCAGGACGACCCACGTACTTAAAGTTAAGCATATGCATAAGTGCTTTACTAGATCAGGGTCAGAATGCTCAGGAACTTGAAGGATTACGTTTATATTTTAGTAAAGGGACAATTTCAAAGACAAGATGATAACGTAAAGAAAGGTACGAAGGAGGGAGTCTGACTTTTCATAAAGTCACTGCACTCTTTTCAAATCCTATTCAGCCACTTTTAATACTAATACCAATTACTTCCAACTTGAATTATGCACCTATTATGCTGTCCAGTGTGCTAGAAGAAAAAGAATGGGCACTCAGAATTTAAACCTGGTATTCATGAAAGAGTTTGATCCTTGTCAGTTACCAACGCTGACAAAAGGACTTTTATTCTAGTTAATTTTACATTTAAATCACTATGTAGCAGGCTGTTTAGGAGAAAAAAAGATTTTTCATATAAACTAGGATTGGGGGAGTAATATTTAGCAAAAGAATAATGTTTGACCTGAGCTTAAATGGGAAACACTTTGCAGAGAATACATACATGTCTAACTACAAATGGAGGTTTATCGGTTTCTCTTCTGAATTCAAAAGGCCCCAGATTTAAATGGGCCAGTCGTTGTCTGGCTTCTTCTGATAGCTCACACATTCGTCTTTTTGTGTATGGAGATGGAGATCGTGATTTAGAAGCTATTGTGGGCTGCTCATAGTTCTTTGTTGCTAAGCAGTGCCTGTTTTTCTCAGGTGAAGGGGTGTTTTTCTTTGGTGACCTTGTTTGTAATCTTCCATTTGGTGTTGAATGATGCACCCGATCCAAATTATCCTAAAGTGAAAAGAGAAATTATGTGGCTTGACAGCATGCCGAGCAAAGATTGCTGCTGATAATACAGCAAACAAAAACATCTGCAAAGCGGGAACCAACATCTCCGACAGAAATAGACGTATGTCAGTTCAAGTTACCCTAACAAAACTATAATCACACAGCAATTTAGAAAAAAAACAGAGATGGTCCTTTTAAAATAATGTGCTTAAAAACAGGAGAAGGATAAAATGCACATTGTTAAATGTCAGACTTTAAGGTTAAGTGCCTGATATTTATCCAATTAGCTTGCTCACACAGTTGGTGCTAAAGACACTATATAAAATTAAGTTGAATTATGTTACTTTAGTTCATTTAATGACAACTCTGCCTAGCATATATGATTAAAAGTTTACAGATTCGAAAATATTTGCTCAACTTGCTACCATCTTTTTTTGTAAAATATTTTCAAGTTTTTGCCTTTCTGAGTGTAAGGTTAAATAAATCTGCCTATTTTTTTTAAAAAACAGTGGATGGCAACAGACTGAATTCTTGTTTATGGTTAAATTATATGCATTTTAGAAGCTGACCAAAGATTCATAATTAGTTAACTGCTTTGAAAAATGCATTTTCTTGAAAGATGGGGAATTTACTGGGGTATTTTGTTAAAGAGAAGGCTAATTAGCAAAAAGCTATAATAATACAACTTTAAGGACCCACTTTCCAGTGTTCCTCTTCAGTTATGCCAATAATAGAATACAAATGCAAAACCAAAACATTTGCCTGTAAAAATGGCATTTTTTGCATCCACAAATACATGGTTTGGAGGCAAAGTTTGGAGACCATTTAAAATTCCAGCATAGGGGTCTAGCTCAGAGTTGACACAAGCTTTAAAAATACCACATTGTGACATGCATAGTATATTAACAAGCCACAATTCTTTTTAACCAGCAATACCAAACTAAGAGTTATTAAGGAAAGAGCCAGCCCTAACTATTAACTTCTTCACTTACCAGTTTAAAAGTCAACTGTCAAGATTAATACTTTCAGTACTGAAGTTTAATTTGAAATACATTATCACTCTTTTGTCATTTCAGCACAAAGTCATCTTTCAGCTGCCTCTACAAGCTTTATAGTTTGAGACATGCTAGGAAGAAAGGCTATGCTTTGAACGCTTTCTCAATGGCACATTTTGGCTTTGATGTAACAGTATAATGAACTGGAATTTCAGGTAAAGTTTGGCTCCAAATACCTTATTTTATTGGTATTTCATTTTGTATATTTTTATGACTTTCCTTTGGAAATTACTTTTCCTTTTAAAATAAAAAGAGATGACAGACAATATTCTGCTGCATATGCAATGCAACTGCACTACATTGGTGCATAAGAACTGAAACAGAAATTGACTAGAGTAACTGGGCTGTATTCAATGTTTATTGCTTGCCTTTCCATCTGCACTCATGGTTACGTGTTTAAGACTATATATGTTAAGAATCTCAGGTACCTTTTAGTACATTAAAAATCTCAAGTACATGCTATATACATTTCAGAAAAACACCAATATGACAGCATCTCTTTAAAGTGACAATGTCAACTTGATTTTTTTTTTTTTTTTTAGGTTTATCAGTTTAGAAGCGTTCAGTTTTCTAATAGAATGTGCCTTTTTTTTAAAAAAAAATCCTCCTTTAAAAATGTTGATGAGGGTTTGTTGTTTTTTTTTTCTCCCCTGCTTAAGGATAGACCCAACATCATCACCACCACCCAAAAATTCACAGGCTACCCCTTTCGTTCTCTGTTCACATGCCTGCCTACCGCCTGTTCATTTTCAGTTTTGCTGTCGCTATTACTAATAAACACCATTTTGAACAACGTGGAAAAGAGTGATGTCATCATATAAGTGCATAAGACAGGAAGCCCAATGGATTCTCAAAACAGTGAAACTGACTATACACAAAATGCTGTCAAACACACAAAGTAAACAAATTGCAGAAAAATAGTTTCCTCCAGTCTGTTCAATTAGGGCATCTAAAGCATTACTTATCATTGTTTCATAATTTTCAGATGGATATTTGATTGACAAATTGATGGTCGCCTGAAGAAGTGAGGTTTTTACCCACGGAAGCTTATGCCCAAATAAATCTGTTAGTCTTTAAGGTGCCACCAGACTCCTTGTTGTTTTTTAAAATGAAGTCTTCATCTCCATTACAAAAATAATTTCTCAAGATAATTACTATTATACTTTATTTATTGGTTTGTTGTTTTTAATAATTTGTCATCTCCAGGTTCACCCAGCTACTGTTAGATAATGACGAGAAGACATCTTCCCAACTCCACACATATCAGGGACTCGCCCCTCAGCTGATCACAGGATATGGAAGCTGTTAATTGTTTCGTATTGGAGGAACTCTCAGCACCTACTGTCAAGCACCTAGCCTTCTCTTTACTCATGCTTGATTAAAAATTTAATCAAGTTGTCAAGCACCTCTGACAACTGTTTTACTCAAAACAAAAGGATGAAAAAAGTTTGTAGGGAGTAGCACATGCAAACATTTGACAGCGCAGCTGTCAATTTCAATCTGGAAATTAAATCACAAACAGTTAAATTATGCTAACCTGTACATGAATCCTTCCTGAACTTAACAGGCTTTCTGTAATAAGGGAGCTGGTAGAAAATCTCAATTTTGGTGCAATTCCCTAGAAGAGAGACAATAATTGAACATCAAGCTCCAACTAAAGATAAAGGGTATCAAAGAAATAAATGTCACCTAATGTAACAAACCATTCCTAATTTTAAACCATTTCCTTTGTTAATTTCAGCCTTTAATAAAGATAATTAGAAAAGACAGAACAGCAATGGTAAATGTCAAGAAGATAACATTTGCATTTCTGACAATTCAATTACAGATGATTACATTGCTTTTGTACAACAATTAAGGTCTGACTTTTATTTCAATATATTTCTTTGTCAAAAGCAGTTTTAAAGATTTTTCATGTCATGTTACAACATCAATAAAAATTCAAGTAATGCTTTGCAAGTTTCATTCCTACTGACTTCGCAAACTTATTTATAAACACATTATTGCTTGTGGCTTATGCTAAACTATTGTTTTTCTATTTACTTATATGTGAACTTTTGGTATTCACTGACTGTGTATAATGTTAGAAAAAAATGTATACAGAATTAAGGGCCATACCATGTTCTGCAGATCAAGGGACAGCGGGACCCATCTACACATGCATTTTTCTCAGCTGTGCAGAAGAGAGCTAGGGGTTGGCTGTCCCTAGGGAACCTCATCCTCCAGCCCCTCCAAGCACCACACATCTATCCATGTGCAGATCCCCAGACCTGCAGAGGACACTGGGGTCTAGGTATCTGAACATGGAAATGGTGGGGAGAGGGAGACAGGAGGGTAAGGGCTGGGACATTCTGCAGGACAGCCTGGGGGTCCTGGGCACTGTCACAGATGGTAGAGAAGGTGTACTACCACAGAAAGACAGAGGGGCTTTGGATTCAGTATGGAGGCAAAGGACCTCTTCCCCAGTAGATCTCCAAGATCATCCGAGATTTCAAGGTAGCCTTCTTCCATTGTGAACCCTGCTTCCGTCACCCTAAGAATTTTGGGGGAACTCCATGAGTGAGACCTTTCTCTGCCCCTTCTTCCCCCACGCCTACACCACTGATTTCCCTACCCTCCATGAGATGGCATGATCTGGCCCCAACGTAGAGTACTGAAATCAGAAGTGCAAGAGACAAAGCCCAACGTGATCTTCGTTACCTTTAGCCATGACAATCATCAGCGCCCTGGATGGTGACAAATTCAATCTAGTGGTTAATTTTAGTGAAAAAGTCAAACCACAGGGTATAAACACATCTTAAAGCTGACCTTCTTTAATCAGCACTCATTTTTATTATCTACATGAATTATCAACTGTCTAAAAAGGAGAAAATTAGAATTAATACATCTCCTATGAAAAGCCTCAGTAAAGTGCCTACTGTTCTTAAAGAGACCAAGAATTATTACAGAAACTTTAGACATTTGTTCAACAGAGAAACCGTTTCTTGAGAGCAAGTTTGGACTAGCACCTAGGTATTATAGTAATGGATGCCTCAGAAAACCTGACAGACTAGCAGCAAGAGAGGACAAAGAGTCTCAACTCCTTTGTTCTACTCACTACTCTGCCACTGGCTTGAGGGTGTAGGCATCCTTGGGCAAATTACTCAGCCTCTCTGTGCCAACTGTTTACCCAGCTGTCAAATGGGTATAAAATGAACTAGATCAAGGGAACACCGTAAAGCTAGGTAATGCTTATAAAGGACTTTGGAAGCATCAGATGACAGGTTTGCAACTGTTAGCAGTAAGAGGAAAAGCAGTCTGTGTTTAAAAAAAAATAACAGCTCCCCACTTGGGACCCTAATGAAAGATACTGGAGGGGAGAAAAGGTCTGTTTAAGTGATGCTGCAAACATTTCACAGAGGGAGAAGATAGTATGTTATATAAGCAGTCACAATCAGAGCAGGTTAATCATGTTCTTAGAGGTGAGGTCTGCACAGAAATGTTGAAGAATCAGCAAAAGCATCAGCAGGACAACAACAGAGCAGGAAAAAAAGAAATACAATTGTTCTGAGAGAACTCTAGGAATGCCTTATATTCTTATTGTGTGTTGTGAGCCTTGTAAGACATTTAGCTAGAGACATTATCAGACAAGTGCCAGCTTTCTGAAGGAGTTCTGATTTCTAATCTTGGGATTCTTTCCAACTGGCAGATTAGCAGTGCTAATCAGACACTGCTTGTCACTGCCTAGCTGAAGTCCAGAACAGTAACCTTGCTTTTGCTACCTTTAGTATTAACACAAGAAAAAGTTACTGGGCATCAAAGCACTATTGTAGCACAGCTATCACTCAAATATACTGTGACCTTGCACTCCATATGTTTTATGGAAATATGCTTATGAGTGTGAATATGATGTAACTGGAATATGCTTTATGCAAAAGGTCTCTTGTGAGGTATCATAATAAAGGTTATAAACTACTGAATATATTCCTCCTATTTGTATGCATGAATCATTCTTGTATCTAAAGCTAGAAATATGAAGTATAACTCTGAGGTCCTATTGTAATTATGCAAAGTGTGGGCCACTAATGGTGGTTTAGAATCTTGATGGCTCCCCTTGACTAGGACAACTGGTTGTAAATGGTTTATTTACTTGCAAGCCTTCCTGCGTATGTGTGGGCCAACCCAGGAAGAATGGAGACTAAGGGTCTTACAGTGACATGTGACCATGTCACTGGATAATGAAATCCATCTTAAATCTGGTACTTTTCCATTTAGTAGGAAGGGTGGGGATCCAGAGAGAAAAAAGATTCCTGCCTTGTGCCAAAGCTATAAAAGGGGGTGGAGCAGGACAAAGGGGGCTGCCAGTCATGAGAAAACCCTTGCTTACCACCTGAGATGTCTGCTGGAACTAACAAGGACTGTACCTGGGGAAAGGATTGGGCCCAGACTAGGAAGGAGTCTAGCCCGTGAAAGAAGCTTATTGGAACATCTCTGAGGGTGAGATATTACCTGTAATCAGTTTCTTAATGTGTTAGGCTTTGACTTGCATGTTTTTGCTTTATTTTGCTTGATGACCTACTTTGTCCTACCTGTTATTACTTGAAACTTAAATCCTACTTTTTATAATTAATAAAATCACTTTTGTTTATTAATAAACCCAGAGTAAGTGATTAATACCTGGGGGAGCAAACAGCTGTGCATATCTCTCTACCAGTGTCATAGAGGGCGGACAATTTATGAATTTACCCTGTATAAATTTAATTCAGGGTTTGGATCCCATTGGGAGCTGGGTGTCTGGTGCTGCAGACAAGTAACCTGCTGAGCTATTTTTAGTTAAAGTCTGCAGCTGTCGGGGCGTGGCCCAGACCCTGGGTCTGTGTTGCAGCAGGCTAGTGTGTCTGGCTCAACAAGGCAGGGTTCTGGAGTCCCAAGCTGGCAGGAAAAAATGGCTCAGAGGTAATTTCAGCATAGCAGGTGACAGTCCCAAGGGGATCTCTGTGACCGAACCCGTCACATACACTTATTACGGCAGCTTGTTATAACTTTTCTTGTGGGAAGAACTCAATTGACTAGTGTGGAAATAAGGTGAGTACTTTTGGTTCTCAAGATCATGATTAATATTTTACCATTTGCAATAAAATTTACATACATTGATTGCTGCCCACCGGAACAGCAAGTAGATCTTACTGGTACAGCTTAGAACACCCTTCACCCAAGAGGGAAGAGAGCAAAGGAGCGGGGCAGAAACACCCATCATTCCAAACCTCAGGAATCTGAAACAATTTAGAGAGTAGAGGGAGACCCACCCAAAAGGAAACACAGCTGGTATGATGGGGATCTGGGAAGGAACATTTGAGACTCTTTCATCTTGGTTTGGAAGGGGAGGTTGTTTCCCTCATGGCTGCCCAAACCATCAGCTAGAGAAAGGAGATGCAAATTGTTTAAATTATTCTTGGGGTACAGCCATTACCCACATTACCCTTCTAAACCATTCCATGTTTCTGGGAGGGAGGAGGTACACATGCTTCTGCAGGAACGGATTTCACCATCTAAACTGCTCCACATACTTTCCTGGGGGTGAGAGAGACTGGAGCACCTTTTCCCATTCCATCATTCCAGTCTTTTTAGGGCTGCTACAGCTTCATTATGCAGCTGCCAATGCCCCAGCTCAACACCTCAACAAGAATCAAAGGCCCTAAAGCACAGCTGAACTACTATGGTTCATTACAGGGATTGTTGCAAAAAGCCAACTATCTGGACGCTTGTATCACAAAAAGGTAGACAGCCTTTCAAAATGAATACAAATACAAATACGTTTGATTTACCATAAAGAATTTGGGGAGACATGAACTAGCTTTTCAATGGAATTAAAGAATTCCAAATTTTAATTAAAAAAAATTCTAATAAGTTTCATATTTAATACTACCCCACCATCAAATATTTACTCTAAGTCCTAAACAACAATGTATAATAGGACTATTTTCTTTGGGGAAAAACCTTCCTATTAATATTGGAAGTTACAATATAAAAGCAAATCATACTGCATTAGAGTATCTATCATCAAACTAAATATATTTGATAACATGCAGATAGGATGCTAAAAAAAAAAAAAAAAAAAAAAGGTATGTGTAGAGCAGTTATTGTGGAATCTTCCAAAACAAGGTGCACCTGTGTATTGAATTTTGACATAAAAACACTCCTGGTCCAGATCTGGATTGGTTATAAGCAGGCTTCAAATTGCATCACATGATGTTACAATTTTGTGGTACAGGAGAAATCGCTTACACACACCTATTTGGATTCCAACTCACCCAACTAAATGTTCATTTAAACAAAGTTCATTCAAATACAACCTATCATCATAAGCCCATCTCTGCTACTCAAGTCATTTAAATGAAGTATGCTCAGACTCCAATGTGAAACTGCAGAACTGGAAATAATTTCAAACTGGACACCATCAAATTAGGCCTGAATAAAGACTGGGAGTGGATGAGTCGTTACAAAACCTAATTTTACCATACTAATTTCCCCCTACCGTCACACCTTCTTGTCAACTGTTTGAAATGGGCCACCCTCATTACCACTACAAAAGTGATTTTTCCTCCCTTGGTATTCTACTGTTAATTGAATTGTCTCGTTACACTGACACCCCCCGCCCACCACCACCACTTGGTAAGGCAACTCCCATCTTTTCATGTGCTGTAATATATATATACTATAATATATATACACCATGCATCTGATGAAGTAGGTTTTAGACCACAAAAGCTTATGCCCAAATAAACGTGCTAGTCTCTAAGGTGCCACAAGGACTCCTAGTTGTTTTTGCTGATACAGACTAACACGGCTACCACTCTGAAACCTGTCACCTCTATTTGTAACTGACAGGGTGATTTTCAGGTTGCCCTCATGGGGCACAGTGTACCAGCTGCAAGCCATTTTTGACCTTTAATCATGAATTTAAGAAATCTAGTAGTAACTGACAGGTCAATTGAGCCCCAAATCATCCCAATCTCAGTGTTCTGTCACTTTAATGATATCTCCTTTAAAGTTGCTTTCAGGACTACCCCATTCCCATCTGAGAATCGTCAGCTTTAAACGCCTACCAAGGTGCAGGCTGAGACCAAACTTATTTTCATTTAGTGTACATTTGAGCCCACAGCTACAAAAGATCAATGCTAATTCATTCTGTTCACTTTGCCAATCACCCCTCAGCTATTATGGCTTTTTTGAAAGCCTAAATGTGGCTAGTTTCTAAAATGGCTTGGCCAGTCAATGTGAATGGAGGCTAAAGAGAGTTTGACAAGTTCTAGAAGGGACAACCAAAGCTATAACAGTGTCTAAACCAAGTTTTAATACAGGTTATGATTATTCATTCTTATTGTATGAGATCCCTTAAGCCCCAATGAGTGCTGGAGACACACTGCACACAGTGCTGTACAAACAGATGGATCAACGGACCTTCACCCAGAGGGTTTCCGATGTAACTGGAGACAAAAATGCAACAAAAAGAGTAAGTGGGGGAGAGAGTTACCCTGTTACGTAGTTCAACTGCTGTAAAATTTGATGGTTCCTGCTGGTAGTAAATCTAGCTTCCCACCCACTGGATGGGTGAAAAGAAGAAATAAAGGCTATGGTACTATATATCAAAGCAATCTAGATACTAACTTGTTCACATTATACAAGTATTGTTTGCACATCAAGTTAAAATAACATTTCCAGCAGACATATTCTATCTTCACAAAGTTCAGCCTTGGATTAGGACTTGCCATTTCAGGTATTGAATTATCTGTCAAAAGTAATC
The DNA here is from genome assembly GCF_013100865.1 of Trachemys scripta elegans. Taxonomy (NCBI): domain Eukaryota; kingdom Metazoa; phylum Chordata; order Testudines; family Emydidae; genus Trachemys; species Trachemys scripta. The sequence goes on along the minus strand of NC_048305.1, from coordinate 101,503,852 downwards.
ACTTTTGGCTTGAGGTAGTACACGAAGCTGTTTCTGTGAAACACACTGTATCATAAGTACCATACACAGTATGCACTTACTGTAAAACTAGAAGACCGCTTCATTAAAACTTCACGATCTGAACCATGGTGCCCACGAGTAAGCTTAGGGTCAGGGAACAGGAAATCTCTTGTATTTTCTTCATAAGTGGCTAGAATTTCTCCCACTAAAAAGGAAATATGTACTTAATGTATTGGGAAACAGTTACACAGTGTAGACACACATGCACAAGACTATGCCGAAACTAGTACAAGTTTTTACCTTTAAAAATGAAGAGTGAACTCTTACTACACTAGGCCATAAGACCATTGACTAAAGTGGGACTATGCCCGATAGTAAGAATGCACAGGATTGGGCCCTTAAGCTTTTACTCAATACTGTATCAAATGTATGTAAATCAGACTGCCTTTGTTGCATTAAGAGACATGTAAAAGGTTTTCCTACAACATTTCTTCAATTTCTTTCCTTCTTCCTCTCCTATGTACAGCCAACGGTTTTCTAACAGTAGCCAACTTCACATCTCACATCTGTATTACAGAACAATTATGGTTGTTAATCAGAGATTTAGCCAGCTGTCAGAAAGGAATTTAGGTACAATCAAAAAGAGTATTTCAAGATCCTCAAATCTTGTTCTATTTTTTTTAAGGAAAAAACACAAGATAGATTATATAAAACTTTCAAGTTGTTCTACCACAGTCACTTTTCCAAACGTCCATTATAAGCTATCTCAGAGCCCCTGAAATTAACGTTCTCCTTCTAAAATCTCCTACACTCCCACAACAACAAAATCCACACTCAGTTTGTTTCTTTGTATAAATATCCCAGTGAGCCACTGAGAGAAACAAGTATTTTCTTGCTTACTGTGGTGTTATTAAGGACCTGTAACTATGGGTGCTTTTAATTCCACAGTTCTCAAACAAGTCCTGCTTCAAATGCAGATTTATATTATCCATGGGAACATTTGAATTTCATTAAGATAGATTTTTTATAATCACACAAACCTATAACAGAAATATGACAAATCATTATTTATTATCTTCATCTCTCCCCAGAGACCTGTAATATTTATAGCGTGGATAAGGGTTTTCCCCAGCGGTCACCATTAAAGTAAAAGAAAAGTGTCATTTTGAGAACAAGATTATGCACTTTGAAACCTCACAGGCAGACACACCACAAGTGAATTTTGATGCCTTTAATAAGTGTGCATTGAGTGATTTCGGTTTATTTTCAATTTTTAAAGTATTATCACTTTTGTAAGCCTGAAAATGGAACATTTCAATATTAGCTTTATTCTCTTTCAAAAATGAGATCCTCTTGATCTATTAACATTTTATATTCAGGAGGACTATTTGTTGAAGAGCTTTCTACATGGTTGGTATGTTGAGAAAAATGATTGTACGTCCTCATGGAAATTCACCTATTAAACTGCATAATTTATGAAGAGATTGATACAATACCTGGAGGAACAAGTTGTATTAGTTCAAGTACTGCTGTGTCAACTAGAAAGGAAAAAAAGTTTTTTCATAAGTCAAAAAATAAACTATGATCAGAAGTAATTTTAATATGCAAAGTAAAAGAGCAACCATTCACTGATTTAAACATCTCAACAATGTATGGGCTAATGGAATAAGTACAATTATGATGTACCAATAATAAGAGCAGATTATGAACACTTTATATGAATACTACAAATCTAAGCTAACACAATGGAGCCCTTAGGCACTACCATCATGCAAATAATAAATTATTGGCTCAAGCTTATAACAGACACTGTCAAGTTTGGCAGTAGATGGATTCAATCCTCTGAAGAGACTACAGAGAAGCCATGAAGTTTGGATCCTGTTCTGGACTATAATTCTCGCATTGTTTAAGGGGACCTAGATTTGGAGTTTTAGTTCAGGCACAATACTTTGTTAATACGATTCATCATGCTCAATGTATGGCAACATTGTTCATTGTGGAGTCACTCTGTTTAATAAAATCACAATCACTTGACAAGGTAACACACTCAGTGAAGTTCAAAGTACACCTCTACCCCGATATAACGCTGTCCTCGGGAGCCAAAAAAATCTTACCGCGTTATAGGTGAAACCGCGTTATAGCGAACTTGCTTTGATCCACCAGAGTGCACAGTCCCCATCCCACCCCCCGGAGCACTGCTTTACCGCGTTATATCCGAATTCGTGTTATAATGGGTCGCGTTATATCGGGGTAGAGGTGTATTTGAACAGAGCTTGCTATATGTGGTCAGTTTGTTGAGTTCCTGAAGTCTTTGTATGTGAATAAGCTACGTTTTTAACTGTTTTAAATTTCGCTCTCTTGAATACACTAGAAGAAATGTATAATTTAGAGATTTCTGGAAGTGACCTCTTATTTATCTGTATTCCTGGTAAGTTATTACTATCAAAAGAATCCATCACATCTCTAAAACTTTCCTAGGCTCACATTTGAAGGATCACACATTGAGCAATGAGTATTTCATTGAATGATCACACATATTTGTAGCAGATCATTCTTAAGCCACTAGTGTTTCAAAGAGATAGTAAGAATGTTTTCCTATCTAACCCCTCAACTCTCAAAAATATCTTTAGATTCCATATTATTAATATATTAGCCACCAAGGGCTAGATCCATAAAGGAATTCAGGTGTCTAAATGCCATTTTAGGCACCCAAGTTTCAAACTTTAGATCTTCTAAAACCCCTACTCAGTGGTCACATAATCCCGTAGGAACCTACATTAACCAGACCCCTAAGTTTCCACTGGTAAAGTCCCTTAAGCATCTAAATTTGTGACTGTGGGCATGAGCAAAACTGTTTAAATCCTGACACTGCTAAGCAACTCGGAACCCAGCTCATGCAGGGCTCTCAATCTCTTCTGTTAAAGCTGTTCTACTTTATATGAAATACTTAAATATTCCTTGAAGCAGGGACTGGACCAGAGTCTCCCAGAAAGAGCACTAACTACTAGGAGACAGAGTCTCTCTTTTTCTTTTGCCCCATGATTATTTTTAAGGGACTTAACTCCTCACTGCATTCTATACAGAGTCCAAGCACCAAACTCGTGGCCATGAATTCTGCTGGGAAGCAGAATGCCTACATATTAGGCACCACAATACCGAGCCTAAGCCCTCTTTCTGAGGATCTAGCCCTAGGTGCATACAATATAATGTATATAAAAAGCAAAACCTACATTCAAGTAGCTCAACAAGTTCTCCAGGATCAACTACATCAGTAAATACCTAAAACAAAAGATTAAAAGCAATGTAATGGACACATTTGATCAGAAATAAAAGATGTGCTTAGAGAAAACTAAAGTTTGCCTTTGATTGATTATTGCAAACAGTACTATTCCCCATAGGCAAAACAACAGAAAACTGAAATTATAACCTGGCACTGAGACAGAATCTATTTCTTAGAAAGATGGCACTTTTGGTCAGCTGATTTCTAACCATTTCAAGATTCTTCCTCTCCATCTAAATTATGTGAGCCAATCACATGAACATGCAACTGCAGTCTGCACAAATTTCAGCAATATAAAAGACAAATAGCTAATCTTGTTAGAAAAGTTCATTTTTCATCTTTAACTGAAAAAGATGAAAGGGACAATGTCAGCAGCTTTTTTAATTATTGGGTTTTCTACACTGAGCAATCCCACAATTTTCTTAGATATTTGAAAATAGAATTATTTTCCCTTTTGTTTTTTCTTCTTTCCATTTGTATAATGTTGATAATTCTTCTGGCACTTGTAACTGAACTTAAAATAATGTGGCACATTTCCATTACATTCTTGTTTGTGCATAACTATTACTGATCATGTCAGCACCACCCTGGGAATACCGTTCATTCACTAACTACCGCTGTAAAGCCAAGAAGAGCAGCTCTCCAAAACATTTTTGCAAGTCCTGCTAAAATAATGACTAGTTTATTATAATTTCTAGGGGAAAATAGATTAAGTTATAGTTAAACTGCAGAAGAACAACTCCGCTGAACAGTTGCAAAGCATGCCTAAATTGTACTCTATTGACAATATGCTAAGTTTTCATCTTCAGAATATGGACTGTAGCATTACAGAATTTTTCAATGAGATTTGTAAACAAACATCACACCCAATTAGAGGGTAAACAGCAATTTTAGCTGCAGACAGTAGTGTTGGACGTTCAGCAGCTGGCACTCTTCCTACCAATTCAATACTGAGCCACTACCTCTGCATGCTGTTGAGGGACACCCTACTGCTGGAGGTACCAAACTTTTGAAGATGTAAAAGTAGAGAACCTGAATACCTCAAGCTATTAAATGACACTCTTTGTAAGAGCACGGATGTTATTCCCGCTGCTCTGGCTAAATTCCTACTTAAGAAATTGCACTCTATAAATACACCTAGATTTCTCCCTCAGTTTCAGTTGAATACAGTAATCAGCACTTCCTGTCCTAAGTTGTTTTGTACTCTAGTTATGCACTGTTAAATAGCTGCTATGTTCCATTTCCACCTTGCCTTTCAATGGTGGGTGAAATTATCCCTCTCCATGCCTTACCTATCTCACAAAGGTATTGTTGAGGCTTAATTAGTCAGTCTTTGAAAGTGCTTTGGGATACTTGGATGAAAAGCACTAGAGACATGCAAAGTATTGTTATTCATGAGTAGTCAAAAACCGGAATCATGTTTGTAAGGTACAGAATTTCATTATTCCTATGGCACTCACAATGAAACTAGTAGGGACACAGAAGAGGCGATAGGCAACGGTAAATTACAAGGCTATAGTGCCATCAAGGGGACTCTTGCGACGTCAAACCAGGAAAGAACAGCTCATATGGAGAGAGCTGTCACCAGAAAGCCCAATCTCATATTCTGTCTTTTTGCTACGAATAGTTTTTATAATCTAACTTTGTGATTTTTAATTTTCATTCTTCTCCCTATTCCCTACTTTTATTTTCCATTTTGACCTACAGTTAAGAAGCATAACACTTGGCAGGAACTAAGAGGAACTATTGGGGAAAAAAAGGTCATTTCGTAAAAGAAGAACGAACAAAAACCGAAAAATCCTTATGATATACTATGGTCATATCCTCACAAATTTATTTTAAATTACCATATCTATATTGAAAAAACAAATGTCTTTTGTGTTGAAGAGCTGCTGAAATTAGTAGTAATACAATACCATGTTCAGTTTGATCATTTGTGTTTGGGGATTCTGGTTCTTTGTTTTTTAAATGCTCATGTCTGATGTTATGCTCATACCTTTTCAAATACTAGTTTCTCTTCTAAGAAGAGTGGAAATGCTGCAGGGACACATCGAGTCCTTTTGTACTGTCCAAATACACAGGCGCTGAGATAGAGCTCACTTTTGTCTTTCAGCAATACTCCAGGGCAAGTTATCTGGAAGAACAACATATTTATTATACAAACTTGAGCTTCAGCATTAGAATTAATGGTTATATTTGGGAGAAAAAATAGAATGGGCGAAGATGAAAATAGTTGTTTGCTTGGGAACCGTATGGTAACATTCGGTGGCACACCCTCCTTTTCTAAAGTAATTCTAGCCGTCCTTACTTATAGTAAGGCAAATACTTATCGTTTTAAAATATTTAGGACTAAGTTCTCCCCTAGCGTAAGCAGTCACAGCTCCATTAACTTCAGCCGGAGCTGAACCTGACTCCCCAATCTTAAGGTCACACTTTATAATAGCTGCTGGTGTTCACGATCCACATCATTTAATCATTAAGGGTTATACTGAACAAACAATGACACACGAGATATCCAAAACACGTCCCAAGAGCCAAAAGCAGTCCAAGTCCTAAAATGTAGCCTCCCAGCAGTGAGGACTCAGCTGATGAACCGGTAGTTTTTATTGCTTGTGAACTAATTCAATCTGCCTAAGAAAGGTACATTTGTTTTAGGGTTGGATTTTTTTAAGTTTATGGAAGTGTATGTGGGAATTAAGTGTAGCTCTTGGGCTCCTGGGAAGTTGCCAATGCAATTCCTGATGTTGCAAAGTTTGGGTACCGCAGGAGTCCCAAAGGGAGACTGGACTTTTTTACTAGAGAGATACTCCTGGACATTGCTGGTGGGTGGACACTGCATTGTCTTTCACATCTATTTCTAACTCATGGGTTTAGTTCTCTGGCTACTGAGCATCTCATACATTTTTTCAAGCTGTGATGTACATCACACAATTCTCAGCTGTTCTCTCACATTAAGAACACACACAAATCTCTTCCCCACAGCTATATGTTATTTTCTCCAATTCTGATGATTCTGCTGTGTGATCCAGCTAGAGAATTCCCAGTCACCTTTCACTTCAGTTTATGCTGCTCTCATATTATCACAGTATTATAAATGTGAGGTTGCCTCTTGCAACACAAGGTTGCAGGAGAAGCAGTGCTCAGATTTTCAATTGCCAGCTAGAGGAGAAAGGGAGCAGAGTGACAGGAATGAAGTGAGGTATGTTTGCTACAGTTCTCCTTCTCTCAGATGAACATTTTGCATGAGGAATGCCTACTGGACCTAAAGAAAGATTCTTCATATATCACAGAAAAATAATCCTTGAATGAAAGAAGTTATGGAGGCTAAATCCGATGGATTTGTGCAGTGCTTAATTTGTAATGAAAGAGGTGCCGGGGCTCAAGCAATTTTTTTTACATTCATAACTGACGCAGCAAACCCAGATGTGCTGGGGCTATGAACGGCCAACCCTAAAGGTGCCGGAGCTCACCCCGGCACAAATTAAGCATCGGATTTGTGGAATTTAATGGGGACCTATGGTCTAAACAAGAAAGTCTGTTAAAACATATATTAGCTAAGCAAAAGGTTTCCCCCTCCAAGAGCTATTATCTCTGATGAAAGGCACCAGGTTAATAGTCCTAAAGATTGAAGCAGACCTGCCAAGTATTACACCTCTTGCATGAAACTCATGCATACATAAGTATGAATGCAAGAGAGACTTCCCCATGCAACCCCCTGTAGCCTAGGGGAAGATTCCCTGAACTACAAGCTAAGAGACAACGAGTTTGTCTCAGCTCTTCAACTGAATGTTCTTAATATTTCTGTGCACATCACAACCCTTATAACCAAGGCCTCATATCTCTACCTTAGAGGAGGCAGCTAGCATTCCCCCATTTTACAGATAAGAAAAAAGAAAGCTTGAAGGAGGTCACTGAAGGCAGAGCTGAGAACAGAATCCAAGTCTCCAATCCGACAGACCCAAGTTTCATTCAGTTTCCCATTTTGCCTTGCCAGAAAAATGAAGTTCTTCCCAGATCATCGTTTGGGTATGCTGGAAGCTTGCACTTTTGCTGCCCTGTAGACAAACTAAGGGCTTCATTTAGCAGAGCTGCAAAAACACTAAATCTACAATTTTTAAAGCCAATTTATGGGTATATACCAGTGAATTACAAATATACATTTTAACTCACTAAATAATTTCCATAATGTGTCACATGGAGCTGCACAGACCTTGGCAACTACGCTGAAGCCCCTCTTTGATTGCATCGCTTAAGGACAATGGAGAGTTTTACTCTATGCTTTGTGACATGCTATGTACAAATATGTTAATATTATCCCCAAGACAAGTACAGTTAGGGGAGCGGCAGTGCTACCCCCAAACTGATCTCAGAACAGATCTGGAGGGACCACCAGTAAAGATACAGTAACAAACTAGATCAGCATCCATGCTCATTCAATTTGTGTCTTCTGTGCCAAGCTTACCAAAAAATGTGTGGTCGCAGTGGTCTTGTGATGTAACAGGCATCCAATAAGAAATGGAATGAGACCCACCAAACTCATTTCATATAAGGGGACAGCATATTATAATGAACCATGATCTCCTTTGAAGGGGAGTCCTGCTCTTTGAGTTTACATGCAGTTTTAGGACTGTGGTGTGTGTGTGTGTATTTAACTAACTCCAGACTCAGGGCTTCAAAAATCCACTTGCCTACTCTCTACTAACAAATAAGATGCTCTCAGTGTCAAGGACAAACAGTGCCCATCAACTCCTACAGAGTTTTCACTTACAATGAGGTGTTAGCCAATACGGTTGCAAAGGTAACCTTCCAAATGTGAATGGAATGTAAAGGGGTGGAACACTAACTTCCTTAGCCTGCAGACACACGGCTCTAGTAACTCAGTATGTTGCTGCAGGTAAGAACTCTCTAGTTGGCAGTGAAATGAAGAATCAGGTGAAGTTCACTCTGCGGCTACTTGGGAAAGGTACGGGCAGCATCAAAGGCAGGCACTGGAGCTATTCTCTAGGAAGGCGCATTCAGAACCGAGGCTGGTGGATATAACTAAAAAGCCTCCTTTGATTGCAATCTGGAACCTTGAGGGTGGGAAGAGTAGCAAATATCCCTAACTGCAGCAGCCAGAAGCGAGGAAGTAGGGGCTACCCTTCCCCACACCCCATTACAGCACCCAGAACCTGGGGTTCAAGGAAGAACCAAGAGAAAATACTAGTTCTTCTTTCCAGCAGCCAAGAAGGGCTTTTTGGGGGGGAAGGTCATCTTTAAATCAGACAGCCATAGATACAGGCTGATATGAAACCTACCAAGATGCCATCCCTGAACAACTGTAGGAAAGCTAGTACCCTCCCCATCCTTCATCTCATAATAAGTGCATGGCCATGTGGCTGTTTTAGAGCAAACATGCAATTACCAGCAGTAAGAACAAATCAGAAAGCAAAAACACCAGCTCCATTTCCATCATAGGCTCTCACTGACAATGTGAGGACAATGCATTTTCATATTTTAGATGGCATCCACGATTTTCCTTTGTGCAAAGTGCATTCAGGAACCAGTGGGCTAATATTACCTTGCAGAGTCACCCATAATCCCAACCTCACTTTGCCAGCTGGCACACAAGGTGTCGCCAAAGGTCTACAAATTATGGTTGGGGATCATGGGACGAGACAGTTATGTTGAGGTCACATGACTCCTCCATAACATCTCAATTCACAGTAGTCACCTGGAGAAATATATGGATTTTAATTCCAATTGTATTCAGTCCTGGCATGTCCTGCACTGCACACAATTGAATCAGATGACGCTACTTCCAGCTGATGAAAGTGAAAACATCACCATTTACACTGCTACTGACACTTGTCTCCAGGCAAGTCTAGGGTAAAATATAGCAGGCTCCACTCCTCCTTTTACCTAAAACAACGTTTTAGTCCAAAGAGAAACTGCAGGGCAGGAGCTTTTACCAGAAAAAATTGATCACTTCCCTTGCATGATTGCCATGAGTAAGGCACTACCCAATTCACGATCCATTTTGGTCAATTGCACGGTCATAGAATTTTAAAAATCATAAATTTCATGATTTCATAGAATCTCAGGGTTGGAAAGGACCTCAGGAGGTCATCTAGTCCAACCCCCTGCTCAACGCAGGACCAATCCTGAGACATATATATATATATTTTTTTTTTGCCCCATATCCCTAAATGGCCTCCTCAAGGATGGAACTCACAACCCTAGGTTTAGCAGGCCAATGCTCAAACCACTGAGCTATCCCTCCCCCCTCCCCCCGTTATTTAAAACTGAATTGTCATGGTGTTGTAATTGTAGGGCTCCTGACTCAAAAAAGAGGGGAAGTTTGCAAAGTTATTTTAGGGGGGGGTTGCAGTTCTGCTACCTTCACTTCTGTGCTGCTGCTGCTGCTGGTGGCGCTGCCTTAGAGCTGAGCAGCTGGAGAGCGGCAGCTCCTGGCCAGCCCAACTCTGAGGGCAGAGCCACCAGCAACAGCGCAGAAGTAAGGGCGGCATGGTATGGCATTGCCATTCATACTTTTGCACTGTTGCTGGCAGGGCACTGCCTTCAGAGCTGGGCGCCTGACCAACAGCCGTCAATCTCTAGCCACCCAGCTTGGAAGTCAGCACAGAAGTAAGGGTGGCAATACCATGACCTCCCTGCAACTCCCTTTTGGGTCAGGACCCCCAATTTGAGAAACGCTGGTCTCCCCCCCGAAATCTGTATCCTGGTAGTCCATCGATCCAATGATGACAAATCTGTGAAGATCATCTATTGTTGGTCTCATGGTGTGCCCTCTGATGACTGTACAAGCCAATTCTAGAGGTGCACATTTTGCTGCAGATGGTGCATGGGAAGTTCGCGGGTCAGTGGACTGTGCGCTGCTGATGCTCTATGACGTCGTTCGCATGCCTCTTGTAGACGCCGGCAGCGGTCTTCCTCAAAGGCGATGCAGGTATTTCTGACTGTTGCACGCCACTGTGTTCTGTCGCTGGCGGCGTCCTCAAGATTCCTAGGTTTGATACTGCTGTACTGCAGATTGGCTTTGATGGTATCCTTGTAACGTTTCCGTGGACGACCTATATGCCGGATGCCCTGGGAGAGCTCACCATACAGAAGCGGATGGGGGATTCTGTTGGCATCCATGCGGCTAACGTGACCGGTCCAACGTAGCTGTGACTTCATGATCATCATTTCGATGCTTGTCATCTGGGCTCTCTCAAGGACCTCGAGATTGGACACTTTGTCTTGCCAGCGGATCTTCATGATGTTGCGGAGGCAGCGCATGTGAAATGCTTCGAGCTGCTTGATGTGACGCCTATACAGTGTCCATGTTTCGCACCCGTACAAAAGAGATGGAAGAACAACCGCTCTGTACACAAGCAGTTTTGTTGACATCCAGATGTTGTGGTGATTTAAAACTTTGACACGCAGACAGCCAAGTGCCTGGCTTGCTTTGGATAGTCGTGTGTTGATCTCATTATCCAGTGAGCCATCACTGGATATGACACTACCCAGGTATTTAAGGTATATCTTTAAATATATCTGACATCTATATAAGACTGGGTAAAAGCACACAACAGACCCGATTTCACAGGAGGAGACCAGATTTCACAGCCATGAATTTGGTAGGGCCCCAGCCATCAGAAATACCAGCAGCCTAAACTAATTCAATCCCCCCCCAGGTCTCCAGCGCCCCCCCGGTCTGTGCGGGTTCACGCCCTAGGAAGACTCGGACCCTCGGGCCCCGCGCTCAGCCCGCCAGGGGCCGGGCAAGGCGAGGGCGGCCAGCGGAGGAGGCTGAAACTAAGGGCGCCGCAGCCCATCACCGCGCGGCAGGGCGGGGCCGAAGAGGGACGCGGGGCCTTTTAACCCACCGGCCTGCTCGGATGGCGGCCCAGGCTCGAACCACAGCCCCGGTCACCGAGCAGCTCGGCGGCAGAGCCGAGGGCAATGAGAGCCGGACTCCAGCTCCTGGGGCGTGCGGCCGCGGCCTTCCCGTGCCTCAGTTTCCCCGCTGGGCAGCGGCGGCACATCCCCGGCCGCAGCGCGGGGTCCCGCTGGGGGCAGGCGCCAGGCCCCGCCCCGCCCCGCCCACTCACCGAGCGCAGCTCCAGCTCCAGGGCGCAGACCAGCGCCTTCCGCGGCATTGGGGGACCGGGCCGGGCGCGGGGGCTGCCCGGGGCCCTGGCCGGAGGGGGAAGGGCGGCTCCGGGCCCGCACAGGATGCGCCGCGCCGCTAGCTCGGCCCCGCCCGCAAGGAACGACGCCGTTGTCGTGGCAACCGGAACGTTTCCGGACGCTACCATGTGACCCAGGGCGGGGGCGGGGCTAATGGAATGACGTTAGCCCCATGGGCGGGGTCAGACCGAGCAAAGCCCTCGGAGGCTATGCGCATGCGTGATACGCGGAGCCCAGTGGCATTAGCGCTCGGGGGGCGGGGCCCCACGCTGTGCTCACAGCGTCCCTCCAACCCCTCCTGCACCGTGCCCCCAGCTGCAGGCGCCACTGGTCGGACCCCTCCATGCACCCTCCCATCGCTCCGCAGCTGTGAGCCCCTCCCACCCTGCCCCCCCCGGATCCTGCTCAGCCCCTCACCGCTGCAATCCCCATCCAGCACTCACACACCACCGCAACCCCCTGCACTTCCCTGCCCACAAACCGCCCTCCCAACCCTGCACCCCACTGCTGTGATCCCCACCCTACAGCACCCCACTGCCCACACACCACCACTCTCCTCCAGTCCACACACAGCCCCTCACCCCCCCTGCACCTTACTGCTGCAATCCGCAACCTGCGCCCCAACCCCACTTCCCACAAACCGCCCCTCCCAACCCTGCACCCCACCGCTGTGATCCCTACCCTGCAGCACCCCACTGCTCACAAACTGCCCCTCCCAACCCTGCACCCCACTGCTGTGATCCCCACCCTACAGCACCCCACTGCCCACACACCACCACTCTCCTCCAGTCCACACACAGCCCCTCACCCCCCCTGCACCTTACTGCTGCTATCCGCAACCTGCGCCCCAACCCCACTTCCCACAAACCGCCCCTCCCAACCCTGCACCCCACCGCTGTGATCCCTACCCTGCAGCACCCCACTGCTCACAAACTGCCCCTCCCAACCCTGCACCCCACTGCTGTGATCCCCACCCTACAGCACCCCACTGCCCACACACCACCACTGTCCTCCAGTCCACACACAGCCCCTCACCCCCCCACCTCACTGCTGCAATCCGCAACCTGCACCCACACAGCACCCCAACCTGCTTGCACCTCCCTGCCCACCAACTGCCCCTCCAAACCCTGCAGCACCCCACTGCCCACACCCCACCCCTCTCCCCCCCGTTCACATACGGCCCTGCATCTAACTGCTGCAATTCCCACCCTGCACCCACACACCGCCCCATCTGCCTGCCCACAAACCACCCCCCCAAACCTTCACCCCAGAGCTGTGATCCCTACCCTGCAGCACTCCACTGCCCACACACACCCTTTAGAATCATAGAATATCAGGGCTGGAAGGGACTTCAGGAGGTCATCTAGTCCAACCCCCTGATCAGAGCAGGACCATTCCCCAACTAAATCATCCCAGCCAGGGCTTTGTCAAGGCTGACCTTAAAAACCTCTAAGGAAGGAGATTCCATCACCTCCCTAGGTAACCCATTCCAGTGCTTCACCACCCTCCTAGTGAAAAAGTTTTTCCTAATATCCAACCTAATCCTCCCCTACTTGAGACCATTATTCCTTGTTCTGTCATCTGGTACCACTGAGAACAGTCTAGATCCCCCCCCCCCCACCCCAGTCCACACACGGCCCCTCACCACCCTGCACCTCACTGCTGCAATTCCCATCCTGCACCCATACACCGCCCCAACCCTGTCTCAGCCTGTAAAGTCTCCACTCCTGCACCCTACGGGGATCCGAGTCCTACTGCAGAAGCAATTTTCCTCCCCATCCTATTTAACTGGAGGGATGAGAGCCATTTGGATCTTTCAGTCATGATCTGGTCCAATGACTGCTCTGCACTATAGACCCAAGCAGCTCGATAGATAGGCTTTTAGGGAAGGATACCCTTTACTGATTAGCAACACTGGTGACCAGAGGTACAAGAAACACATGCTAGTTTAAAGGATTCGGGGTTTAAAAGGATATAAGCTTTCCCCTAGTATGGAAGTGCCTCTTCAACTCTGAATTCCTTTGCTTCTGCAGGCATAAATCTTCTCTTAGCATTATTTCCACTCAGTTTTATGGAGGTGAATAAAGATGTCTTGGTGGCTGCCTTGCATAATATTAATTTTTTGCACTCAGCTCCATCTAAACGATACGATCAAGAACCCAGTGCACCTTCTGCTGCTGCTCCCCCTATCTGGGCAATGTACAGAGAAAGTGAAAATCCTGGCAACAGGGAAGTAAATGGAAAAATTCCTCCTCCTAATTCTGCTTTCACTTCTACCAGTGAGAATCGGAGTAACCGCTAAAAGAATTGGAGTTACACCAGTACCAGACAAACATGAGGAGAATCATGACCCTATTTTCTTCAGTGGGAGTAGGATCAGGCTTTAGATCTGTTGCGGCAGGACATTTTCTAGACTATTCACTTAGTCCTGCTGACGGGGGTTCAGGGATCCAGAAATGTGGAGAAGGGAAGAAATCACATACATAAAGCAGTAGATAATATTGTGGTGATCAAAGTCTTGGAAGTACCCTGGATTAGAGAGAGGCAGAGTAGATAGTTTAGATCAGAGAGCAATTGTGCCTTGATCCAATTATTTTCCATTTCGTTTAATTTGTCTCTACCTTTAAAGCCTCCGTATTGACAGAGCAGCATAAAAGAGCCTTAACTTAACTAAGAATTGGGCCTCTTTTCTCTTGAGATTTCATCACTGAGAGTAATTGCCCTAACAATAATTGTGGCAAGTTCAATGAAAACATCTGCTCTATGTGCAGACCTGGAGGAGGGCAACAAAAAAATTGCTAGGCATGGAAAGATTTCCATATGAAAAGAAACAAAAGTTTAGGACTTATTTTATAGAGGGTAAGAATACAAGGTAATATGAAAATTAAAAGGCAACCTGTTCAAAAATTATAAAAGAAAGTGCTTTATAAAGACATAATTAATCAGTGGAACTCACTGCTACAACAAATTAGTGAAGCAAAGATCTTCAGAGGATTTGGAAAGCTAGATATTTATATGAACAATAGGAATACCTGCAGCTGGGGCAGTGATTGTCTTTGTTCTGTGTTAATACAACACCTAGCACAGTGGGATCCTGCGCCACGACTAGTGGACCTAAGCACAATTGCAATGCAAATAAATAAATTATAATACATAAAGGGATGTGCTCATGCTACAAGACCAGACTTAGGGTTAGTAAGAAACTTCTCCCATAGGCATCTTATTGCATAGTTGTTGGGGTTTAATATTTGCCTCAGAAATTTCTGAAACCAACCACTGTGTGAGAGAGGATACTGAACTCGATGGACCTATTGTCTGATCTACTAGGACAATACCTGTGTTCACATCTCACTCCTATCTCCAGATTAATTACTGGGATAACGGTACCTTGCACAGTGCAGTCATATGGCAAGATTTTGATTAGTTAAGTTGAGGAGGCTGAGTGAGAGTTACAGAGGGTGCCGCTGCAGCTTGGTAAAGCAGTTTCCACTGTAAAAATAAAGTCCTGTTGAAGCTTGTTAGTACCTTGCCTGGTTGATACAACAACTCACGGCAGTGAAGACACCATGGTAAGTCGATCTAAGTAGGTTGACTTCAGCTACGTTATTCATATAGCTGAAGTGGTGTAACTTAGATCGATCCTGCCCCCAGTGTAGACCAGGCCTCAATCTCGATGTTTCTTCTTGCTTTTTACAGCCTCTCTTTCAGTTCTGATCGGGGGAAGTGATCTCTATTCTGCTACTAAGCAGATAGTGACTTTGGCTGAAGTGAATATCTAGCTTTGACTTTTGAAGTAAATTGTGACTGAAGTAAAGCCAAGGTTATATTTTCACGAAGAGACAACATATCTCGATAGTCAGCCTATGCATTGATACCTACATTCTGCGTATCTTCAACACTCTCATTATTACAGTGACGTTTCAGAGTGTAAGCAGTTTCTCCATTGAAATGAACAGTCTAAGAGAGGAGAAGAAATGGATGGATCTATTTTAACGTGCTTTCATTACATAACATTTATTCCATATCTCAGTGTTATTGGCTTTGGCTGAAGTAAACTATAGAAAATTACTCAATCATTTTTCACTCAGTCACAAACCAAGGACTGTTTTATGAAGTTCACATACCCATAGTCATCATTTAGGCCCTGGTTCTGGAAAACAACCCTTACTTAGATTATCACTTAAGGGGGATATGATAGAGATCTATAAAATCATGAATGGTGTGGAGAAAGTGAAAAGAGAAGTGTTATTTACCCATTCATATAAACACAAGAACCAGGTTTCACCCAATGAAATTAATAGGCAGCAGGTTTAGAACAAACATAAGGAAGTACTTCCTCACGCCACACGCAGTCAACATGTGGAACTTGTCAGAGGATGTCATGAAGGCCAAAAGTATAACTGGGTTAAAGAAAGAATTAAATACATTTTAGCCAAGATTATGAGGGACACAACCTCATGCTCTCGTTGTCCCTATACCTCAGACTGCCAGAAGCTGGAACTGGGTGGTAGGGGATGGATTACACCCTCTGAAGCATCTACTTCTGGTCACTGTCAGAAGACAGGGCTAGATGGACCACTGGTCTGACGCAGCATGGTCATTCTTATGTAAGATATAACAGAAACAGTTCAAAACAATCATCAGGTGCCCAAAATAAAGCCCATCACCACAACACAAACATTTCTATTTAGCTCTAGCATCTTCTATTCAATCACAGCGCTTCTTCCATCCCAGTCTCTTCTCACAGCCGCTCCTCCTAGTTGAAACTTGTTGACCTTATTGAGATTACAGGAAAAAAACATCCCGATGTGTAGAAAGAATAGTAAATATGGCAGGTGACCAGCTTGGCTTAACAGTGAAATCCTTGCTGATCTTAAACGCAAAAAAGAAGCTTACAAGAAGTGGAAGATTGGACAAATGACCAGGGAGGAGTATAAAAATATTGCTCAGGCATGCAGGAGTGAAATCAGGAAGGCCAAATCGCACTTGGAGTTGCAGGTAGTAAGAGATGTTAAGAGTAACAAGAAGGGTTTCTTCAGGTATGTTAGCAACAAGAAGAAAGTCAAGGAAAGTGTGGGCACCTTACTGAATGAGGGAGGCAACCTAGTGACAGAGGATGCGGAAAAAGCTAATGTACTCAATGCTTTTTTTGCCTGTGTCTTCACAAACAAGGTCAGCTCCCAGACTGCTGCCTGGGCAGCACAGTATGGGGAGGAGGTGACCAGCCCTCTGTGGAGAAAGAAGTGGTTCGGGACAACTTAGAAAAACTGGATGAGCACAAGTCCATGGGGCCGGATGCGCTGCATCCGAGGGTGCTAAAGGAGTTGGCGGATGTGATTGCAGAGCCATTGGCCATTATCTTTGAAAACGCATGGTGATCGGGGGAGGTCCCAGATGACTGGAAAAAGGCTAATGTAATGCCCATCTTTTTAAAAGGGAAGAAGGAGGATCCGGGGAACTACAGGCCAGTCAGCCTCACTTCAGTCCCTGGAAAAGTCATGGAGCAGGTTCTCAAGGAATCAATTCTGAAGCACTTAGAGGAGAGGAAAGTGATCAGGAACAGTCAGCATGGATTCACCAAGAACAAGTCATACCTGACTAACTTATTTGCCTTCTATGAGGAGATAACTGGGTCTGTGGATGAGGGGAAAGCAGTGAATGTTTTATTCCTTGACTTTAGCAAAGCTTTTGATACAGTCTCCCACAGTATTCTTGCCGGCAAGTTAAAGAAGTATGGACTGGATGACTGGACTATAAGGTGGATAGAAAGCTGGCTAGATTGTCGGGCTCAACGGGTAGTGATCAATGGCTCCATGTCTAGTTGGCAGCCGGTTTCAAGCGGAGTGCCCCAGTGGCGTAGCCAGCTTTTAAGCTCCTCCGGCTGTGGCTGCCGGCCCACAGCCAGCCTGCGGCCCCACCCCTCCACTCCTCTGTCCGCTGGGCCACAGCCAGCCTGCACCCCCCTCCCTCGCTCCTCCGGCCACGGCTGCCGGCCCGCCGCCAGCCTGTGCCCCCCCCTTCTCCAGCCGCGTCCCCCCTCGCTCCTCCGTCCGCTTTTGCAAAGTGTGCTGAGGGGAAGCGGCTGCTTCCTCTGCACCCCGCTAGCTACACTACTGGAGTGCCCCAAGGGTCGGTCCTGGGGCCAGTTTTGTTCAATATCTTCATTAATGATCTAGATGATGGCATGGACTGCACTCTCAGCAAGTTTGCAGATGACACTAAACTGGGAGGAGTGGTAGATACGCTGGATATGATACAGAGAGATAGGATACAGAGGGACCTAGACAAATTAGAGGATTGGGCCAAAAGAAACCTGATGAGGTTCAACAAGGACAAGTGCAGAGTCCTGCACTTAGGATGGAAGAATCCCAATCACTGTTACAGACTAGGGATCGAATGGCTGGGAAGCAGTTCTGCAGAAAAGGACCTAGGGGTTACAGTGGACGAAAAGCTGGATATGAGTCAACAGTGTGCTCTTGTTGCCAAGAAGGCTAATGGTATTTTGGGCTGTATAAGTAGGGGCATTGCCAGCAGATCGAGGGACGTGATCATTCCCCTCTATTCAACATTGGTGAGGCCTCATCTGGAGTACTGTGTCCAGTTTTAGGCCCCACACTACAGGAAGGATGTGGAAAAATTGGAGAGAGTCCAGCGGAGAGCAACAAAAATGATTAGGGGGCTGGAGCACATGACTTATGAGGAGAGGCTGAGGGAACTGGGATTGTTTAGTCTGCAGAAGAGAAGAATGAAAGGGGATTTGATAGCTGCTTTCGACTACCTGAAAGGGGGTTCCAAAGAGGATGGATCTAGACTGTTCTCAGTGGTACCAGGTGACAGAACAAGGAGTAATGGTCTCAAGTTGCAGTAGGGGAGGATTAGGTTGGATATTAGGAAAAACTTTTTCACTAGAAGGATGGTGAAGCACTGGAATGGGTTACCTAGGGAGGTGGTGGAATCTCCTTCCTTAGAGGTTTTTAAGGTCAGGCTTGACAAAGCCCTGGCTGGGTTGATTTAGTTGGGAATTGATCCTGCTTTGAGCAGGGGGTTGGACTAGATGACCTCCCAAGGTCCCTTCCAACCCTGATATTCTATGGTTCTATGAAACTCAGCCCTCCAGCTCTGACCTTCAGGGCCAAACTCAGTCAGGGTTTCTCTCAGGACCTTCCTCCTCACTGGGTTCTGGCATCCAAATTACCCTGATGTCAAAGTCCTTCCTGCAGCAGCTTCACTCACTCCCTGCAATTTCTGGAGCTTGCACTCTTTGCAGCTTCCTACTGCTCCTTATAGGGAATCACCTACTCCAAGCCAGGTGTAATCAGAGTTGTCTAGCACCAGGCCCTCCAGCTTTTCAAAGGCAAGCCAGCCTGTAGCAGTCTTCTGGTTTTGTTTTGTTTTTTTTCTTGGATGGCTCCCATCAAAGTACTGATTTATCTGGTAATTTTTGATGAGACCATAGCCACTGGAGGAATAGGCCAATTGTGCAAATCAGAACTCAGTGGTACTAATCAGAATCTCGCCATATGACTGAATGTTAGACACATTGGTCCGTATTCATCCTGCCTGTAATTCCAGTGAAGTCAACCCTATCACAGCTACAAACAGTACATTCATTCCTTCTCTGGCATATGAAGGATGATTTTACACCTCTAAAAGGTCACAGCTGCACCCTTTTATCAGTTCAAAACAGGTGACACTTCTTCATAGATTATGTAAAAAATGCAATCAGGATTCTCCTATGTGGAGACACTGCACAAGAGAAGTTTCAGCCTGAAACAAAATTCTTCCAACTAAGTTATAAACTCCTGAAAATGGGGGTTTATAATGGGACTGCTGATAGCCCCTTAACAATAGCCGTGTGAATGGAGCTGCTACAATTAATGATACTTCAGGAAGATTTATGGTCCTTAGACAGGGATAAAACAGAAATATCATTTCTCCTCTTTGCCTCCCATCATTTTATCCTCTATGAAATTTTATGTGAAATAAGTCAAATGAAAAATGTAAGCTCTTAATCTTTTCCAAGAGTCCTGTCTCTCACTTGATGAACACTTTTGTAGAATAAATTAGGGGGTTTTATTTCTCATGTATGTACCGCTTTGTATTTGAAAAAGCAAAGCAAAGAACATTGTCAGGCTGGCAAAGTGACTCCAGATGATTGTGGTGGAGGAACTAGAATGTAGCACCTGAAAGTGGAATTTCATTGTTGTACCACCCCAATGCCAATGATCCTGATTTGGCAATAACTCAGTGTAAATGGCTGGGGAGGGTAGAAAAGGGAATGGATGTTGTTCTGCTAGCATATAAAGAGCTGGACAATATAGTACTGTATTTTAGGGCTTCTGCTAAGAAAAGTGTGCAGTGATGTCTCTGTCCACAACAACAATAGCTAAGTGGCCAGTCAGGGAAACTAAAAGAGACGACTTGATTATAGTGTCTTAGTACCTTTGCAGGAAGAAAATATGAGTTACTAAAAGGCTCTTTAATCTAATGGAGAAAGGCATAATAAGAACCAATGGCGGGAAGCTGAAGCCAGACAAATTCACATTAGAAAAAGGCACACATTTTTAACAGGGAGGGTTTTTACCCACTGGAACAAACTCCTGAAGGAAGTGGTGGATTCTCTATTTCATAGATTCTAAGCTCAGAAGGGATATTTGTGATCATCTAGTCTGACCTCCTGCTTACCACAGGCCAGAGAACTTCCGTACAACAATTCCTACAGCAGATCTTCTAGAAAAAAAACCTCCAATCTTGATTTAAAAACGGTCAGTGATGGAGAATCCACCACAGCCTTTTGTAAATGGTTCCAGTGGTTCATTACTCTCATCGTTACAAACGTAGGCCTTGTTTCCAGTCTGAATTTGTCTAGTTTGAACTTCCAGCCATTGGATCATGAGGTCTTCAAATCAAGACTGGATGCCTTTTGAGAAAATATGCTTTAGCCAAAACACAAGTTGTACTGTAGTCAGACACAAGTTATTGAGCTGAATACAGGAGTATCTGGGGGAAATGTAATTGCCTGTGATATACAGGAAGGCAGACTAGATGATATAATGGTCCCTTCAGGCCTTAAACTCCATGAATCTATGAAGTATGTTAATAAAATGCAGTAATAAAAGATGGAGGGTTGTGCAGAGGCTAACGTGGGGGGGGGGGGGGGAGAATTTTTGTTTATGTTCCTGAGTTGCTGTGAGTGATCTTGGGTAAGTCACTTAGCCTCTGTGTGCCTCAATATTTATCTAATTCACATGGCCCCTTGTGACTTATTTTAAAAAAAAAGCCGGTGTTTTATATTGTATCTATTTCAGGAGTTTGTACTGCTACCCGTCACGTCACATCTGAGCAGCTTCCACATTAAGCAGAATGGCAATTGTAAAGTCAGTCGTGAATTTCATGTGGCGTCTGGCTCTTTTCCTTATTGTAAGCTGTAGTGTTTTGCACCATTACAGTAAATACAATTTTACTTTCTTTAAATAAGGGCTGAGGCTACATTAGCTAGTATAGAGTCCTGAAATTGTTGGTTGAATCTTTCGTCCTTTAAAATTGCTCGGATCCAGCAGGAACAAAGGGTCCTTTTTACAGGAACACAGTGTTTTCAAAGGAATTCACTCCACAAAGCAGGAAATTCCCTCGTGGAAAGAAACTATTTTAAAGGGCCAGCACTGTGTTATGGCTATGATTGGTGCTTTTCCTACCAAGCACCATAAAATCATTCGCGGCAATAGGCAGAAGTGGGGGTGAAAGCATAGAACAGCTTGCACAGGAACAGAATGAAAATGCAGCCACGAAAAAGAGAAGAATTGAAATCCAAAAGAAATGCAATTGTCAGTTAAGATTCTGGCAGGCTGCTGCAAGGGGTGAATATAAGAGGAGGGGGGAGGGGAAGGGTGAGTGAGGATTTTTGTTAATCACAGGCTAAAGGAAGAAGGAAAGCTTTAAAATGAGCTTTTAAAAAGCAAAAGTGACTTGTCAGCCTGAAGGGGAGAATTCCAGATCAGCACAAATGTAGGATAAAATGTCTGCGGGAGGTAGAATATAGGGAGACACCTTGTGCTCTGAGCTTTCCGATTAACATCTCATGGTGGGGGGCTCTTCTCAGCTCTGTCTGTATGACATTTGGAAAGTCACAATTCCTCCAGTCTGCAATGTACAGTGGGGATATTAATATGTACCCACCTTTGAGCATCAAGCATAAAACTTATCCCCTTTGCAAAGCACTAGCTTGTCATCGGAAAGGCCCTACTTAAGTACAAAATATTATCACTACTAAAATCTATTTTTAATTTCTGCTAATTGCAACATAAGAAGGAATGGTCCTTAGCGGAGCTTGGTATGTGGATTGCTGATTAAATGTTGACATGCTAGAAAAAAAATCAATATGAATAGTGGTTACTTGCCACTGCTTGAGATCTTTCCAACTGAACACTTTCATTTAAAAATACTAAAACTCACTAGAACACATTGCAGACTAATCACTTCCCAAACACATTTGTAATCAACCTTACCCTCTCCCGCTCCTCCCCCCACTTCCATGAAATCATTTTAGATCAATAAACCCTTAAGAGCTCAGTTCAGCTCTCAGTTACAGCAGAATAAATAAGGACCGATTCCACTAACTTAACAGGCATTCATTCTGGTGTGTCACTGGGTGCAAACAGACCTTAACTGGCACTTAAGTGGTTCATAGTCCTTGGGTTGACCCTCTGCATGCTGGTGAATTTCAGTCTTTGAGAGCAGAATTTGACCTGTTATGTTTTACCTGCATGAACTTAATTTAAAACCCAAACAAACGGATTTGTTTTGTTTGGGAGGACGGGGAGGGCACTGGCATGGAAGGGGGAAAAATTGGCTAAACGTGCTTGCTCTATGCCACTACACTCCATACCAACTTTCAGCCTGGCATGATTTTTTTTTTTTTTTAACAACCAAAGTTACAAAAAACCTTCCGAGAACTGGGCTTTATGAGGGTCACGCCTACACAGCTGTAACAGCCACTTCACAAATGGGCCGCTGCTTATGAACCACAAGAATAATATGGCTGAATGTGCCGACTTTTGCAGTTTTCTCCTCTTTTGTTGAAACTAATGAGTCACGATTAGAGTAATGCTTTTCTGTGACTCCAAAACCATTTTGCTTAATGAGGTACTAAGTCTTTATAATTAGGCCCAGAAGGGAACTGGGATGTGGCCCCTTAAGAGCAATAATTATTTAGGTTATTTATGGTAATAAAAAATCGAAAATAGGAATTCTTCCTCAGAATGTGACTATTTATTCTTTTACATATTGCCTAAGAGGCAATTACCCTATTAAGGCTAAAGACATTAATTGAAATGTAAATTAAATGTAAATCGACTAATTAAATTGATATGTAATGAACTTGTCATGCAGGCCTCTGAGATCAGATGCATTCTGCTAATAAACAAGTATTACAGAAGCACAATTGCCCCAACAGAGGTAAGGTTTTTGAAGTGCTGCCTTTATGTATCCCCTATACTCAAGGCTTTGGGTTGCATAATTAGAGGCTGAAGAGCGATTGTAAAAAAAATGACATTGTGAGTTTCCAGATTTATTCTCTCTCAATTATGCCCAAGATCAATTTTGTTCCACCACAAGAGAGTTTTCCTAAATGAGAGTGCCCCACACTGCAGCTGGATTCTGGTTTCCTCTTGCGGACTAGGCTCTTTCTGCCTCTTACGTGAACGCCAGAGGTTGCGGAGTGTCCCATAAAAATCCATATGACCACTACCCTATCCTCCTTCAAGTCTCTCCTTACATCTCAGCTCTGCCATCATGTTTATAAGCTGCTCTCCAACCGCTAGGCAGCTGGTGCTCTGTGTCCACTGCTTCTTACACTTATAATGGTCTCACGGTTACCGTTCCCTATGAGTTTGTTGCATCCATTTCTCTCCCATCTCATACGAAGATTGTAAGCTCTTTGGGGGCAGGAGCCATCTTTCTGTTGGGTGTGTACAGTGTCTAGCTCCAGGGGTGCCTTGCAGTGCGATGCAATACAAATAAAAAAAAAATAAAGATTCTGCAATCAGAATGGTGCTGGCAATTGCGTTCATGATGCACAAGGCAGAAGAGAGTCTGGTTAGCATTGGCGGTGGGAGAATGAGCTGGAGTAGCATCTTGCTTTTCTCAGTAAAGAGAGCATGCAAGGGTGAAGGCACACAGGTTAACCGGTCCAAGGCGGCCTTTGATATGGTGAGGTAGCAGAACTCCATGAATAGAAATGTAAAGGACAACCTCAGCTCTCCTTCATTTACTTGTTTATTTTGTGACCTGGGGGCTAATGCATCTCAAACAAATACATGTCCTTGTGAGAACATAAGAGTGGCCATATTGGGTCAGACCAAAGGTCCATCTAGCCCAGTATCCTGTCTTCCGACAGTGGCCAATGCCAGGTGCCCCAGAGGGGTTGAACAGCACAGGTAATCATCAAATGATTCCTCCCCTGTTGCCTTTTCCCAGCTTCTGAGAAACAGAGGCTAGGGACACCATCTCTGCCCATTAATGGACCTATCCTCCATGAACTTTTCTAGTTCTTTTTGGAATCCTGTTATAGTCTTGTATAATAGAAACCTACTTCCACAAATAGCAGCTGATCCCCTAACATTGGTGTAAATAGAAACCACTCACCCCGCTGGGAAAGCAGATAAAGAGGGGTCTAGACATGGCAGAACCAAGGCGTGGCTTAGAATTTGGGAAATTTTTGCCAATAGCTTTCCCCAGAACTCCCCCAGCTGTAGCCACACCTTGACATTTAAGCATAATTGTTTTGCACTTACTAACTCTTTCTTTCCATGCATA
The DNA here is from genome assembly GCF_013100865.1 of Trachemys scripta elegans. Lineage (NCBI taxonomy): Eukaryota > Metazoa > Chordata > Testudines > Emydidae > Trachemys > Trachemys scripta. Next base: position 101,479,584 of record NC_048305.1, on the reverse strand, counting down.
ATTTACTCCACCCTGGTGTCCTTTGTGGGTAGGGGTAGTTAATAAACATGTCGACTATGGTTTCTTTTAAACTTTAATACAGCATCTTGACTCATACTATTGAAAAACACTCCAGTCTGAAGTTTACAGAGCAATTAAAGACCCTCCTGGGGCCCCCGCTACACAGAGAGTGTCAGTGTATGTAGATTAGAAATTGTGAAGATTCTCCCTCCGGCTGAAGAGTTCCCAGACAAATTCCAGAGATCATCAAGTATTCATATTTCAGTGGGCTTTGTGTCGTACACAACATACCAGTGTAATTAAACTACAATGCGCCTCATCTAATAAACTTTTGGATCTGGCTATGCGTCTATTAATTTCTTTTAATTAGCTACTATCAAGAAATAAAATGAACATCAGTCTAAAGCTGCATCTTTGCTGCTGGAAAACATGCACTCTGGGAAGAGCTTTCTGTTCTAATCTGGGTGGTTGTACCGCATGTAGAGCCATGGTCTAGGAGGACTTCACAACGGCGAAAAAACCTGACAAAGTGAAGAGCCTCTCTTTAATTCCTACTGCCTGGGTGAGGGGGTGTCGTTGATGGATGTATATTACCATCTTATGGAAAAGACCAGCTGACGAGGTGGGTTTCACATTTAGAATGGACGTGGAAAGCTTTGATCCCTCTGACTAGGAACCTCTAATTTTATGCGTCTTGTCTTTGATTCTTTCATTGACATCCACGAGCTGCAGAGGAAAAAACATTCCCTGAGGTAACTCAGTCTGTGCCATTTAGGGTTTGGGGCTCAATCCTGCAAGCTTCTGTCTTTCTCTGGTACTTATGTAGCCTCCATCACTACACTGTCTGAGCACCTCACACTCTTCACAACACCCCGTGAAGCATTATTATCCCATTTTATAGAAGAGGCATAGAGACACTAAGGCCTGATCTACACTGTGGGGGAGAAGGGGGAGTGACCTAAGATACATAACTTGAGCTACGAGAATAGCGTAGCTGAAGTCGACGTATCTTTGGTCGACTTACCTCACATCCTCACGGCATGGGGTCGACTGCCGCCACTCCCCTGTCCACTCTGCTTCCGCCTCTCGCCGCGTTGGAGTACAGGAGTCGACGGCAGAGTGATCGGGGATCGATTTATCATGTCTCTACACTAGACATGATAAATCCATCCCCGATAGATCGATCACTACCTGCCGATCCGGGTCCTCTCCTTACCCTAAGGGACAGATTTTGAAAGGTATTTAGGTGCCTAAAGATTTTCAAAAGGATCTAGTGCCTCACTGCCAATGGGAGTGAGGTGCTTTTGAAAATCCTACTCAGCACCCATCTGCATCTGTTGACACCTAAATACACTTAACATTCAGGTCCTAAGTGACTTGTCCAGGGTTACACAGGGACTTTGTGGCAGAGGAGTGAATGGAAAGCAGGTTTTTCAAGTCCCAGCACTCTAACCCACTGACCCATCCTTGTTCACTGAGCTTTCATTTAAGCATGTGACTTCAATGGATACTTACATGATTAAGTGCTTTGCTGTATCAGGATAGAGTGTTCAGCACCATGCAGGATTGAACCCTTGAAGATCAAGACCACAACCCAGAGTCGATATTCTGTGGAAGCCAGTGTAGCGATGAGCATTCACTGCAGCTAGTATTTCTTAGCAGATGGGAGGCTGCACGTCGTACCACGTTGAGTAGATACAGCCAATTACTTGACTACACTCTCAGTTCAATGTTAAAATTATTCACAAGACCAAATAGCCAACCTTAGTCAGGTTATTAGCCAAAAACAGATCAGTACACAAAAAGGGAGAAGCAATATCAGGAAGCAATCTCGCAGTGTTCACCTTACATAGAAGGTCTGCTTCAAAAACATGCTTCTCATGAGACTACTCATATTTATAGCACACTTGATTCCAAGTTCGAGAGCACTCTACAATCATCCGCCAGTCTGTACCTGTTTTGCTGTACTATCGTGTACCTTTCCTTATATTATTTTGAATACCACATTCCAGGTGTCAGGGGGCTGTGAAGGCACCCCTCACTTTACCAGGACATACTATTAATATATCTAGTCTCTGAGAGGCTTTGTTTTTGCTTCTGCAAAAAGCCAAGTTCAACTGTTGCCAAGTGTCATGGGACACCCTTCTGCCATGTACATTGGCCAAACCGGACAGTCTCTACACAAAAGAATAAACGGACCCAAATCAGACGTCAAGAATTGTAACATTCAAAAACCAGTAGGAGAACACTTCAATCTCCCTGGACACTCAATAACAGACTTAAAAGTGGCAATTCTTCAACAAAAAAACTTCAAAAACAGACTTCAATGAGAAACTGCAAACTGGACACCATCAAATTAGGCCCAAATAAAGACTGGGAGTGGCTAGGTCACTACAAGAAGTAATTTTCCCTCTGCTGATACTCACACTTTTTTGTCAACTGTTGGGAATGGGCAACGTCCACCTTGATTGCATTGGCCTCGCTAGCACTACAAAGGTAATTTTCCCTCTGTTGATATTCACCCCTTCTTGTCAACTGTCGAGAATAGGCCACTTCCACCTTAATTGAATTGGCTCGTTAGCACTGACCCCCCACTTGGTAAGGCAACTCCCATCTTTTCATGTGCTGTAATATATATATATACACCATGCATCTGATTAAGTAGGTTTTAGCCCACGAAAGCTTATGCCCAAATAAATGTGTTAGTCTCTAAGGTGCCACAAGGACTCCTAGTTGTTTTTGCTGATACAGACTAACACGACTACCACTCTGAAACCTGTCACCATAATACAAAAACAACAAGGAGTCTGGTGGCACCTTAAAGACTAACAGATTTATTTGGGCATAAGCTTTCGTGAGTAAAAACCTCACTTCTTCGGATGCATACACTTCTTCGGATGCATCCGAAGAAGTGAGGTTTTTACTCACGAAAGCTTATGCCCAAATAAATCTGTTAGTCTTTAAGG